>NC_133451.1:139808172-140509839 GCF_048565385.1 Saimiri boliviensis
GACTTCGGATATTAGACCTTTGTCAGATGGACAGATGGCAATTTTTTTTTCCCATTCTGTAGGTTGCCTGTTCACTCTGATGATAGTTTCTTTTGCTGTGCAAAAGCTCTTTAGTTTAATTAGATCTCATTTGTCAATTTCAGCTTTTTTTTTTTTTTTTTGCCATTGCTTTTGGTGTTTTAGTGTTTGCCCATGACTATGTCCTGAATGGTATTGCCTAGGTTTTCTTCTAGGGTTTTTATGTTTTTAGGTTTTACATTTAAGTCTTTAATCCATCTTGAGTTAATTTTTGTATAAAGTGTAAGGAAGGGGTCCAGTTTCTGTTTTCTGTATATGGCTACCCATTTTTCCCAGCACCATTTATTAAACAGGGAATCCTTTCCTCATTGCTTGTTTTTGTCAGGTTTGTTGAAGATCAGATGGTTGAAGATGTGTGGCATTACCCTTGACATTTTGATGCATATAAAAGCAGGTGTTTTAAAAAACACACTATGAAAACTATTTTCCACATGTTTATGTGTATTTTGAGTATCTTTATAAATATATTTTTATTCTTTTTTAAAGGCTACATTGTATTCCACTGTGTGAGTACTGACTACTTCCAAATCAGTCTCCTACTGATACACTTTAAGATTGTTTCCAACATTTTTTACTTATAAATGAAACTGCAACAAGTAGCAGTGTACACAGGTCATTTAATACATGTATGAAAATACTTGTAAGATAAATACCTGGAAATGAAATTGCCAGGTCAAAACACACATGCATTAGTAATTTTGAAAGATATTGGCAAATACTTTCCACAGAGATTGTATATATTTATACTGTCATCAGCAATGTCTGATAAGGACTGTTTCCTATACCTACAGCCACATAGTTGAATTTCTTTGTAATCTCATAGGTGAAAAATAGTACTCTAGTGTAATTTTGAAAAAATCAACTTTGTTGAGGTAGGTTATACACATAATCTGAAGGGTCTTCAAAAAATTCACAGAAAACGTATACTATGAAAAAACTATGCATGATTTCAGAATTTTTTGCATCAAAATAACCTTGTACTCATGTGTTAAAACCTGTCTGAATAGGATCTAGTTTGAAGTACTATGAAGGATAAGATATTGTTTGAAAACAGCCCCTATCATAGCAGCATTAATTCTGCTAAAATTGAAGCAACAATCAACTTCAAATTTATGGTGAAGCTTGGGTAGAAGAATGGCAAAATCATTAATGCTTTATAAAAATTTATGGGAACAATGCCCCCAAATAATTCAGCAGTTTATAAATGAATAGCTCATTTTAAGAAAGGATGGGACAATATTTAAGATGAAGTCCACAGTGACAGACCATCTCCATCAATTTGTGAGGAAGAAATTCATCCTGTTTGTGCCCTAATTGAAGAGGACTGACAAAAGCAGAAACAATAGGCAACACCATAGACATCTCAACTAGTTCATCTTACACACTTCTGACCTAGAATTTAAAGTTGACAGGTGTCAAAACTGTTGCACTCAGGTCAGCTGCAGGCAAAAATAGAGCTTTCAATGGAAATTTTAGACAAGTGGGATCAAGATCCTGCAGGATTTCCTCAAAGAATTGTGACAAAAGATGAAACTTGGTTTTACCAGTACAATCCTGAAGACAAAGCACAATCAAAACAATGGCTACAAAAAAGTAGAATTGTCTAGTCAAAGCAAAAGCAGATCAGCAAAGAGCAAGGGTCATGGCAACTGCTTCTTTCCTTTCCTTTCCTTCCTTCCTTCCTTCCTTCCTTCCTTCCTTCCTTCCTTCCTTCCTTCCTTCCTTCCTTCCTTCCTTTCTTTCACCTTTCTTTCTTTTTCTTTCTTTCTTTCTCTCTCTCTTTCTTCTTTCAGGTGTTTTGCTTGTTGAATTTCTGGCAGGCCAAATAACAATAACATCTTCTTATGAAAGTGTTTTGAGAAAGATGGGCAAAACTTTAGCAGAAAAACACCCAGGAAAGCTTCACCAGGGAGTCTTTCTCCACCATGACAATGTTCCTGCTCATTCTTCTCATCAGACAAGGGCAATTTTGCAAGAGTTTTGATGGGACATCATTAGGCATCTGCCTTCCCATCCTGTATTGACATGAGTAAATTCCCAGAACCCTCAATTCTTTAGAGATGGACTAAATGGCTGCTATCATCATTTACAAAGGTATCTTCAACTTGATAGAACTTATGTTGACACGAAGTTTATATTTTTATTTGTCTTTTAATTTTATATGAACTTTTTGAAGTCCTTCATACAATATACTCATTTTACTTGCACATTTTGAAGAGTTCTGAAAAATTTATATCCCTGTGTAACCATCATCATGACCAAAATATGGAATCTTTATAACACTGAAAGGTTCCTTTCTGATTTATTGTGGTCAACACTTCTCACTGCATCTTAGTCAACAATTAATCTGCATTCAGACACTATAACTAGGTTTATGTTTTTTAGCGTTTCATATAAATGGAATTATACTTTATGTACTCTTGTGTCTGGCTTCCTTCACACAGCATAGAAAATTTATAAGATTCATGTATATCGTTGCATCAGTACTTTATTACTTTTTATTGCAGAATAGTATTCTATTGTAAGGATATGCTTATCCAATCACCTACCACCAAACATTTGGTTTGTTTTCAGTTTTTGGCAAGGATAAAGAAAGCTTCTATGAACATTCATGTAAAAGTCTTTGCAGACACATGTTTTCATTTGTCTTGGAGCAGAATTGCCAAGTTATATATATTTTGCATTATAAGAAACTGAAAAACTCTTTTCCTACTTGGTGTACTACTTCTACTAGCAGTGTAGGAGAGTTCTAGTTCTCTCCATCCTTGCCCAAACTTGTTATTGTTAATATTTTTAGTTTTAGTAATCCTAAGGATGTGCAGTGGTATTTCATTGCATGTCACTGTTGAGTAATGATGTTGAGTACCTTGTCATGAGTTTACTGGTTATTCATCTATCTACTAGTATACAGTATCTGTCTGTATCTTGCCCTGGCTTGTTTTCTTATTTGTTATAAGAGTTTTTGTCTATATATCCTGGATATAAGTCCTTTGTCAGAAATACGTTGGTAAAATTTTTCATGACCTTATGATAGGCAGACTTCTCAGAACACAAAAAATGTGAACCATAAAAGAAAAAAATGGAAAATTATGCTTCATCAAAATTAAAAAAATTCCTTTGCCAAAATATATTCTTTAAAAAATGAAGAGACAAGCCACAAACTGGGGGAGGATATACATAAAATGTGTATCTGAAAAAGAACCCAGCAGTTCTGCTCTAGGTTAAGTGAAAACATGTGTCCACAAAACATTTTACATGAATGTTTATAGAAATTTCTTCTTTAATGACATACAACAATTTTGGAAGACTCAAGAAAATACTGAGTCTTTCAATCTATGATCATGTCATCCGTCCATTTATTTAGGTCTCCTTTCTATTCTTTCAGCAGTGGTTTTATAGTTTTTACTTTACAGGTCTTGCACATGTGTCTAATTTAACTCTGTGTCATATTTTTATGATATATAAGGTATTTTTTGGTAATTGTCATTTAATAGTATGTAGAAATACAATTTATTTTTATGTTTGTAAACTATGATGCTGGTAAAATCACTTATAAGCCTGATAAGTATTAGGATTTTCTATGTACGTATTAGGATTTTCTACATACATAATTTACTTCTTCCTTTCCAACCTGTATGCCTTTTATTTTTCTATTTTTCTTGACTTTTTTTCAATAAATAGGACTTCCACTACAATGTTGAATACAAGTGGTGAGAGTGGACATCTTCACCATATTCCTGATCTTAGGGAAAACTGTTGTCTTTCATGGTATATATGTTAGCCATGGATTTTTGTAGGTGCTTTTTTAACCTGAGTTATGAAATTTCCCATTTATTGCTAGTTTGATAAGTTTTTTTTTCAAAAATAAAGAATGGGTATTATATTTGGGCAAATATTTTCTCTCCATCCAATAAAGTGAAGATTCTTATAATGATTACTATGATGATTCTTATTTATTTTATTTATTTATTTTTTTTGAGACGGAGTTTCGCTCTTGTTACCCAGGCTGGAGTGCAATGGCGTGATCTCGGCTCACCGCAACCTCCGCCTCCTGGATTCAGGCAATTCTCCTGCCTCAGCCTCCTGAGTAGCTGGGATTACAGGCACATGCCACCATGCCCAGCTAATTTTTTGTATTTTTAGTAGAGACGGGGTTTCACCATGTTGACCAGGATGGTCTCGATCTCTTGACCTCGTGATCCACCCGCCTCGGCCTCCCAAAGTGCTGGGATTACAGGCTTGAGCCACCGTGCCCGGCCTCTTATTTATTCTATTAATAGCTAATTATGTTGATAGATTTTTGAAGGTTAAATTGATCCTCTAACCCTGGAATAAGTTCTATTTTATTACAATATGTTATTTTTTTATATATCATTGGATCTTATTTGCTAATATTTTGCTAAGAATTGCGTCTATGTTCATGAGGGATATTAGTTTATGTACTTAATTGCAAAATGTTAGTCTAATTTTGGTATCGGGGTAATGCTGTCTTATAAAATGCATTTGGAAATGTTCCCTCTTGCTCTATTTTCTGAAAAAGTTCAATGGACTTAATCAGTGAAGCAAAATAGGCCTAGAGATTTCTTTGTAAGAAGCTTTTTAAAAAAATTTATTTATTGTACTTTAAGTTCTGGGGTACATGTGCAGATCTTGCAGGATTGGTGCATAGGTACAGACATGCCATGGTGGTTTGCTGTCTCCATCCCCCAGTCACCTACATCAGGCATTTCTCCCAATGTTATCCCTTCCCAACCTCCCCACCACCAACTGTCCCAATCCTAGTCGCCCACCCATCAACAGACCCCAGCATGTAACATTCCCCTCCCTATGGCCATGTGTTCTCATTGTTCAACACTAGCCTATGAATTAGAACATGTGGTGTTTGGTGTTCTGTTCTTGTGTCAGTTTGCTGAGAAGGATGGTTTCCAGATTAATCCACATCCCTACAAAGGACATAAACTCATCCTTTTTTATGGCTGCAAAGTATTCCATGGTGTATATGTGCCACACTTCCTTTGTCCAGTCTATCATTGATGGGCATTTAGGTTGGTTCCAGGTCTTTGCTATTGTAAACAGTGCTGCAGTGAACATACATATGTATGTGTCTTTATAATAGAATGACTTATAATCCTTTGTGTATATACCCAGTAATGGGATTGCTGGTTCAAATGGAATTTCTATTTCTAGATCCTTCAGGAATCGCCACATTGTCTTCTACAATGGTTGAACTAATTTACATTCCCACCAACAGTGTAAAAGTGTTCCTATTTCTCCACATCCTCTCCAGCATCTGTTGTCTCCAGATTTTTTAATGATCGCCAGTCTAACTGGCATGAGATGGTATCTCAGTGTAGTTTTGACTTGCATTTCTCTAATGACCAATGATGATGAGTATTTTTTCATATGTTTGTTGGCCTCATAAATGTCTTCTTTTGAAAAGTGGAATGTATACTTATCATATCTTTTGTCCACTTTGAATGGGTTTTTTTTTTGTAGATATGCTTTAGTTCTTTGTAGATTTTGAATATTAGCCCCTTGTCAGATGAGTAGATTGCAAAATATTTTCCCATTCTGTTGGTTGCCAGTTCACTTTGATGACTGTTTCTTTTGCTGGGCAAATTCTTAGGTTTAATTAGATCCCATTTGTTAATTTTGGCTTTTGTTGCCAATGCTTTTAGTGTTTTGGTCATGAAGTCCTTGCCTATGCCTATGTCCTAATGGTTTTGCCTAGGTTTTCTTCTAGGGTTTTTATGGTGTTAGGTCTTATGCTTAAATATTTAATCCATCTGGAGTTAATTTTAGTGTAAGGTGTCAGGAAGGGATCCAGTTTTTGTTTTCTGCACATGGCTAGTTTTCCCAACACCATTTATTAAACAGGAAATCCTGTCCCCAGTGCTTGTTTTTATCAGGTTTGCAAAAGATTAGATGGTTGGAGATGTGTGGCATTACTTCTGAGGCCTCTGTTCTGTTCCATTGGTTTATATCTCTGTTTTGGTACCAGTACCATGCTGTTTTGATTACTGTAGTCTTGTAGTATAGTTTGAAGTCCGGTAGCATGATGCTTCTGGCTTTGTTCTTTTTGCTTAGGATTGTCTTGGTTATGCAGGCTCTCTTTTGGTTCCATATGAAGTTTAAAGTGTTTTTTTCCAGTTCTGTGAGGAAGGTCAATGGTAGCTTGATGAGGATAGTGTTGAATGTATAAATTACTTTGGGAAGTATGGCCATTTTCACGATATTGATTTTTCCTAACCATGAGCATGGAATGTTTTTCCATCTATTCACATCCTCTCTTGTTTCCCTGAGCAGTGATTTGTGGTTCTCCTTGAAGGGGTCCTTCACATCTGCTGTTAGTTGTATTCCTAGGTATTTGATTCTCTTTGTAGTAATTGTGTATCAGAGTTTGCACATGATTTGGCCAATTGTCTGTTATTGGTATATAGGAATGCTTGTGATTTCTGCAGATTGATTTTGTATCCTGAGGCTTTGCTGAAGTTGCTTATCAGTTTCAGGAGATTTTGGGCTGAGACAATGGGGTCTTCTAAAAATACAATTGTGTCATCTACAAATAGAGAGAATTTAACTTCCTCTTTTCCTAATTGAATACCCTTTATTTCTTTTTCTTGCCTGATTGCTCTGGCTAGAACTTCCAATACTACATTGAATAGGAGTGATGAGAGAGGGCAACCTTGTCTAGTGCCAGATTTCAAAGGGAGTGCTTTTAGTTTTTGCCCATTGAGTATAATATTGGCTGTGGGTTTGTGGTAAATAGCTTTTATTATTCTGTGATACGTTCCATCGATACCTAGTTTATTGAGAGTTTTTAGCATAAAGGGCTGTTGAATTTTGTTGAAGGCCTTCTCTTCATCTGTTGAGATGATCATGTGGTTTTTGTCTTTGGTTCGGTTTATGTGATGGATTACGTTTATAGATTTGCATATGCTGAACCAGGCTTGCATCCCAGGGATGAAGCCTACTTGACTGCTAGCCAGACTAATAAAAAAGAAAAGAGAGAAGAATCAAATAGATGCAATAAAAAATGATAAAGGGGATATCACCACTGACTCCACAGAAATACAAACTACTAACAGAGATTACTACAGACCAACTCTATGCACATAAACCAGTAAACCTGGAAGAAATGGATAAATTCCTGGACACTTACATCCTCCTAAGACTAAACCAGGAAGAAATTGAATCCCTGAATAGACCAATAACAAGGTCTGAAGTAGAGGCAGCAATTAATAGCCTAACAACCAAAAAAATGTCCAGGTCCAGACAGGTTCACAGCTGAATTCTACCAGATGTGCAAAGAGGAGCTGGTACCATTCCTTCTGAAACTATTCCAAACAATACAAACAGAGGGAATCCTCCCAAACTGATTTTATGGGACCAACATCATCCTAATACCAAAACCTGGCAGAGATTCAACTAAGAAAGAAAATTCACGCCAATCTCCATGTTGAACATTGATGCAAAAATCTTCAACAAAATACTGGCAAACTGAATGCAACAGCACATCTTACATCATCATGATCATGTAAGAAGGTTTTAATTATAAATTCATTTACTTTAATAGATATAATGCTATTTAGATTTCCCTTTACTGTTGCATGAACTTTGACAGTTTGTATCTTTTAAGGATTTGTCTGTCTCATCTAAGTTGTTGAATTGTTGGCATTAATTGTTTGCAGTGTTTCCTAATTATTTGTTTAAGGTTTATAGAACATTTCTGATATGGAATATGTATGTTTTCTCTTGTTCTTGACCAGTCTAGTTAGAAATTTACCAATTTCATTTATTTGTTGAAAAGAATTGGTGTTTTTTTGCTTTCATTACTTTTAAAGTTGCTTTTTGCTCTTCTATTTCAATGATTTCTACTGTTATTTTCATTATTTTCTTCTGCTTACTTTCAGTTTAATTTACTCCTCTTTCTCTAGTGTCTTAAGATGGAATCAGATATTTAATTTTAGGCTTTCCCACTTTATTTTTGAATTCTGTATAAGCCTATAAAGCTGTAACTTTCCCTTTAAGTATTACTTTAGTTACACACCACAAATCTTGATATATTGCGTTTTCAGTTTTATTCAGTTAAAAATGTTTTCTAATTTCCCTTGTAATTTCTTCTTTGGTCTATTGGTGATTTAAAACTATGTTTTTAAATTTTCAAATATTTGGGGATTTTTCTAAATATCATTTTGTTTTGGATTTCAAGTTTTATTCACTTGTGGTCAGAAAATTAACATGGCATAATTTCCTTTGAAATCTATTGAGACTTGTTTCATGGCCTAACATGAGTTCTATTTTGTGAATATTCTATGAATACTTTAAAGGAGTGTCTATTTTCTGGGTTAGATGTAGATGTCTACAAATACCAATTAGGTCAAGCTGGTTGAAAATGTCATTCAAGTCTATATATTTACCCATCTTTGGTCTACTGTTTTAACAATTGCTGGGTGAATGATCTTCAATGATAAATTGTAGATTTGCCTATTTCTTCTTTTAGGTCTGTCGCATTTTGCTTTGTGTATTTTGAAGCTCTCCAGTGTAATTTTAATTTTTAATATTATAGTGTGTGAGGTTTCACATTTAAGAACTATTTGTATTTCTTTTTCTCTGCACTCTTATTTTTTCCCATCTTTTATTTTAGTAGTCATTTGCATAGGAAATTTCGCCCTTTGACTGTGATGTTTGCTGTACGTATTTTACCTTTGTCATGTTTACGGTGGCTTTTAACAAGCAACTGTTTTTTATTTTTTTTAGTAGAATTTATTTTTAAGAACAGATTTAGGTTCACAGGAAAATTGAGTGGAAATTACAGAGATTTCTCATATACTCCCTTCCCCTACACATGTACAGCCTCCTTCACTATCAATATCCCACACCAGAATGATGCATTTTTTTTTTTTTTTTTTTTTACAATTGATGTACTTATGTTGTCACATCACTATCTCCTAAATTGCATAGTTTACATTAGGATTTACTCTTGGTGTTGTTATACATTCTGTAGAGTTTGATAAATGTACAATATGTATCCAACATTACAATGTCCTTCAGAATAGCTTCACTGCCCCCAAAATCCTCTGTGCTTTGCCTGTTCACTCCTCCCATCTACTCTCTCAACCACTCACAACAACTGATCTTTATACTGTCTCCATAATTTTGCCTTTTCCAGCATATCGTATTTTTGGAATCACATAGTTGTAGCCCTTCCAGATTGGCTTGTTTCACTTATAATAGTCATACTAACCTTGTTCTGTGTTTGTACTGCTTGATAGTAATATAATTCAATGCTTATGTTATTTTTAGCACTGAATAATATTCCAATATTCTGTTGTCTGATGTGCCATAGTTTACTTATTTATTCACCCACTGAAGGACATCCTAAATGCTTTCAAGTTTTTGTCAATTATGGATAAAACTGCTATAAACATCTGGGTGAATGCTTTTGTGTGTACATAATTTCAATTCATTTGGGTAAATATCAAGGAGCACAGTTGCTGGATCATATTACAAAATATGTTTAGTTTTGTACGAGACTGTCAAACTATCTCATACCATTTTCCATTCCCAATAGCAGTGAGTGAGAATCCATGTTCCACAATCTTTCCAATACTTGGCATTTTCAGTGTTTCAGGTTTTGGCCATCCTAATAGCTATACAGTAGTATATCACTGTTTTAACTTGCAATTGTCTAATGACATATAATGTTGATAATTTTTTCTTATTTGCCATCTGTATGTCTTCTTTGGTGAGATGTCTGTGAAGGTCCTTGGCTTATTTTTTAAATCATGTTGTTTATTTTCTTATTGTTGAGTTTTAAGAATTCTCTGTGTATTTTGGATGACAGTCCTTTATCAGATATGTCCTTTGTAAATATTGTCTTCCAGTCTGCTGCTTGTCTCCTTATTCTTTTGGCAGTGTTTTTCAGAGTGGGAGCATTAAATTTTAATGAAGTCCAGCTTATCAATTGTTTTCATAGACTGTGCCTTTTGTATTGTGTCTAAGAAGTCATTGCCATATCTAAGATTACCTAGATTTTTTTCCCTATGTTATATTCTAGGAGTTTTATAGTTTTTTTGCACTTTACATTTAGGTCTACAATCTGTTTTAAATTAATTTTTGTGAAAAGTGTAAGATCTGTGTCTCTATCCACTTTTTAAAATGTGGATGTTAAGTTGTTCTAACACCATTTTTTGAAAGGAGTATCTTTGCTCACTTGAATTGGCTTTGTATCTTTTAGAAGATCAGTTGACCACTTTTATATGGGTCTACTTCTTTTCCTTTTCTTTTGTTGTTGAAACAGGGAGTCACTCTTTTGCCCAGGTTAGAGTGCAGTGGTGCAATTATGGCTCATTGCAGCCTCAACTCTTGGACTCAATCAATCCTCCCATCTTAGCCTCCCGAGTAGCTGGGACTACAGGTGCATGCCACTGTGCTTGGCTAATTTTTAATTTTTTTTGAGAAGAGGTCTTGCTATGTTGCCTATTCTGGTCTTAACTCCTGGGCTCAAGCAATTTTCCTGCATTGGCCTCCTCAACTGCTGGGATTACAGAAAGCACTTGACCCATGTAAGTCACCATGCCTGGCCTATATGGGTCTATTTCTGGGCTGTATTCTGTTCCACTGATCTATGTGTCTGTTCTTTTACCAATACCATACTGTCTTGATTATTGCAATTTTATAGTAAGTCAGATCTGGGTGGTGTCAGTCCTTCAACTTTTTCATTTTCTTCAATATTGTTTTTACTATTCTTGGTCTTTTCCCTCTCTATATAAACTTTGTAATCAGTTTGTTGATATTCATAAAATAAATTGCTGAGAGTTTAGGATTTTTAAATATTTCATTTAAATACCTTTTTGTTTTAGTTATTTGCATTAGAATTTTGATCCAGGTAGAATTTATGATGCAAGATATAGTTACAAAATTATATTTTTCTACGTGGTACCCAGTTTTTTTAGTGTCAATTTGAAATAATGCCTTTATTATGTAACAGATCCTTGCATGAGTTTGGACTTTTTTCTGGCATTTGTTTTTCTGTTCAGTTGCTTTGTCTGTTTAATCATGCTTCAGTATCTCACTTTTAATTGTTAAATTATTATATGTGTAAATTTTAATATATTTAGGGCTAGTCTTCTCCTTTTCTTCTTTTAAAGACTTATCCTGCTTATTTTTGTGGATTATTTTTCCCATTTGAACTTTAGAATCAACTTGTCTAGTTAAAGAAAGTTATTTTGGCATTTTTAATGTTATTATGTTAAATTTGCATGGTCATAATCTTTATAATATAGAGTCTTTCAAAGAATAGCATATGACTTTCTAGTTCAAATATTTTTTAGATCTTATATGATTTAAAACATTTAATCATGTAGATTTTGCACATGTAAAAAAATGTATTTCTATAATACAAATAACCAGACTTTCTAGCTGGTTGCTTTTCTAAACAGGAGCTACTGACTTGTGGATATTTTATTTGTTCACTTTACTGAATGTTGTTGTTGTTTATAATCACTTTTTACTTGATTCTTTTGGTTTTCCTGGTATATGATACTACCATATGCAAATACTTTAGCCCATTTCTTCCTAATTTATATGCTTTATGTCTTTCTTTTCTCTAATTGTCTTGGGTAATTGGAGGAAAATTTCTTTTCTTTTCTCTAATTGTCTTGGCTACATGGAGGAAAATGTTAACTAGTCGTGGTGGTAATGGATACCCTTATATATTTTTTTCCAGTCATCTCTCTCATATTTACCTTGTATTGTTTTTGGCTTTAATGAGATACTTATCGTGCCTCCTCACTAAGTATAATGCTAGCTTTGGAATTGGAATGTATATATTATGTTACGATAAGAAATATATGTATATATATATATATATATATATTTTGCTGGTAAACATTTATTTCAAAAAATCATTTGGCGTTCAGATGATAAACAGGAATTAAGAGCCACTATCTTTCTTTAGCTCTAAAAAGCAGAAAAAAGATACAATTTCATATATGCAGACTTTTGAAGTATGAAGTAATGTTTAAAATAATAGCTGAATGTTACTCTTTATTTCAGGAGGTATGGCTTGCCCAGTACTTGCTTATGTGCTTTGATTTAGTATTATCGAGTATCTCCTATATGCAAAGCACTGAGTCATGAGTCCTCGCTTCTAACATCAGATTACTAGGCCTCCCCATGGAGATGCCAGTAAGGGTTTGTGTGCAGCCCTGTGCTTACCGCCTGTGTATCTACTGCTCTTGCCCTTGGGCTAATAGCACTCTTGCGTAGGGCTTGGCTTTTTCCCTCTGAGAAGTCATTTGCTATGATATAGAAACCATGCCAAAGCGCAGCCATTCATTCCGTGCTCACCAATGGATTGGCAGCAAATTTGAGATGACTCTTTCATGAGAGGCTTTAAGTTTTGATGGAAAGGACATCTCATTGTCCTTAAGGACTGATAATGCCATGAGGAATTTCCTCTAGGAGAAAAAGGAATATTTTTTGATTCATAGTCAATTGTCGTTGAGGTATGTGGGATTTGCTGGCTCCTTAGGTCTCAGGATTGAGTCAATTTAGGGAAGGCAGCAATGTTGTCAGCCCACTCTAGGCCAGAGAACATGTATTTTCTCTATCATACCTCAATGTGTTCTGAGAAGGTGAATTCACATAACTTAATGGCTGGCTTTGTTCATAAGCAAAATATATAACTGAAGTTAATGCAGAAATGGAGAACTAATGGATAGTAATGTTCTACTCAGGTTTAAAAGACACTTTCAGAAATTGTTCACTAGGAGATTTTCAGAAGAAAAGAATCATTAATGAAGGAGCAACTGCACATTGGCACATACAAGCCTGATTCGAGGCAGCACAGTACTTCTCCATCCTGGCTCTGGAGGGAGGAGCCTGCAGGAGTTCGTAAGCTGGTAAGCTAAGATTCAGCACAGAACTTGCTGAATGTCCTGTGCAGGAGGCACAGTTGAGGTCCTTCAACTACTCCTTATCGGGTTAATTGACCAGAGTAATGTCTGGTGAACTTTAGTCTCTGTCTAGTGCAGGTAGATTAGACATCACACTGCTGTTCTTGTCTAAGACCTGTGCAAAGTTAGTCTGGGCTGATCTTTATCTTCTGTCCTAAAGGAGACCCATGTTCACTTCTTGTTCCTGGAATAATCCTTGTCATAATCCTTGAGTGTATCCTTGTCATAATCTTATACACTCTACATATCTAACTATACTCTTAATATTCACTAATATTTTTTATACTTTTTAGTAGGCATTTCATAATTTCCTCAAGGAGAGTCTATTCTATAATGTAACTCAATTAAAATCAACCACACATAGATTTTCTTTTGTCTGCAAGGATCCTACTTACCAAAATAAACCATATATGATGCCACTGACACCTCATCCAAACATGAGAGTCTGTGTTCTTATTTTATTAAAAGCTTAATTTTAATAAGAATGTATCTTAAAATTCATGAACATTTTTAAGAAGAAATTTTTGAGAGTGATGCTTAGATCAAATAATAAGAAACAAAATGTAAAATATCAATATATTTGACTAGATGAAAATTTAAGACTGCTTGTTCTTCAAAAGAAATCATAAGAATTAAAATACATGCTACAAAGTGGGAGAAGATATTTGCCACAGAAAAATTATATATGGACTATACTCGAAGGACTTAATATTTTCTCCATATGAACTTTACAAATTAATAAAAAATGACTAATAACCCAATAGAAAAAGAGATGAAAGACAACAGAAGTAAATGTTGGCTTCTATCAAATACCTTTGCATCATGTTTGGAGATGTTTCCCTTAGTCCATTTTGTGCTGCTACAACAGAATACCAAAAACAGGATCATTTATAATGAATAGAAATTTATTTGGCTTACAGTTTTTTCTGGAGGTTGGGAAGTCCAAGATCGAGGGACCACATCTAGCAAGGGCCTTCTTGCAATGTCATCTTATGACAAAAGGTGGAAGGGCAAGAGAGTAAGATGGGGGGTAGGGAGTTAGGGGAGAAGAAAAGGGGCTAAACTGATGCTTTTATCAGAAACTCACTTCCTTGATAATGGCATTAATATTAATACATTCATGAAGACAGAGCTCTTAGAACTTAATCACCTCTTAAAAGTCCCACCTCTCAACATGGTTGCATTGAAATTAAGTTTTCAACATATAAACTTTGGGGGACACACTGAAACTATAGCAAGGTTCCTTAATTTTCTAACACTGTCTTTTAAGTGAAAGCAATTTTATTAAGAAAGTAAAGGGGTAAAGAATGGCTACTCCATAGGCAGAGCAACCCTTTTTTTTAATTCTAGAAATAATCTCCATTTGGTTATTTAATATGCTTCCAGATTTTACTTGCTGATAATTTTTATTAGGCATTTTGCACTGTTGTTCTTGAGATGTTCACCTACGGTTTTGTAGTTTTTGATGTGCTCTCTCAGGTTTAGGTGTTAATGTGATGTTTTCTTTATAACTGCCTCTTTCTATACTATGAAATCACTTAAGTAGCATTGGATTAACTTGTCTTTAAAGGTTTGGTAAATTTTCCCCTATAAAACTATCTGGACAAGGTCCTTTTGTAGATGATTGTGTGTGTGTGTTGGAAGGTGGTGAGTGACGAGAGGTAGTGAGCTCTTTGACAATTTTTTCTTCTATTTTAATTTCTCTTTAGGTTTTCTATTTCCTTTAGTCAGTTTTAAAAATTCTATTTTTTAAAAATTACCCAATTTCGACCTTTGCTTCCCTGTTGTGTTATGATTTCACAGTGAAAATCATCTTCTAAATTGTCCCTCTGCTTTCCATTTCCCTCTCCACACTGATTCTTCCACACTGCTGCCGGAGTCCTATCTCTAAAACATGGCTCTACTACTGTCATTCTTTTGCCTCAAGAGAAGTCACGAAAACCTTTTGATGACTCCTAGTTGCTCATGGATAAATTAAGACCAATTTGACTACAATACGCTTTATTATTACTTGCTAGTTTTGTCTCCTGGACTCATGTGTTTTACTTCACCTGACGTATCTTCCTTGTTTTCTTCTCTATTCCTCAACTGCTGAAATATTTTAAGATCTAAATTCATTGTGAGCTCTTGAAGTTACAGCTTGTGTCCCAATCATCATTATATCTCCAGGTCTGACATCTAGGACACGCATGCTTGTAGCATAAAAGTGGTCTGTACATATTTGCAGAATCACATTAGCTGTATATGATACATATTTATTGCATGTGTGTGTGGTTGTTAGTGTGACCCTTTACAAGATAAATACATCTGAAAGGTGATGGTATGAGGAAGTGAGTATAGAAATGGTTTACAGATATGGCCAAGAATCTGGCTTCCTAGCATGTCTGCTATTTGATCAAGGGTGACAAGATTTCTCTCCCACCTAATATCAGTACAGATACACACGCACACATGCACATACTAACATGGACACTTCAGGAGGCTAGGGTAGTAATTCCGTCAATTTATTAGTCTGAGTGCACTTAAATATCTGCCTGAAGTTGGTGATCCCAGAGAAAGGTCAAATGTTAGAGTTTTTTCTAAGAATAGTTACCAAACTTTTCCTAAGCAGCTTTCCTAATGCAGAGAATATCTGCTAGTCTGTCCATCAACACTGAATGAGCATCTGAATCAAGGCGGCTAGAGTCAGGCTAATAATTCCTGTTGGCAGCTTTTTTCCTTCTAAGGACATAAATCTATGGTCTTCAGTACAATGCAGAGAGTTCAAAACAAAATGCCGAATAGGAAACCAAATATTTCACTCTGCTTCTCAGCAATATAGGATTCTGCCAGCATTGCCAGGTAGCAACTGTAGTAAGTGGGGCTGGCTTTCTATTCTTAATGTCTAGACTCTCCAGGACTCTCTGCTTGCCTGGGCAGTGATGCTAACCTATTGCCGATATTTGTACCATATTTGTTCACCTGGAGAACAAAAACTAAAGATATTTTGTTTGAAATAATATTCATAATCTGACCATTTTAATGCTTATTTGGGTCCAAAGATGAGAAAAAAATATATGAGCTTCATAGATTCTTAACATTTTATTTCTATCAAATGAAATCACCTCATCTTAAAAACTGTATTCACATGTTTTCATACTCATTCTACTTGATAGTTTCCATAGCAGCCTAGATAAATTGTGTTTGTGTTTTTTTCCAGCTGCTTAAAATCTAAAATCACTATAAATGTGTACACTAGAACTTGGAAAATATTTTCTGGAGCTTGTATGTCCTTTGTCTAAAGTAGAAAAAAACACTAACAAAATCTTCTTCTCAACTGAAATTATATTTTGGCTTTTCAATTTTTATCTGTATACTTTAGGAAATTGTTCCTGCGTGAGTTCTATACCAGATAACAGAAATAGTGTATCCACGGTAACTCCTGGCATCTTCCAATGTTTTGTTCTCTCTTGTTCCCTTCACAGCCATCTCAATTCTTTTACTGCAGCTGCATAAATATGTTTTACAGATCTGACATTCCCCCAAAGTCATATTAGAATCCAAATAAAAGCATATGAATACAATAGCAATAAGATCTTGAAACAGAGTAATACGTCAGTGGCAGAGCTAAAAATGTTTTCTTTCGACTGTTAAGTCTGATGATTCTGTCTATAACACTGTCTATAATAAAGGAAGTAGGTAAACAGTGGTTTTGAACTTTCTTAGCATGGTATGGCTGGCACTATACATTCTCAGTAATATATTTATAAGGTAGACGTTCAGGTTTCTGGGGAAAACATTCCACTTTGGTGATTGAGTATTGCAGAAGAAGTTTTGGTAGATGTGAAAGGGAGAATCAGAGAGGGGCAGGTATCAGGGGACAGGTAGAGTAAACCTGGGAGGCTGACTAGGAGGGCAGAAAGAAAAGAAACAACAATGTGGGCAGAGGGGAAAGGGAACTTGTGTCCTTGGGATGGAAAACATCTCTCAGGGAATCAGCCCCAAGTGAAAATCTGCCCAGCTTATTTCCATACAGACCTGGGCTCAGCTCTTGACTTGGCCATTTACTTCCTTCCTTGAGAAAGTTACTTCACTTTTCTGTATTTCCTTTCCATGTTTTAAAATGAGAAAAATAATGCCCATTTCCTGGGGTCCTGTGAAGATTAGAAGAGATAAACACAGATAGCATATGTAAGACTCTCAGTCTAGTGCCTGGCACATAGTAAGCACTTGAAAACTGTTAATTTTCTTTCCTATCTCAGGGTTACTTTCTTATCCTCCTCCAATCCTGAGGGGTTAATGGAAAAAGGTTCCCAAATGCAGAATTGGAAATCCAAATGCAAATTGCTTTTTCATTTACTTTTAAATATGGCCCTTCATGGCTTTCATTCCAGTAGAGGCAAAACTGTGATGATGTAGGCCAAAGAAATTACAGGAGTGGATGTTCGGAAGGATCTTGATACTGTTCCCAGAACATAGTTGGGTTGGGTGAGTGGAGCCTATTGTGATTTTACAGGTGCTCAGTCTCACTGACTTGGTGAAATGTGCTTGAATTGGCTGGAAGCCATCGCCTTCCTATAGAGCACTTCAGGTAGACGGGCACTTCCTTTAGTTTCCACCATCACCCTGGAATTTCTTGTTGGTGCAGCTTTACTGCCCCTCCCAGTATATGAGGTCAAGCAGTTTCTTTTAGCTTTTGGTAAATGTGGTTTGCTTGATTTTTAATCTCATTTTCTTCCTTTTCATTAAGCCGTCTGACTTATTCTTTAAATCTCAGATTACCTGTCAATTAATCAGGAAAACCTTGCCTGATCCTTGTGGACCAGGCTAGGCCTACTGCCGTGCTCTCTTAGCACCCTGTATATCTTTTTAATAATACTTACTACAATGATATTAAATATTTGCAAATATAGTGAACTCTATGTCTTATTTTCTGATCTATTTCTAGCACCTGGCACAGTTCTTGGATCATGAGAGGAGACCAATAAATGTTCATTAATCAATTGCACACAAAATAAACTGCCCCGTCTCAGAAATGGTAGACTAAGGTATTATGTGGTTCTTCACTTAAGTTTAATATTGGCTTTACATTTACAATTTGGGTTTAGCTAAAACTCTGAAGCTTTTTGGAGTTTATATGCATCGCTCCCTTATATGCTGCTTGAGATACACCCATATCTATGACAGAAGTTGTGAGGCAAAGAATTAAAATAATAATTATTTTAGTTGCATATGGGAACACAGTTTGGGTGAGAGCTTCCCTTGTCTTCCTACCTTCCTAACTCAGAATATTTTTTTGTGCTCCCTAAAAACAGTATCAGGTTTATAAAACAAAACATTCTAATTTATAGTCTATAAGAAAGTGAAGTTTTATCCAAATCAACAAACTTAATTGAGTGACTCTGGGCCAGTGGTTCTCAAACTTTAGTGCACATTAGAATCACATGGAGACCTGGTTAAAACTCTGATTGTATTTCATTGGGACCAACACTGCCCCATTCTCAGGAACCGATAGAACTACTAGGAAGGATATTTGCAAGGATACATAACTGAACAACACCATCAAACAAGAGGATCTAATGGCCATTTATAGAACATTTCAACTGACATAAACAGAATACACATTCTTTTCAAGCACCATAGAACATTCACAGAGATAGGCTATATCCGGGGTCATACAACCAACATTAAGCAATTTAAAGAATTGAAATCACACAGAGTGTGCTTTCTGACTATGATGAAATGAAGCTAGAAATTACTGCATGAAAGACAACTGGAAAATCTCTAAGCACTTAGGAATTAAACAATATACCTCTAAATAATCTATGAGTCAAAGCTAAAACCTCAAAAGAAATTTAAAAATACATAAAACTGAATAAAATTAAAACACATCATACCAAAATTTGCAAAACGCAGATAAAATTGGGATGAGAGGGCTCACTTCTTCCACTAGAGAAGAGGAATAATCTCAAATCAATAATCTAAGTATATTAGGGTTCTCCAGAGAAATAGAACCAATAGGAGATTTATCTATCTCTTGATCTCTCTGGGTATATATGGTTATTTAGATATTTGTATATCTAGAAAGAGATTTATTATCAATAATTGGCTCTCATGCAATCATTGAGGCTGAGCAGTCTGATAATCTGACATTTGCAAGCTGAGGACCCAGGAAAGCCAGTCTAGTCTGAGTCTGAAGGCCTGAGAAACCGGAGAATCAGTGGTGTAAATTCTAGTTGAAGTCCAGAGACCTGAGAACCAGGAATACCAATGGTGTAAACCTTAGTCCAAGGGCAGAAGACTGATGTTTCAGCTCAAGCAGTCATGCAGAGAGAATTCTCTCTTCTACCTTTTTGTGTTTTTTAGTCCTCAGTGGATTATATGAGGCCCAACCATATTGGGAAGGACAAACTTCTTTATTTTACTTCTGCTTTAGAGCCTACGGATTCAAATGCTAACCTCTAGAGAAACCCTCACAGACATATCTAGAAATTATATTTACCCAAACAATTGGGTACCTTGTGACCCCATCAAGTTTACACATAAAATTAACCATCACCCTAAGTTTCTAACTCAATAAATTTAAAAAATGAGTAAAAATAAACCAAAGCAGGCAGAAAGATGGACAGCAGATATCAGGATAACAGAAATCAGTGGAATTTAAAATAGGAAACATTAGAAAAAATTTATGAAGCAAAAATCTTTTTTTTTAGATCAATGAAATGGATAAACCTCTAGTAAGACTGACAAAAACAGAGAAGAAGGCTAGGCATGGTGACTCATGCCTATAATCCTGTACTTTGGAAGGCCAAGGCAGGAGGATTACTTCAGCCCAGGAGTTCAAAACCAGTCTGGACAATTTAGTGAGGCTCTGTCTCTACAAAAAATAATTAAAAAAAAAAAATAGCCAAGCATGGAATCATGCACTTGTAGTCCTAGGTACTTGGAAGGCTGAGGTGGAGGATCGCTTATGCCTGGGAGGTTGAGTTTGCAGTGAACTGAGATTGTACAACTGCACTACAGCCTGGGTGACAGAACAAGACCTTGACCCCCACCCCCCCAAAAAAAAATTAAGAAGAAAAAAAATCACTAATGTCTGTGTTGACAAGAGATTCCATTACAGATCCTGTGGCCATTAAAAGGATAGTCCAGGATGGCTAGGAACAAATTTAATAAGTTCAAATAACTTAGAAGAAATGGATTAATATCTCAAAAACCACAATCTACCAAAATTCAGCCATGATGAAGTAGATAACATGAAGAGCACTTTAATAAGCTAAAACCTCAAAGGAAATTAAAAAATGCATAAATTGAATTTGTCATTTAGAAATTATTTAAAGAGAAATATCCAGGCCCTTTTTATAGGATTTTTACCAAATATTTAAAAAATTAACACAAATTTTATACAATCTCCTCTAGAAAATTAAGGAAGCATGATTCAACTCATTTTATGGGGCCAGTATTACCTGGATACCAACACTAGACAAGTGCCCTTAGAAGAAAACAACAAACCAATATCTTTTGTGAACTTTGATCTAAAATTCCCCAAGAAAATCTTAGCGAATCAAACCTAACAATGTACAAAAAGAATACACCACATCCAAGTGGAATGTATTCCAGGTTACAAGACTGGTTCAATATCTGAAACTCAATCAATGTAATACACCATATCAGACTTAACAATAACAAACTAAAAAATAAAAATCATATAATAATATCAGAAAATGTATTTGGCAAAATTCAGCTGTTATTTATGAGAAAATTTAATATATTAGGAATAACCTCAGTTAACATCATACTTCTGCCATGAAGTTAAGGTCTCACTGCTCTTCTATTAAACGTCATACCTAAAGTTCCAGTCGGTGAAATAATCCAAGACAAAGAAATAAAATGCATACAGATTAGAAAAGAAGAAATAAAACTATCTCTATTTTCAGATGACTTGATTGTTTACATAGAAAATCCCAAGTAATCTACAAAAATAAATAAAACTCCTAGAATTAATTGAATTCAATAAGATCACAGAATACAAGAACAGCACAGAAAAAACAATTTTTTTTTTCTGAATACTGACAATAAACAAGTGGAAACCAAAATTAAAAATGCCATTTATAGTTGCTCCAAAGAAAATGAAATACTTAGGTTAAATCTAACAAAACAAGTACAGGATTGGTTTGATGACTACTATAAAATACTTCTGAAAAATATCAGAGAAGTTCAAATATTTGGAGAGACATAATGTGTTCACAGATTCGAAGACTCAACATAGTAAAAACATGAATTCTTTCTAATTTGATTGTTAGATTTAATGCAATTTCTATAAATTCTCAGCAAAGTTTTTTGTAGACATAGAAAAGCTTATTCTGTTTAGAGAGCAAGGTTGTAGAATAAACACATTTTTGAAAAAGAATAACAAAGTAGGAGGAATTGCTCCTCCCATGTTAAGGTTTAAAATGTAGCTACCGTGATCAAGACAGTGTGGTACTAGCGGAGGGATAGACACATAGATCAGTGAAACAGAACAGAGAACCCAGAAGCAGATCCACACAAATATTCTCAATTACTTTTTGACAAAGTCACAAAAGCAATCCAATGAAGTAGTGATAGCCTTTTCAACAAATTTTGCTGGAGCAATTCGATGTTGATAGGCAAAACAAAAACTACAATCTATACCTCACACTTTATGTAAAACTTCACTCGAAATGGATCAGATATTTAAAGGTAGAACATAAAACTGTGAACTTTTATAATAATTAGAGAAAATGTTTATGATCTAGGACTAGGCAAAGAGTTTTTGGTCTTGACATCAAAAGCACAATACATAAATGGGAAAACTGGTAAACTGAACTTCATCAAAATTAAAAATTTTGTTCTGGGTAAGACCCTCTTAAGAGGATCAAACATAGATTACAGATTGGGAGAAATATTTTCAAGGCACATATTTAACAAAGGTCTTGTGTGTGGAATATATAAATAACTCTTTAAATTCAACAGTAAAAAAGCAAACAATCCAACCAGAAAATGGGCTAATAACATACACGTTTCACAGAAGAGGATATATACAAATAGCAAATAAGCTGATGAGAAGATGCTCAATATAGCCGTTAGAGAAATTCCAACCATATTTGCTGAGTGCCTATTATCTGCAAGCCACTACATTAAGAGAGGTATACACAAAAAAGTGTAAGACAAGCATTGACACGCCATTCAATTTATATAGATTAAACCATATAAAAAAAAGAAGAAACTGTACTAGATAGAGTTAAATGGCAAAAAAGTATAATACCAGAGATCAGTGTCAAGGTTTTGAGGTGGACTGGTGAAATGATTTAGTTTCTGTGTACTTTTTTCTTGAATGTGTGTCTCGAAAGACCTATGTGTATTTCCAACTATGGGCATTCACTTAATGTTGCTGTTCTCAAAAGACCTATGTGTATTTCCAACTATGGGCATTCACTTTGAGGAATGCCCTCCCTCCCCTGTTCTGTTTCCAGGACCCTCATGATCATAAGGCTCTAGGTTTCCCTCTGCATTTGTCATAACCCAGATCATCAGTTGCATGTTCTTGGAGGCTTTCATGTGGTTCATGCTTGTCTTCACTTCTCTGTGCACCCTAACTTTCAGTGTCTTCCATAGGCCGTCAGTCAGCGGGGATGGAATTATCTCAGCATTGATCTTTCTTTTGAAGAGTCTTATAGGCTTTAGAGCATGATAACCTCATCAATCATCTTTGGTTGCAGATATCATTACTTGGAGAATGATCTTAGCCTTGAACAGGGTAAGAAAAATGAAGAATATGTAAAACAAACACACGTACACACCTCTGTGTTAATAACTAGAGGTTATTTTTTCTCTCATCAATATGATAATCTCAGTCCAACTATAAGTGGAACAGAAACAATAAATTTTGTGTTAATATTACTACTGCTGCGTGACTAGCATGCTACTTTGAATCCCTGTTCTGTCTTTCAGAGTGGACCTTTCAGAATAAGCTTCTAGTGGAGACAAGATTGATTCCCTGTCATTTCAGAGACTTGTAGGGTGAAGACACATAATAGGGGCATGATAGATGCTGACTGAATTGAACTGAATTCTTTAGTCTTAGAGAAATCCTGTCATTGAAAGAGAATATAGTTAATTTTAAGAAGACAAGAAGTATTGCTTGCAAGTTCTTATTGACATGTTTGAGCAGAGTGGATTAAAATACCTGCTTGCTGACACAATTAATAATCTGCATTATTTTATTTTCTAGTGCAGGGCTGTCTTCATTCTCTCCTACTTGTGACTTGATACTTGTCCCTTCGTTAGAGGTCACAAGACCCCTTCCCTCATTTCTATCTCAGGCTTGTTCTCCCTATGTAACTGCTAAGCTCTAGGCAATTTCATGATTTTTCCTCATCTTCATAAAAAAATATAAAGTACAGGCCTGAAGTTCCATTCTACCTATGCCATTCTTGCTATTTCCTTGGAATTGGTTAATGAGACAAATAGTAGACACATTATTTGTTTAATAAAACCAAATCCAGGCTAATGTGTTCTTGAAAAAAGATTAAAACCTCAATCCTCTTTCCTTCCCCAGTAATTCTAGGACATTTAATTATTGTCTTCTTGATACTATACCTGTGCTTAAACTCAAAACAGTGATTTTTATAATGAAAATTTTAAGTTAGAAAGAATAGATGATGATGGTCTATTTATAGAAAAGAAAAAGTGAGGCCACATATGGTAGCTCACACCTGTAATCCTAGCACTTTGGGAGCCCAAGGTGGGAAGATCACTTGAGGTCAGGAATTTGAGACCAGCCTGGCCAACACAGTGCCTCGTCTCTGCCAAAAGTTACAAAACTCAGCCGGGCATGGTGGTGGATGCCTGTAGTCCCAGCTAGTCAGAAGGCTGAGGTGGGAGAATTGCTTGAACTTGGGATGTAGAGGTTGCAGTGAGCTGAGATTGCACCACTGTGCTCAAAAAACGAAAACAAACAAACAAACAAATGAAAAACAGAAAAGAAAAGTGAAGGCTGGGAGCGATGGCTCACGTCTGTAATCCCAGCACTTTGGGAGGCCTAGGCGGGAGGATCATGAGGTCAAGAGATCGAGACCATCCTGGACAACATGGTGAAACCCCGTCTCTACTAAACATACAAAATTTAGCCAGGTATGGTGGCATGTGCCTGTGGTACCAGCTACTCGGGAGGCTGAGGTGGAAGAATCGCTTGAACCCAGGAGGCAGAGGTTCCAGGAGCCAAGATTGCACCACTGCACTCTAGCCTGGTGACAGAGCAAGACTCCATCTCAAAAAAAAAAAAAAAGAAAAGTGAAGGTAGGTAGCTAGTATATGTTGAGTGCTTCCTCTGTGCTAGGCATACTATTGCAAGCTATATGCACATAATATCATTAAATCCTCACACCACCTCTGTAAGATAGGTCCTATTATTATGCTAATTTTATATATGAGGAAACTGAGACTTAAGGGAGTAGCCTCCTAAGGTAAGGAAGAGCAAATAGTGAATCTGAAGTCCACCTTTATCTCAATAATTCTAAAGCTCAACTATTCAGGTTTCAAAGTGAGGTCCAGCTGCTGGTGTAAGGTGTACAGACAAGGGTTGGTCCTCCATCATTCAATCATCAGGGTCTCCTAATATATGTGGGGCTTCCATCTGTGAGTCTTTTCCTGCCTTTATGTGGGACTGGGCCCAGAGCTAACTTCCTCTGCCCTATACATAGCTGTGTACTATGGTTAAACATGACAGCATATGGGAAGGTGGACTGGTGATTTAGTTTCTGTGCACTTTTTCCTTGAATGTGTGTCCAAAGACTCATGCATGTTTCCAACTATGGGCATTCACTTACATTGCTGCCCATATCAGGAATGTTCTCACTCCTCTGTGTCAGGGGCACACCCCACCAAGCCACCTGCTCCACGTGGCTGTGGAAGGAACAAGAACATTTCCTGTGATACTTATTTTAGAAACTTTGAAGGCCAATTGAAAGAAAGGCATTGGCTACCTTTATTAGAAAGACACTTTAGTTGAGCAAGAGGTTGCTTTTCATCCAAAAGGAGGTGACACAGTGCCTGGTAGGGGTGTAGAACAGGGTTCATGAACTCTTGAGCCAAGACAAAGTGAGAACTTCATCAAGGACACCCTGGAGGTAGAAAGTCACATTTTACAACCTCTATTTAGAAAGAAAAACCTGTCCCTTCTGCCCCACCTAGTGCATAGGCATTCAGAGAAGTGGAATTTCCCCTCCAACACCCTCAACCTGTAAATGGATCATCAGTAGTAAAGACACCTGGGATGGGGAGAAAGGACAGATGACACCTCTCTTTCAACCCCACATCCTGCTCAGCTGGAATTCTGCCTAGGGTCAGAGAAGGACCGAGATAGCCAAGTGACTAAAACCATGGAAAGGGACAGTAATCCTGTTATTGAATAACTTAGTTTTCTTTTCCACATTCTCTCTCCTTTGTCTTCCCCAATAGGTGAAAGAAGTGTAGACCTGGAAATCAACCCAGATAGCACAGTTAGAAACAAAGCTAGAGATAACCATATAGAAAAAATTAAAGTGAACTTCTAGTGTGGGTGTCAACAAAAGATGAGCAAAGTGTCAAAGCTCTAGGTGAAGCCATCTAGGTTCCAGGCATTGTTTGGGATGTGTTTCCTTCTTTCCCCCTTAGGGCTGTGGCTTGCTCTGCTCCCTCCATGAGTGGCCTTTCTGCTTGCCTCTGCTGTCCAAATGCATCAAGGACAACCATCCTCTCTGGCTCCTTGCATGAATCTCCAGTACTTATTTCTCCTCTCCCTTAACTGGTCTTCTAACCTCAGCTCATTTGTTGTCACAGTTCCTTTGTATCTGCCAAGTACTCCTTTCCTTGTGTCTCTGTCCTGTCCTGGTTTGCTTTTCTCATGATCATTTATACTGCAGTTGTTTCAGGATTTGTTTTCTTTTTAATGTATATTTTATTGCACTTTACGTTTTGGGGTACATGTGAAGAACACGCAGGATTGTTGCATAGGTACATACATAGCAATGTGGTTTGTTGCCTCCATCCCCATCACCTATATCTGGCATTTCTCCCCGTGTTATCCCTCCCCAACTCCCTACCCCCAACTGTCCCTCCCCTATTCCCCCAACAGACCTCAGTGTGGGAATCTCCCCTCCCTGTGTCCATGTGTTCTCATTGTTCAACACCAGTGAGAACATGTGGTGTTTGATTTTCTGTTCTTGTGTTGGTTTGCTGAGAATGATGGTTTCCAGGTTCATCCATGTCCCTACAAAGGACATGAACTCATCGTTATTTTTATGGCTGCATAGTATTCCATGGTGTATATGTACCACATTTTCCCTGTCCAGTCTATCATTGATGGGCATTTGGGTTGGTTCCAAGTCTTTGCTATCGTAAACAGTGCTGCAATGAACATATGTGTGCATGTATCTTTATAATAGAATGATTTGTAATCCTTTGGTTATATACCCAGTAATGGGATTACTGGGTCAAATGGAATTTCTATTTCTAGGTCCTTGAGGAATTGCCACACTGTCTTCCACAATAGTTGCACTAATTTACACTCCCACCAACAGTGTAAAAGTGTTCCTATTTCTCCAAATCCTCTCCAGCATCTGTTGTGTCTAGATTTTTTAATGATCACCATTCTAACTGGCATGAGATGGTATCTCAATGTAGTTTTGATTTGCATTTCTCTAATGACCAGTGGTGATGAGCATTTTTTTATATCTTTGTTGGAATCATATATGTCTTCTTTTGAAAAGTGTCTTCATATCCTTCACCCACTTTTGAATAGGTTTGTTTTTTTCTTGTAAATCTGTTTTAGTTCTTCGTAGATTTTGGATATAAGTCCTTTGTCAAGTAGGTAGATTGCAAAAATTTTTTCCTGTTCTGTTGGTTGCCTGTTCACTCTAATGATTGTTTCTTTTGCTGTGCAGAAGCTCTGGAGTTTAATTAGATCCCATTTGTCTATTTTGGCCTTTGTTGCCAATGCTTTTGGTGTTTTAGTCATGAAGTCCTTGCCTATGCCTATGTCCTGAATGGTTTTGCCTAGGTTTTCTTCTAGGGTTTTTATGGTGTTAGGTCTTATGTTTAAGTCTTTAATCCATCTGAAGTTAATTAAAGTGTAGGATGTCAGGAAGGGGTCCAGTTTCTGCTCTCTGCACATGGCTAGCCAGTTTTCCCAGAACCATTTATTCTACAGGGAATCCTATCCCCATTGCTTGTTTTCCTCAGGTTTGTCAAATATCAGATGGTTGTAGATGTGTGGCATTGCCTCTGAGGGCTCCGTTCTGTTCATTGGTCTATATCTCTGTTTTGGTACCAATACCATAGTGTTTTGATTACCGTAGCTTTGTAGTATGGTTTAAGTCGGGTAGCATGATGCCTCCAGCTTTGTTCTTTTTGCTTAGAATTTACTTGGCTATGGGGGCTTTCTATTGGTTCCATATGAAGTTTAAGTTGTTTTTCCCCAGTTCTGTAAAGAAGGTCATAGGTAGCTTGATGGGGATAGTGTTGAATGTATAAATTACTTTGGGAAGTAAGGCCATTTTCACAATATTGATTCTTCCTAACCATGAGCATGGAATGTTTCTCCATCTGTTTGTGTCCTCTCTTATTTCCTTGAGCAGTGGTTTGTAGGTCTTCTTGAAGAGGTCCTCTTCTCCTTGAAGAGGTCCTTTGTTAGTTGTATTCCTAGGTATTTTATTCTCTTTGTAGCAATTGTGAATGGCAGTTCATTCTTGATTTGGCTCTCTTTATGTCTGTTATTGGTGTATAGGAATGCTTGTGATTTCTGCACATTGATTTTGTATCCTGAGACTTTGCTGAAGTTGCTTATCAGTTTCAGGAGAGTTTGGGCTGAGACAATGGGGTCTTCTAAATATACAATTGTGGTCTGCAAATAGAGACGATTTGACTTCCTCCTTTCCTAATCGAATACCCTTTATTTCTTGCCTGATTGCTCTGGCAAGAACTTCGACTACTATATTGAAGAGGAGTGGTGAGAGAGGGCATCCTTGTCTAGTGCCAGTTTTAAAAGAGAATGCTTCCAGTTTTTGCCTGTTGAGTATGATATTGGCTGTGGGTTTGTCATAAGTAGCTTTTATTATTTTGAGATATATTCCATCGATACCTAGTTTATTGAGAGTTTTAGCATAAGGGGCTGTTGAATTTTGTTGAAGGCCTTCTCTGCATCTATTGAGATAATCATGTGGTTTTTGTCTTTGGTTCTGTTCATGTGGTGAATTACATTTATAGACTTGCATATGTTGAATAGTCTCTTCTCTTTTTTATTAATCTGGCTAGTGGTCTGTCTGTCTATTTTGTTGATCTTTTCAAAAAACCATCTCCTGGATTTGCTGATTTTTTGAAGGGTTTTTCATGTCTCTGTCTCCTTCATTTCTGCTCTGATCTTAGTTATTTCTTGTCTTCTGCTAGCTTTTGAGTGTTTTTCATCTTGCTCCTCTAGCTCTTTCAATTTTAATGATAGGGTGTTGATTTAGATCTTTCTTTGCTTCTAATGTGGGCATTTATTGCTATAAATTTTCCTCTAGACACTGCTTTAAATGTGTCCCAGAGATTCTGGTATGTTGTGTGTTTGTTCTCTTTGGTTTCAAAGAATATCTTTATTTCTGCCTTCATTTCATTGTTTATCCAGTCAACATTCACAAGCCAATTGTTCAGTTTCCATTAAGTTGTGTGGTTCTGAGTAAGTTTCTTAATCCTGAGTTCTAATTTGATTGCACTGTGGTCTGAGAGACAGTTTGTTATGAGTTCTGTTCTTTTGCATTTGCTGAGGAGTGATTTGCTTCCAAGTATGTGGTCAATTTTAGAGTAGGTGTGATGTGGTGCTGAGAAGAATGTATATTCTGTGGATTTGGGGTGGAGAGTTCTGTAAATGTCTGTTAGGTTTGCTTGGTCCAGATCTGGGTTCAAGTCCTGGATATCCTTGTTGATTTTCTGTCTCATTGGTCTGTCTAATATTGACAGTGGAGTGTTAAAGTCTCCCACTATTATTGTGTGGGAGTCTAAGTCTCTTTGTAGGTTGTTAAGAACTTCCTTTATGTATCTGGGTGCTCCTGTATTGGGTGTGTATATATTTAGGATCATTAGCTCTTCTTGTTGCATTAATCCTTTCACCATTATCTAATGCACTTCTTTGTCTGTTTTGACCTTTGTTGGTTTTGAGTCTATTTTATCAGAGACTAGGATTGCAACTTCTGCTTTTTTTGGCTCTCCATTTGCTTGGTAAATCTTCCTTCATCCCTTTATTTTGAGCCTATGTGTATCCTTGCATGTGAGATGGGTTTCCTGGATACAGCACACCGATGTGTTTTGACTTTTTATTCAATTTGCCAGTCTGTGTCTTTTGATTGGGGCATTTAGCCCATTTTACCTTTAAGGTTAATATTGTTATGTATGAATTTGATCCTGACATTTTGATGCTAGCTAGTTGTTTTGCCCATTAGTTGATACAGTTTCTTCATTGTGTCAATGCTCTTTACCATTTGGTACATTTTTGGAGTGGCTGGTACTGGTTCTTTCTTTCTATGTTTAGTGCTTCTTTCAGGAGCTCTTGTAAGGTTGGCCTGTTGATGATGAAATCTCTCAGCAATTGCTTGTTCATAAAGGATTTTATTTCTCCTTTGCTTATGAAGCTTAGTTTGGCTGGATATGAAATTCTAGGTTGAAAGTTCTTTTCTTTAAGGATATTGAATATGGCCCCCACTCTCTTCCATCTTGTAGGGTTTCTGCTGAGAGATCCACTATGAGTCTGATGGGCTCCCCTTTGTGGATAACTCGACCTTTCTCTCTGGCTGTCCTTAGCATTTTTTTTCTTCATTTCAACCCTGGTGAATCTATTATGTGCCTTGGGGTTGCTCTTCTTGAGGAATATCTTTGTGGTGTTCTCTGTATTTCCTGGACTTGAATATTGACCTGCCTTGCTAGACTGGGGAAGTTCTCCTGGATAATATCTTGAAGAGTGTTTTCCAGCTTGGATTCATTCTCTCTGTCACATTCAGGTACACCTGTCAAACATAGATTGGTCTTTTAACATAATCCCATATTTCTTTTTACTCTTTTTTCTCTAATCTTGCCTTCTTGTTTTATTTCATTGAGTTGATCTTCAATTTATGATTTCTTCTGCTTGGTTGATTTGGCTACTGAAACTTGTGTATGGTTTGTGAGGTTCTCATGCTGTGTTTTTCAGCTCCTTCAATTCATTTATATTCCTCTCTAAGCTGTTTATTCTCATTAGCATTTTGTCAAACATTTTTTTCAAGGTTCTTAGTTTCTTTGCATTGGGTTAGAACATGATCTTTTAGCTCATAGAAGTTTGGTTATTACCCACCTTCTGAAGCCTGTTTCTGTCAATTCATCAGACTCATTCTCCATCAAGCCTTGTTCCTTTGCTGATGAGGAGTTGTGATCCCTTGGAGGAGGAGAGGCAGTCTGGTTTTGGGTGTTTTCATCCTTTTTCTGCTGGTTTCTTCCCATCTTTGTGGATTTATCGACCTGTGGTCTTTGTAGTTGGTGGCTTTCAGATGGGGTCTCTGGATGGACATTCTTTTTGTTAACGTTGAAGTTATTTCTTTCTGTTTTTTAGTTTTCCTTCTAACAGTTAGGCCCCTCTGCTGTAGGACTGCTGGAGGTCCATTCTAGACCCTGCTTGCCTCGGGATCACCTGCAGCAGCTGCAGAACAGTAAGGATTGCTGCCCATTTCTTCTTCTGTTATCTTTGTCCTAGAAGGATACCCTCCAGATGTCAACCTGAACTCTACCTTATTAGGTGTCTCTTTGGATATATGGGGATTGGGGAGCTGCTTGAGGAGACAGTCTGTCCCTTATAGGAGCTCAGGTGCTGAGCTGTGAGCTCTGTTGTACTATTCAGAGCTGCTGGGCATGTACATATAAGTCTGCTGCAGCAGAACTCATAACTGCCTTTTTTTCCAGGTGCTCTGTCCAGGGAAGGTGGGGCTTTATTTATAAGTCCCTGATGTGCTGCTGCCTTTTTTCAGGGATGCCCTGCCAAGCATGGAGGTAGTCTAGTCACAGTCTGCCAGCAGAGGCATTGCTGAGCTACCATGGGTTCTGCCCAGCTGCTGTGTGAACTTCCTTGCAGTTTTGTTTATAGAAGTATAGTTAGAATTGCCTCGGCAATGGCAGTCTGCCTCAGTCATGGAAGACTGTCTCTGTAATGTGGACTCCCTTGGTAATGGTGGATTTCCTCAGTAATGGCGGACTGCCTCTGTAATGGTGAACTGCCTTAGTAATGGTGGACTGCCTCTTTAGTGTTGGGCTGCCTTGGTAATGTCAGATGCCCTTCTACCCACAGACCTGGATCATCCCAGGTCCAGCTGCACTTGCTGTGAAACTCTCAATCCAGAGCATTTCAGATTGCTGGTCTTTGTGGGGTTGGGACTGGTGGAGCCAGATCACCTGGCTTCCTGTTTCAGCTCCCCTTTTTTCAGTTAACCGGTGACTCTGTCTCCCAGGCATTCCAGGTGCCAGTTGAAATGGCACCCAGATTTGTGTGTTTTTTGCAGAGACCCACTGTGCCAGCTGAAACAGCCATGCTGGAGACTCGTGGTACTTTCTGCCTGGGAATCTCCTGGTCTGTGGGGAGTAAAAATTTGTTTGGAAATGCAGTGATCAACTCTCTGCATTTTTGCTGGGAACTGCAATCCAGAGCTATTCCTGTTTGGCCATCTTATATCTCAGGATTTGTTTTGAATGTGGGTGAATCTCCAAATTCTGATGGCCCCCAAATTCAAGTGGAGGTTGCAAATCACACTGCTGAGTCATTTGGGGAATCCCAAATTCTCTTTCTCTTTCTTCTATTTTTATTTTTATTTTAAGACAGGGTCTCACTCTGTTGGCCAAATTGGAGAGCAGTGGTGATCTCAGTTCATTGCAACTTCTGCCTCCCAGTTCAAGCAATTCTCATGCCTCAGCCTTCCAAGTAGCTGGGACTATAGGCACCGGTGACCATGCCTGGTTAGTATTTGTATTTTTTGGTAGAGATGGGGTTTTAGCATGTTGGCCTGTCTAGTCTCAAACCCATGACCTCAAGTGATTCACCTGCCTTGGCCTCCCAAGGTGCTGGGATTATAGACGTGAGCCACCGTGCCTGGCCTCTCTCCCTTTCTTTTAGAAATGAAACCTAGTCGAGCTCCTGTGCTTTCTCTTATGGTCCTTTTGCTTTTCTATTCTGGAGCACCACCTGAATCAGGCAGGAACAATGAGCCACTACTGAAGACGGATTCGTTTTCACTTGCAAAACTGCCATTGATTGTATAATATTTTCAGTCTTTTAGAGCATATGTCAGTCTAAGCAAGCATGACAGAATCAGTGTGGCAGGAAAGTAGAGATTTGTATTTATTCTCTCTGCATGCTTCTATTCCCCTGACTCCTCCCCACACAGTAGGTAACCAGCATTTTTTCAGCAGCAAAAATTGCTTGGAGTTTCTACTATTTTCTGCAGTTGAGTTTTGTTGTGAAGTCTAAGCTCACTGAAGAATTTTGCTGGGTGTTCTGAGAAGGAGGGGAGGCTTTTAGTGGTGCCAAGAAAGGAAGATGGGGAGATGCTTGCAAAGAGATTCCTGAGAAATAGTTGGAATGTTGGTTGGGGCCTGTGGGTCATTTCCAGGTGTTTTCCTGGAGTGGGAACAACACCTTAGAGGCTTAGGAGCTTCCAGCCAGAAGCAGCAGGACCTTGTAATATGAGGACATCCTCCGGGTTGGGAGACTGAGGCTCTCTGATAACCAGTGAACCAGGGACTGGAGAAAGTTCGTAGATATCTTTACATCATGTGAAAATGATGACAATGATGGTGATAGATATTTGCTGCATAGCTAAATGCCAGACATTATTCTAAGATACTTGTATATATTAACTCACTTATCATCTAAAAACTCTATGAGGTAGTTACTATCATATCTCCATTAATCATCAGAGAGGTTAATTAAATTACCCAACATCTCACACTAGTAAGTGGCAGGACCAGGATGCAAATCTAGGTAGTCCGATCCTAGAGCTTTCAGATAATGTCATTTTTACCTCTCTAAATGAGGCTAGGAGACATTTGCATGACCTCAAGTTGGAGGTGGCAGTGAGTAGGAAGAAACAAAACCCCATAATGTTGAGAATTGAATTTCCCATAACCTGCTGTAATGGAGATTGAGTTTTATTTAGTTTTATAGAAAGGACATAAATAAATGTGACCTTTTTTTTTTTGTATTGCTAGCTTGTAGACCAAAGATCAACCTTTTTTCATATATATTTTAAAAATATATTTATTTTATATTTTAAAATATAAAATACTGTATATTTTAAAAATACTGTGTTGACATTACCAACAACAAATACAAGGTAGGGAATTGACTTCAGACTGCATGATTCATTTAATCTTTCTTATCTCATTCTCTCATCAGGTCTAGCTCACCTACTGACTCTCTCTAGCTGTAACTCTCTAAAGAGACTCCTCCCCACTGAGACCTAGTGGGGCCAACACAGCTAGATGTGGAAATGAGCTGTGGACTCCAAAAAGATGGGTGCCATGGTAACTTCATGAACAAGAAAGGGTCGGTGATTCTGAGTCAGGTGGGTGGGCTTTTGTAGACACACATACAAATGCATATTCATTGATTAAACAATTTCCCAGTTTTTTTTTTTTTGTGCTTGAAGTGTATCATTATATGAACACAAAACAAAATGAAAAACAACATGCAAAGAAAATTTCCTTTCTATTTATCACTAGCTTGAGGGTATGATTTAGACAATATTTCTAAAGAGAAATAAAAGAGGAAGAATAATTTAGACACTCCAAAGACTATGATTTCAAGAGGGTTGCAAGCTGTTGTATAAGCTATGATGGGTGTTGGGAGCCACCCCAGGAGAACCAGTTTGCAGCCACATGGATTCTCTTGCAGTTCTTTGAATAGACTGAGTTTTTCTTGCCTCTGGATCTTTGTACTTGCTGTGCCTGTTGTCTAAAAAGCTCTTCCTTTACTTTTCTTCATGGCTGGCCCTTCTCAGCCTTCCATGACCACACTTTCTAAAATAGGTCATCTTTCCTGGTTCTGCTGTTGTAACCGAGCGAGTTAGAAGGAAACACGCCACACTTTGAGTTCCAAATTAAGAGTTCTTTATTAACTGGAGACTGAGATGGCTAATGCTCAAAATTCTTTCAGCCCCAAAGAAGGGGCTTGATTTCCCTTCATACCTTGATTTAGGTAGAGGAGGAGGAGCCTAGCTGAAGCAGAATTTTACAGAAGCAGAACAAGCAAGTTAGATAAGGAAGCTGGTAACCAGGAGGCAGGAGGTTCCTAGGATTGTTGGTTGCTAAGGGTATTTCCATACAATCATCAAGGGGGTAGCAGGGGAAATTTCCATACTATCAATCACCAAAGAAGGTATTCACAATAGGAGGCAGACTTGCCAAGCAGGTTGTGGTTACAGTGGTTACAGGTGCTGTGAACAGTATGACCCACTCTTAATGGTCAAAGCTTCTAAGTACAGCATAACCCAGCTATGAATCTGTGGGGGCTGTGGCAGGGAGGGCGAAGCCAAGCTGAAGCCTACTTCCAAGATGGAGTCAGTTAGGCTAACACAGGCTAGGTTATTACACTGCCCCTCAGCATCCTGCTTGCTTCCTTCATATCTCTATCATAATCTTAAATATGGTACTTGCTTACTTCCTAATCAGGTTATTTATTTATTTGATCTGCTCCCCACTCCCTGCTCCTTGCCATACTATAAGTTCCATGAAGTTAGAGACTGTTCTGCTTACCCCAGTACTCAGCATAGTGTTTTGTATAGAAAATGTTATCAATTAATATGTGTTGGATAAGGTGTGAATGGAACTCCGAGGAGTCAGGCTTTGATGTACAATTGGTAGTTCCTTTTCCTTCCCTCAACAGTGCTCCACTTGAACAAAAACTTCTCTGCTTATATTAACTTTGTCTCATCAAATCCTTTTCACATTATTATCTTGATTTGGCCGGGCCCTAGGCTTCTGTTTTGTAGATGATGGTTATGTTTATTCCTTGTCAACCTGATTCTCCACCATGGCTTTTGCCTCTTGTTTTTGCTGTTTGACCTGATTTCTCCCAACTCCTGCTACTTTCCTTCTTAGCTGTGGCTCCTGTGACATTATCACTGAATTGACTGGATTAGATTCCCATAGCAGTTGCATTCTAATTAAAATTAAAAAATAATTTAATTGAACCAAAAAAGCTACACTTTCATGAAAGATAAAAACCAGATTTTAGCATAATTTTAATTAAGCTTATCTTATTTTTTTATTCTTATTTATTTATGTATATTGGAGACAGGGTTTCTCCCTGTCACCCAGGCTGGAGTGCAGTGGCACAATCATGGCTCACTGCAGCCTCATCTTGTTTTCAAGTGATCCTCCTGTCTCAGCCTCCAAAGTAGGTAGGACTATAGGCACACTCTACCTTGCCTGGCTAATTAAAAAATATTTTTTTTTCGTAGAGATGGTGTCCCACTACGTTACCCAGGCTGGCCTTAAAGTATTGGCCTCACATTATCCTCTCCCTTTAGCCTCCCCAAATGCTGGGATTACAGGTACAATCCACTATATTATCCAGCTGAGCTCATCTTAGACAATTAAAAAAAATACATGGGTTGGTTATTCAATTCCATCTTCCTATTGTAAAACTTAAAAGAACTATTTTATTATGAGCTACTTTTGAAAGTTTTACTAAAAAAAACCACTACATTCAGGATATTCTTCAAGGAACTCAGAGTGCCTAAATTCTTTAATCAATTTATTTGATGAGGAATACGCCTAAAATGACCTTACTAAAGAACCCTACCACTAGTTGGAAATCAAGACATGGAAATTAAGGGATAATCCTTAGGAACTCCCTGACTTTCTCAGAAGAGATGATATCTTTATCACTAAATGCCCTTCATTCTTAGCAAGAGATTTGGGATTTTGAACATCATCTAAAAGGAAAAATCCTTCACCAAAAGGACAATTTCTTTTACTTTCTGATTGGTGCCAAAGTGTTTCTATTTTCATGTCTAGACTGAAACAACATTATCTTTCTGCTACCTAGTTTCTGAACTCTTTCAACACCCTCTGCCTCAATGGAGAATAGAATCAGCCTCAGAAATTTATTCTTATCTTTGTCAGTGTCCCTTCTGCACATCAGATGGAGGCTTTACATTATGTTTGGAGGGAGCAGGTGGGAGGAGCAGCTGGTATGAGAAGTGAGCAGCCTGACAACAGTAAAAGTGAGAAGCGTGTGAGCATGTGTGTGCTTGTGTGTGTGGACATGCACGTGTGTGTGTGTGTGTTTGTGTGTGCGTGGAGAGAAAGTGCCACAATATGAAAATTTGCCCTTAAATTGTAAACCTTACAGTCTGTCCTCCAGAGCTAACAGTACAGTTAATGTGCCAGGTAAAAAGTCAGTGAGATCCTAAACATTGTGAAAATCAGAACAGCAGAAATTCGGATTAATATTTATTAAAGCAAAGCAATTTACAATGAATTTCAGTGATATATTATAGCATGATGTTTTTGGTTGTTTCATTTTACTCAGAATACTTTTGTGTCCTTATTCTGTGTCAGGTTCTGTCACCAGCTCTGGGGGTGGCTTCAAACAAGACAAAGACTCATATTCTTATTGAATTGACTAATTTTCTTTGCTTTTCCAGGCAGGGTCTCATTCTGTCACCCAGGCTGGAGTGTAGTGGTGCGATCTCGGCTCACTGTAACCTTCACATCCCAGGATCAAGCCATCCTTCCACCTCAGCCTCCTGAATAGCTGGGACTACAGGTGCATACCACCACACCTGGCTAATTTTTGCATTTTTTTTTTTTTTTTTTTTTTTTTTTTTTTAGACACAGGGTCTCATTATGTTGCTCAGGCTGGTCTCAAACTTCTTGGAGCAAGCAATCTGCCTGCTTTGATCTTCCATACTTATTTTCTTTAAATGACAGAAAACTAGGCTATTTTGGGAATGCTGTAACTGTTGCTTTTTTGCAATGAAATAAACATTGTCCCTTTTTCAAGTTTCATTTTTTTAAAGTTTCAATTATTAATAAATTATTTTAACATTAGATCTGTTGCAACAATGCATTTTACAGAGCTATCAAATTGAAATCTTTCAACTTTTCATCTGGAATGCTACCTGAAATTGAAAGCCTACATACCTTTCAAACATTTACATTAGCCCAGGTTGATACATTTAATTGGAGATTATAGACTATAATTTTTATCTTTTTCATTGTGTGAGCTATTCCCTTTTATTCTATTATATTTAAACCTAATTAAATGATTAATTTGAATAGGTAATACATGAACATATTACAGCATTGAAAATATGCACAGAGTCATGAATACTAAGAGTAAATTTCCCTTACTTCCTCTCTCCTGGTCAGCTTCTCCTCCCTGGAGGCAACCTTTGTTATGAATTTCTTACATATGTGTAGAAAGATATTCATTTATTCATTACAGAAGCCAACATATGTATGTATGTGTGTATATATATATATATATATATATATATATATATCTGCTTCTGCAAGCCCCAAAGGAATGATAATACACATATTTTTCTGCATTCCTTCACTCAACAATATATCTTTTTTAAAATTTCAAATATGTATATAGAATGCTCCCTTTAACAGTTATATAGAATTCCATTGTGTAAATATACTGTATTTTATTTAACCACCTCCTGTTGATGGACATTTAGGTCCTTTCTAATCTTTCCAAATAATGCAATGCTGCATGTCCTTGTGCATTCAGAATTTGGCAAATATTCATATGTATTGTAGGATAAATATCTGGAACAGGAATCCTAATTCAAAAACTATGCACACTTGTGCTTTTCATATATATATATATATATAGTGTCAAATTGCTCTCAATATGTTGTACCAATCCACACTGATAATATATTCTTTGGGCAAGTTTTTGAGAAAACAGGAACTTAGGTATTACCAAGCTTTTGATTCTTAGAAATCTAATATGTAGAAAATGCTACCTCTTAGTAACTTTAACTTGTATTTTTGTAATCATGAGAAAGACTGAGCATCTTTTCACATGTTTAAGAGTTATTCACATTTCCTGTTTTTAAATGGCTTAAAACAACACAAACTTACTAAATTATAGTTCTGGAGGTCATAAGTCTTTTATCCACATTTTCTTTTTTATAAACTATCTTTTCAATAATCATTGCCAGTTTTTCAGCAGAGCTAGTGGCATTTAGCCCTAGTGTAATGCAAAATATGGTGTAAATATTTTATCCAGTTTATTGTTTTCTTTTAACATTATTATGGTGTTTTTTTTCATGCAGAGTTTTTATGTAGTTGAATTTATCAACCTTTTACTCATCACTCAACACAATACTTGCCTCTGCTGTCAAAGATCAAATATTAAAACAAAAGATTCTCCTAGCACCCGTATCACTCAGGAAATTATAAAGATTTTAGGAGCTCTGTGCCAGGTGCTGGGGGAAGTTACAGATATTTCTTATTATTTCACAGTAAGCCAAGGATTTAACCCCCAACCAAACTAACCTCAAATATAAAAATATGGGGAAAAATTTGCACTTCTAAAAAGTCAAAGAATACATTTCCCCTAAGCACCCTTCTGGAAGATGCTGTTAGAGAACAAACAGCAATGGATAGAAAGATAAATAGAGAATCTCCAATAAGTAGAACTGACAGTGAGCATTGACTCTATCCATAGGACTAAAATTAAAATAAGTCTAAAATGTCAAAAATACTTGCTATTTTTCATGGCTAGCATGTATAGTTAACTAATTTAAGAGAAAAATAATTAGACTTCATTGGAAATTCAGTTCTTCTGTGTTCTGCATCCAGACTAAACAACTTTTAGGTTTCTCTTAGGATCAGATTCAAGTTATATAAAGTTTTTATTTGAATAAGAAAATAACATTACAACTGCCATAATTTTGAGCTGATTCACAGTTGTGGTTTTAAAAAATTTTTACAAAAGCCATAGATCTGCATTGTAGAAAGTCGGAAAGCACAGATAAGCAAAATTACAATATCATGTTTCTATCACCAAGAGATTACTATTTTTATCCTTTTAGTGTATATCATCCATGTTTTGTGTGAGACTATGTTTCTCAAAATTTATTTTGTGAACATTCAATTGGAAAAAATGTTTTTTCTCCATCAAAATAAATTTAATAACTGTATTTTGTGTCTGTGTTAATGAAAAAGTAAACTCTAGTGTAAAGAGAAACCCAAGAGGTGGTGCAGATAAGCAAAAAGGGAAAAAGACTTGAATGTCTAAGAAAGTGCAAACTCATTTGATGGTGAATTGCTCTCTTTTATAGATAATTTCATGAGCATCCACAGACTGCTTAGCAACACAGCTGGAGGTTATCAGTTCAGACAGGCTAGAGAAAAATGTCCAAATTACTTCTCAACCAAACTGGAAATGTTTTCCAAACACTGCATAACAGGAAGAAGCCCAGAGAATGAGTGGGAGCAGCAAGTCTAAAACATAAAGGAAACAATTCATTCTGTAGTTCCAGTTTTTAAATGGCAATAAAATTGGCGTTTCCCTTTTTGCCTGACCTTCCAAGCACCTCACATGTATTACTGCATTTTTTTGTAACATTATCAAATGAAAATTTTCTTCTATATTGCCATTAGTAATTTGAACATTTATATATTGGAGATTTATTTTTATTGGGTAGTATATGATAAATGAGACCTTCCTGATAAATGATTTTACCTAAGGGTGAAGATGGCTCAAAATGGGCTTTGTAAAGACTGGTTGTATGATGGAAGTGAAACAGATTACAACAGATGCCAGGGTTTTTGTTTTGGATAGAAATCTTTCTAAAAGGCCATGGTAAATCTTTGGAAATTATTGATTAGGAGAGATTATATAACCAAAGCAGAGTGGCATATTTTTATTCTGTAATTATTTGATTTTGATATCTCCGAAGTTAAACTAGCTCTGTAACATGGTTGCATATTAAGAGATGCAATGCATGATATTGAATTAATTGTGAGAACTTCAGTGGCCCCAGATAAGTATAATCATGAAAAAAGTAAGATTGTTTGAAGACTGTAATATTGCATTCTGATACAAACTTATGACTTTGTCATTTTACTAATTTTATGGTTTGGGGCAAATTTTCTAATTTTTGAGTTTTAGCTTTCGTAACTTTAAGATCTGACAAGTATTTTTTTTTTTCTAAACTATTCTTGTAAATGGATTTATTTTCTTGATTTACTTTTTAGATAGTTATTAATGTAAAGAAATGCAACTGTTTTTAAAATTTGTAAATTAATTTTTAATGTTTATTTTAAGTTCACAGGTCATGCAATGGGAGTTTTTTGTATAGATTACTTCATCACCCAAGGATTAAGCCTAACACCCATTAATATGTTTTTTTATCTTCTCCCTACTCCCACCCTCCACCATCAGGTAAGTTCCAGTGTGTGTTATTCCCCTCTATGTGGCCATGTGTTCTCATCATTTAGTTCCCACTTGTAAGTGAGAACACACCGTATTTGTCTTTCTATTCCTGCATTAATTTGCTATAGATAATGGCCTGCAGTTTCATCCATGTCCCTGCAAAGGACATAATCTCACTGATTTTCATGCTGCATAGTATTCCATGATGTATATGTACCATATTTTCTTTATCGGGTCTAATATTGATAAGCATTTATGTCAATTCTATGTATTTTCTATTGTGAATAGTGCTGCAGTGAACATACATGTGCATGTGTCTTTATGATAGAATGATTTATATTCACTTGGGTATATACCTAGTAATGGGATTGCTGAGTTGAATGGTAATTCTGTTTTTAGCTCTTTGATAAACCATCACACTGCTTTCTACAATGATTGAAGCAATTTACATTTCTACCAATAGTGTATAAGCATTCCCTTTCTCTACAACCTTGCCAGCATCTGTTATTTATTTGGCTTTTTAATAATAGTTATTCTAACTGGTGTGAGATGGTATTTCATTGTAGTTTTAATTTGCATTTCTCTAATGATCAGTGATGTAAATTTTTTTAATGTTGATTTTGCATACTGAAACTTTACTAGTTGCAGAATGTTGTTAAATTTAAACATTTCATTTTTTTTTTTTTTTTTTTTTTTTTGAGACGGAGTTCCGCTCTTGTTACCCAGGCTGGTGTGCAGTGGCGCGATCTCGGCTCACCGCAACCTCCGCCTCCTGGGTTCAGGCAATTCTCCTGCCTCAGCCTCCTGAGTAGCTGGGATTACAGGCACGTGCCACCATGCCCAGCTACTTTTTTGTATTTTTAGTAGAGACGGGGTTTCACCATGTTGACCAGGATGGTCTTGATCTCTCGACCTCGTGATCCACCCGCCTCGGCCTCCCAAAGTGCTGGGATTACAGGTTTGAGCCACCGCGCCCGGCCACATTTCACTTTTTAAATGTTGGTTTTGTATACTTCAACTTTACTAGTTGCAGAATGTTGTTAAATTTAAACATTATATATATATATATATATATATATATATATATATATATTTTTTTTTTTTTTTTTTTTTTTTTTTTTTTTGAGACAGAGTCTCCCACTGTCACCTAGGCTGTAGTGCAGTGGTGGGATTTTGGCTCACTGCAATCTCCAGCTCCTGGGTTCAAGCAATTCTCCTGCCTCAGCCTCCCAAGTAGCTGGGACTACAGGCATGCACCACCACACCCAGATAATTTTTTTTGTATTTTTAGTAGAAGCGGGGTTTCACCATGTTGGCCAGGATAGTCTTGATCTCGTGACCTCGTGATCTGCCTGCCTTGGCCTCCTCAGCCTCTCAAAGTGCTGGGATTACAGGCCTGAGCCACTGTGCCAGGCCTTATGTGTTTTTTTTAATGTTGTTTTTGTATACTTCAACTTTACTAATTGCAACTTTACTAGTTCTAGTAATTTTTTGTGGAGCTCTTAGGATTTTCTACGTATAGGATCATGTCATCTGCAAACAGGAAGAGTTTTACTACTTCCTTTCTGATTTAGATGTCTCTTATTCTTTTTCTTAACCAATTGCTCTGGTGGGGAGGACTTTAAGTACTATGTTGGATATATGTGGCGATAGTTGGGATCCTTGCTTTATGCCAGATCTTAGAGGAAAAGCTTTCAGTTTTTTTTTTCCCATTGATTGTACTGTTAGATAACTTTTATTGTGTGAGGAAATTTCCTTCTATACCTATTTTATTGAGAGTTTTTATCATGAAAGCATGTTGAATTTTGTCAAATGCTTTTTCTGCATCAGTTGAGATAATTGTGATTTTTATCTTTTATTTTGTTAATGTGGTATATGACAGTGATTGATTTTTGTATGTTAAACCAGCCTAGCATTCTGGGGATAAATCTCCCTATGTCATAATGTAGAATGCTCTTTATATGTTGTTGAATTCAATTTGCTGATATTTAATTGAGGAGTTTTTCACCTATGTTCATCAAAGGTACTGGTCTATAGTCTACTTTTCTTGTGGCATCTTTATTTGGTTTGGTGTCAGGATGATGCTGGCTTCATGAAATGAGTTATAAACATTCCTTTTACTTCTATCTTTTGAAGGGTTTGAAAAGAATTAGTATTAATTTTTCTTTGAATGTTTGGTAGAATATAGTGATGAAACTATCTGGTTTTTGGCTTTTATTTGTTGGGAGGACATTGATTACTATTTCAATCTCCTTATTAGTTGTTAATCTGTTCATGATTTCTAATTCTTTTTTATTCAGTCTTGATAGGTTGTATATTTCCACAGACATATCCATTTCCACTTACACATATATTGGCATAATGTTGTTCATAATAGTCCCTTGTGATCTTTTAAAATTTTATTACTGAGGCCTCCATTGTAATGTCTCTTCTTTCTTTTCTGATTTTATTAACATAACCCAAGAGCTGACCGATTTGTTGCCTTAGTCCATTTGTGCTGTTGTAACAAAATACTTGAGACTTAGTAATTTATAAAGAATCAAAAGTCTCAGGCACCCTACTCTAATTGGGGAAAGCTGTGGCATGGGCTGTACCAAGGAAAGATTTGTCTCATGGAGATATCTATTTTTCCAAGGTCAAGGAACTGGCTGGTTCAGTATCTAGGGAGGGCCTTTTTCATTGATCATGTCTTCTCACATTGGCACTCTCACATGGTGGAAGACGGAAGCGTAAGAGAGGTGAACACTCTCTGAAGCTTATTTAGTAAGGGCATTAATCTATTTATCAACAGAGATTCAGTTTCAACATGAATTTTGGAGAGAATACTTACATTTCAGCATCTATACATTGAAAATTATAACACATTAAGGAAAGAAATTGAAGAAGACACAAATAAATGGAAAGATATCCTGTGTTCACAGATTGGAAGAATTAATATTGTTAAAATGTTTGCACTATTCAATGCGGTCTTCGTCAAAGTTCAATGGCATTTTTCATAGAGATGGAAAAACAATTCATATAGAACCACAAAAAATCCTTAACATCCTAAATTTCATATAGAACCACAAAAGATCCTGAATAGCCAAGGCAATCTTGAGAAAGAAGTACAAAGTTGGAAGCACCATGCTTCCAGATTTCAAGCTATGTTACTGTATACATAGTAACCAAAACGGTTTCATACTGGCCTAAAAACAGACATGTAAACCAATGGAACAGGATTGAAAGCCCAGAAATAGGCCCAGGAATATATAGTCAACTAATTTTCAATCAGAGTACCAAGAATATACAATGAGGAAAAGATAATCTCTTCAGTAAATGTACTGAGAAAACTGGATAGTCAGATGCAAAATAATAAAAATGGACCTTTATCTTATGCCATACAAAAAAAATCAATTCCAAATGGATTCAAGATCTATTTGTAAGACTTGAAACCATAAAACTCTAGAAGAAAACATAAGGGAAAGGCTTCTTGACATTGGCTTTGGAATGTTATTTTGGTTAACATACAGGCAACAAAAGCAAAAATAAACAAATGGAAGTATATCAAACTGAAAAGCTTTGCACATCAAAGGAAACAGTCAACAAAATGCAAAGGCAACCTACAGATTGGGAGAAAATATTTGTAAACCACATTTCTGATAAAGTATTAACACCCAAAATATATAAGGAACTTAAACAACTCAACAGCAAAAAGCCAAATACTCTGATTAAAACATGGGTAAAGGACCCGAATAGACATTTTTCCAAAGAAGACATAAAAATGGCCAACAGGTATACAAAAAGGTACTCAGCCTTGCTAATCATCAGGAAAATGTAAGTCAAAACTATGGTGAGATATCCCTTACACCTCTTAGGACTGTTATAAAAAGATGAAAGACAGCAAGTGTTAAGGAGGAAAAGTGAGCAAAAGGAACACTAGTAGACTGTTGGTGGGAATGTAAATTGGTACAACCAATTTGGAAAGCAGTGTGGAGATTTCTCAAAAAATTAAAAATAGAACTACTATGTGATCCAGCAATCCCTCTTCTAGGCATATATCCAAAGGAAATAAAATCAGTACCTTGAAAAGTTATCTATGCTTCCATGTTCATTGCAGCTTTAGTCACAATGGCCAAGATTTGAACCCAACCTAAGTGTCCACTGACAGATGAATTGATAAAGAAATTGTAGTGTGTGTGTGTGTGTGTGTGTGTGTGTGTGTATACATATCTATCTATCTATCTATCTATCTATCTATCTATCTATCTATCATCGATCTATCTATGTATACACAATGTGATATTATTCAGCCTTAAAAAAGAAGGAGATTCTGCCATTTTTGACAACATAGATGAATCTGGGAGACTTCTGCTAAGTGAAATAAGCCAGAGACAGAAAAAATACTGCATGACCTCATTTATATGTGGACTCTAAAAAAGTTGAGTACATAGAAGCAGAGAAAGAACGATGGTTACTAGGGACCTGGGGGTAGGGAAAATGGGGAGATGTTGGTCAAAGGGTTCAAATTGACAGTTCTATGATGAATAACTGCTGGAGACCTAAGGTACACCATGGTGACTCTAGTTAATAATAATGTATCATACACTTGAAATTTGCTATAAGAGTAGATCTTAAGTCTTCTCACTACACATACAAAAAAGTAATTACATGAGGTGATGGATATATTAATTGTCTGTGGTAATCATTTCACAATGTATATGTATATCAAAACATCAGTGTACACCTTGAATATATGCCATTTTAAAATTTGTCAATGATGCCTGCCTCAATAAAGCTTAGAACATGGAAAGTAATATTCATTTCACAGGGTTGTTGGAGTTGAGATAATATCTACAAAGCACTTAATACAAGGCCAGCCATATGTAATAAGTGCTTAATGAATGAAAAGTAATTCCAAACCAAACAAACTGAGGGGTAAGTTTTATAAGTAGAGGAAATTTAATTGAAGTATCCTTCTTTCTGTCATGTTCCAGAGACACTTGCACTTAACAATTGTACAAAAATATTTTCTATGTCTGTCTCCCGTCTTCAGACTGTGAGATTTTCAAGATGGGAGAATGTCTTTATTGTTACATACTCATGCCTAGGATCATTGCTGACACATAACACATAATCAATATTTGTTGCAGCAAGCTGAACTGAAATTGACCACCATTATGTTTTTCTCCGCATGCTACTGTATTGTGGGAAAATAGCTGAACAAATATTCCCTAACTGTGGAGTATGTTTGTGATTTTCTGGCTTAAAATAAGAAGTATTTGATATACATAACATTCAACTGCTGGGAGGGCTCTGGGCAATATCTCAAAGGGAGAGATGTCATCTGAACCTGAGGGCAGGACAATAGGACTGCTCTGAGGACAGATATGTTATGTTGTAAGATGCTCTGGACTGAGAAAGCAAAAAAGGTGTAGAATATGAATTAAATGGAAATTAAATGGACAAATCACAAGGACTCTGCTTCATTGATGTACAATCAAGCTGTTTCTCACACAGGCAAGTTCTGCCTGAGAGTCTGACTGAGGTGAGTGACAGCAAGGAGTTCCTTTCTTTCTTTCAGGTGTGGTAGGTGCTAAAGTTACAAAGGTGAATTTCAGCTTCTACCCCTGTGAGCTAGTCTAGGGTGACAATGAAGATGTGCACTTCCCTTGCAATGTTCTACTTAATTTTCACCAAAATAATCCTTAAAGTTTATAGGTTTCTTTAAAAAAATTTTAACCCCTTTTCTTCTTGCCCTGAGCATCACTGCTTCTGTCTTAGCCAAAGTTTCCCTCTTGCCCCCAGTGTTGTCATCATAGTTCTGGTTCAACTTCCACATTGCCAAATTCCTAATAAATTATTATAATGGTCATTTCAGAATGGAGGGGACTATTGGTGAATTTAATTTCATTTATTTGGGCTTTTCCTTATTTTAATTTTTAGTTAAGAAATGTAATGCTTCGCAAATTTGCATGTCATCTATGCACAGGGGCCACACTAATCCTCTCTGTACTGTTGCAATTTTAGCATATGTGCTGCTTGAAGCAAGCACTTCTTTGGGTTTCTCTATAATCTCCAAGTGGACATTACTTTTGCAATTAGTTAAAGAAGGTATTGAGAAAAAGAGAAAATCATCAACTTGCCCTGTAAATTCCTAAGTATCTTCCTTTAAACATTTAAACTCATATAATCGTATTAACATTTTAACACAGAAAATCTACACCCCCCTCCACCTCCCACCTTCTGAGACATTAATGTGCTACACTCCACAGTTTTTGTGGAACTGGCATTGTTCCAGAGAGTACAGGATCAGGGAGTTACCCAAGGCTTGGCATGATTTACTCTGAGTGAGATCATTGCTCCATCTGAGGGTTTTTCACAGTCCAGAATGTTGAGAGATGCAGGACTCACTCCAAATGCCACATGAATCTGTGGATTGTGACCCACTAATCACATATCCAAAGAGGAGCTGCTAGATATGTTTTAAGAAGCCAGTTGGTATCAATTAATATTACTATTTTCTTGTCAGCTTGCTTTTGACACTTCATGAAATTATACATCAGCTAGTTAGCCCTCTTCTCAATTATCTTTACTATGTTTGCACTAATTTAATTTGGAATTGTTACAACCGTTGCCACAATTTTCAGTGTGGCAAAATCTTAATCATTAAATCCAGAGATCTATATAAAGTTCAAGATGACAGAATATTGGAAGTGTGTTTAACTGTGTTTAATAGGCGTCCTATGTGCAGCAGATACTGACTATAGCAGTTTCCTCTTTTCCAAGGGTATCCCCAGCGAATGCCTAAAATCATGGATAGTATGAAATCCCATATATACCATGGTTTCTTCTATACATACATAGCTATGATAAAGTTTGATTTATAAATTAGGCACCTTGGGAGATTAACAATAGCTAAGAATAAAATAGAACAATTATAACAATATGACACTACCACTACTCTTGTGCTTGGGGGCCATTATTAATTAAAATAAGGGTTATGTGAACACAAGCACTCAGATACTACAATAGTTGATCTGATAACAGAGACAGCTGCTGAGTGCCTAGCAGGTGGGTGGCTTCTACAGCATGGACACACTGGTCAAAGGGATGATTCCAGTCCCAGGAGGGATGGAGCAGGAGAGCTTGAGATGTCATCACGTTACTTAAAATAGCTTGCAATTTAAAACGTATTAATTGTTTATTTCTGGAGTTTTTTCTTATTCTTCCCCCCCCCCTTTTTTTTTTGAGACAGAGTCTCATTCTGCTTATTCTGTCACCCAGGCTGGAGTACAGTGGTGCAATCTCAGCTTACTGCAACCTCTACTTTCTGGATTCAAGCAATTCTCCTCCCTCAGCCTCCTGAGTAGCTGGGACTGCAGGTGCGTGCCAACAGGCTCAGCTAATTTTTGTACTTTTAGTAGAGATGGGGTTTCACTGTGTTGGCCAGGATGGTCTTGATCTCTTGACTTTGTGATCCACCTACCTCAGTCTCCCAAAGTGCTGGGATTACAGGTGTGGCACCACCATGCCTGGCCTGGAGTTTTCGGTATAATCTTTTAGGATTGCGGTTGACTGTGGGTAACTGAAACTATGGCAAGCAAAACTGAGTATAGCAGAAACTACTGTATTTCTAAACTGAACTTTTTCGTTTCACTCAGCTTCTCTTCAACCTGTAAGTACTCACTGACCTTAACATGATTTATTTTGAGTACAGGTCAAGATTGAATTTACTTTCCTTAACAATGACCATCCTCACCACCCCTGACCCATGGTTACTCAAATATTTATAGTGAAGAAGTTGTAGACTCGCCTTCTCATATTCATGGTCCTAGAGAGATTTGAAAATCTGCAAGTAATTGGGGATCCTTAAGAGTAGACTGGCCAATATCCAGGTAGCAAACAGGTAAGCTATGGAAACAGATTTATTGACTTTGCTCTTCTTACTTTGAGATCATTATCTACAGAAGCAGTCTTGCAATGGGTTATTATTTTCTCATGTAATAGGCTTTTTTAGATAAGTGAATGCTGGAGTAGAGAGTAATAAATAGTGAGATTATACAAAATTGCAGAATTGTTTCTCTTGCAAACATGGAGAAACTTGGTGGACTTTTTAGGACTCCCTTTTTAGTGTTTAATCAGATATTTCCTTAATGCCCATGACAATCCTGTGGTTCTAGGAAGCCACCGACTAGTTACACATAAGGCTTCCAAAAATATCTCATTAAAATCTCACAGAGCCCTAACAAGTGAGAATGTGAAGCCTATTTTAAAAAGAAGGAAATGGAGGCATAGAGTGGTTGGCAACACGCCCAAAGGCAGAGAGCTGAGTAGCAGAACTGAGACTTGAGACTGAATCTTGACTCCAAAGCTCATGTGCTTTCCACTGCTCTGGAATCAAGAGTTTGGAGACACTGGGTGAAGGGAGATTGGATTCTGAGGGTAAGTGAAAAGAGGCCTTTGCAGACAGTCAGCCTTTACCTAGTTGTACATTTTTTCCTTGTTATTAGGTAGGTCTACTCTCTGAAGCCAGATTGGTAATTGAGAGGCTGCCCTTTGGATCTGGAACCAAGGCAGTCACTAGTGATGTAGGACAGCTGAATTTGAATGGTGTGTTGAAAAATGCTCACACTGGGGTTTCACTGCACCCTGCACTCTCTCCCCTGCTCTCTGGCATCAGTCTGTGGGTCTCAGGCAAGCCTCTGACCTCCTAAGCCTCAGTTTCCTCATCTGTCAAAGGAAGGCAGTGAACTAGACAATCTGTAAAGACCCTTCCTTCTGTGATATTTGGTGTTGCTGAGATAGAGCCTCACTCTGAAGAGCAAGAGATTCATCAATCCATTATAAATTGAATTGGTTGTTAAAAGTTCTCCCATCTTATTTTGGTTTCAGAAATATGTAACACTGTACTGTTTTGGTAATATTTTCTTCCTCTCAGGGTAGATATAGTATATGATGAAAATTAAAAGAAGCCTGTGAATAGAAGTGAGAAGAGTTGGGACAGTGAATCAGGTGGCAGAATATCTGGAAGCTTCTTGCAGACACAGATGGTCGGCATAAACTGTTGTGGCGGGGAATTTGTGCCAGACATCCCATGGAGTTTATTACTAAATGTGGGATCAGTAAACTTTTAAAAACATACTGTGCATGTAAAATCATTTAACATACTGCAAGTGCAAAATCTTTTTGTTTCAGCAATATCTAATCCTTCCTTTCTGCTTTATAAATAATTTAAAGTAAAATCTCAGCTTTGGTGTTGAACAGTTTTATTTTTACAATATTGTTGAATGACTCATTAGGAAAAGTGAAGGTTCTGATTGTTTGGTAACCCCTGGTTCTAGGATATGCTTCACATAACCTCCAAAAAAAAATTTTAAGACAGAAATACTGTAAAGGACATTTAAGTATACAATTAATGTGAAACACTGGAATAAAATGAAAAGATATTATGCCACAGTGTGTGGTCTCAGTAAAAAGCATTAAGGTTGAACCAGCTGCGAAACTCTACACTAAAGCAAAACAGTTAATTTTATAATGTAGCAAGCAACCATAATTAGGGAATGGTTTTATCTTTAAAACGTAGCCCTGTGTAGTAAAGCCAGAGAGCCTTGCAGGTGGAAGCTGGGATTTTTGTGGAACATTAAAATATTTCAGTGTAAGAAATCCCAGCTGCAGGAATTTGTAATTGAATATATGCTCTTTCCTCTGCATATAATAGCTAATATTTTACAGTTTATAGATATTTTCACATATATTGTCAAACTTGATCATTGTGTCCCAAAAGGTATGTGGAAGATAATACTGCATTAACAGCTTCACTTTAGAGATGAAAAATTGGGCTTTGGGCTAATGACTTGCCCAAGTTAAAATAACTAGTAAGCAACATAGCCTGTACTCAAACTGAGTTTCTATTGGAGAATCTCTCTCATCAGCTGTAGATAAAAGCTTCATGGAAGAATACTTAGTAGTACTCATTTTGTCCTGAAATGAGTTGTAGACATGGGTACAATTTCTGGTTTGATCTTCAGGCAAAAATATTTACATTTGAATCCCCAAGTGCATTGTTACCTAAGTAAGTAGTCCAGGAATTGATATTATTAGATCTATTTTCTGGAGAAATTGAATTTGAGGTTTTTAGAACCAAATAAAATTGGCAACAATCTTCTCTGAGTCAATGTTAGTTTGTAAACTTTAAATGTGTTGAAGCCAAAGGACATTGGCTGCCTTCTTTATTCGGCATGGCTAATGGAGCCATGTAAACTTTATATGTAAACATATGTAAAGAAATATGCACAGAAAAATAAACTAATGGAGTATAGAATGTTGAAAGAAATTATTAGGTTAGTGAGCCAAACCTCCTTCTCATGGCACGAATATAATTCATACATCTTTGGCAGGTATTTATCTAGTTCATTGCTTTAAAAGGCAATTCCTCTTTTAGAGGATAGCAATATTCATTACGGGCTTCTTTCTCAAAATGAATCCAACACTGCTTCTTGTCAACTTCCTTAAACTGGTACTAGTTCCACCTGCTAGAGACCCTTAGCATTAGTCTAAGTTCTCAGGAAAGCTTTTTTTGTTTGGTTCCTTTTTCTCTAGACACACCCCATTAAGTTATTATTTATGACATGGTTTCTAGACTCTTCTACTTTCCAGTCCTCATTCCTTGGAAGTGTTTGTCAATGCATCCCTTAAATGCAGTATCTAGAGTTGAACAGAATAATCTAGATGTAATGATATTGAGTAGTGATATGACCAATGCTCTTGTTTTGGACACAACAATTATATTCATTCTGCTTATATGTTAGTGCCCTGCCAGGAGTTTGACAGATAGCTGGCTGAGCATGATGGCACGTGCCTGTCATCCCAGCACATTAGGAGGCCAAGGTGGGTGGATTACTTGAGGTCAGGAGTTTGAGACCAGCCTGGCCAACATGGCGAAACCCCATCTCTACTAAAAACACAAAAAGTAGCCAGGTGCAGTGGTAGGTGCCTGTAATTCCAGCTACTTGGAAGGCTGAGGCCCGAGAATTGCTTGAATTTGGGAGGCAGTGGTTAAAGTGAGTGGAGATTGTGCCATTGCACTCCATCCTGGGTGCCAGAGTGAGACTCTTTCAGAAAAAAAAAAAAAAAATTGACTCATAGACACATTGCAATTAAGAGAAGCTCATAGATTGCCTTTTTGCTCCACTCGATTGCTCTTGTGCCACATCTATCACATTCTCAACTCCAAGTTAGTTTTCTTTTGATCCTCAATGTATCACTTCACATTGATTCCTAATATGTTTATTTTATTATACTGGTTTTGATCTATTATTTTCCAGTTTTGAAGTATTCATTTTTAAACCTTCTCAAATTTGTATTCTCAGCAGATTTGGTGAGCATGCTTTCAATGTCTTTATTTAAGTTGATAAAACGTTTACGAGTCAGGGTAGAGTGTAATGTTCTGTAGAATGTATCTGGGGACTTCCATTAATATTAACAAAAATCTATTAACATTCTTTGAGCACATTGCTTAACTTAGAAGAGTTTGGTCAGAATGACTGTAATTGTAATTCTTTATGATTAACTTTGGTCCTTGGTTTTTGTACCATCGCTTATACAGCACAGGGCTCTGACAAAGTTCTGTGGAATTGAATGGAATGTCTTGCTTTGCGACTCTGCTTTGCATTTTGGATCTTTGGCTCCCTGTAATCAAACAAATCTTAAGTATACTTTAGAGAGCCACTCATATTCCTCATCCTTCAGAAAGTTTTCCTCTGCTAATTCTAAGCTAATAAATCCTTTTAAAGTGTTGTAGCTTAAGTTGCTTGTATACAGAGCTGCACATTTAATTATGGGCAACTTCCTGCTGTTACCTAAAGTCGGTGAATGTAATTGTGTGTTTGCAATGTCTGTTTTCATAGCAACATCTTTTTCTTTCTTTTTTTTCCAGTGTAACATTCTCTACTATTTCAGCCCCTTCTGATTACATACCCACTTGTTCGAGCTTTACCCCATTTTGGTCATATTTGATTGGTTCAAGTTTGGTTACCCGACCCAGGATAGGACAATCAGAGTTCTTCCTGAGAATTTTGGAAATCAAGAAAGAAGTGACTCTCTTTCTTTAGAAGCCTAATCTTGTAAAACAAAAAGCTTTGGAGCTATTCATGGCTGCAGCCTCACCCTCAGAAGACATGAATAAAATCAAATCAATGAGAGAGAGAGAGAGAAAGAAAGAGAGAGAATGGGTGGGGAAGAGAGAAATGAAGGAGCTGTACAGGAAAAGTAGCTATTACAACAGGAAAATTCCAATGAGATTTGAGTCCCTGGACCCAATGTTCCCAAGATCCAGCCACATTCCTCAGCTTGGGCCCCATAAAATGCAATAAATAGGGAGGGCTGGCAAGATGGTCAAATAAAAATCGCTCTGTTCTGTGGCTTCCAGCAAGATCAACACAGAAGGCGAGTGATTTCTGCATTTCCAACTGAGGTAACAGGCTCATCTCATTGGGACTGGTTAGACAGTGGGCACAGCCCACAGAGGCTAAGAAGAAGCAGGGTGGAGCACTGCATCACCCCAGAAGTGCAAGGGGTTGGGGAACTCCCTCTCCTAGCCAAGGGAAGGCATGAAGGACTGTGCTGTGAGTAATGGTGCATTCCAGTCCAGATATTATGGTTTTCCCATGGTCATTTCAACCCACAGTCCAGGAGATTCTCTTGGGTGTCTTACACCACCGGGGCCCTGGGTTTCAAGCACAAATCTGGGCTACCATTTGGGCAGACACTGAACTAGCTGCAAAAGTTTTTTATACCCCAGTGGCACCTGGAATGCCAGCAAGATAGAACTGGTCACTCCCTGAAAAGGGAGGCTGAAGCCAGGGAGCCAAGTGGCCTAGTTCAGTGGATCCCACCCCTACAGAGCCAAGCAAACTAAGATCCACTGGCTTGAAATTCTTGTACAGCAGTCTGAAGTCAACCTGGGACACTTGAGCTTGGTAGGAGGAGGGGCTTCCACCATTACTGAGGCTTGAGAGACAAATCATGAGTGAACTCCCATTCACAATTGTTACAAAGAGAATGAAGTATCTAGGAATACAACTTACAAGGAATGCGAACGACCTCTTCAAGGAGAACTACAAACTACTTCTCAAGGAAGTAAGAGAGGACACACAAAAAAATGGAAAAACATTTCATGCTCATGGGTAGGAAGAATCAGTATCATAAAAATGGCCATACTGCCCTAAATAACTTATAGATTCAATCCAATCCCCATCAAGCTACCATTGGCTTTCTTCACAGAATTAGAAAAACTACTCTAAATTTTATATGGAACCAAAAAAGACCCCATTTAGCCAAGACAATTCTAAACAAAAAGAACAAAACTGGAGATATCGTGCCACCTGACTTCAAACTATACTACAAGGCTACATAACCAAAACAGCATGTAGAGAAATTACAAAGTAAAACCACAATGAGATATCAAAACAGATATATAGACCAATGGAACAGAGCAGAGGCCTCAGAAATGATGCCACACATCTACAGCCATCTGATCTTTGACAAACCTGACAAAAACAAGAAATGGGGAAGGAGTCCCTATTTAATAAATGGTGTTGGGAAAACTGGTTAGTCATATGCAGAAAAGTGAAACTGGACCCCTTCCTTACAACTTATACAAAAATTAACTCAAGATGGATTAAAGACTTAAATGTAAAACATAAAAGCATAAAAACCCTAGAAGAAAACCTAGGCAATATCATTCAGGCCATAGGCATGGGCAAAGACTTCATGGCTAAAACACCAAAAGCAATGGTAACAAAAGCCAAAATTGACAAGTGCAATCTAATTAAACTAAAGAGTTTCTGTATAGCAAAAGAAACTATCATCAGAGTAAACAGGCAACCTACAGAATGAGAAAAATTTTTGCAACCTATCCATCTGACAAAGGGCTAATATCAGAATCTACAAGGAACTTAAACAAATTATAAGATAAAAACAAGCAACCCATCAGAAAGTGGGCAAAGAATATAAACAGATAATTCTAAAAAAAAAAAGACATTTGTGCAGCCAACAAACATGAAAAAGAGCTCATCATCACTGGTCATTAGAGAAATACAAAGCAAAACCACAGTGAGGTATCATCTCATACCAGTTAGAATGGTGATCATTAAAAGTCAGGAAACAACAGATGCTGGAGAGGATATGGAAAAATAGTGTAAAAACGTGTAAAAATGCTTTTACTCTGTTGGTGGGAGTATAGATTAGTTCAACCATTGTGGAAGACAGTGTGGGAATTCCTCAAGAATCTAGAACCAGAAATATCATTTGACCCAGTAATCCCATTAGTGGGCATATACCCAAAGGATTATTAATCATTCTATTATAAAGACAAATGCACTTGTACGTTTACTGCAGCACTTTGCACAATAGCAAAGACTTAGAACCAACCCAAATGCCCATCACTGATAGACTGGATAAAGAAAATGTGGCACATATACACCATGAAATACTATGCAGCCATAAAAAGGATGAGTTTATGTCCTTTGCAGGGACACAGATGAAGCTGGAAACCATCATTCTCAGAAAACTAACATAGAAACAGAAAAGCAAACACCATATGTTCTCACTCGTAAGTGGGAGTTGAACAGTGAGAACACATGGACAAAGGGAGGGGAACATCATACACTGGGGCCTGTCAGGGGTTGAGGGCCGAGGATTAGGAGAAATACCTACTGTAGATGACTGTTTGATGGGTGCAGCAAACCACCATGGCATGTGTATACCTATGTAACAAACCTGTATGCTCTGCACATGTACCCCAGAACTTAAAAAAGTATAATTTAAAAAGTGTACTTAATAAATGTCCTTTCTTAAGCTAGTTCAAATTGTGTTACTACAATATTTAAAACCAGAATTTTAGAGTTGTCTACTGGCACCTCCAATAGCAGAGAGGAACCCTAGAATTTGAGATGGAAGACAGGGTCTTATTCTAGCTGGATAGACTGCTGCATACAAGTTTTATTTATCTCACATAGTATTAAAAAATTAAAACAGTAGACGGATCTTTTAAAATTAGAAAATTTATGCATACTAGATCTCTGGCTTCTCTTGAAAAGTTAGCAGACCTGGTGGCATTGTGTTGGCATCCTACCTGGCAAGAGAGGCTGGAGCTGGAGACCAGTTGTCTCCTTTAGAAGGAGAAGGTACATTTTAGTTTATTTGAGTGCTTACCATTCCCTACTTACTAGAAAATAAGGCCAAAATCAGTTACCATTTCACATCACACACACACACACACACACACACACATCTGTACACACAATACATATTTTTAAAAACAGTAACTTTAAAAATAAGGTAAAAATCTGGGAAATTAAAGACTGACAAAGCCATGTGTTTGAAGAAAAATGTATTTATGAAGGTAAAAGCTACTCATTAACTTTGCTACCTTGTACCCATATGCATATAAGCCTGGAGAGGAATGTGTCCTGTAGAATGGAGAAAAGACAGGGCTTACCTAGAAAAATGGCCAATGTAATTAACTTGTGGTAGTGAATGGCCAAGGAATTGCTAGAGATATTGGTGTTTAATGTTCACTACAATATTATTTGCAAATGTAATTATCCTCAATAAATATGTTGTATATGTTTTGTGTAATGGCCTTAGGCGAAGGGTGTTGGTGGATTAAAGGCAATGGTAGTTTCAGCCTGGAATAGCAGCAAATCTCCAGTGAGCTGAGGGCAATGGTTAGAAGCCAGCTGGCAGTGGGGAAGATTGAATTGGATGGAGGCATGAGAAAAACTAAAATTCCCAAAATGTACTAGAAGAGGACAAGATTATGCTATCGTGGGGGCTGGATAATGCAAATAATTGAGTAGGATCATTTTATTTGACATTACATGCAATTTCTTAAACAGCTAAGGTGACATTTACTGCCCTTCAGTTTGAGTTTAATATTTTATCTCTTGGGTTTTGCCTTCATCATCAACTATTACTAACATTTTATATTTGTCTTGTATTCAGACTCCTGTGTGAGACCTGACTTGGTAAGTCCATCTCTATCTAAGATAATACATCTCTACTGGCTATGAGTCTTTTTCTAGATCTTCATGTAAGTTGCATGCCAGCCTGTAGCTACTGGCTATTGGGTCAAACGTGGCCAAAGAAGTAGGTTCTAATGGGTAGTTTCCCAAGAGTAAGATAAATTTGACACTAAATACCCTGCAGTATCATAACGTCTACCATTCTAGCTAATATCATAAAGTTTACTCTGTAAAATCCTGTCTAACTCACCATAAATTATTATTTAGAATTGAGTAGGAGATCACAGTTAATACATTAAAAAATATAGAGTAAATATTCTGATGTTCATTCTTGGTTTTGTAAACTCGAAGATGATTATCGTTAGTTCCTTGGTGGTTGTTATGTCTTAGTTTGGGCTGCTGTTAACAAAGCACCATAAACTGGGTGGCTTATAAATAACAGACATTTAGTTTTTACAGTTCAGGAAACTGAAAGCCCAAGATCAGGGTGCCAGTGTGGTCACGTTCTGGTGCCTCTTCCGGGCTGTAAATGGCCAGTTTCTCCTTGTATTCTCATGTGGTGGAATGGGAACTATCTAGTTCTCCAGCCTCTTATAAAGGCACTGCACCAGTTTATTTTGTATTGCTGTAAAGGAATACCTAAGACTGGGTAATTTATAAAGAAAAGAGTTATATTTGGCTCATAGTTCTCTAGACTGTACAAGAAGTATGGTGTAGTCAGAGTGGCTATTACTAATACATCAAAAAATAACAGATGCTGTCAAGGTTGTGGAGAAAAAGAAACACACTGTTGGTGGGAGTGTACATTAGTTCAGCCATTGTGGAATCTGACGATTCCTTCAAGACCTAAAGATAGAAATCCCGTGCAACCCAGCAATCCCATTATTGGAGATATAAGCAAAGGAATATAAATTATTCTATTTTAAAGAAACGTGCATGAGTATGTTCATTGCAACACTATTCACAATAGCAAAGACATAGAATCAACTTAATGTCCATCAATGATAGACTGGCTAAAGAAAATGTGGTACATTTACACCATGGAGCCATAAAGAAGAATAAGATCATGTCTTTTACAGGGACATGGATGGAGCTGGAGGCCATTAGCCTTAACAGACTAACATGGCCAGAACACCAAATACCACATGTTCTCATTTATAAGTGGAAGCTAAATGATGAGAACACATGGACACATACAGGAGAACAACACATACTGGGACCTTTCAGAGAGCGGGGGGAGGGAGAATGGAGATGATCTGAAAAAATAGCTATTGGGTACTAGGCTTAATACCAGGTGATAGAATAAGCTGAACTATAAACCCCCATGATGCAAGTCTAATGATGTAACAAATCTTCACATCCTGCTCATGTACTCCTGAACTTAAAGTTTTTAAAAAAAGTGTAGTGCCAGCATCTGCTTCTGGCAAGGGCTTCAGGAAGCTTGCAATCATACCAGAAGGTGAAGGGGGAGCAGGCATGTCACATTGGAAAAGATGGATGGAGAGAGGAGAAGGTGCCAGGCTCTTTAACAACCAGGTCTCATGTGAACTCATTACCATGGGAAGTACAACAAGCCATTAATGAGGGATCTTACCCATGACCCAAACACCACCTGCTATGCTCCACGTTCAGCACTGGAGATCACATTTCAACATGAGATTTGGAGGGGACAAGCATCCAAACTATATCAGGTGCTTATTCTGTTCAACAGCGTTCCATCCTTATGACCTAATCATCTCCACAGACCCTACCACCAAATTTCATCACCCTGGGATGAGAAGTTCAGCATATGAATTATGGGGGTGGGGGGGCGGGACACAAACATTCAGTCTATTGCATGTTACTTTCACTTCATTCAACATTTCTTCATCTTTGGTCAGAATGAACACCAACACATTCATAAGATACTTCATTTGAAGACTGCAAAATGAAAACTCTATGTGAAAGCATTTTCATATTCTATTTTATATACTTATCTTCATTTTCTTTAAGCCTGCACACATTTTATCAGAAAGAAAAAAACTTAGGTATTCCAATATTTTATTTCTGAGCTAAGTGTCTGGAATTAAACTTTGAGGAACATTTTATTTGAATTAAAGTTAACCAGAATGTCAGCTATGGTATGGAAATCTACTTTTATTGTACTTTTATTAAATGTGCTGGTCAACTTAATGTATGCTTGGCCTGACCTCACAATTTCTGTTTAGTAGAATACAGTTTAAAAAATATTAATTGTGAAGGAACAGTCATTGAGTCATCTTTTAACATATTTGCTTCAAATGAACAATGAAATGTGAAGCAATTTTGCCTTAATGTCTCAGGCACTTCATTGTTGAAACACTGCTCTGTGTATAACTGTGGTACCTTTAGTTTCACCTTGTCACCTCTCTAGTGTTTATCAATACTATTGATACATGAGTGCTGGGAAGGGAAGAGCATGGTCCCTTTAAATGAAACGGAAGAGGGAAGGGAAGTGCTGGGTAGAGAAAGGATGACCCTGGCTAGGGCTCCACCCCCATGGACCTAGGTGATGACAGGCATTTCTGCCTTCCAACCCAAATGTTGCATTTTCCAAGACCACCCTGGCCCACCACGCCCCATCCTGGGCCTATAAAAACCAGAGACCAGCAGGAGCTAATACCTGTAATCCCAGCACTTTGGGAGGCCGAGGCAGGTGGATCATCAGGTCAGGAGTTCGATACCAACCTGACCAACATGGTGAAACCCTGTTTCTACTAAAAATTCAAAAATTAGCTGGGCATGGTGGCACGGGCCTGTAGTCCCAGTTGCTCGGGAGGCTGAGGCAGGAGAATCACTTAAACTCAGCGGTTGGAGGTTGCAGTGAGCTGAGATCATGCCACTGCACTCCAGCCTGGGCAACAGAGTGAGACTCCATCTCAAAAAAAAAAAAAAAAAGAAAAAACCTGAGACTCTAGCAAGGCAGAGACAGAAGCAGCTGAATGTTATGAAGAACGCATTGGCAGAAGAAAACACAAGTGGCTGGTCATGGAGAGCATGCTGATAGGCACCAGCAGGCACCAGTAGGCCAGGAGGCCATCCACTGGCAGAAGGACACAGAGTTTAGTGGGAGCAGTTTGAGAAGAGCCGGGGCTGCCCAGTGGCCCGACTCCAGGGGAAAACCATCTCCCTTCCGGCTTGCCCATCTGCTGAGAGCTACTTGTACCCAGTAAAACCTTGCACTCATTCTCTAAGCCCACATGTGATGGGATTCTTCCGGTAAACCAAGGCAAACCCCCCCCCCCCCCCCCAGATTATAGAAATCCCTTTGTCTTTGTGATAAGGAAGGGGTTTAATTGAGCTGGTTAACACTAGCTGTCTATAGACAGCAAACTAAAAGAGTACTCTGTAAGACATGCCCACTGGGGCTTCAGGAGCTGTAAACATTCATGCCTAGACACTTCTGTGGGGTGAGAGCCCCACAGCCTGCCCATCTGTATGCTCCCCTAGAAGTTTGAGCCCTGAAGAAGTGAGCCACTCCCCAATTGCACCCACTGCAATGGGGTTGAGAAAACCTTACCCGTTTCACTGTTGATTAGAAATGCCTGTCTACCAAGTGTAAAATCAAAATAAAAGTCAAGTGAAATGATAAACTATACTCCCAGGCTTAAGGTGCTGTTTTGAAGCTGGTTTGTGACATTCTCTGCCTATTCCCTGAAATGCCAAATTAGTAGCCAATGATCCTGTTACATGGTATTTGCATGAAGCTGTCATCTTTCTAGTAAAGATGTGGAAATTGGACAAGGATAAACTAGATTTGCACTTGAGGAAGCAGAGATAAAATTACTGACAAAGAAACTACTACATTGAAGGTAGGATAGCAGCTAGGAAAAATTGTAAAACAGTGTCCAATGACAAGATGTTTGCTTTGTAATTCATTGGCTGAATTCTGAATAGAAATGTAGAATTTTGGGGAATTTTGAAAATGTGGCAAAACAACAGGATGGACAAAGGATGTCTTGGTAATTTGCGGGGTTGGGAGTAGATTCCAATGTACGTATTGCTTATTTGTTTAGATTTCTCCACAGGTCTGGTCATTGTGTTACTTTATTATGTGTTACTTGAGACAACTCCAACGTGATTGTCATCTTGAATTTGGAAGTATAATTTGGGGTAATAATATAAAAATTGTTGTTTATTCTCAAATGTTCTAAAGATTTTTAGAAAATGAATTACAAACTTCTGTTGTCAAGAAAGTAAAATCTTTAGATTTTTGATGATTTGCAGAAAATAGGCAAATACTTAAATGAAGAGAAAAAAAGTCTTGGCTGGGCACGTTGCCTATGCCTGTAATGCCAGCACTTTGGTGGGTGACTGTCATCTCAGCTACTCAGGAGGCTGAGGCTGTAGAATTACTTGAACCCAGGAGGCAGAGGTTGCAGTAAGCTGAGGTTGCACCATTGCACTCCAGCCTGGGCAACAAAGAGAGAGACTCTGTCTCAAAAAAAAAAAAAAAAAAAAAAAAAAAAGGAGGGCCCCTGGTAAGATGGCCAAATAAAAACAGCTCTGATGCGTAGCTTCCAGCAAGATCAATGCAGAAGGTGGGTGATTTCCACATTTCCAACCAAGTTACTTAGTTCATCTCACTGGGACTGGTTGGACAGTAGGTGCAGCCCAAGGAGGGTGACCCAAAGCAAGGTGGGGTGTTACCTCAAGCAGGAAGTGCAAGGGGCTGGGGAATTCCCTCTCCTAGCCAAGGGAAGCCACTGGGGACTGCTTCCTGCACTGTAGCCCAGATACTGTGCTTTTCCCATGGTCTTCACAACCTGCAAACCAGAAGATTCCCTCTGGTACCTACACAACCACCAGGGCCCTGGGTTTCCAGCAAAAAACTGGCTGGCCATTTGGGCAGAAAATGAGCTAGGTGCAGCAGTTTTTTGTTTTGTTTTGTTTTGTTTTGTTTTTTAATACCCCAGTGGCACTTGGACCACCAGCGAGACAGAACTGTTCACTCCCCTGGAAACAGGGGCAGGTCCCACCCTCATGGAGACCAGCAAGCTAAGATCCACTGGTTTAAAATTCTTGCAGCCAGCACAGAAGTCTGAGCTTGACCTGGGTCGTTTAAACTCAGTAAGAGGATGGGTGTCTGCCATTGCTGAGGCTTGAGTAGCTGGTTTCAATCCCACAGTGTAAGCAAAGCTGCTGGGAAATTCAAACTGGGTGGAGCTTAAAAAAGCACAACAGCTGCAGGCATTGTCTCACTAGATGTCCTTGCTGGGCAGAGTGTCTCTGAAAACAGGCAGCAGCCCATCAAGGACTTATAAATAAAAACACCATCTTCCTGGGACAGAACATCTGGGAGAGGGGACAGTAGTGGGTACAGCTTCAGCAGACCTAAAAGTCCCTGCCTGGCAGCTCTGAAGAGAGCAATGGATTTAGCAACACAGTGTTTGAGCTCTGATAAGGGACAGACTGCCTCCTCAAGTGGCTCCCTGACTCCTGTGTATCCTGACTGGGAGACACCTTCCAGCAGGGGCCAACAGATACCTCATACAGGAGAGCTCTGGCTGGCATCTGGTAGGTACCACTCTGGAATGAAGCTACCAGAGGAAGGAATTGGCAGTAATCTTTGCTGTTGTGCAGTCTCTACTGGTGATTCCAGGCAAGTGGGGTCTGCCAGCAAACTCCAGCAGATATGCAGCACAGGGGCCTGACTGTCAGAAGAAAAACTAACAAATAGAAATACTTTCAACATCGACAAAAATGATGTCCACTCATAGACCCCATCCAAAGGTCAACGACCCCAAAGATCAAAGGAAGATAAATTCACAAAGATGGGAAAGAACCAGCACAAAAGGGCTGAAAAATCAAAAAACCAGAATGCCTCTTCTCCTTTAAGGGATCACAACTCCTCACCAGCGAGGGAACAAAACTGGATGGAAAATGAGTCTGATGAATTGACAGAAGCAGGTTTCAGAAGGTGGGTAAAAAAAGACTTCTCCGAGCGAAAGAAGCATGTTCTAACCCAATGCAAGGAAGCTAAGAACGTTGAAAAAAGATTAGATGAAATGCCAACTAGAATAACCAGTTTAGAGAAGAACATAAACACCAGATGGAGCTGAAAGACATAGCATGAGAACTTTGAGAAGCATACACAAGATTCAATAGCTGAATTGATCAAATGGAAGAAAGGATATCAAGTATTGAAGATCAATTCAATGAAATAAAGTGAGAAGACAAGATTAGAGACAAAAGAGTGAAAAGAAATGAACAAATTCTCCAAGAAATATGGGATTATGTGAAAACCAAACCTATGTTTGATCAGTGTACCTGAAAGTGAAGGGGAGAATGAAATCAACTTGGAAAACATTCTTCAGGATATTTTCCAGGAAAACCTTCCCAACATAGCAAGGCAGGCCAACATTCACATGCAGGAAATACAGAGAAAACCACAAAGATACTCCTTGAGAAGAGCAACCTCAAGGCACATAATTGTTAGATTCACCAAGGTTAAAATGAAGGAAAAAAATGCTAAGGGCAGCCAGAGAGAAAGATCAGGTTACCCACAAAGGGAAGCCCATCAGACTCAGAACAGATCTCTCAACAGAGCCCTAAAAGTCAGAAGAGAGTGGGGGCCAATATTCAACATTCTTAAAGAAAAGAATTTCCAACCCAGAATATCATATTCAGCCAAATTAAGCTTCACAAGTGAAGGAGAAATAAAATCTTTTACAGACAAGAAAACGCTGAGATTTCATCACCACCAGCCCTGCCTCACAAGAGCTCCTGAAGGAGGCACTAAACATGGAAAGAACAACCAGTACCAGCCACTGGAAAAACATACCAAATTGTAAAGACCATGGACGCTAGGAAAAAACTGCATCAACTAATGGGTAAAATAACCAGCTAGCATCATAATGGCAAAGTCAAATTCACACATAACAATACTAATCTTAAATGTAAATGGGCTAAATGCCCCAGTTAAAAGACACAGACCAAAAATTTGGATAAAGAGTCAAGACCTATCAATGTGCTGTATTCAGGAGACCCATCCATTTGCAAAGACATACACAGGCTGAAAACAAAGGAATGGAGGAAGATTCACCAAGCAAATGGAAAGGAAAAAAAAAAAAGAAAAAAAAAAGAAAAAGCAAGGGTTGCAATCCTAGTCTCTGATACAACAAGCTTTAAACCAACAAAGATAAAAAAAAAAAAAGACATAGAAGGGCATTACATAATGGTAAAGGGATCAGTGCAACAAGAAGAGCTAACTATCTTAAATATTTATGCACCCAATACAGGAGCACCCAGATTCATAAAGAAAGTTCTTAGAGACCTACAAAGAGAGTTGGACTCCCACACAATAATAGTGGGAGACTTTAATACTCCACTGTCAATATTAGACAGATCAACAAAATAGAAAATTAACAAGGATATCCAGGATTTGAACTCAGATCTGGAACAAACAGACCTAATAGGCATTTACAGAACTCTCCACCCCAAATCCACAGAATATACATTCTTCTCAGCATCACATTGCACCTATTCTAAAACTGACCACATAATTGGAAGTAAAATACTCCTCAGAAAATGCAAAAGAATGGAAATCATAACAAACAATCTCTCAGACCACAGCGCAATCAAACTAGAATTCAGGAGTAAGAAACTCACTCAAAACTTCACAACTACATGGAAACTGAACAATGTGCTCCTAAATGACTACTGGATAAATAAGGAAATGGAGGCAGAAATAGAGATGTTCTTTGAAACCAATGAGAATGAAGAAGATACAATGTACCAGAATATCAGGGACACATTTAAAGGAGTGTGTAGAGGAAAATTTATAGTACTAGAGGCCCAACAGAGAGAGTAGGAAAGATCTAAAATTGACATCCTAATGTCACAATTAAAAGAACTATAGAAGCAAGAACAAATTAGAAAGTCAGCAGAAGACAAGAAATAAATAAGATCACAGCAGAACTGAAGGAGATAGAGACACAGAAAACCCTTCAAAAAATAAATGAAACCAGGAGCTGGTTCTTTGAAAAGATCAACAAAATAGATAGATGGCTAGCCAGACTAATAAAGAAGAAAAGAAAGAAGAATCAAATAGATGCAATAAAAAATGATAAAGGCTATATCACCACCAATCCCATAGAAATACAAACTACCAGTAGAGAATACTATAAACACCTCTATGCAAATAAACTGAAAATCTAGAAAAAAATGGACAAATTCCTGGCCACTTATACCCACCGAAGACTAAACCAGGAATATGTAGAATCTCTAAATAGACCAATAACAACATCTGAAATTGAGGCAGCAATTAATAGGCTGCCAACTAAAAAACGTCCAGGACCAGATGGATTGATAGCCGAATTCTACCAGAGGTACAGAGAGGAGCTGGTACCATCCCTTATGAAACTACTTCAAACAATAGAAAAAGAGGGAATCTCCCATATCATTTTATGAGGCCAATATCATCCTGATACCAAAACCTGGCAGAGACACAACAAAAAAGAAAATTTCAGGCCAATATCACTAATGAACATTGATGCAAAAATCCTCAATAAAATACTGGCAAACCGAATCCAGCAGCACTTCAAGAAGCTTATCCATCATGATCAAGTTGGCTTCACCCTTGGGATGCAAGGCTGGTTCAACACATGCAAATCAATAAACGTAATTCATCACATAAACAGAACCAAAGACAAAAACCACATGATTACCTCAATAATTGCAGAGAAGACCTTTGACAAAATTCAACAATGCTTCATGCTAAAAACACCATAAAAATCCTAAAAGAAAACCTAGGCAAAACTATTCCAGACATAGGGATAGGCAAGAACTTCATGACTAAAACACCAAAAGCATTGGCAACAAAAGCCAAAATAGACAAATGGGATCTAATTAAACTCCAGAGCTTCTGTACAGCAAAAGAAACAATCATTAGAGTGGACCAGTAACCAGTAGAATGGGAAAAAATTTTTGCAATCTGCTCATCTGACAAAGGATTTATATCCAGAGTCTGCAAAGAACTAAAGCAGATTTATAAGAAAAAACAAACTCACTCAAAAGTAGGCGAAGGATATGAACAGACACTTTTCAAAAGAAGACATATATTAGGCCAAAATATAAGAAAAAATGCTCACCATCACTCATCATTAGAGAAATGCAAATCAAAATCACATTGAGATACCATCTCATGCTGGTTAGAATGGTGATCATTAAAAAAATCTGGAGACAGCAGATGCTGGAGAGAATGTGGAGAAATAGGAACACTTTTACACTGTTCGTGGGAGTGTAAATTAGTTCAACCACTGTGGAAGACAGTGGCAATTCCTCAAGGACTTAGAAATAGAAATTCCATTTGACCCAGCAGTCCCATTATGGGTATATATCCAAAGGATTGTAAATTGTTCTATTATAAAGACATATGCACACACATGTTCATTGTGGCACTGTTTACAATAGCAAAGACCTGGAACCAACCCAAATGCCCATTGATGATAGACAGGACAAGGAAAATGTGGCACATATATACCATGGAATACTATGCAGCCATAAAAAATGATGCATTTGTGTCCTTTGTAGGGACATGGATGACTCTGGAAACAATCATTCTTAGCAAACTGACACAAGAACAGAAAACCAAACACTGCATGTTCCCACTCATAGGCAGGTGTTAAACAATGAGAACACATAGACACAGGGAGGGGAGCATCACGCACTGAGCTCTGTTGGTGGGGGCTGGGGAGGGCCGGCAGGGGGTGGGGAGGTTGGGGAGGGATAACATGGGGAGAAATGCCAGATATAGGTGATGGGGGGATGGAGGCAGCAAACCACATTGCCATGTATGCAACCATCCTGCATGAACTGCACATGTACCCCAGAACCTAAAGTACAATTTAAAAAATATATATATATGTAAACATTCAATAAACTAGGTATTGATAGAATGTATTTCAAAAATAACAGCCATTTATGACAAACCCATAGCCAATATCATAATGAATGGGCAAAAACTGGAAGCATTCCCTTTGAAAACTGGCACAATACTATTCAACATAGTATTGGATGTTCCGGCCAATCAGGCAAGAGAAGGAAATAAAGGGTATTCAAATAGGTAAAGAGAAAGTCAAATTGTCTCTGTTTGCAGATGACATGACTGTATATTTAGAAGACCCCATCATCTCAGCCCAAAATCTACTTAAGCTGATGAGCAACTTCAGCAAAGTCTCAGGATTCAAAATCAATGGGCAAAAATCACAAGCATTCCTACACACCAATAACAGACAAACAGAGATCCAAATCATGAGTGAACTCCCATTCATAATCACTCCAAAGAGAATTAAATACCTAGGAATACAACTTACAAGGGATGTGAAGGACCTCTTCAACAAGAGCTAAAACCACTGCTGAAAGAAATAAGAGAGGACACAAACACATGGAAACAAATTTCCATGCTTGTCGTTAGGAAAAATCAATATCATGAAAATGGTCATACTGGCCAAAGTAATATATAGATTCAGTGCTATCCCCATCAAGCTACCACTGATTTTCTTCACAGAATTGGAGAAAACCACCTTAAATTTCATATGGAACCACAAAAGGAGCACGTATAGCCAAGACAATTCTAAGCAAAAAAAATCCAAAAACAAAAAAACAAAACAAAGTTGGAGACATCACACTACTTCACTTCAAACTATACTGCAAGGCTACAGTATCCAAATCATCATGGTACTTATACCAAAACAGATATATAGACCAATGGAACAGAACAGAGGCCTCAGAAATAATGTCACAGACCTACAACAATCTGATGTTTGACAAACCTGACAAAAACAAGCAATGGGGAAAGGGCACCCTATTTAATAAACGGTGTTGGGAAAATTGGCTAGCCATATGCAGAAAGCTGAAATTGGACCCCTTTCTTACAACTTATACAAAAAATTAACTCAAGATTTATTAAAGATTTAAATGTAGGACCTAAAACCATAAAAACCATAGAAGAAAACCTAGGCAATACTGTTCAGGACATAGGCATGGGCAAAGACATCATAACTAAAACACCAAAAGCAATGGCAACAAAAGCCAAAATTGACAAATGGGTTCTAATTAAACTAAAGAGATTCTGCACAGCAAAAGAAACTATCACCAGAGTAAACAGGCGACATTTAGAAAGAAAGAAAATGTTTGCAGTCTACCCGTCTGACAAAGGGCTAATATCCAGAATCTAGAAAGAACTTAAACAGATTTCCAGGAAAACAAACAACCCCATCAAAAAGTGAGCAAAGGATATGAGCAGACACTTCTCAAAAGGAGACACTTATGCAGCCAACAAACATGAAAAAAAGCTCATCATCACTGGTCATTAGAAAAATGCAAATTAAAACCACGTTGAGATACCATCTCATGCCAGTTAGAATGACGATCATTAAAAAGTCAGGAGACAACAGATGCTGGAGAGGATGTGGAGTAACAGAAACACTTTTACACTGTTGGTGGAAGTGTAAATTAGCTCAACCATTGTGGAAGACAGTGTAGCAATTCTTCAAGGATCTAGAACTAGAAATACCATTTGACTCAGCAATCCCATTACTGGGTATATACCCCCCAAATTATAAATCATTCTATTAAAAAGACACATGCACATGTATCTTTATTGTGGCACTGTTCACAATAGCAAACACTGGAACCAACTCAAATGCACATCAATGATAGATGGGATAAACAAAATGTGGCACATATATGCAATGGAATACTATGCAGCCATAAAAAAGGACAAGTTCATGTCCCTTGCAGGGTTATGGATGAAGCTGGAAACCCATCATTCTCAGCAAACTAACACAAGATCAGAAAATCAAACACTGCATGTTCTCTCTCATAAGTGGGAATTGAACAATGAGAACACATCAACACAGGGAGGGGAACATCACATGCCAGGACTGTTGGGGATTTGGGGGCTAGAGGATGGATAGTATTAGGAAAAACACATAATGTAGATTACAGGGTGATGGATGCAGCAAATCACTATGTTATATGTATACCTATGCAACAAATCTGCATGTTCTGAACGTGTACCCCAGAACTTAAAGTACAATAAAAGAAAAATGGTCTTGACAAAAAAAAAATAGTCTTGACAAAAAAAAAGTCTCCAATATTATAGTAAAAAAAAAAAAGTCAATTAAAATTCCTAGATTTGGAGCACTCATTTTCAGAAAATAACCTGAGAAAAGAAAGGATCATGCCTACTCCCTCCCCTCCAATCCACAAACTGTGTTCAATATATTTTTCACCATATGGGAATGCGTGTACTCAGTTTTTTTTTTTCATCCTCCAAAATTGTCTGTTGTACTGAACTGCAGTGACATGTATTTCCTAAGCTATTGGTAGTTTTTTCATTTGACTTTGATTTATGTAAACTTGTTTTATATTTCATATAGTAGCGCACAGATGGTCCCTGACTTATGATGGTTTGACTTAACTATTTTCAGCTTTACAATGGGTTTATTGGCATGTCAAATGCATTTTTGACTTACAATATTTTTGACTCTAGTGGGTTTATTGGGATGTAACCCCATCAAAAGTCAAGGAGCATCTGTAATGAGTAACTGGTTAAAAGGCAAAGGAGTCTGAAGACAGGTCACTTGTTTGGTATATGGGATATACTTGTGAGAAAATCCATTTGCATTCTTGTTCCAAACCTTCAAAATATTCCGATTACTGAAATGTTTGAAGAAGTTTTCCAATGTCAAATTTGTAACCCATTTAAATGCTTGCTCTCTTTTTTTTTTATTGTAGCAAAACTACATAGTGCCTATTTTGCTGAATTTCCTCATCTGTGCTTGCTCATTTTCTTTCTCCATGAGCTCTTTTTCTTTTACCTATTGAAAGATTACTTGAAATTTCACCTCCTATACCAGGATTTTAACTCTTTACCACAATACCTTGGATACTAAATAATCTCTCAATAAATATTTGAAATCACTAATTATTGATTGTGTAGTAAACTCTAAAATAAAAATTGAATGATCTCATGTCCCAGCAATTTCTGAATTTTTAAATATTTGGCTACAAATGTCAAAACATGGAGTAAAGGCTAAAAAGTTATGACAATTTTGTGTAATGGGAAGGAAGCAAGTAGACCTGGGTCCTAACTCTTTCACAAGTCATTTTTAATCTCCTTGGGCCTGTTCACCTTATTAGTAAAATAAAAAGAATTGGTTTGGTAGAGCTCGAATCTTATTCTGGAATTGCATGACTCTATTTAAGACTAATTTTTCTCTATCTTAATGGTCTTAGGTTTTTTTGATCTCAAACTACTTTTCTCCTTGGGACCCATTCTTTTTGGGCGGTGCCACACAAGGGCTAGAAGAGGTGCAGAGTTTGGACTATTTTCAGAGACAGCAGGTCTAGCTAAGATGCCCAAGTGGGAGGCCCTAAGAAGTCAAGATGCATGAGACCACAGGATGTTTCGGGATGAGGACAGGGAAAAAGAGAACCCACCGAGGATAAACTTTACTTGGTACACAGTTTTGCCCAGGACTCTGTGTGAATGATTTCTGTGGGAGAGAAATTTGAGGAAGTAGAATAATGAAATCATAGAAATGTTACAGTGATTTTTTTTTTTATCAAAATGAAAAACCTTTCTAGCCACCAGTGCTGTGCTGAGCCATATTAGAGCCAGAGGAAAAAGTTAAAGGCAGTAATACTTAACTTTATTTACAATTTTGATACGTTGGTCATCATGGATGTTTTTGCATTAATTTTTATTTTTTCAAAATATTGCATTAATATATTACTTGATTACCAAGATTTTTGGCACTCGTTAAATTTTGCCCAAGGAGACCATCTCACTTTGCCTCATTCTAATCCTGGTCCCTGCTAGCCACTAGATAATAACATTTTATTTTTGATTCCTATCGGCCTCCTAAGTAGATTAGCAACATGAGAAAGGAGGGTCTACTTTGGGTTGTGCATTGAGAATGCGCCCTCTAGTGCGGTTCTTGCTCTCTAAGGACTTGGCTTTGTAATGCATCAATCAGTTGATGGCACTATATGGGCCAATAAAATGTATAAAGTACAATTTTCAAGAACATTGTCCATGGTCTCTTGTTGCAATCACGTGCGTTTCACATTCCTAGCAACCACTAAACTGTATATTTAGTGAGGTTATTCCTGAGATTTTAAGACAAAAGATTAATGCAGAAGAAATTCTTTCTGTAGGCAACACAAAACCACACCACTAAATGAGACAATCAATCTGCCAGAAGCAGGAAGAGCAGCCTGCAATTGCTCTGGGAAATGACATGGGAAAACTCGTTAAAGGAGGAAAAGGACTGGAAAGTGTAACCGCAATCTGGTGGTGTGGAAGGAGCTGGGTATTTAGGGGAATGGAGGACAGTTCCCAGTCTATGCGTGGGGTAACTAATAGGCCTTGAACATGTTTCCTTCCATTCAACCAAAATAGTGCTTTCCCACAGTGCTGTCATGGAGAATGGAAATAATATGGGCTACTAAACTAAAAGGAGAAATATGTACTTAATTACCAGTGATTGTTTGATAGAAAAACACAAACAAAACCAAGTGTTAAAATGGGGACTATTTTGCAGGCCATTTATAAAAGTCAGGAGTACAGTATGACAAGACTAAAGATTACACAGGCTGGCTTTTTGAGATATAGGCCAATTCTTTATTCCTTTCTCCTTTTCCTGGCTCTTCTGAAGCTTAAAATAAAGTTGCTTGAGAAGGAGAAAACTGCTGGTGGGAATATAAAATGGTACAGCTGCTGTGGAGAACCATTTGGTGGATCCTCCAAAAGGTTAAACCTAGAATGATCATATGCCCAGCAGTTTCACTCTTAAGGTATAAACCTAAGGAATCAAAAACAACAATTCAGACAGAATTAACTGTCCACCAGTGTTTGTTGCAGCATAATTTACAACAGCCAAAAGGTGAAAACAACCCGTGCCCATCAACAGATGAATGGATAAATAAAATGTGATATGTACATACAATGGAATCTTATTCAGCTGTAAAAATGAATGAAGTGGCTGGGCACGGTGGCTCACCCCTGTAATCTCAGCACTTTGGGCGTCAAGGGGGGCAGATTATGAGGTCAGGAGTTCGAGACTAACCTGGCCAACATGGTGAAACCCCATCTATACTAAAAACACAAAAATTAGCTGGGTGTGGTAGTGCGTGCCTGTAATTGAGCTACTCAGGAAGTTGACGCAGAAGAATCGCTTGAACACAGGAGGCAGAGGTTGTAGGGAGCCGAGATCGTGCCACTGCACTCTAGCCTGGGTGACAGAGCAAGACTCTGTCTCAAAAAATAAAATAAAAGAAAATAAAAGAAGTTCCAATATGTGCTGTATCATGGATGAATCTTGAAAACATGCTAATTGAAGTAGTATAAGCCAGATACAAAAGGACACATATTGCATGATTCCACTTATATGAAATACTTAAAGCAGGGAAAACTCATATACATAGAAGCAGCTTAGTGGCTACTGGGGGCTGAGCGGGAAGGGAGAATGGGAAGTTTTCACTTAATAGGTATAGAATTTCTGATTTGTATAATAAAGAATTTCAGAAATAGATATCATAATGGTTGTACAATATTGTGTATGTAATCAACATTGTTGAAATGTACATTTTAAAATGACTAAGATGACAAATTTTATGTTATATATATTTTACCACAGTAAAGAGAAAAAAATGTAAAAAAAAAAAAAAAAAGGAAAAAGCTCAAGACAGCGTTAGTATGTGTGAAACATAATACTGTCTTTATGCTATTTAATGAAGGCTAATTGCTATATTTGGAGCCATACTCTTGACTGGATATGACTAAAGCAACCTAGTGTTAGCAGGTTGGCTCTCCATGAAAATTTTGTAAAGGAGGTTCTAAAGAAGTAAAACATTGTCTGAACACTCATTAAACTTTGGTACTCATTAAATTTTGTAAAGGAGTTTCTAGAGAAGTAAAACATTGTCTGAACCATTAAACAGGAATTTAATATGAATTTAAAAACACACAGTGACCATTTTGGCTTCACGAAACTCTATTAAGGCTCAATGATGCCTTGGCTATAGAGATGACTATGTTGCCTCTTTTTCCTACAACTAATCAATAGCATTGTCTCCTAGGAAGGGAGGGTGATCCTGACATCCTTCTCACCACTGCTCTAATGTTTTCTGGCAATTTTTACACACAGCATTAGTGGCCAAGGGGCTAGGGGTGGGAAGTGTGCTTCACACCTCTTCCAAATAAGAAATAGCTGATATCTTATTGGTATAATTTTGAAATATTGTAACTGTAAATGTCTGAACACATTAGAATGCCGAATTAAAAGCATTTTATGCTATAGATTTTCCGTGATTAGCTTAAAACATGCTCGGCAGGTAATACGTTTTTAAAAATCTAATTTGAATTTGATATACGTTTATGGTTGGTAAGAATCTTTGTGAGCTAGTTAAGAAATTCTGCTTATCTATTAAATCCAGGTTCACCAAATTAACCATTTGTTACCCTCTTGGATTATTATAGATATCTGAAAGTATTAAGGCTTCATTAAAAAGTCTGTTTTTCTCAGACTAAACTTACAGGCAGGTAGTCTATACAGGTTTCACTGCATGTGCAGCTGCTAGAAGCTGATGGACAGTTCTTCATGTTTGCCTAACAACTTAAATAAGGTTTGGAAACCTAAGGAGAAAATGTGACTTTCTTATGGTGTTGGAAAAACTTCATCCCTCTTGAAGCCTGCTTCCACAATTTTCTTTTCAAAAATGTCCTTGTTATTTTTAGATTTTTGCCAAATCCCTGTGTGTGTTTTGTTCCTTTTTGAAAATTTTGACTGCTTCACGCTCTTTATGCTGAGAAAGGGTAAAGGGGATTTTATGACTCGGTAATTATCTGTAAATATACTACAATGTATAGAGTATCTACTTAACGTGTATGAACATGCAGGGTGTTATGTAGTTGAATGTATAAGTACCTATAAAAGTGTGTGTAGACATGCATCTCTGTGCACTTCCTATAAAGAAACAGGAGCCAGAAAAAATAAAAAGTGGGGTGGTCTATTTGAGGTAGGTGCCACCTGAAACCAAGTGGCTGTATACATACAGTGCTGACGTCTATACTTACATATAACTGATGATGTAATAATACACCTTTCATAAAGACTAATTTTGGGCACAACTAAATGTGTCTAAAACACATGTATTAATCTCTGGAGTTGTCATTTTAAAAAATTTCAAGTGTTTTATTGTTTTGATGCCTTAGGATTCTAACTCGGTGGGATGTTTGGTTGTGTCTGAAGTGGATGAAATCCCTCCAAACTTAAAATGTTCCTCATGATGATGTGTAACTTCAAGGAGTCTTTAGAAATGGTTCTGTGTGGACATTTGCATCAACAGTTTACTCAGCCTGAGGGTTGTAGTTGTTGATGCTAAGGGCCCAAATGATTGCACTTGTAAGTGGCACTTCCTGGCTGGAGAGGGCTGTTGTTGAATCTCAACTAGGAAAAACTCCCCATCACAGCAATTTAAGTGTGCATGTCCATCAGTGACCTGCCCTCATTCCTTTAAGAAACCAAGGGTAGGAGTGACACAGGGGGAGGCCCCATCACACCCTACACCCTGGTAACCCCTTACCTCTTCTCTGCTCTTTGCCACTCCATCCTAGAAGTGGAAGAGTTGGGCGCACTCCTCAGGTTAAAAAAACAGATCCTGGAGAAGAGAAAAACACCAGCAATTACCATGTCAGATACACACATAATATTTATTCTAGGAGTGCTCACACATTCAGCATTCAAGTGTCTAAGAATTATATATGTGTTTTTGTTCAGTGTAATTTCAACAAATGTGTAATATTATAAACATTGATTGAATATCTGTGCTTTCACGAAAGTAAGGTCCTGTTTTTATGCAAATATTAACAAAGTAGTTAAGAAAACACAAGGAAGCAATGAAGAAATATGACTCGTGGGCAGATGGTTTCTGAAATTATATATTTTTCTGTGAAGCATTAACCAGTGCTTTTTAAAAGCAAAACAACTTTTTGAATGTGGGTGTATAGTGTAAGGTAAAATAGTGTAAGGTAAAATATCTTCATTGCACAGTGCAAAGTTTACTTTGCCAAGTGCTTAATGTATAATAGGTAATGAATTTCTTCCCTTAATATATTTCCTCAAAATTGTTTAGTACTTTTTTTTAGGTGGGGAGAATATTTCTGAGACAATTTTTATTTGAGGGCTGAGAAAAATTTTGATAGAATTATCTAAAGCAGAATAGCTTTTATTTGAAGAATGCCTCCTTAAGGTGTGATTCTACAATTTCTAATATAAAGTCTTCCTGAGGTTTATCAGCTGCTCTCTGTCAGGAAAATCATTTAAAATTTTTTATCTAAGAATTCCATCTTGCACATCTAAATCCTTATTTTCTTTCCTCTCTAATTAAGAATAGCTGGCCACAGTATTCTGGGTAAGACCTTTTGTATTCGTGAAATCACTTACTAAAATTCTCTCATAATTGGGATTTTGAAATCATTTTTTTCATAGGCATAATTTTATAACAACTGGCTGATTTTGAAGAATCTCCCCACCTGCCTTCCTATCTCCATAGTCCTTTAAGTGGTGGAAATGGAAGTGGACAAGCAGTGGAGTCAAAATGGAGTAAATGGGGCTTCTGATTTGTCAGTACAGCATTCCTACATCTATATTACATTATTGTAATAGATTTCCAGATTCACAGTGACATGTTAATATCTAAAAATCAACTTGATGTCCCATCTGACCTCTAAATTGATTTCCTTTCTCAACTGGGCAGACTCAGTACATGAGACCGTCTGGCTGGTTGCTCACACGATAGGTCTCGCAGGCAGATTTGCTTCCTGGGACAGTGTGGAGATGCAGCTGCAGAGTGGTCCCTCTCTTGCTATCCTATGTGTCTCTTACCAGATGACTGCTTAATAGAAAATCACTACTTTACCAGATAAAGTTGTTTTTCATGGAAAGGAATATGAAGTGTGCTTCCTAGCTAGCACTGCCAGTATTTTCATCTTTTGTTTTTAAAATATTAATTTCCCTTCCTCATTGTTGTGCTACTCTTTTGTCATCCTCTCTTCAAACATTAGCTTGGTTTTGACCATTTCCTCAATTTTAATAAAATACATCTTCATATTGCAGAACTCTTCTCACTGCCTCTTAGATGTCAACTGCACATTATAGGGCCTATGGCTTTTATTTTATCACCAACCCAAGAGATTCTGGTTTAGTCTCAGAGGTTGATAGGCCCCGAAGGAAGAGTTATCCATCTTTTAGTATGCTGGGTAATTTTATCCTATTGGCTGGAGTCCAGGTCTAGGCTATGCTATCCCTGTTTTCTTTTTCACATTTCTTTCCCTTTCCCATTTCTTTGATGACAATACCATATGGCACAGGATAAGAAATCTTGCTAAAGTTGGGACATTGCATTTTTCTCTTTCCCTTGATCTGCCAGGCCTATTATTCTGTCATGTTACAAAATTAGGTTAGTCTAATGAAATCTGTTCCTTACAGATCATTCATTTTGATGTCTTCAAGGTGTTGGTGAATTTATCGTGTAATGATTTCTTCACTCATTTTTCAAGCATAGCTCATAGATTTGAAATATTTGGAATAATTTAATTTTTCAAATATTATCTACTCTGACCCTCCCTGGTCATTTTCAAAAAGGAAGATATTTCAAATATACACAAAGGCATAAAGAATCATTTAATGAGATAATATACCATAGTTTAACCACATAATTTTTAAACATTTTTCTGTTGATAGACATATAGGTTATTTTCAACATTTCTTTATCACAAATAGCAGTGCAAAGAATATTGTGTATTGGTCTCTTTGGAGATCTTATCAAAGTTTCTCTAGAGTATATGACTAGGAGTAGAGTTGCTTAGGCAAAATGTATGGCGATTTTCAATTTTATTAGATATTGCAAAATTTTTCGTCAACATTGTACCAATTTATAACTCCATCAGCAGTTTATGAGAGTTCATTGCTTCATATTCTTGCCAAAATTTGGTACTGACAGACTTTAAATTTATTGCTAACTTCATGGATGTGAAATAGTATCACATCATGGTCTTAATTTGGATTTTCTAGATTACTGAGTAGGATAACGTCTTTATATTTGTTCATTAGTGATTTATGTTTCTTTCTCTTTGACCTTCCTCTTTATATCTTTGGACTATTTTATACTGAGCTTTGGTTTTCTTATTTTTTAGAATTCTTGCTAAATTCTGGATCCCATCCATTGATGGTTATATTTGTTATACCTTATCCTGGTATATAGGATTTTTTTCCCTTATTTATGTGTCCTTTTTAGTACTAAAGTTTTATTTTAAAAGTGTAGGCAGTAGTGTATTTTCTTTGTTTGTCTTTTGATGTAGTATTTCAGAAATATTTTTCATCCTGCAAACATAGTATCTCCTTCTGATAAATGTTTTAAATTTTTGTTTTCTCATTTTCTGTTCTTTAAAATCACAAACAACTTTTGTGTATGCCAGCACAATTTATTAAATATGTTTTTACATAAATATTCACATATTTACTCAATTAACTGTACCACAACCATTTGAGCATTTTATTCATCTTCATTGGTGTAATTAGTCAACATTCCATTGTCTTAATTACTAGAGTTTTGTAGTAAGTGTTGATTTCTCACTGCTTTGTCAAGTTACCACAGTTTGTTCATTGTCTCCAAAAGTATCTCAGGTTTATTGTTACATTACTTTTCTAAATAAATTTTGCCATTAGCTCTTCAAGTTCTGTAGAAGTTTATTAGGTTTTAAATTGGAATTGCATTGATTTATATATAAATTTGAGCAAAACGAAAATCTTTATGGTTTGACTCTTTCCACTCATGAACATCATATATTTATTCTTTCATTTTGGTTATGTTTTTTCACCTTTAGATGATGTTTGGCAAATTTTTCCCACATAGGTGCTACCCAATATTTTAAATTTTATTTCCATGTATTTCATAGTTTTTATGGTTGTTATGGATTCTATTTAAAAATGGAATCTTTTAAAAATACATTTTTCTAATGTTACATGTATATGGAAGTACTACAGATTTAATGTATTGCTTTTTTCTCACCTTGCAATTCAGCTAAACTCTCTTCCATCCAAGTACTAACCAGGCCCAGCTCTGCTTAGCTTCTAAGATCAGACCAGATCGGGTGGTATGGTGGTAGACACAATTCAGTTAAATTCTCTTGTAATTTATCTGTAGATTTTCTTAAAGTATTCTAGGTTGAAAACCACGTTATATACAAAACAATGATACTTATCCTTGCTCCTTTCCAATCCTTAACTCTTTTTTAAATTTTATTTTACTGATTGATTAGGCCTTCCAGGACAAGGTTGAATAGAACCAATAATAGAATATTCTTGTCTTGTGTTTGACTTTAAAGAGAATGTTTTGAAATATCTAGACTTTTCATTAGTATAACATTCCATTAAGTATAATACATTCTGAGTTTTTATTATATATTCTTTTCAAATTAATGAAGTTTTTTTCTAGTACTATTTTGCTAATGTAAAAAAAGTCACAAGTAGGTTAAATGTTATCAAATGCCTTTTTTTCATTCTACCTGTTTAGGTGATTATGTAATTTTTTTCTTATCTATTAGTATGGTCAGTTACATAAACAGATTTTTATCACATTAAATCATCCTTGTATTATTGTTATAAATAAAATATAGTTTTTCTTTAAAGAAACACATGGCTGGATTTGGATTGATAATATTTTGTTTAAAATTTTGTGTTCATGATCATAAGTAAGATTAATCTATAATTTTTCCTTTTAAAATATCTTGATTTTTATATCAAGGTTATTTCTTGATACGAAAATGAGTTGGACATTAGTATTACCCTCCTTTAAATTAGTAAATCGATATGTATAAGATTAGAATTATCTGTTCTCCAAATATTTGATAGAACTTACCTTTTCCTTGTAAAGGCATCTGAGCCTAGCATTGTATATTTCATGACTGAAAATAATCTTAACTGTTACTATATATATATTAATATTCCTTCATTTAAGTACATATATGTTATGGAGAATTATATGTGAATGTGTGTATGAAAATATTCAAATCTCTGTATGATACAACTCTCATTTATATATATATATATATATATTAAAATACAGAATGCCATGCATATTGTTTATGACAATTATCTAATCAGGAGCACAATTTAAATTTTGTGCTCTTATGTAAATCCAGAGCCTCTTAACTTTGGAATTTTTAATGATTCAAATTTGTAAGATTGAATATGTTAGTGCTATGATGATAATAACAACCAATATTTGTTGAGTACCTATTCAGTGTCAGGAAGTTTACCTACATTATTAACATTTAATGCCTATGACAATTACATGAGACATAGCTAGTCCTATTAGGCATGAGGAAGTTGAGGCCAAAGGGTTGGATAATTTGTACAAAGTATCATGGAGAGTGAGTTGGCAGATTTTAGATTTAAACTAAATGTGTCTGAAAGAAAGCTGGTGTTCTTTTCATAACACCTTATTGGGAAATGAATGACAAAGTTAGATTCGGTTTTGATAATAAGTAATAAGAAATTTTGTTGCTGTTACTTTTTGATATTGAGGTTAATGACATAAGACATCAGGAAAATAGACTATGGCAAATATAAATACTGCTAGGGCTTTCTGTACCATCATATAGCCTGTATAATGCAGAATTCCAGGGGGCACCACATATATGAGCCCCAAAGTAAATGGTACCTCTCTGGATTGTACATGTGATGGCATTTAATTCTGTGAACAGGTACTTGCCTTGCAAGGTTCTGAGGAAAGAAAGAAGTCATCCTAATGAGAATATACTTACTTTACAATTACTAAAAGATTAATTGCATTATTGGGCAGAGTTTTGGGATTCCTGTTAGTACATAAATGGGACTTGTAAAAGTTGTGCTTGATATTTGCTGTTTTTAGTTTGATACTTCATAAAAAAAGAGAAACGTATTTTGGATAGGGCAACTACTTAACCTGCAAAATTTTAGTTGAGCATTGGTTGTAATATTAAAGAAAGGAGTTTAAAAAGGAAATTCACAGGTTTGATGATTACTTCATGCAAGAATTCTTACAATGCTATGAAAAAAGGAAGCAAGTATGTTTTTTAAAGAGATACAGACTTTGTTTCCCATTTCTTTATTTTTCCCTATTGAAATTAATTTGGAGTTTTTAGTAACTAAGGATAAGTGATAAATATAGCAAATGTGACAATCTATTTAGTTACGATGCTAGTTTTGGAAATAACAAGTATGCTAAAAAAGGAATTTCATAGCATGAACGTATTTTATAGGCATTAGAAGTAATGTATTTTTTTCTCAGAGTTTTTTCTGGACAATATTGTGTCTTATATTTTATGTTTTGAATGCAAAACTTTAAAAGTATTTATGATTTCCCCCCACCCATCCATTCTTCTGTGCTTGTTTCTCCATTTTCCATTACACTTTTACTTCCTTTACCCTGAATATATTTTTTTCCTTCTAAGTCCTTTTATCACAGCAGTATCCACTCTCCCTTCTGGCTGTCAGTTCTTTTTCTCTTCTCAAAGTCATTTCAGTCATTGTTCTTTATGCCTCTCAGAGGAATAAAAAAAGGGCTGGTCTCTGAATTATTTCTCTTTGAAGCAAGGAGAATGCCGAGTGTGCTAAAAATCACTTTAATTTAATAGGATCCTAAAAAAGTGAATTCATTTTTTCTCTCTATTGCCATTAAAAAATTTATTTACCCTGTCATTTAAACTTTATAACAGATTACAAAAACTTTTAACATTTAAAATGACACAAACACTTGGCACTTTTCTTTTTGATTTCACCTTTAGGCAATGTATAAAAACAATGTCTCTCTACCCTTGGTGAAATTTTTGATTTCTCAAAACAAACGTGTTAATGCAACGTTTTTCTCGAGTGAAGCAACACTAAAATAGTTATTTTTTCCCCTTGGATTTTTAAAGAGCTCTGCATATATTCCCATGGAAAATCTTGAAGTTTTTCTCAAATATTACACACACATGTACACATGCATGCAGCCCCTAAGTTGCTCCTTCTAAAGATTAAATTGTTAGCTCATTCACTAGTATATGAAACACATTTATACCATAATAATCACAGAGTGGTGGTTATATTCATTCATTTATTTTTTTTTTTACTTTTTTTAAATTGCATTTTAGGTTTTGGGGTACATGTGAAGAACATGCAAGATTGTTGCATAGGTACACACATGGCAGTGTGATTTGCTGCCTTCCTTCCCCTCACCTATATCTGTCATTTCTCCCCATGCTATCTTTCCCCATCTCCCCACCCCCCATCCCTCCCCCATTTCCCCCCAAAGGACCCCAGTGTGTAGTGCTCCCCTTCCCGTGTCCATGTGTTCTCATTGTTCAACACCCGCCTATGAGTGAGATCCTATTCTGCCCCAATGTTGGTACTATATTACCAGGCCTAACTTCCATCAATAAGGTTGCTTTTATGAGTACTACATTCTGATATTTGGTGGTAGTGATGGTTATAGAGGTGTGATGGGTAATATTTTTCAGGGGCATATCCCTTGAGTGAGTCAGGCACAACTAGCTACATATAATATTGAGCTGATTTTAATTATTATTTATACAGAGCACAAAACATCGCATATCTTGGGGAAATAGGATAATCTGAAAAAAACCAAAGCCACATGGTAACCTCCAGTTGTAATGAAAATTAGAAGAGCATATAGTATGGGTCAAGGGTTCTCAGGCATCCCATAAACAAACACATACATGCATTAACATAATTTAACAAAAATGTAATTGGGGTTCCATGAGCAATATATTTTTATTTTCAATATTGACAATAAATGCCCTCTTAATTTCTTTTCATAGCTAAATTCATTACAACATTGAACTAAATAATACAAGCTTTAACTGTCTTATTGATAAAGAAGTCTGAGAGGCGAAAGATAAATGGAGCATTCGTCTTCCCCATTCTTTATCAAATTTTGTTTATTTTTGAGACAGGGTCTCACTCTGTCACCCAGGCTAAAGTGTATGGTGCAACCATAGCTCACTGCAACCTTGAACACTCTTAGGCTCAAGTGATCCTCCTGCCTCAGCCTTTTGAGTAGCTGGGACCACAGTTGCACTCCACCATGCCCAGCTAATTATTTTTTTGTTTTTGGAGAGATGGGGGTCATTATGTTGCCTAGGCTGGTCTTGAACTCCTTGGATCAAGCAATCCTTCAACCTAGGCCTGCCAAAGTGCTGAGATTACAGGCATGAGCCACTACACTCCATCATCCTCCCATTGTTTAGCCTGTCTTTTTTTCTTTTTTTTTTTTTTTCCCCAGGCCTGACTAATGTTTCTCCAGTCCAGCTCAATTTTCCTTGTGAAGTCTGAAGTGTATTTATATATAGATTTTGGAGCATAATTTTAACTTCTAGAATATCTTCTCTCCACTGATCTCTCTCTCTCCTCTTCCTCTCCCAGCACTTTTTTTTTTTTTCTTAAGGGTTGGGGTTTCACCATGTTGCCCAGGCTGGTCTCAAACTTCTGAACTCAGGCCATTTGCCCGCCTTGGCCTCCCAAAGTGCTAGAGTTAATGGCATGAGCCACCATGCCCAGCCTCTCCTAGCATTTCATTCAGTTTATCTTATTCATCTCTCAAATTTGGTGATCTGGATAATTTACCTATATGTGATTTAATCAGATTTCTCCATTTCTATTTTGTGTATTGAAGTTAGGGATTGTGTACTTAACATACAACTATGTATAAAACAATGAAAATTTGACTTATTTTTTTCTATGGCTCTAAGACCAGTGGCATGTGAATGTTTTAATATGGTTATAACAATAATACCCAATATTCTTTCTTTTGTAGAGCTGGCTTTGGTGTACATGGAGAGTTTAGCCTTGATTATTCTCACTCTAGATTCTGTATTTCTGTATTTCTGGATTCAATCTGCCTTCACCCAAGAGCTGCATCATAGAGTGCCTAAATGTCACTTAAAATGAAATCTGAAAAACTAATAATTAAATAAACTTTATTATTTCTGTGCTAATCTTTTATGAGGGAGGATCAATACAGTAACAAATAAATTACCATCAGATGCTTATTGAAGCAATAAGAATGCCACAGAGGCAGTAGACAGTTTAATCTCTTTATTCTCATATACCGATTTGATTGGAAATGTTTGAAAATCAATTTGTTTCAAGTAATTTGGGGTGAGGGGAGGACACACAATATGAGAATCAAGAAGAAACCAGAGCTAGATGTCAGCTCAGAATTCAAGGCAGATCTAGGGGTTTGGACAGCAGGAGTCTATTGATTTTGAGTCAAGGGCTTTCCCATTATTGTGATTCAGTTACTTTTGTGTGTCTGTTTCATTCTCCTCACTATACTGACTGTATCCATCACCTTCCATTCTTTATATATCTTTACCTTACCTTATGCCTTCTGCTTACTCATAATTTTGGTTTACTCATAAATTCAGCTCTCACAGTTTCCTTCATCATATATTTTTCCATGAACCTTCACTGGTTTTCTCTAATAGCTATAATATATGTTTTTTACAAGTTTAAATTTCCTAAGGTAGAAGTTGATATTTTTCATGTCAAAGAATATTATAGATTACTGACTAGGTGGATTGACTTCTTATGGTTCAGATAATCATCTTGGTCCAATCAGCAGATGTTGATATATATAGTTTGAACTTTCAAACTATGCAGAAGCTGTGGGCATGGGGCGATGTCCATTTGCAGAGGTTGCCGGCATGGTAGCCACCATGATTAACAAAATCTGTCCTCATTATATGTGAGGAGTTAAAAGCTTGTCAACCAAATGTTTGATCTGTTAAGCAATGATAAACTTTCCCTTAGAAACAAAGGTATACAAGTAGAGGTAATTTCAAACTAAGGATATCTAAAAATTCTTTCCCCTCAATTCAGTAATGACTTGTTAGTGGACATATTATTTAATTATAATGTGATTAAAGTTCTAAGAATAAATACTTTTCAATTCTTGCTACTGTAAAACACACTCATTTAACCTTAGTTCCTATTTACTGACTACTGTTCACCTGTGATAAAAGGTATACTGTATAACATACAGTAAACAATATGAATGACTGCTGAAAAACCAATAGAGAATAAACGTTTTAGGACAATGCATTGTAGAATTCAGATAATTCTTTAAAAAAAAAAGAGTGTCTTTATTATCTATAGGATGGTCACAATGCATTGCTTACATTTGTTTGGGAAATACATTCTTCCTGATATTTACTTTCATAACCATAATCTGTAAGATGAAACTATGTAACAGAAATGTCCTTAAAATATCAACAAGTTATATGGAGTGGGGAATTGGACAGGTGTACTGGAGGGTCGTTAGAGGGAAATTACTAGTAATCTCCTTCTGTGTACTATGCAACGTATTATATGTGTCTATAAAACATTTAAAATACTCATTTTGTAGATGAGGAAGTTGGCCTAAAACTACCCAATATCATGCAATTCATAAATGAAAAGCCTGGAATTAAAAACCAGGCATGATTATTTCTTCATGTTCAAAGCTCATATCCTATTTTTTAAAAATTATATTTTAATAGCTTTTGGGGTACAAGTGGTTTTTTGTTACATGGATGAATTCTATGGCTGTGAATTCTGAGATTTCCATGCACTTACCACCTGAGTAATATATATTGTACCTAATACGTAGTTTTTTATCCCTAGCCCTCCTCCCACTCTCCCCCTTCTGAGTCTGAAGTCCTTTACATCACCCTATATAAAGCTCATGTCTTTTAATAACATGTCATTGCTTTACTTTGACCCTTCTCTGACATTCTCTCCCTCCTCAATATTTCTCAAATAATGACTATTTCCTCAGATATTTTATGACAGTTTTAGTATTCCAGCAGGTGTAGTCATCATGAACTGATGAGAGAGGAAGAGACAGAAAAGCAACTTAGACTTCTGAACTCTTAAAGAACCCTCAGAGAGCTTGGCTTTGAATACAAGAAAAAGAACATAAATATTTGCAGATATTTCTAGGCTCTCTTGCCATGATTGCTGATTAGTAGAATGAGTAGGGTGGTCGAGTAAAGCATGTTATCCTATAACTGAGAAATGAAGGTAAGGTAGTCTTCCAGTGGGATACCCGGATCAGTATCTGTAGTATCTCAGAGTGGATCCCTAATTTCTAATCTTTATTTATATTCTATATTTTATGAAGTATACTATGTAAGAACCACAGCATAAATCAAGACGTTACAGACCAACTAGCTTTAGGAAAATGGAAGCAAACCATCATAATAATTCACCAATTTTAGGACAAAGAACATTTAATGTTTTTCATATAATGTAGGCTAATTAGTATTAAACCCATAAGGCTAAATGCACTCACTATTTTACATGTAAAATTTTATTTTACTTTGTGAAAGTATGAATAATTCTCAATTTTACCTTTCATTTCACTGTAATCTTATATTTTAGAACAAAATTCCAATGGCCTGTCAATGAAGAGTTCTAAGTTATATTTCAAATTTGTGCTTAATTATAACATTTTAGAATAAGAGACTTTAGGATATCATGTGGTCTCTAACTTTCAAACTTATTAATTGCTTAGGCAATGATATTCAGCTCTGATTTGATATCACTCTAGTGTGACTCCAATGGTCTAAAAATTATTGAAACAAACTTTAAACTACAAAGTAAATGCATACTTTAAATATTGAGTTGGTAGAGATAAAAAACTATTTAAACCAACTTGATCTATGTGTCATTAATAGACTACTAATTTAAGCCATGAAAGAATATGCATTCTTTTCAAGTACACATGAAACATTTTCTGAGATAGATCATATGCTGAACCATAAAACAATTCCCAACTACTTTTATAGGATTGAAATTATGCAGAATTTGTTCTATGACTACAACTGAATTAAGTTATCAACAACATAATAGTCTAGAGAATTCGGAAATATTTGGAAATTTAACAACACATTGTAAAAAAACTGATGTGTCAAAGAAGAAATGACAAGAGACATTAGAAAACATAATTGAATATTAATGAATAGATAATATATACAAATTTGTGAAATGCAGCTAAAGCCGGGTATAGAAATTGATTCATAGCTTTAAATGCTTATGTTGGAAAAGAAAAGTGATTTAAATCGAATGATCTTGGCTTTCACCGTAAGAAACTAGAAAAAGAAACCAAAGTAAGAAGGAGGAAAGAAAAAATAAAGAGCAGAAATTAATGAAATAAAAATTAGACAAACATTAGATAAAATGAATACAACCAAAAGCTACTTCTTTGAAAGTATAAAAAATATTGATAAACCTCTCACAAGACTAATCAAGAAAAAGAGAGACAAATCACCAATATCAAGATTGAAAGAGGGGATATCACTACAGATCCTACAGACTTTGAGATGACAACAGAAATATTTATAAACATCTTTGTGCCAATAAATATAACAACTTGGATTATATGGACAAATCCTTGAAAAATGCCAATTAACAAAATGAACTAAAATAGAAACAAAAAATCAGAATAGAGCTATCTCTATTAAATAACTTGAATTCATAAATAGAAAGCTTACCTCAAAGTAAACCATAGTTTTACTGATAACTTCTATAAAACAAAGAAAGAAATATTTCCGACTTAAAACCTCTTCCAGAAAACGGGAGGCCAAATTAATTTTATGAGGCCAACATTACTCTAATATCAAAACCAGATATCACAGTAAAAGAAAACTACAGATCAATATCCCTCATGACACAGACAAAAAACTGTAACAAAATATTGACAAATATGTAATATGTTAGAAAGATAGCACCTCTCCACTAAATGTGATTTATACTAGAATTGCTAATAGAACCTATACCCAACCTAAATAAATGAGGCATTTAAGTTGGCATAAAACCTGTTCAAAAAACCCTGCTAAATGCAAATGTATTAAGCTTAAAATTTGCCTACTTTAAAATATATCTATAGGTTTTGCTAAACATATAAAACCTTACAACACAATTCTTGTTGGCTACTTTTAAGTTTGTATGATACATTCTTGTACATTATTTTTATAAAACTTTCCCATTAGCATTGGCATTGTGCTTGATTTGATAGACATTTTCATAATTGAGAAGAAAATGGAGAATAAAAAAATTTTAGTTGTCTGCTTTTCTGATCTAGAATAATGTTTCTATTTAAGGCTACACATAGAACAAATAAAAATCTTAAAATTGAAAAATATATTTTTTTTGCTCATTATACAAAATTTATATAATGTAAATATTTCTAAGCAAAAAGTATAAATAAAAAGCCTAGAATTCCATGCTTTTAGGTTATTATAATCAATGTCTTGATGTAACTTTTCTACTGTGTACAGTTTAATCATAAATATGTCAGTGGGAAGAGAACTAGGGAGAATCAATAACTGTGCATTTTAATCTGGGGAAAAGGCATGCAGGACATTGGGTAAATGACTTAATTCCTTTGGGCCTCAGTTTCCTCATCTATAGAATGTGGGGACCTGATTAGACATTCTTATGGTCCCTTCTAACTTTTAAGTATATATGAATCCAAAGTGAATGTCGTTTTGAAGGCAATGACATAGAGTAGAAGTCTGTACTAAGCAGAAGGTGGCAGTGTTGTTGAAGAAAAGGCCTAGATTTTAATACTAGCAAATGCAGGTGGATTGCTATGCATGACGTTTTCACCTCGACAAAATTAGTGCTGGAGCAAATTAGTGACAAACCACTAATTTAGCAGGATTAACATATCCTGTTACAACAGTGAGTTGTTTTTCTGAGGTCAGTAATATCATTATATATGACATTGCTTTGCTGTGAAATGAGACAGAATCAAATATGATCACCTAAAGCTCACACAAACATAGAAGTCATGCTAAGCTCAGAGCTTTTATGTGAATAATAATTATTGTTATATTGGCTTCAGGTATTTTGAAAGAGTTTGCCTGGATATTATTACGTGACAACTTTCATATATATTTGCAATTTGGCATGGATATTTTTAGTGAAGCAAAGTTTTTCATTCTTTGTTTTCTAACTTTTTGAAATAAAGGATTCAAGCACCTACATTTTAATAGGCTTTAGAGAACTTATCCTTAATAGTAATGGAATTTAATAATTCAATCTTTGTTCTTTGTCTTAGAAATATCTAATAGGAGTTCAGTGCTTATAGTGAGGTTAGGATATGATATTTAAATTTATGATCTATTGTCTGTTTAGCATAACATACTAGAATACAATTTAATAAGGCAATGGATTGAAAAAAAATCTGTTAGTAGATTTTGCTTGAGTTAGGTACATTATTCTCCTAAAATCCCTCAGATTTCTACATTAACTAGATACCACTGTCTTAGTCCATTTGGGCTACCGTAACAATGTATGATAAACCAAGTAGCTTATAAACAACAGAAATTTATTTCTCTCAGTTCTGGAGTCCAAGATCAAAGGGCCAGCAGCTTTAGTGGCTGGTGAGTGCCTGCTTTCTGTCTCATAGACAACAACTTCCTGCTGTGTCCTCACCTGGTGGAAGGAGTGAGGGAATTCCCTTGGGCCTCTTGTGTACAGGCACTAATACCATTCATGATGGCTCTGCCCTCATGACCTCATCACCTCCCAAAAGCCCCATCTCCTAATATCATCACTTTGGGGGTTACGATTTCTGCATATGAATTTTGGGGAGACACACACATTTAGACCATAACAACCACTTTTTAGTGGAATATCCCTCTCCCCTCTGCATTTCTGGGAATATATGCTATAGGAAGAAGATAACACGTTCAGGCCAATTTGTCTTTGCATGCAGCCCACAGGCTGGAGGTAGAAAGCAGTGTGGAAGCATGGGAGGGCATCCCCAGTGGTAGGAGTCAAAGCCTTCATCCTCCCACTGCTGGGCCACTATCCCCCATGGTGTTGCCTTGCTCCTAAATTACCATGGCTTTTCCAGCAGGAATGTTAAAGTTTTGTTTTAGGTAACATTTTTCCTTCTTTATGAAGCTGACTCCTCTCTTTGGCTATTATTCTATAGAAAGGATCACCCCATATATCTAAGTTAATATCTTCCTATCTGGGATAACTTTCCATATTATACCATGAGCATTCCTCCCTATTGCCTCAAATTCCCATTGGCAGCACCCATCAGAGTAACCTCCTTGTTCTTCCTTGATGATGCCAGACCTGTTCCTACCTCAGGACTTTTACAGTGGCTGTTCCCTATACCTGGAAGGCTTTTCCCCTGATAATCATGTGACTAACTTTGTTTCCAAATCTTTTTTGTTCAAATGTCACTTTCTCTGTGAAGATTTCTCTGATCTTCCTATATGCAGTTTCTACTCCCTTCACCCACACCCTCCTCTGTCTCCAGCATCCTCACTCACCTTTCCACTTAATTTTTTTCTCCGAAGCACTTCCCACCTTCTAATAACTACATAACTTACATATTGATTTTGTTTACTGATTGTTTCCCTTCACCAAAATGCATAACATATTCTGTAGATCACTAGCCAAAGTGTGCTTCCTCTGGAGTTATCTAAATTATATGCTTATTAGGAGCTTTGTTAAAAATCTGTACTCGAAGAAAGTTAATCTGATGATACTTTACCTATAATTTAGAAAGCAAAAAAGCAAATTTTCAGATACTCTGCGCTCAACCCAAACTGGCTAACTCTGTTTTCCTTAAAAATACAATGGAAAAGTTAGCCTTATGCCAGGATCCTCCCTTCTTTTTTTTAAATTTTAATTTAAAAGCAAATTTTCCTTGTTTTTCTTTTTTTTGTTTTTGTGAGACAGAGTCTCACTCTGTCACCCAGGCTGGAGCTCAGTGACGCTATTTCAGCTCACTGCCACCTCCATCTCCTGGAATAATTGATTATCCTGCTCCAGCCTCCTGAGTAGCTGGGATTACAGGTGTGTGCCACCACAACCAGCTAATTTTTTTTTTTTGTATTTTTGGTAGAGATGGGGTTTTACCATGTTGGCCAGGCTGGTCTTGAATGAACTCCTGGCATCTAGTGATCCACCCGCCTTGGGCTCCCAAAGTGCTGAGATTACAGGTGTGAGCCCTGGTGCCTGGCCCAAGATCCTCGCTTCTCTTGAACAGATTTTTCCAGTTTTCTTAATGCAAATTTTCCTCATTTTAAGGCTCAGTTTAAAGGCTACTTCTTGCTTATTTTTGTTCCTGGATTCTCCAGACGGAAGATAGTATCTAACTTCTGTCTACCACGAATGCTAGTCTTTCATTTCGAGGAGTTTATAGGCCAGCAGGCAGGACGAGTTGTGTTTGCTAATAACTATGAAACAAGGTAGAAATTGATCATTGTGTTTTTAGATAATCAGATAAAATCCTACAAACATTTAGAGACAGAAAGTTGCTTCTGACTGCTTCATGGTGGAGGTGGTATTTGACCCTTGAGGAATGGATTCAAATTGGGTGGGCAGAGAAAAAGGAGAAAAGAAGGACCTGCCAAGTTAGAATTTAAGAGTAGACACAAGCATGGATACAGGAATTCTTATAAGAAATAGTTATCCATTCAATGAATGTGATTTAACAAAGTTTAACAAAGGAAACCTAATGAGAGCCGGGCTGCAAAGGTAAGATTGGGTCAAACTATGAAAAGATCTGAGTGTCAGGCTAGGGAATTTAGATTTTTTTTTTTTTCTTTTTGAGACAGAGTCTTGTTCTGTTGCCCAGGCTGGAGTGCACTGGCACCATATTGGCTCACTATGACCTCTGCCTTCCAGGTCCAAGTGATTCTCCTGCCTCAGCCTCCTGAGTAGCTGGGATTACAGGCACCTACCACCGCACCCAGCTAATTTTTATGTTTAGTAGAGACAGGGTTTTGCCATGTTGGCCAGGCTGGTCTTGAACTCCTGAACTCAGGTGATCCACCCAACTCAGCCTTCCAAAGTGCTGGGATTACAGGCATAAGCCACTGCACCTGGCCAGTAATTTAGATTTCTATTGAAAATGAAAAATTATAGACTTTAAAAAAAATCAGGCAAGTGACATGGACACAGATCTACTTAAGATTAAATTAAACCGTTGTACAGATAGAATGGCTTAGAGTGGGGGGATACTGTAGACAAGGAGACCATTGCGATAGTCAAGCAAAGAGATGATAGAGGCATGAACATAATAGTAGCATTGAGAAAAGAAAGATTGGGATGGTTAATAGACAGGGCTGAGCTAGAATCAACAGGACTAGACAACTGACTGGGTGAGTAAAGGGAAGAGGTGTTGTCTGTAGGTTATTGGGAGAATGGTGTTTATTAACCAAAACTGGTATGTAGGTTTTTGTATATTTGGGACAGTTAGGTTTTACTGAGAAAAGAAGAAAATTTTGTTTAGGGTGTTTATAGGAAGATAGCAGAGTGGCTAACTAGTAGGTTATAGATGCCAGCTTTTTCTAACTTCATAAATATTATTATATAGGCAATTTAAAGTGAGGAACAGCATCTGATATTTTTCCTTGTCACCTTTCATCTATCCTGAGACCTAGAACAATGCTGAGTACATTGTAAGTACTCAAGAAATATGTATTGATTGATAATACATTTTACATTTGGAGACAAGTTTTTGGAGAGAAGATAGTAGCCTAAGTCCAAAATTGCTGATTAAAAAGTGTCTACTGGCCAGATGTGGTGGCTCACGCCTGTAATCCCAGGTGTGGTGACTCATGCCTGTAATCCCAGCACTTTGGGAGGCCATGGCTAGCAGATCTTTTGAGTTCAGGAGTTGCATGACCAGCCTGGCCAACATAGTGAAACCCCGTCTCTAGCAAAAATACAAAAAAAAATTAGCTGGGTGTGGTGGTGCACGCCTGTAATCTCAGCTACTCAGGAGACTGAGGCATGAGAATTGCTTGAACTTGGAAGGCAGAGGCAGTAGTGAGCTGAGATCATGCCAGTGCACTCCAGCCTGAGCAATGGAGTGAAACTCTGTCTCAAAAAATCAAGTGAAATGAAATAAAATAAAATAAAAAAATAAAAAGGGCCCATGGCTCTGAAGTTTCCTTCCTTGACTTGTCTGAGGCGTGAAAATCCCTGTACTTGAATTCTTTGGGTTACTACAATGTAGGTGGCTATTAACATGTAAATGATATCTGCATGGACACAACACACTATAGCATTAGGTCTTTATTAATTAACGTATTCCTTAAATTAACAAATCAGCTCCTTAGATGAGAACTGGGTTCTAATAGAATAAGAGAAAGGACGGGTATTTTCTGAAAGAAACAAATAAGAAGGGAAATTGTGAAGTAGGGTCAGTGACAGGCCCAGTAAAATGGTGAATTCTGGGGAGATCCGAAGCAGGGGCTGGAGGAAAGATGGGAAAGAGTAGTGCTAGACAGGCAAATACAATGGAAATTCACTACGCTGAATGAATGAGAGCATTTACTTTACAGTGTAAACCAAGAATATAATTTTTAGCTCCCTAACCAACTAAATGGAACCCCTTGTTGGCCACAGGCATTTCAAAGTAAATCTGAAGGCCATAGTTAAGGCCATAATGGGAAGGGGGGTTTCAAGCATTCCTCACTATAATCCCCTCCCTTTGGAATTCTGACACAACTGACCAGCATTAAAATTAAAAGAGAGATCTTAAGACTGACAAAACAGACTCTTTGTTGCAATAAGACACACAATTCCAGCATGACTAGTGTAGCATCACGTGACAAATAGTAGGCCCTGAAGGCAACTGAGGTATTTTACTCCAAAATACAATTCATTAACTAATTTTGAAATGGCCCTGTAAAGCTGTCTCTTGTGGGAAAATATCTACATTCTGTAGAGAATCCCCTTCCCTTTCCAGGTATTTCCGTGATCCAAGAGAGATTAATTAAGAGTCTGGTATCTTTTAAGGTTTGATTAGAGATACTTAGCATCTATATTTCCTGAAGCCTACTACCTGGAGGTGTCCTCTTCCTAATAAGAACCTCGGTCACCACAACCACCTGTATCTTAACCGAGACACTTATTTCTATTGATCCCAGGGCTTCAGCTAATAACTCTTTCAACCAATTGCCAATCAGAATTTGAATCCATCTGTGACCTGGAAGTTTCATCACCCCCCAACCCCGAGCTTCAATTTGCCCCACCTTTCTGGACCAAACCAATGTACACCTTACATGTATGTCTGTCTGTAACTTCTGTTCCTTTAAAATGTATAAAGTCAAGCTGTAACCCAACTACCTTGAGCACATGTTCTTAGTATCTCCTGCAGCTATGATAGGAGCCTTGGTCACTCATATTTGGCTCAGGATAAACCTCTTTAACTATTTTAGAGTTTTACTCTTTGTGTCAACAACAGTGTCATGTGTCTTTAGTTATAGATAATGGAAATTGCAGTGTTATTTACAGTGGGGAGATTCTGAGGCTGGAAGTTAGGAAGCCTAGCTGCTTTCCCTTCACTGGCTAGGTTGCCCAGCACAGTCTTTTAATCTTCAAGTGCCTCTTTGTGAGGCAATATAACATAGTGTAAAGAGCTTCCAGATTCAGAAAATCTGAATTAAATTTTGACTCTTTCACTTACCAAGTTATATGCCCTTAGAAAACTTGCTTTAACTTGTTCAGCCTTAGTTTCAATCTTTGTAAACTAGAGATATCATTATATCATATCATTTTTTAAAGGATAAATGAAATGGCAATTTAAAGCACTTGGTAAGTAATGGGACCTCAGTAAATATTATCCTCTTTCTTCCTTTCCTCTCTTCATTTTCTAAGTCCATGAAATGACAGAACTGGACTAGATACATTGCATATTCCTCTTTCCATGCTTCTTTAAGAAAATGATTCCATGAATTCTTGAAATCCTTCCTCCTACATTCCTGCCAAAAGTCTACAAGAATCGTAAATTAATGCTGCCAGGAAAATGAGTCAAATAAATGACTTCTCCTCCTCTGACATGCTGGTGTTCCCTCTGTTACCCTTCCCTTCCTTTTCCTCTCTCTTCAGAAGGCTGTGAAGGCTATGTTTTAGTTTGGCTAATGTGAAAAAATTATCAGTGTTAATCATGAAAGCACAGTAAGGAAGAATTTATTCAGGACCATGGTGACAGAGGCACCACTGTAAATGTGGTTTTGCTGTGGGGAAAGAGATTGAGCTTGACTCTGAATACAGCATGGGTAAGTGGGACTTTATGGCCCAGGAGCAGGGTGGGGGTCAGTGGACAGAAAATTACTAAGAGGAAACATCAGGGGTAAGAGGGATTCTGGCTAAATTGATCTAATAGGATTCTTGATGAGGGCAGGCCAGGGTGATCAGGCATCATGGAGAGTGGGGGATGGTTGCGGATAAGAAACCTGATCAGGTGCCCAGTGAAATCAAATACTACAGGTGGGGAGTTCTTGCTAAACTGACTTAGCAGGGTTCTTTGCTAAAACTGGTTTTTATAGGAAAGTACACAGATGGGCCTATGAAAACGTTCAGGAACTGATTAAAGTTTGTACAAAGAATCTTTGTCAATTCTCTACTAAAGGCAGATTACAACCACACCTTTCCAATGGCACTAAATTGGTCATGACTGAACACAGGATGGTTTTTTTTCTTTGTGTTGACCAACAGGCTAACAGAAATGTTGGCAGGAGAAAAGAAGGCCAAGATTCCTTTGGTGAGGTGATTCAGGACTAAGGGTTGTTTCTTGGAAGACAATACCCTTAACGTTCCCTAAGGAGGGAAGGGAATGCGTCTTTATGGTAATCTACACAAATACAGATGGCTGGGAGCCCGCTGAGCCCATTTGTGGGGATAGTTGTCAAACAGAGATGCTTGGAGATTGCTGGTTACAGTGAAGTACAAATTCTTGTGAAAGTTTCTGAGGCCACACTTGATCCCTTGTGGCTGCCTACTTTTAAAAGGGTGAGGTCTTCCCACCTCCTCAGTGGCTTCTGAATCCTAGCTACTGAGGTTTGCGTTAGAGTGCCTCAGTGCTTGCAGTAGGCTTGCTTCTGAATAGGCTGGCACATAGGACCTTATGCTTCCTGTATTTTGTCCCTGAAGTGTTCTGCATCAAGTGCTTATTCTGTTTACCATTCCTTGTGCTTACTACTTGCTTTTTTCTGTTCTTATTTGAACAGAATCACAAATGTACCAACTCTTTCTGAATTTTGATTCATCTCAAGAAAGGGTCCAATCTAAGCCCAGTCTCTGGACAGAAAGGGTTCTTTACTGCCTTTTGCTCTAAGAGTTGGCTGTCAACAACATTCAAGCTCTCCACCTGGAATCAAGATTGTCCTTGATATGGTTTGGCTCTGTGTCCCCACCCAAATCTCATCTTGTAGCCCTCATAATTCCCATGTGTTGTGGGAAGGACCTGGAGGGAGATGATTAATCATGAAGGCAGGTCCCTCCCATGCTGTTCTCGTGATAGTGAATGGGTCGCTCAAGAGCTGATGGTTTTAAGGGCTAGGTGCAGCGGCTTATGCCTGTAATCCCAGCACTTTGGGAGGCCCAGGCAGGTAGATCACCTGAGGTCGAGAGTTTGAGACCAGCCTGATCAAAATGGAGAAACCCTGTCTCTCCTAAAAATACAAAATTAGCTAGGCATGGTAGTGCATGCCTGTGACCCCAGCTACATGGAAGGCTGAGGCAGGAGAATTGCTTGAACCCAGGAGGCAGAGGTTGTGGTGAGCCGAGATTGTGCCATTGCACTCCAGCTTGGGCAACAAGAGTGAAACTGTCAAAAAAAAAAAAAAAAAAAAAAAGAGCTGATGGTTTTAAGAGTGGGAGTCTCCCTGCACAAGCTCTTTCTTTGCCTGCTGCCATCCACATAAGATGTGACTTGCTCCTCCTTGCCTTCTGCCATGATTGTGAGGCCTCCCCAGCTATGTGGAACTATAAGTCCAATAAACTCTCTTTTGTAAATTGGCTGGTCTGAGGTTTGTCTTTATCAGTCCTACTGTATTTTAGATGAAGTTGGTAATGGATCTTAAAAGCAAAATATGACTTCAAATAAGAAGAGTTAAGTCTGTCCTTTTTCTCTGTACTTTAATTTTCTATTATACTCAGGAAACAATGCTTTCCAGATTCATATCAGAGAACCAAAAAGGTGAATGTAACTTTCGGCTTTTATCACTCTCAGTTCCAATCAGTTAGTTGGAAACCCATTTGAATAGGGTGGCAAATAGGACTTGATAGGGTGAGAATTGAATGTGGGCTGGTTGGAAAGACAGCTGTAAGACCATGCTGTAACAGACCCGCAATCCTGATTCAGGGCTCAAACTTTTCACTGACCAAGAAGACAAAGATTTTCTGGACAGGGAAATTGTCTGTGCAAAGTTCCCTACTGAAATGTCTCTAATTCTTATAGCAGCATCAGAACATTCTACTATCCATTTCATTAATTTCTCATGGAGCATAATGACACCTAGTGTTATACGGTGTTTTTCCAAAATTTGATAGACTTATTTCTGAGAGCACAACTGAGAAAGGTGGTTACCCTCAGAAAATATTAGCAAAGAATTCTTGCATTCAGAGTTGAGTTATCTCTCCCCCGCTTCTGCTCTTTTAATGAATCTTCTGAATTCTTGCATTCAGAGGATTTGTTAGAAGAGCTTCTAGAAGGGCAAGAGAGATAAGGAAACGTTGGGAACATAACTGAAGTCTAGGGGTAGAACATTTGCTCAAAAGGGAGCTAATATACAGGAAATAAATGGAGAGGGGATGTTATGGAGGGATTGGGGGCTTCAGCAAGGTTTAAAAAAAGCCAGATACATTGTGTTTAAAGCAGTGAACAAGTTGGACATATGGAAGTTTCAGTCATTCAGTGAGGGAATCAATTTAAGATTTCAGAGAGAGTAAATGAGAAGTCCTATGTGACTAGATATAGATACCTGTGAGAGGAGCTTCAGGAGTTAAGACTAGAGTAGTAGTTGGGGCCAGACGCTGAAGGTCTTTTATGCCGTTTTAAGGAGCTCTAACTTCATCCAAAGACAGCTGAGGTAAAGCAATGGGGTCTTTGTCCTGGGGAGTGGCAGGATCAGTAGTTGCTATTAGGATCACGTGTGTGAATAATCCATGCCATGAGAGGGGGAAATTGAGGTTATTTCTGCATTTGGCAGATGAATGCATAGTCTATGGCGGAGGCAATGGCAGCAGGAGAGAAACTTGATTTGCAAAGCATTTCTGTGATTGATAGAACTCATGAGTTTTGATGACTCACTGGGCAGGGTGAGACGGAGGAAGCAGAGAATATTCCCAGGCTTTTACATTTGAAGTGTCAGCCTTAACCGAGACAAAAAATGAGAAGGAACAGGTTTTGAAGTAAGATAGGGTGAGATAGAGTTGAAATAAGTTTTGGTCATGGTGCATGAGAAGAAGCTATGAAACATAAAGGCAGATATGGGTTTCTGGACCTCAGGATAGACTGGGGCTAGAGAAGATAGAAAGCTCATCAACTGTAGATGGTAGCTGAGGTAATGAAGAGAGATCAGGTGGTGTGAATGGAGAAAATTATCTCATATGCAAACATGGTAACCAATAGAAGTAAAAGTAGTAGTCATTACGGCATGAGAGAAAATGACCAGTGAGGAAGGAGGAAAAGCAGGAGCTGACCGGGCTCTGGAAGACAGGATCAACAGCACTAAATGCTGCAGAGGGCTAGGAGGAGTGAAGACAGAAAATAGAAAGTTGGAATTAGCAATGAGAAGGCAACCTAGAGCATTGCCAGTAGAATGGTCGAGGCAATGAACTGAGGAATGTCTCTGTAGTGAGAAAAAGTAGATAGTGTGGATAGAATTCACATTTGAGAAGTTTGGTGATAAAATAGGTTCACAGCAATAAAAAAGAAGGTCCTGTCACTGAAGGTCATTGCTGGATTCAGGTACCTAAAAAGCTTTAACCTTGCAAAGGGCTGTGAGACAATTTGGCAAATGTAGTCATAGTGAAACTCTCTTTACAGCTGTGTCTTCTTGGGCTTTAATGTAACTGTTATGACTTGGGACATATTCATTTCATCCTCAGAATGTCTAAATATGTTTGCCAGCAAACTGTATTATAAAGCAACTCTGCTGCACATTATTTTAAGAATTAAAAGGGGCCGGGTGCGGTGGCTCAAGCCTGTAATCCCAGCACGTTGGGAGGCTGAGGCGGGTGGATCACGAGGTCAAGAGATTGAGACCATCCTGGTCAACATGGTGAAACCCCATCTCTACTAAAAATACAAAAAATTAGCTGGGCATGGTGGCGTGTGCCTGTAATCCCAGCTACTCAGGAGGTTGAGGCAGGAGAATTGCCTGAACCCAGGAGGTGGAGGTTGTGGTGAGAGATTGCGCCATTGCACTCCAGCCCGGGTAACAAGAGTGAAACTCCATCTCAAAAAAAAAAAAAAAAGAATTAAAAGCCACCCTTTTTGTTTTCCTTACCCTACTGCAAGCATTTTCATTTTTAAAAGCAGGGCTGGTCTCTGATGATAATTCATTGCCTACATTGGGCACAGGCCGAGACCCCTTACTGCCAACTAGCTTTTCCCAAATTTTTCCCAGTTCTTTGAGACCTTTGGAGAATGGATTTTTCTGTGCATAAAAGACTCAAGATGCTTTTAGTCCCTCTAATTGCTCATCTCTTTGAGTCACAGATATACACACAGCCTTCTGTGGAACTACTGCCTTAATCTCTTTGACGGGTGACGTGTTAGCTATGCAGACTATTTTCAAGTTATTGTTTTAATAGACCTTTACCATCAGGCTCAAATAAATCATGACTGCTTCCTACTGGTTGGAAGTCAGATTTAGACTTAATGGGAGAGCACAACTAAATCACAGTATAACACTTGGAAAATTTACCTTCTTTTAATGTCTTATTTCTAAAGGACTGTGATGAGTGGTTTTTCAGAAGGCTTGTAAAAGTAGTATTTAAAAAAGTTAATACTTTATGACAGGTTTCACAAATATCTGAAAGTCAGTATATATGTTTAAGCTTGATCATTGTATATCATAATACCTCTAATAGATTTTAAAAACCTTTCTTGGCAATTAAAAGATTAATCCTAAAGAGAGATGAAGAAAACTTAAAACCAAGTAAAATGTGTCAAGATCATTAGGTAGAAGCTGAAAATGAATATGTGGGTTGGAGAATAGGGCAGACTTTTTATTATATTTAAAGCTATCTAGAGTTTAGACAATGTGAAATTATTAATGAGGCTGGTTCTCTCCTTTTGCAACCAGGGGAAATAACTCTTCTGCCTATGGTTAGGTATCTTCCTCCTTATGCTTGAGACAAGGTGACCTCTGAAATCATGGAAGACATGCTAATGCTAAATAAAAATTGAGACCAGGTAAAATTTGTTTTCAGTACTTTCAGCCTCTTCTTTCTGTTCTCTCCCTCAGGGCTCACTCAGATTCTTCCTGGCAACTTCCCTACCTAATCTTCTCAGAAAAGGGTCAGGTAAGGGCAATTTTAAGTTTGCAGTAAATTTGCTCATCTTTTACCTCTTCTAAGAGGATTTACATTTTAGGTTTTATTTCTAGTTATTGTGTGATGGAAAGGCTTTTTCCTCTGTCAGATTTCCAGGCATTCATCAATTGGTGGAAAGGTCTTTCCAGGAAGAGGGGAGCTTGCTGACATGCTTAATATTACACCATGTAGATAGCAGCTCACAACACTGTCTACTCAGGACGAGTGGGTTTTTAACAAGTGGGCTAAAGGTGTGAGACTGTGTGTTTGCAAAGTGTATGAAATAAACCACCTGTGTGTTAGTATGGAGAGAGCTGAGCTGGGTCTGCTTGCTCGCACTTGCTCAACTTCCTAATTAATTCTTAACCCATGAACCCCAGCTTCCACCCCTCCTCCCACCCTTCAGACTCATGAATGGTTCATTAGTTGTCAAATCCAGTAGACATTTTTTTTTTCTGTGACTTTTCATGTCCTGGTAGCAACATCCAGTACTAGTGACCCTGCTCTCCTCCTCTCAGTGGTCTCCATGATTTGAGCCTCTCCTTAGGAATTTTGTTGCCTCTGCTCACCTCATATGTCAGGTTTCCTCTTGGTCCCTCCTCTTATCATCTCTGCACTCATGCCCATTGCTTTAACTGCCCTTCTCTTCTCTGCACATTCAACTCTCACAAACCATGTCCTTCTACCCTGGTCTTTTACCGGTTTTTACTTCAGCATTATTTTTGTTTCTTGCCTTTTTCACATACCTACCCTATCAATGACCAGATTTTATATGATCATGTCTGTATGTTTGTAAGCATTCCCTCATTTCTATTTACTATGACTACTGCTTTATTTCAGGAATGCACCATCTCTGGCCTGTGGTTCTGACTCTGCCTCTCCTATCTTCCAGGCTTATTTCTGTGACTAGAATGTTCTTTCTAAAATTGAAATCAGTGAGTATTGGTCTCTTTGTCATAGTTCGCTGTGTACCACTTATAGGATAAAATCTGCATTCCGTAGCCAGGCATGATTGATCTGTTTCCTATCAACTGCTCCAGTTTTCTCCCCTAGCTGTGACTCCATCTATATTGCACCCTTTGGCAAAACCAATCTCTTGGCAGCACGTCAAGCCGGCAGTGCTCTTTCATGCCTCCACGTTTTGGCAGATGTAGTTCCTTTTGCCTCAAATGTTCCCTCATTCGTCCCAGGCTGAGAAAAAATCTTTTCCAATTTCATTTTTTTTTTCCTTTGTGAAGTTTTTTGCCTAACACTTCCAGGCAGGCAGCAGGCATTGGCCCTCTTTTTTTTTTTTTATGTTCCTATTGTATCTTAAACACACTTCTAATACTTCTCTTATCATACTATAAAGTTTTGGGTTTTGTGGCCGTCTTTCCATGCAAGGAGCAGCTTCTTGAGGGAAAAGACTGTGTATTTCCTTAACCACCTGTGGTTTCTTGAAAAGTGATTAACATTTTCAGTAGATATATATTCAATGAAAGAATGTATGGATTAATTTAAAATGCAGAAACATGTTTTTCATTTTTTGAAAACTGTTGGGGCACTAGAAAGAGGCTTAGCCCTTAGCTTCTTTATCCTTATTCCTTTATAGATGCTTTAAATGAAGACCTCTTCTTTAATAACCATTTATAGAATCTGCACATATACTCTTGAATTGCTCTGTAAGTTCCACCATTATGGACACACAGAAAGGAGATAGCTGAGACTCAGAAAAGATGCAGAAACCACAAAGGGGTAGAATGATAAAGAAGAAAGACAAACCCTAAATATGGCACAGACTACCTTTTTCTAACTGAAAATAGGATTTAATTTCATTTTAAGGTATAGTTGTGATCAGAAGGTAATGACTAAAAATACTTTATAAACACTCTAATTTATTTGATATTTCTTTTTTTTTCTTCTTTCTTTTTTTTTTTTTTTTTGAGACAGAGTTTCGCTCTTGTTATCCAAGCTGGAGTGCAATGGCGCGATCTCAGCTCACCGCAACCTCTGCCTTTTGGGTTCAAGCAATTCTCCTGCCTCAGCCTCCTGAGTAGCTGGGACTACAGGTGTGCGCCACCATGCCCAGCTAATTTTTGTATTTTTAGTAGAGACGGGGTTTCACCTTGTTGACCAGGATGGTATTTGATATTTCTAATAAGATGACATTAAGATTTTGAAAGCAATATTTCTTCATAGTTATTTCCTTTTTGGCTGTAATATTTAATTCTTAAGTAAAGCCAACATAGCACATGGAGCATACAGTTTTCATACAATTACAGCTTCTGGGAGCTTGGAGGTACTTTAGAAGTCTTCTCTTGATTACTGTAGAGAACATATATTGAGTAGTTACTACAGCAGGTACTGTTTTACTACTTCACATGTATTCATTTTATGAGGTACATGCTATTATCACCCCCCATTTTATAGATGAGGAAACTGAGGCATAGTGAAGTTAAGTAATTCATTCAAGATTATGGTAATTAAGTGGAAGAGCCAGGCTTTGAACTTACCTAGTTCAATCTGTTCATTTGACACATATGAGAAAACTAAGACCCATCAAGGGCACACATTTAATTACAAGGAACCCACTCTTACACTTTTGGCTTAAAGAAATACATTGGCACTTTTTGATTTGTTCAGGGTATGTGTTACAAATTGGTAACAGACCATCAGGAGTAGTGCTTTTCTATAGCCAGTGTCAGCTTTAGTCAGGGGCTGTTCATAGCAATAAATTTTTTGAGAATTATCTCAGTTCAGAATAGGAACAAAAAAAGCCCAAATAAAACTGTCTCACACACTCACATCTCTTTGCACTGACCATTCGTAATCAGCGAGTCTCTTTTTGTTTATTGTGGGAACACAGAACAAACAGGCCAGAAAATTATAAGAATACCCATTTGAACAGTACAATAAGATGCAGAGATATATGTGATTATTAAGACTTGACTTTAGAATTTTTGAAATTTAATTTTGATACAAAACTATTCCATGTTCAGTTTTTCTCTATTTCTGATATAAAAGCTTGAATTCCTGAGTTCCTGGCCTCATTCTGAGAAGCAGTCAACCCATATGGGACTGCACATGTTAAGTTGCTATGGTTGTGATTTGCAAGGCTCATGGAGAAGCTATTTCACTGTTTTCTGTGGGGATTACAGAACTAATTGTTGCACTGGTTTTTGTATTGTTAAATTAGTAGTTTTTGTGGTGGTGGGCTATTCTTTTAGCAGCATGTTTCTACTTAAAAAAAAGCTTTGCTGAACACAATATACCCACTCTGCTATGTAAATAAAGACATTATTGTTGGAATAATGCAGTTCAGGGGATGCCTCTTCTGGTAGCCTATCTGTCAATCTGTGTTTAGCTGGCTTTCTCAGCCCACTTATTCTAACTACTGCTTTTCAATCTCCTAGAATGGGGATCTGGGAAGGGGATTTGTGACAACTGGGTTATTTAAATGGAATTTTCCAAATATACAGAATCTCTCCCTCAGATCCCAAGCTCACTCCCCCATTCCTTCCTGTTTGCTTTAGAAGTCCTTGGCAGGTTGTTATTACAGACTAGAGGGCAGGTTTGAAGTAACCTCTATTTATCAAATGGCAAGGGCCAGTCAGTAAGCTGCGTGTGTTTGGAATTTTTACCCTTTGTTCTAATTGCATTTTAACTTCTGCTGAATTTGGCAGTGTAAATTTTTTCAGGAGATACATTCATAAATGCCAAATATTAGATATACTGTCAGTTGTCTGGTTATGTTTGTGATTAAAGTTTGTGCTGACATTGGAATTAATAGAGGTAATTTGATGAATGCTATATTATAAATAATTTGTTATCAAATTACTTCTGGTAGAATCTATCTTTTGAAAAATATGTGAAAATGTTAATTTGGAAGTGTAAAGGAAAACATTACCTTAACAAGTTGTATACCTGTGACATTATTTGTTTTGTTTAGTAAAATGGATGTCTTTGCAATATCCTAGCCCTTGCTCTCAAGGCCAGTGGCTCAGAGTCAGCTACCCAAAAGCTACACATGCTGGGATATGGTCTATTTCACATCAGTGTAGATTTCTTTACATATCTTACATATGAGAGCTTGCTACATCTCCTATTGTGACCTATTTGTAATGGAAACACTAAAACAATGGAGGCAAATTTTCTGGCTCTAGAAAATGGGTGATTCTTGTCTACTGTCTTCTGAAAGATTGCAAACGTGACATGGCTCATAATTTCTTTCTTTTTTAATTGAGACAAAGTCTAACTCTGTTGCCCAGGCTGGAGTGCAGTGGCATGATCTCTGCTCACTGCAACCTCCTCCTCCCGCATCAAGCAGTTCTCCTGCCTGTGTCTGCCTCCTGAGTAGCTGAGACTAAAGGCGCTTGCCACCACGCCTGCCTAATTTAAAAAATATTTTTAGTAGAGACAGGGTTTCATCAACGTTGGCCAGGCTGGTTTTGAACTCTTGACCTCAAGTAATCTGCCAGCCTTGGCCTCTCAAATTGCTGGAATTACAGGTGTGAGCCATCATGCCTGGCCAAGGCTCATAATTTCTTTTTTTTTTTTTTTTTGAGACGGAGTTTCGCTCTTGTTACCCAGGCTGGAGTGCAATGGCACGATCTCGGCTCACCGCAACCTCCGCCTCCTGGGTTCAAGCAATTCTCCTGCCTCAGCCTCCTGAGTAGCTGGGATTACAGGCACGTGCCACCATGCCCAGCTAATTTTTTGTATCTTTCGTAGAGACGGGGTTTCACCAGGTTGACCAGGATGGTCTCGATCTCTTGACCTCGTGATCCACCCGCCCCGGCCTCCCAAAGTGCTGGGATTACAGGCTTGAGCCACTGCGCCCGGCCTAAGGCTCATAATTTCTTTAAGCAGCCATCTCGTTCCTCCCCATAGTTTTCCTCCCGAATCCTTCCTTTCTCTACCAATACTTCCTGAAATCAAGTACTGTCTGCATTTCTTATCCTCTACTCATGTTAGTTTCTCACAGACTGGCTTCCATTCCCACTCTCTTCTCTGAGAACACTGATGATCTCCTCATTGTCAATCTATTCATTGACAATAATTCTCTGTATTCTTTTCTTTTTAAAGTCTATATCATCTCATGTTATTGGCTATTCCCCCATGACCTTTATATTTCTTTGTAGTAACTATAATAGTAGTAATGATTAATAAAATTATTAATAACAAATATAATTATAAATGACATATATTTATATGACATGTCATATGAATTATAATATGTCATATAATTTATAATAATTACCACTTTTATACATATATGTCATATAATTTATAATAATAATTATTATCACTTTTATTCTTGGTGCTGCAAAGTGCTGGTTGCCCTTCTATTTTGGGGTTAATTTTCTCCATCTTCTTTAATGATTCCACTCTCTTCTACAGTCTGTTATTTGAAGCATTTTCCAGTTTGCCTAGCTGGGAAATTTTTGAGTCCCTTTGACTCCTTGCACTCTCTCTGTTTCCCCTTATAATTAGTTAACACATCTTTTGGGTCTTCTTGTGTAGTGCATTTCCCTCTCATTGCCACTGCTCTAATCTGAGTCTTCATTACCTCCTGTCTGGACTGCCACCTCTCTGTGCTCCTCCTAGTGCAGCCCACACTACAGGAATGAACTCTCCAAAATATAACTTATGTGCATGCTGTCTTCCTTGTCAAAAGCCATCTTTTTACTGATAGGTGAAATTTTGAGCTTTGCAGTCTATATCTAATATTACTTCCCATTGCTCTCTTATGTGAATGCTATCCTTCAACCAAACATGCCACAGATGTTCTCTAAACTTTAAATTTCTTATCTTCATTCCCGTACCCACCTCTCCCTTCTCCTTCTTCTCCTTTTTTTTTTCCTTTTCTCTTTTTACCACTCACTGATTTGTCCCACAACCATGAATGAAGCTCTTACTATGGACAAGTCATTATACAGGTCCTGAAGATAGAAAAACAATTTTAAGTCGGTTACTTCCCCCACTTCAGGTTCTAGACTAGTAAGTGGTACTAACGAGTGAAAAAATTATGTTACTAGGATGAATGACATAATCAAGTTCTGTTTAAAGTTTTTTAGAATGCAGAGCTAGTAACCAACACTGACTGCTAGTGTCTGAGCATCAGCTGAATGTTGAAACCAAATTTTTTCAGACAAACAAGAGGAAAGATCATTCCAGTCACAGGAGACAAACTGCAGTTATGAGACATCATGGAAAAATTTGGAAATTGCTAGATATCAAAAAGCTGGATATAAAGGGAGATGAGAAAGGAAAGGTAGGCAGATGTGCAGATGATAGAACGTGTATTCTCTCATTACATGGTAGATGAAGGGGAGGCCGGGAAGTATTGACATAGAGAATGACCCAATCTTGTTTGTAATTTAAAAATATCCTTCAGTTTGGAGGATGAAAGTTGACTGATAAACTGGAGGCAGGAGACCAATAGGATTGCACCAGTTCATTGCACCAGTTCACCCAAAAGATATATGGGCCTGAACCAAAGCAGTGTCAGTGAGAATGGAGTGGAATAAAAGATACTTAGTAATCACAGGACTTTGTGACTGATCGAGTTCTGAGGAAAATGGAGATAAAAGACTTGAAATAAAGATCTGGATATCATTGTATAGGCGATAGTTGAAGCTATAGAATGAATGTAGTCACCCTGGAAAGAGAAAGCTGAGGACAGAATTTCACTTCTAAAGAAGAGATCATCTTCTTTCTTCCCTCTATTGCAGTTAGAACAATTGATTCAAAGAAACTCTTACCTGGATGCCAATATATTAGGCAGATATAAAAATGAAGCTTCTCACACAACAACAGCTTGGCCTGTTTGACCTCCTTCTCATCTCACCCCATCAATGGCTGGGGTTCCTGAGGCACCAGAGGGGAATCACTGCATAGCTTGTGACAGAGGAGTAGAGGTAGTGGGAGGGGATTATATTTATTGAGTGTCTTTGTGCTAAGCACTGGTCTAGGTACTTCTTGTGAACGAGTTATGATTATGACTGATGATCCCTGGGAAGATAGCTGGAATCAGGAATTTCTTTTTCCAAGATATTAAAAGTTATTGCTATGCAAATCCTTCCTAAAGCACTTAAAAATTCTTCATTCCACTTGGAATTGGTGTATGTGCTTTTCAAATCACAAACATAGAGATGTTAGACTTGTTATACAAAATTGGTTGTTAGAAGCTATTTGACTCGAGGAATGTAGTTCTATTTACTCATGCTTTTCAAAAATTCTCTTCTGAAAATATAGATGTTCCAGGTAACTATTGGTTATAATCCTTATAAGAAATTATTTTGTCCAGTTATTTTAGCATATCTGGCAAATTCATTTTATTCCCTCACATACTTTATTTTTATGGGCCGTCAATGACACTGCATAAGTGATTCTGAGCTATGTGTTTTGTTTAATTTTAAAATATTTCTTTACTGATGGCTTTAGAAATTTTTGAGAACCAAACACCATGGAAGTTTGTTTAGCACCATTTAGTAAATCTGTTAATTATCCTGGTATACATTTTAATTTTTTTCTTGTTTCAATGTGTGTTAAAAGTCTGTATTATATTCATAGTGGTATTATAATCTCCTTGGCTTTGAATTATTGCTTTATTGGGAGGTAGTAGCAAGGTTTTAAGATAAAAATTCCTTAAAAAATTGACTCATTCTGTGTGTTAAGTTTTAAATGAGTTATGATTTAAATTCCATTCCTTAAATGCATTAGCTTACTTTTTATTTTGTTTCTCCATTGTGAATATATGATTTGACTTTTATAGATTTTCTTATGAAAATTAGGTTTATAATTTTTACTAGAAAATGTATTGTGTCTTAGTAAGATCTTAAGTCATGAACAAAGCTTTTTTTTTGGTAAATATTTCATTCTAAGAGATTACAATGAATATAAATTTATAGAAATAGTTAAAGATTTAGATTTCAGATTTCTAAATTAACATTTTAAAAACATGGCTTTTGCAATTTCCATATTGAGAAAATCCCCTTCTATAGTGATGGACAGTGAAACTATTTTTAAATGAATCTTTCATATGAAATTTAATTATTCATATCCTGATGGGTTGTTTTATAAATAAATTTTTTTAAGTAAAGAAGCACAAATAAGTCCACAACAATATATTAAAGGCTTTAGGGCTATTTAATCAAAGGAATGAAGGACCTAAGCATTTTTTTTTCTAGTGATAGATTTAATGGACTGCCATTACTCTCTTCATTTCTGAGTTTATTGTGACCTGAATTAGGAAGGCTTTTGTGATTTCAGTCTTTAATTAGATAATAATTTTGTAGTTAGGAGTTTCCTGGAGATAGCAAATTTATTGACACTGTAAATCAAACTCTGTATATAATTTCTTACTTTTCATTTCATTATTGGTAGATATAGAGGTCATGTAGAGTATAGGGTAACTTAATTCTGCCAAAAATTAAGTAAGTCTTTAGTAATCTAGTATCATCTTGAAAGAAATGGCAGAAAGATTGGGATAGTTGCCTAAGTGAGTGAATTCCTGCAGAGCATCAAGAATATTCTGACACTTTTTAAACACTGGCAAAAATGCCCTGCATTTTATAGAATTGAATATGTGAATATATGGGGTAATCGTAACTGTTAATATCAATGATTCTCCAACCCAATAGTTCTCAAGATAAGAATATTTATAATTGAAAGATAACGAGCTATAATAATTTTCTCTTTTGTTGTTGGCATTCAGGGTTTCTCAACCATATAGTCACTTGAACTCTCACCTGGCCTTTGTTCCTTTGTATCTTTGGAAATCTTTTTAGGTATTAACACACAGCTATGAATATTTTTGCCTAAACAGTGTTCTCAAACTTTTCTTATTTTGCATCAGAACCTTCTTTTCACTTAAAATTGTTCATACAACACCAATCTATAAAAGTTGCATTTTATTACAATGCATTTTTAAGTCCAAATTTTATGATGTTTCCTTATAAAATAATTCAGTGAGAATGATGAAATTATTTTGACAAACAGAAAATTTAAAATTTCATTATAGATGAAAGTTAGTTTATCAGCAACCAATTAATTTCTGTTTTCTAATTGCATAGTACTAAGAAAATAATGGTATACAAAAAATAACATAGTAACTATTTTTTCCCCTCTTAAGTACTTGCCTTTCAATTTGTAAATAACCTTCAACTAAGGAGAACCAGAGATTTGAAAGAGAAATAAGAGACTTTAACTTGTAGCCAAGATGGAGTAATCAGACAAAACATATAAAACAACAGTTTTCAAATAGTGGATATCAAGCCATGCAGGACAGTGATCCTTGAAAGATAGGAAATGTACATGGGGAGCCTACAGTTAACCCAGCTTACTGTCTAGAAAAAATTTCCAGGCAGCAATGCTGCAAGGGGGAATGCAAAAAGAGTCCAGTAGTCTCTCTGAATTGAAGAGATGTCACTGGGAATTAGGTAAGGCCAATGAGGCTGGACTTCATAAAACAGGGTATCTGATCATAGCAACACAGAGAGATATGGCTTCAGAAATACGTATTGGGTTCTCCTTGAATCTTCAGTTGAATATTATCCCTGAAACAATAGTGAGAAACACATGAGTGTGAGAAAACTAGTCAAGGCCGGGGAAAGAAACAACCATTCTGGTCCTGTCTAAAGAACTTAAAAGCAAGCCTCAAAGGATCAAACAGTTTCCTGGCAAGAAATACAACCTTAATGAGGAGAAAAATCAATTAATCAAAACTGACTCAGAAATGACTTAGATTGCAGAATTAGCAGACACAGACATTAAAATAGTTATATAACTATATTGCACGTATTTAAAAAGTTACATAAAGATTGGGCTTATAACGTAGAGATGAAAGATATAAAAAAGACATTTAATTTTTAGACATGAAATATAAAATATCTGTGATTTAAAAATATACTGTACAGGAACAACAGCAGATTAGAATCTGTAGAAGAAAAGATTAGTGATCTTGAAGACACAGCAATAGAACCTATCCAAAATGAAACACAGAGACAAAAAGACTAAGTCCTTTCCCTCAAAGTCCACCATCAACAAAAACAAAAAACAGATTAATTGGAATCTAATAATATAAAATTATAATGCAATAAAAAGGATTATACTTTGTGACTAACTGGGGTGTGGGACTAAGGAAGGCAACTAAGGAGAATCAGAGATTTGAAAGAGGAATACCAGAGACTTTAACTTGTAGCTGAGATGGAGTAACCAGACAAAATACATGAAAAATGGTTTTCAAATACTGGACATCAAGCAGTGCAGGACAGTGATCTTGGTTTAATATTTAAAAAAATCAATGTAAATTGAACCATATTAACAGAACCAAAAAGAAAAAAAACCATAATAATTTCAAGAGAAGTAAAAAAAAAAATTTTATGAAATCCAACATTCATTTGTAATGCAAACTTTTAGAAAACTAGGAATATAATTGAATGTCTTCAACTTGATAAATGACATTTATGAAAAACAAATTACTGGAAAAAATTAAATTATTTCTCTCTTCTCAGGGATCAAAAAGAATATCCACTCTCCTCACTTGCATTCAGTATTTTCCAGCCAGTGCTATTGAACTATTAGCATTAATAAGTCAGTTTAGCAAAGATGCAGATCTCAGGAACAATAAATAAAAATCAATTGTATTTCTCTGTACTGACAAAGAACAATTGGAAATTGAAAAGAAAATATCATTTTTTTTTTTTTTTGAGACAGAGTTTTGCTGTTGTTACCCAGGCTGGAGTGCAATGGCACGATCTTGGCTCACCGCAACCTCCGCCTCCTGGGTTCAGGCAATTCTCCTGCCTCAGCCTCCTGAGTAGCTGAGATTACAGGCATGCACCACCATGCCCAGCTAATTTTTTGTATTTTTAGTAGAGACGGGGTTTCACCATGTTGACCAGGATGGTCTCAATCTCTTTATCTCGTGATCCACCCGCCTCGGCCTCCCAAAGTGCTGGGATTACAGGCGTGAGCCACCGCGCCCGGCCAGAAAATACCATTTTTAATATCACAACAATGTGAAAAATCTGACAAAATGTGCAAGACCTGTACATTGAAATCTGTAAGACATTCCTGAAGGAAATTAAGAAAAAATTAAATAAACCAAGAAATATTCTGTATTTATGCATCAAAAGACTCAAAATTGTTAAGATGCCAATTCTCCCCAAATTTACACATTCATTGCAATTTCACTCAAAATCTCAAGTGTTTTTTTTTTGTATACATTGATTTTAAAAAGCCCTGAAATATATATGAAAAATTTACCTGAAAAAGCCAAAGCAATTTGAAAAAGTTCAAGGTTGCAGGACAGATTCATTGTAAATCTACAGTAATCAAAATAGTGTGATAATTAATGGCAGAGAAATAGGCATAGATCTTTGGAATAGAATGCAGCATCTAGACATATACTCCCTCACTCATGGTCAATTGATTTCCACAAAGTTTCCAAGGCAATTAAAAGGGGGAAAATTGCGATCCTTTCAATAAATGGTCCTAGAACCATGGATAGCTACATGCAAAATAAAAAAAAAAATTAAAAATTAACTCTAACCTTATCTTGCTATATTAAAAAGTTAACTCCAGATGGATCATAGACTAAATGTAAGTGGTAAACTCTAAAAATTCTAGAAAAAATGTTAAGAGAAAAATCACAGTGGCTTTGAGTTTGGTAAAGATGTTTTAAAGGAAAAAAACCAATAAATTGTACTTCAATAAAAGTAAAAACCTAACTCAGAAAGCATTGATAAAAATGGAAATAAAAGCCAGAAACAAGGAAAAAGTATTTATAAACAATGTATCTGACAAAGCCTCCTGATTAAGTTTGACTATTTGTCCCCTCCACATCTCATGATGAAATGTGATCCCTAATGTTGTAGATGGGGCAGAGTGGGAAGTGTTTGGATCATGGGGGTGGATTCTTCATGAATGTTTTAGTGCCCTCCTCACAGTAATGAGTTAATATGAAAGCTGGTTGTTGAAAGAGCCTTGTACCTGGAAACTCTTCCCCCTCCCTCTCTCTCTTTCTCTCTCTCTCTGTGACATGCCTACTCCCACTTTGGCATCCACCCAAATTGTAAGCTTCCTGAGGTCCCATCAAAAGCAGATGTTGACACTATGCTTTTTGCTTCCTGTACAGGCTTAGGACCATGGATCAAAATAAACCTCTTTTCTTTATAAATTATCCAGCCTCAGGTATTCCATTATAGAAATGCAAAATGGATTAATACTTCCTCATTTCTAGAATATATAAAGATTCTTATAACTTAGTAAGGCACCAAGGCAATAAAAAATAGGAAAGTATTTAAACACATATGGGTGGCATACAAACACATGAAAAGATGATTAACATAATTTGTTGTTAGGGAAATGCAAATTAAGCCCACACTACATACTCACTAGAATGGCTAAAATTTATAAAAACCTTACCACTTTAAATGTTGGTAGGGATATGAAACAACTAGAACTCTTATTCACTTCTGGTAGAAACACAAAATGGTTAAAAAGATTTCAGAAATGTTAGCACTTTCATAAAAGGTTAAGCATAAAAATACTATGTGACCCAGTCATTCCATCCATAGGTATTTATTAAATGAAAGCATATGTCTACCCAAAGATTTGCACATAAATGTTGATAGCTGCTTTAGTTATGATAGCCCCAAACTGGAAATGACCAAAAGTTTATTAGCAAGTTAATGGTGTGGTAAATGCATACAATGGAATGTTTTTCAGCAGTTAAAAGGAATGAAATATTGATATGTGCAACAACATGGATGAATTTCAAAATAATTATACAGTGTGAGAGAACTGCAAGAAAAAAGCACATATGTGCTTTTTTTTTCAATTTACATAAAACTCTAGAAAATGCAAATTAATCTCTACTGACCAAAATCAAACCAGTGGTTACTTGTATACTGTGGAAAGCAAAAGCAGGAAGATTAAACAGGGACATAAACACAGTTTTGAAAGTGATGGGTATGTTCACTACCCTGCTTGTGGTGCTGGTTTTATGAGTGTATGCATATGTCAAAATTTATCATATTTTATACATTAAATGTAAAATTTATTATAAGGCAATTAAACTCAAAATGTTTTTAAAAAGGAATAGTTGTGAATATGTTGAGGCTAACTCATTAGCACTATCTAACAAATATTTGTTTTCTTTAATATAGCATAAGCTTCAGATAAGAAACAGCCAAATGCATTAGTTCTAAAATGATTAATACAATCCTATTACTATGCTTTATCTTAACCCATTCACTTGTTATTATAAACTTGTTTATTACACATTGATGAGAGTAAATGCACCCATATTATTGCAGGGCACTTGCACAACATTTTTTTTACAAGTGTAGGCATGCATAGGATTGTATATTTAGAAAAAGCATTGTATTGACCAGGGAAAATGAAAACATATGTCATACCCAAATACTCAAAGATGTCCTATTCACAACAGCTGAAAGTAGATAAACCAACAGTGGTATATCTAGACAATGAAATATTACTTAGCTTTAAAATGAATAAACTACTAACATATGTAACCAATATGCATCATCAGAAAAATTTTGCTAAGTGAAAGAAGATACAGAATATTACATAGTGTATAATCCTGTGTATATGAAATTCCAGAAAAGGCAAACCAGTAGTGGTGAAAAGCAAATTAGTGGTTAGCAAGGGCCAGAGGGCAGGAGTAGAGAACTGACTACAAAAGGGCATATGCAAACTTGGAAGGTGGTGGTATATTTATATGTGTATATATATACACACATATAAATATATATACACACATATAATATACACACATATATACACATATACACATATATATACACATTTATACACATATATATACACACATATAAATATAGATACACATATATTTATATGTGTATATATATATATACACACACACACACATACATATAACACATATATACACACAGGTACCCACATATAATTTCTTATATATATATAGTATGTATATGGAGAGAGAGAGAGAAGAGAAAAGAGAGAGAGAGACAGACAGACAGACAGAGACAAGGTTTTGCTTTGTCAGCTATGCTGGTGTTGATCTGGCTTCAAACGATCTCCCACCTCAGCCTCCCCAAATCACGTCTAGCCAAGATTCACCATATTACATAATATTCTCTCAATTTTATTTAAACATACCCTATAATATTTGATAAACTCATAGGATTATTGAAGGTTCAATTTCATAAGAGCACTCAACCTAATGCAGAAATCGATTTCAAAAGTGGGCTTGGCAGCCTGGTGAGGACAATTCTTCATATATTTATAGAGTTGTGTCATCTGTCATTTTAGGAACTTTTTGGATGAACCCAAAGATTGGAAGCTGAAAAGTTGAATAAGCAATTTAGTAGTGAAATTAAAATACAAGTTATAGGCACTTTGCACTCAAGGTGGATAGATTCTTGGGGGAGTGGAAGGTTATAGAAGTGGAGGGAGCCAAGGGTAAGAAGGTGAGGCATTGACATAAAGGTCCTATTGAATTCCTCCTGTGTCATTCCTGTATCTCACTCAACATGAGTAACGAGAGCAAAGATGGATACTAAGACTGTTGAAATGTGAATAGGGGATCTAGGAATAGGTTGGTCCTTTAGGAGATGAGTGGAGGAGGGATAAAGAAGAAAAGTATAGGTTCTGTTCTTGTAATATTCTCCTTTACTTCATAATCACATACATTGCTTTATTGTCACAAACACTAGTGTATCAAAGTGGAAAGTGATAGATGAGTTCAGAAAGATAGGCAGGGACCAGACCATACAGGGACACATTAGAGTTTGGATTTTTTTCTAAATTTGATGGTAAGACACTCTTTGCTGAGCTTACATTGGCTGTTTGCTGGAAACTTGAGCAAAGGGGTTTATCTATTAAGAATGCAATTGACTGAAAAAACCCCAAGCAAACAGAAAACCACACAAGCAGTGCCTAAAACTACCAGGGCTTTATTTGTCTCACACAATGAGAAAACTGAGAGTATGCTGCCAGTCCAAGCCTGGTGCAATGGCTCAGTGATGTCAAGGATCCAGTCTTTTCCCATTTTCCTGTGCACTATACTGAGCATGTTGTCTTACCTCTTGGTTGCAATGTGGTTGTTTCACTTTTGTATATCATGACTGCATTAGGGGCAGCAAAAGAAGGAGAGAAAAGGGCTGAAAATGTATGGTGATTAAATCTATTCCTTTGAAAAACTCCTTTGGAAGTCCTATTCAGGATTACTTTGATTTCTTTGGTCAGAACTGGGAATGGCTACGCTTAGTTATAAGCACAGCTCAGAAGGTAAGTGTTGAGCTGTTCATCTTGCTTTCCTGAGCAAAATAAGGGTTCCATTATTAGTACAAAAGAAAAGCAGCATGGATATTGAATAGACAACTGGTGGTGTTCACCAGTAGGGGCAAGAATGGAGACAGGGGTCATGTTTGAAGGCTACTTCAGGAACTATTGAGAGAGATAATGATGCTTGGACTAGGAAGATAGAGGTAGTTGTAGGAAACAGTGGTCAGATTTATGATTTTTTTTCAAAAAAGAATCAACATGCCCTTGGTAATGGAATTAATGTGACATGACAAGGTAGTAAGTAGTCAAAGATAATTTCCAAGTATTTATCTTGCTCTGTGGGTAAAAATGATATCATTTCCTAAGACTGCGAAACTTGGGAGGAGTTGACTTGGGAGAAAAAAAGTCTAGAATTTTCTCTAACAGGCAGAGTCAACATTGCTCATGTCAGAGGTAGAAGTGCTTTTGGCTGACTTGCAGGTATGTTGTGGCAGATATACAGAGGGAAGACGGGTTGGTGGGCATAATGGTTGAACTTCTCAATCTTCCAAATACATTACCCCATACAAACCAGCAGCCAGCTATAGCGAAAGAATCTGTCTTTTACACTCTGGGGATTTTGAATCAGTGGAATTCTCTCATATCATTATACTTTTGGTGTAACCAGGCTTTCTCTTTTATAGATGTTCTTACTAAAACTGCTTGAATACACTTCCCATACAAATCTCCATCTGAGAGTATTCTTCACAGGGAGCTCAACTTAAACACCTGACACTGAATGACTCTGACTGATTCTGTCTTTTTTCATTGATGCATAATAAATGTATCTAATTCTGAGATGTGTGATAATTTAATATGCTTGTATGATTGGCATAGATCAAATCAGTGTACTTGGAATACCATTCACCTTAAATATTTATCTTTTCTTTATGCTAGAAGCATTTGAATTCTAGCTATTTTGATTGTTGTAGATGATAGTCGCCCTGCTGATCTAACACTAGGTCTTATTTCTTCTATCAAAGGGTATATTTGTACCCATTAATCAACTTATCTTCCTCTCTGCTACCCTTCTTGGCCTCTGGTAACCACCAATCTACTCTCTACTTCCATGAGATACACCTTTTAGCTCCCACATATGAGTGAGAACATGTGATATTTGTCTTTCTGTGCCTGGCTTATTTCACTTAATGTAATGACTTCCAGTTCCATCCATGTTGCTGTAAATGAGAGGATTTCATTTTTTATGGCTGATAATATTGTGTTATGTACATGTGCTCCATTTTCTTTATACTTTCATGGACTGATAAGCCCTTAGGTTAATTTTATATTTTGTCTATTGTGAATAGTGCTGCAAGAAACATGGGAGTACAGATGTCTTTTTGATATACAGATTTTCTCTTTTGGGTATATATACCCAGTAGTGGAATTGCTGGATCATATGGTAGATTCATTTCTAGTTTTTGAAGAACCTCCAAATTGTTCTTCATAGTGGCTACCACAACATTACATTCCAACAAACTGTGTACAAGGATTCTCCTTTCTCTGTATCCTTGCCAGCATCCATTATTGCCTTTTTGATAAAGCTATTTAACTGTAATAAGATGATATCTTATTGTGGGTTTTAATTGCATTTTTCTAATGATTAATGATATTAAGCATTTGTACATATACTTTTTAGGAAAGTTATATATCTTCTTTTGAGAAATGTCTATTCAGATCTTTTGCCCATTTAAGAAAATCAGAATTTTCTGAAAAAATTTTTTTTTTTTTGCTATTGGGTTGTTTTGATATATATATATATATATATATATATATTTTTTTTTTTTTTTTTTGAGTACTCTTCCCTTGTCAGATGGTTGGTTTCCAAATATTTTTTCCTATTCTGTGGGTTGTCTTTTTACTTTTACTTTGATGATCATTTCCTTTACAGGGTAGAAGGTTTTCAGCTTGACATAATCCCATTTATCTATTTTTGCTTTGGCTGCCTGTGCTTTTGAGGTTTTACACAAAAAAATTTGTCCAGACTAATATCCTGAATTGTTTCTCCAATGTTTCCTTCTAATAGTTTTATAGCTTCAGGTCTTACATTTAAATCGTTAATCCATTTTGATTTAATTTTTTGGTAAGGTGAGAGAAGTCTAGTTTCATTCTTCTGTATATAATTTAGTTATCCATTTTTGCCAGCATCATTGATTAAAAAGATTGTCCTTCCCCCTTGTAGGTTCTTGGTACCTTTGTTGAAGACAAGTTGGCTGTAAACGTGTAGATTTGTATCTGGGTTCTCTATTCTGTTCCATTAGTCTGTGTCTGTTTTTATGCCAGTACAATGCTGGTTTGGTTACTCTGGTTTTGTGATAAAATTTGAAGTCAGGTAGTGTGATGTCTTCACTTTGTTCTTTTTGCTCAGGATTGCTTTGACTATTTGGTGTCTTTGTTATTCCATATAAATTTAAGAATTTCCTTTTCTATTTCTGTGAAGAATGTCATTGGAATATTGATAGGTGTCACATTGAATCTGTATATTGTTTTGGATAGTATTGTCATTTTAACAATATTTTTCCAATCCATGAACATGGAATATCTTTTCATTTTTTGGTGTCTTTTTCAATTTCTTTAATTGTGTTTCTGTAGTTTTCCTTATATAGATCTTTCACTTCTTTGGTTAAATGGATTCCTAGGTGTTTTATGTTCTTTGTAACTGTTATAAATGGGATTTCTTTCTTGACATTTTTTAGTTGTTCACTGTTGGCATGCATAAATTATACTGATTTCTGTATACTGATTTTGGATCATGCAACTTCACTGAATTCATTAATAAGATCTAAGAGATTTTTTGTATGGGTTCTTTAGGTTTTTCTAAGTATAAGATCATGTCATCTGTGATTAAGGCTAATTTGACTTCTTTCTTTCCAATTTGGATGGTTCTTGTTTCTTTCTCTTGACTAAATGCTATGGACAGGACTTCCAGTACCATATTATATAAAAGTGGTGAAAGTGAGCATGTTTGCCTTTTTCCAGATCTTAGAAGAAAGGCCTTCAGTTCTCCTTATCCAGTATGATGCTAATTGTGGTTTTGTTATATCTCACCTTCATTATGTTGAGGTGTGTTTCTTTTGTTGCCAGTTTGAGGAAGGTTTTGTTGCAAAGGAATGTTAAATTTTACAGAATGTTTTTGGCATCTATTGAATTAATCATATGTTGTTTTTCATTCATTCTGTTTATATGATGTATCACATTGAATGATTTGCATATGAATTAAAACATTTTGCATCTCTGTGATTAATCCTACTTGATCATAGTGTGTGCTCTTTTTAACATGTTGAATTCAGTTTGCTGTTTTTTTTTTTTTTTGTTGAGGAATTTTGCAAATTTGTTTACCAGTTATATTGGCCTATGGTTTTCCTTTTTTCTTGGTGGGTTTGTATACTTGTCTGGTTTTGGTAGAAGGGTAATGCTGGCCTTGTGGAATAGGTGAGGGAGAATTCCCTTCTCTTCAATTTTTTTGAAGACTTTGAGTAGAATTGGTATCAGTTCTTTAAATGTTTGGTAAAATTCAGCAAAGCCATTTGGTCCTGGGCTTTTCTTTGAAGGGAGACTTTTTATTATAGCTATTAATCTTCTTACTTATTTTCAGTTTATTTAAGTTTTCTGTGTCTTCATGGTTCATTCTTGGTAGGTTGTATGTGTTTAGGAATTTATCCATTCCTTCTAGTTTTAGTTAATTGCTTTTTTATTTTAGTGAAACTATTTATAGATTTTGTGTTGTAGTTAAAATGAGGCTTATCAAAAATGTCTTATATGTAGCTATAGTTATAGCTATAAGTTATATAATTAATTATTTTAAAAGATGTGACAAATTATCTTAGATCACAAAGAAAATAGAAACAAAGAAAAAACAAAAAGTAATCCTACACTTTAACTCCATCTGCACACATTTTGACTTGTAGTTATCTCAATTTATTTTTCATTTTACCTGTTTAACAGTTGAAATAGCTATTATTGTTTTGATATATTTGTCTTTGGAGCTTCATACTAGAGCTATGAGTGGATTGTACAATTATAGTTGCAGTAGTCGCAGTCTGTTTGTGTACTTCATTGTATTGGTGGATTTTATACCTGCAGTATTTTTTCACATTACTGTTTTTTGTTTGTTTGTTTGTTTGTTTTTGTTTTTTTTTTAAGATGAAGAATTCCTTTTAGCGTTTCTTATAAGATGAATCTTGTGGTGGCAAATTCACTCAGCTTTTGTTTGTCTGGATGTGGGAAAGACTACCTTTCCTTCATATTTGAAGGATAACTTCACTAGATACAATATTCTTGGATGGCAATTATTTCTTTCAGCACTTTGAAAATGATGTTCCACTCTCTCCTGGCCTGTATAGTTTCCACTGAGAAGTCAGTTGCCAGACAAATTGAAGCTCTTTTATATGGTACTTGATTCTTTTCTCTGGCTCCTTTTAGGATTTCCTCTTTATCCTTTTTTAGTCTTGCTCTGTCACCCAGGCTGAAATGCAGTGGTGTGATCTTGGTTCACTACAACCTCCATGTCCTGGGTTCCCTTGACCTTTGAGAGCTTGGTTAATATGTGCCTTGAGATAGTCTTATTTGGGTCAAATATGTTTGATGTTCTCTGCCTGTCCTGTACCTGGATATTTATCTCTTTCTCAAGTTTTGAAAAGTTTTTTGTTATTAATTATCTGAATAGATTTCTACTCCTTGCTCTTGCTCAATTCCCTCTTGAATACCAATAGTTCTTTGATTTGGTTTTTTTAGTTAATTTTCTATATCTTGTAGGCAATCATTGTCACTTTCATTCTTTTTTTTTCTTTTGTCTCCTCTGACAGTGTATTTTCAAATAGCCTGTCTTCAAGTTCACTGATACTTTTCTCTACTTTATCCATTTGGCTGTTGAGAGCCTCAAATGAATTTTTCAGTTCAGCAAATGTATTTTACAGTTCCAAGATTTATTTGATTTTTGAAACTTATTACAATCTTTTTGTTAAATTTCTCTGATAAATTTCTGGATTTCTTTTCTATGTTATGTTAGAAATCAGTAAATTTTCTTAATGCTATTATTTTGAATTATTGGTCACAGAGCTCATATACTGCCATCTCATTAGGGTCAGTTACTAGTTCCTTGCTTTCTCCATTTGGGAAGATTGAAGTTCCATGTTTGTTGTTGTTTCTTGTGTGTATATATCTATATCTTTGCATTGAAAGATTAATTATTCCTGTATTCTCTGTCTGGCTTTTTTTTATTGGATATGTTTGCCTAGAGGTTCTTTACTGCTAGATTTATGCCTCCTTTTTGGCTCCAGATGATGACTTAAGTCTAGTTTCACCTTGGCTCTAGTAAACACTCAGAACACTGCCTTTGCCAAATACGGGAGGTTCCAAAGGGGATGTCCTGGAAGTGTGGAAAGACTATTAGTTCCTGCCCAGGGTACCTGTAAGACAAACCTCCTACAGCATGGTGCTGCTGAACAGCCACTTTCATTTGGTGTCTCCTTTGGCTGAGTTACAGTCCAGAGCTTGGCAGGGCTGGGATGATAGTCCCACCTCCCTGCTTTGTTTCTGCCTATCTTTGTGGATATTTTTCCCTTCAGGCACTTGTGATGCTTCATGTAGGTTAAGGCAGGAACAGGTCTCCTCCCAGGGAAACCAAGATGGTGGGGAAGCTGGTTGTCCACCTTGGTCTCACTTCTCTGAGTGTAGAAACAACGAGTTGGGGAAAAATTTCCACGTTTGGTGCCAGGGAGTATGGGATGAGGCTTGTTGCAGATGTGGAAATCCTGATTCTCTTATAATCTGCTTTAAGTTATTTCATTTCTCTGTGGTTCTAGGAATTGTCTCATCTTCATATTTGAGTTCTGGGATATTCCTGATGATAATCTCACTGTTGCAAATTTGATTTTTATTTTCTGTTGGGGGTGGACAGTAAAGCCAGTTTGCTTCTATACCATCATTTTGGAACTGAACATCCAAACAGTGCCTGATTTTCACTATCTTTAATAGAAGTAGTCCTCATCAGTCACATAGCAGGTGCTCAAAATACTTGACGAATTGCATTCTTCTCTAGAGACTGAATTGTTTGTCATCTCTGTGGAGAATGGTTTTATGGACAATGACTGTTTATCTTCTACTTGATTCCTGAAAGTATTTATTTTTCCAGGTTCAGTCCTCTGACACCTCTCTTTGTTCTGTACTTTTGGCAAACTCAACTTTTTTCACAATTTCAATTCATCAAATAAATCTTTCTCCTGGTACATGTCAACTTTTCACCAGGCTGCTAAGTACTCTACTTTGTCCTAAAGACTCCTAGTTAAGATTGAATGCTAGTCTGTTCTGTTCCTATGGGTTGGCAGAATTAAGAGTGATAGTGATGGGTGGAAGTGAAGCATGCTGAAGGGGCCTCTTAGAGTCTAAGGGAAGAGAAGAATGGAAGGAAAACACAAGAAGCACCTGGAAGCTCGTGAGAAGGAGACTGAAGGGGAGAGAAAATGAAGGTATGCTGAACTTGTTATAGAAGAGGTAGCTGGGATTTGCAATTTAGGTCTGAGAGATAGGGACATTGCATCAGAATGTGACTTTAGTTAGAAATTGTGACTTTACTATGACTTGACCAGTACATATTGTATACATGTCTAAAATTATATGTATCCCAAAATATGCACAACTATGAAATATCAAATTTGAAAGAAATTATGGCTTGAATCTTGAACCATTTTTATGAAGCAGCCAAGTATGTTTATTTCTAAAAATGTTAACTGTGGTGGATGTCACCACAATCCCTAACTCAACAAACTAACACAAAACTCACTTTCCTATTTTAACTTGATATCTCTAAATATCTGTTTGTCAATTACTGGCCCCACTCTTGTTATGATCACTCATTCTCAAAATATTTAAGAAATCTCTGACCTTTCCATAGACATTGTCCCTTATAGCCACTAAATTTTAATATTTTTATAAATGTCATTCTTTCTAAAATTACGGAGAGAGAATGAAGTTACAGTGAATGCTTGCTTTACTGTAAACTGGTTTTTGGTATTCATTAAACAAGTATTTATTAAGCATTTACCATATATCATTCACCATTGTGCTGGGGCTATAATGAATAATGACATTATACATAGTCCTCAGCTTATAGTCTAAAGTAGGAGATAGATTTTAATAAAGCAATTACATAAATCAATGTACAACTGCAATCATAACAATTGCTAGCTAAGTAGCAGAGATAAATAGTGCTATAAGTGTTTTAACAAGAAGATTTTGAAATAGTCAGAGATGACAGGAAAGAGACTCTTGAGTACATACAGATATAAATATATATGATACATAATAAATAGGTACTGATTAGACAAGGAAAGGAGGGAAGGGTGTTCTTAACAGATGAACAGTGTGTGCAAAGACCTTCAGTGGGAGAGAGCATGGCAAAATGAGGGAATTAAAGGAGAGAAGCATGGCTAAGACATAGGAAGTGTATGAGCTATTGCTAGATAGCCAGGAGCCAGGGGCTCATAAGCCATAGTAAGGTATTTTGTCTTTATTTCAAGAGTACCACAAATGTTCAAAGCAGGGATGTGGCATATTTAACAGATTGCTGGCTGCTGTGTGGACTGGTTTGGCGAGGGGAGGTGAGAGTGAATTGAGAGTGAATGGGGTAGAGCATTTTGGAGAGTTACCTTATGAGAAATGAGGGTGTCATGTCATTTGATGGCTGTGGTGGAGAAAGAAAGTAGTGGGCACATTTGAAAGGTACTTAAGATTAAATAGGCATGATTTTATGATGGGTTTTGGGAGAGAGGAAAGTATTCAAGATGATTTTGAGGCATCTGGCTTTTGCCGCTGCATGAGTTATAACATTTGGTGACACAGCAAACACTGGAAATTAAACTTAGAGTTTGGAGAACTTTATAAGCTAATTTTATAAGTTTGACATACTTTTATGACTTCCAAAAGAAGAAGGTCAAGTAGAGGTCCAGGCAAAGTGGCTCACACCTGTAATCCCAGCACTTTGGGAGGATGAGGAAGGTGGATCATGAGGTCAGGACTTTGAGACCAGTTTGACCAACATGGTGAAACCCTGTCTCTACTAAAAATACAAAAATTAGCCAGGCATGGTGGCATGCACCTGTAATTCCAGCTACTAGGGAGCTGAGGCAGGAGAATCATTCAAACCCAGGCAGTGGAGGTTGCAGTGAGCTGAGACTGTGCCACAGCACTCCAGCTTGGGCAACAGAGTAAGACTGTCTCAAAAAAAAAAAAAAAAAAAAAAAAGAAGTTGGAAGACGGTCAAGTAGAGATGTTTGTTAAATAGGCTGCTGGATATGTGAGTCTGGAACTCAGAGGAGAGTCCTAGGCTGTACATACAAGGGGATCATTAGGTTATGAATGATAATTAATGTGTTGGTATATTTTAGCCCAGGAAGAGAGAGTACAGTGAGAAAAGGAGAGGGCCTAGGACAAAGACTTGAGGAACTCTAAGATTTAATGAACAAGCAGAAAGCAGGAAATGAATGACTATTAATAGAAGACAAAACACAAAAACCTTCCATCAAAAAAGCCAAGGAGAACTTACTGAGTGGTAGACAAGGATAAGACAGACCACTGGTTGAAGAAAAAAAAAGGTACTTGTATTCAGTGATATGAATAATACTGATGGCTTACTTCTAGCTGTTTTGTTGGAATAATGGGAGCAGAGGCAGATGAAAGAGTTGAAGAATGTGTTGTGGTTGGGGAAGTGTGTGTGAACTCTTTGGAGAAGTTTAGTCACCTACAGAAAGAGAGAAATAGGGCTTCAGGTGAAGATAGGTAAGAATGAACAGGATTTTTTTTTCTTCTTTTTGTGATGGAGGAGAGAGTTTGGATATAGCAGTGCGGAAAAATTCAGGAAATACAGATAGAAAGGTATCAGATTCAAGAAACACAGACAGAAAGGTATCAGAAATGTGAAGGATGGCTTACATAACTGCTAAAATGAATAAAGCATATCTATACATACTGAGAAGGAACAACTGGCAAGATACATTTTTAAGAAAAAAACAATATGCAAAACAGTATTATAGATGCTACCATGTGTATAGAAACTTGTATACGCAAGCTTTCTGGATAGGTAGACATTTAGATTGCTTTTAAGCTTTTTTTTTCTTTGTTGTTATAATCACTGTTACAGTGAATACTCACCATATCTTTGCAAACAGGTATGCATATCTGGAAGTTAGATTCCTCGAACTAGAATTGGTCTGTGAATGTTCATTTAAAATTTTGTTAGATTTAAAATTTTGGAACGTATGCCAATCTGCCTGACTGTGTTACTAGGCAAGTACTGGAGTAGCCACAGAACTATGGAGTAATTCAAAGTTTGCTGGTTTATATATTTTTTTGGTCTGATTCTAATAAATATCTTAAAAAAACTGGCTATTATAAAATATGTCTATATTAAGCCTTTCATGTTGGGAGATTTTTAGAGTCCTCAGTCAAATTCCTGGTCCTCTGTGGAAAAAATATGGGAATAGAAGTGGAAAGCATTTAGGATCTGGGGATATCTCCTTGGTAGAGAAGGTATAGGAGTATAATAAGGAAGCAGCCTGGACAATTTTTTCTACTCTTATTTTTAATGGAACACTCTTGGAAACTTGTCAAAGGAAAGAGGTGATTTGGCATTTCTTTAGGATTAACTGTTTTTGGAAATTATATCTCCCAAAGTCTATTTTCTTTGCCCCATTGTTTTAGTATTAGATAATTAGACCCACACAAAGAATCTCTTATGTTTCTTAATCTTATCAGGAAATGCAAAATAAACTATGTCCTTCATAGATGACTTAGTGATGCAGCCATACATTTGGGACATTTCGTTAATATCTCCATTAGTCATGTAATTATCTTCAGAAATTATACTTTAGGGTTGATGAGGGAGTAAGACAGGAGAAGCGGATGTGGACACAGGGAACCTGAGACTAGTTTGGGCTAAATTCCTGGAACTGGATTAAAAGGAAAACTTTATCTCTCCATGCCCAAGTGACAAGGGACCAGAGGCCACTTCCCCTCCCTCACCACTGTGTCACAAATGAAAAGTGCCTCTGATTGGCCATGGGCCAATTCTTCATTTGTATAAGGTGCCAATTCACATCTACCTCTGAGTAGCTGTGGGCCAAGCCTTCTCTTTAGCCTCTAACTGGCCATGGGCCAATTCTTCATTTACATAGAATGTACCCTAACTGGAGACATCTAAAGTTTAATTTGGGGAGTTAGCAAATTCTCTTAGCTTAATAAAAACCCTAAAGAACATTGTAATTGGGACTCTTGAGCTGCTTGCTCAAACCTGCTCCCACCTGTGGGATGTGCTTTCATTTCAATAAACCTGTGCTTTCATTGCTTCATTATTTTGTTGCTTTGTTTGTTTTGTTCAATTCACTGTTCAATGGACCAAGTATCTAGACAACTCACACTCAAGACTATCCATCCAGTAACAGGAGTACTAAGAAAACACTGCAGCTTTACCTCACTGTTGTTGCCACAGGTTCAGAATTTGTTATGTTCCACAGTCAATTATATATATATTGAAAGTTTATTAGTAATCGAAATTTAAAATATGTCGCGTCCTGGCTAAAACAAATTTAAAAACTTTGCCAAATATATTAGAGAAAAAATAAAATTCTAATATAATATGAAAGAGAAGTTTTAAGTGGGTAAAATAAAACCTTAGTAAAATACTAAAATGAATGAACGTAATTTAATATTTTTTCCTGTGGAGTTGATTGCATAAGAAAATTGTAAAAATGCGGGGTACACTGAATAGACTCATTGCTTTTATTTTAAGAATTATAAAATAGTTCCCAAAATCTTTTTATTTAAACAAACTAAATTATTTTTAAATGAAAAATTTAGTTGTTAGACGTTATGTAGGTGTTTGGATCAATGTATTAAAAGTGATAAAAAAAATAACAATGACAGTATCCAGACCAAGACAACATATTTGTCTCAACATATGAGTAAATAAAATAATTTTTTTTTCTGTTGCAAAATGCATTAAGCACCTGTTTTCCCACACAGCATGTTCCATAGAATCAACAGTTTTTGCTTTAGATTTTCTTTCCCATAAAACAGTGATTTTGCTACATCCAAAAGAAGGGTAAAAGTGTTTTTTTTTCTGACTTTTAAAAATGTACTGATTGTTCATCTTTCCTTCATTTTTGTTGTTTGTCACTGTTGAGAGATGTAATTTTTTGATGTTAACTCATAGTTACAGGCAAACTCTATGTACAGCTTAACAGAAATGTTCAATTTTTTCACTTTTTCATAATCATTTCAACCTATATTTTTAAGGGCTCAGCAAGCTCAGATAAAACAAGTAGATACAAGATGTTTATATTCAGGACTTTCCTGGAATTTACAGATGTCCAGTTCTCTATATGATGACTTGACTTTTATAAAAAGAAGAGCTGCTGTCTACTAGAAGATAATCAACTGCTGTAACCTATTTGTCATTTCACCATTAATGATACTGTAGAAGGTTTGGCCCCATCAAAGCACTAAAAATTAAACAGTGTTATAATTTAGTTTTCTCTGACTCAGAACTGGTGATTCACTGTTGATTACTGTTCTTCCCAGACACACATTATGTGAAGTGGCTCTAAGTTCTAATTACCATATTGATTCCAATGCACTAATTATCAGTGATCATCCTATATACAGCATTCGGTCTAGCATAAAGGAGATTCAGGAAACTTTATTACATTTGTTTCTAACTGATGATTTTATTGCAAATATGGGAAGGGGGGATGGTCTTGGATAATCCAAATCAGAGATTCACCCCAGAGTAATTGAGACTGGGGTAAGTTGTATGTCATTTTACGGTTGGAAGCAAATTTACCTGTTTGGTTCTATTTTACTGTATTGAAAATATTCAAATTTCTCCTCTCCTGCTGCAGAAAAAGATCTGTAGGTTTTCTCCAAATCCAAGCCAGGCTATTCAGGAGAGCCACCAACAATAACGTTTAAATGGATGGAAATAGAACTTCCTGGGAACTTGGATAACAAAATGAGACATAGAGTTGAACAGGTTGTCATTCTCTTCTCTTCCACCTGGAACTTAGAAACAAATCCGATATTTGTTCCAAAGATTGGAAATATTAGGAGTCTTATAGTTAGCACCCTTGACTTGGACTTTGGTGTTCCAGTGATGGATAGTGTAGAGTGGAGTCTCTCTTGCTGGTTTTATGAGAGGTGAGCATAGAACAGTTGAAGACAGAAAGGCAAGTCTAGTAAAAATTGATTTTTTTGGGAAGTTCCAGAAAAACTGAAGGAAATTATGAGAGAAACTAGTTTTCAATGGTTTACTGGGAAAGGGAAATAAAATTACCAAAATATGGTCTTTAAAAGTAAATGGGGCCTTAAGGGTACTTTAGTTAATTTTGGATCTCTACAGGAATTTTTATAATCATGGTGCAATATATATATCTACAACCACTGCCTCACTCAATGAGAATCATTGCTTTTTCTCAGAATTATCCTTAAAGCTGGGCAACCAGATTTTGAGGGGCTTTTCTCTGGCCCTCTTCTCTATGGCCTTCCCAGAGGCTATGGAGACTGCTGGGATAGAACTTGTGCCTGCCCAGAGCCTGTGTCCTATACTCCAGACAATGCTTATTGTCTGCTATCCTGGAGCTCCTTGTTCAAAGGGGCCAAACATATTTACAGAGCCAGTATGAACCTTTGCTCCCTGGTGTCCTCTTAAGTACAGATAATGCTACTGTTGTGTGCTCTCTTAGGCTCAAGTGGTGGAGGTGTGGATAAAGGTTGGCTCTTGGTTTAGAATGTACATATACATATGTTTGAGGCCTCAAACATTGTAAGAAAAAGCTGTGAATAGGAGAAGAGGGTAAGAATCATGGAACTGGAATCTCCGGATATATTCTTACCATAGGTCCCTGTAAATATTAGGAGCAGGCCTACACTTGGGACAATGTCATTGTCTTTATTGGATGATTAGTACATGGAATATGGAGGAAGATTTTCAGAGATTAGATCTGTGTGGTAGATATTAGTGAACTGAGGTTAAAGCTTGATTTAGAGAGATTTTGCAGGTGGCCTTCAAGCTTATAGGAAGAAATTATTCCTGTGGGAAGTTAATAAGTCTGTAACATTTTGAATTTTCCCAACATATTAATTTCCTCATAATTTTTCCTCTTTATAAGAAAAAGGATATATGAAAGTGATTTAATGTTTCTATTTATCAATTTGTGTCTTATTCCATTCTCTACTGCTATAACAGGATACCACAGACTGGGTCATTTATAAAGAACCAAAGTTTATTTGGTCCACAGCTCTAGGACCTTTATCATGGTCCAAGAGCATGGTAAAGGAGCATGTGATACAAAGGAAATCAGGCCAAACTCATCCTTTTTTATGAGAAAACCACTCCCAAGATAATTAACCCACTTTACAATAATGGTCTTAATCCCTTCACAAGGGGAGAGTCCTTAATGGCCTAATCATATCTCAGAGGCCCTACCTGTTAATACTGTTATAATAGCAATTAAGTTTCCAGTACATAAACTTGGGAGACATGTTCAAATCATAACATTGTGGATTTTAAAAAAGCCCACCAACCCAAAAGTTTCATGATGAGGAATGTGTCAAGCTTTTTAGGTATGATAGCATTCCTAAAGCTCCTGGTAGCCTTTCTTAAGTGTACAATGATAGTTTTATTGCTCTGATAATGAATGAAATGTATTTGTTTCAAAATTCTGTTTTATTGCTCTTAGAATGAATGAAATCTATTTGTTTCAAAAATTCTATTTTAACTTATGATAAATGTCACATATATAAAGCCCACATAAAAAATATTTGGGGCATGCAATAACTTTTAAGAGCACAGAGGGTTCTTAAGGCCAAAATGTTTGAGGACCACTGGGTTAGACATTACTGTTTCTCACAGGAATACAGAGAAGCAAATTACCTTTCAGCAGTGCCAGTGTTTTGCTGAGGGCTATAAGAGCTATAAGAAAACCGACAGCATTGTGGTTTTTAAGCCTTCCCAGTACAGTAGTTGAATGTTATTTTTTTTTTTTTATCACCACCTACCACTAAATCTGTCCTATTATTAAAAATAAGACAGAACAAATCAAAGCGAGCCACTAAAATAATTTCTGCCAACTATTTCTGATCCTGGTTGATAAGAATAAGACCAGGAGAAGGCCTTCATCTAGGTAAGAGTTGTGGAGCAGATCTCCTGATTGCATGGGAAAGAGAAAAGACAGTGAGGCAGTAATACAAGGAATGAAGATGGGGCTACTGACATTTCACACTGGAAAGTTAGCCTACATAGTTTTGCAGCACTTATTCAGTACTCTTTAATCTTGAACGTATGTGAAAGACTTCCGACCTGTAGGAAAAGAAGCTAAGACCAATCCAGATGTAGATTCTCATTCTGAATGGGACCTTGGCAAATGAGTGGTATATATTAGATGGGGATACAGTGGGAAGATTGTGGGAAGGAACAGGGCATCATATGGATTTGTTTCCCATCTCATGCTATTTCTGGGGTGCCAGGAATGAAAGCCATACAAAAAAGTTGGGTTTCCTGGTGAGACTGTTGGATCCCACCTATGAAGATATATACACAGGTATATCAATGGAATGATTGTGCTCTTCCTCAGCCTCTACAAAATAAGTTAGAGGAGACAGTGATCTTTATAAGGGAATATAATGATATTTTCAGAGGAAAAGTACATAGGGAATGACTATTTCCTGGATTGTTCTATCTTCCTTCCACCGTTATCTGTATAACATAAATATTCATTCTGAAATAATCCAAGGCATTTTCCATTCCTCTTAATTTTTGTCATCTCATCCTTTCATACATTGAAGGGAGGCAGAACTCAGCCAGTGATAACAAAAGTAATTATTATTTTGTTAGTGATAATTAACACTAACATAGTGCTTTTTTAGGACATGCCAGACACTGTTCTAAGTACTTTACATATTTGGGTATACCTTGCAGAAAGTCTCCCTGGTAAGCATTATTAAGGCAGAATATCTCTTTTTTTCTTTTAGCTAATTCTGTGTCTGTGTATGTGTATGCACCTCTATACCTATATATTTCATTTTATTTAAGAAAGAATGTTCTTGGAGAATCTTCCAATTTCATTTTGTAGTTCTGATTTTGAATGTTAGAAATAAAATATATTAAGCTGAATATCTGTTTCCATTATTTAATAGTATAGACTCTCTGAGGGACCTTTTGTTCCTGACCAGTGTGAGACAGAAAGTTCAAAATACAGTCAGCTATGGAAGCAAAAATTAGGGCCCAGAACAAAATCTGAAAGGGTTTAAAGGAGGTTACAGTGAAGAGACTCATATTAGAAAAGTTATTTGGTTTATCTTCTATAAAATGCTTACAAATATAGATTATATTAATGATCAATTTCATAACTACATACAGTAGGACAAATAAAATCTTGCCATATTTTTCTAAACATAGAAAAATGATTAATACATAAGTGGATTATATGAACATATTGTTTTATTGTATTTCATTTTATTCTGCTTCCCAGATAATGTGGTTTTCACAAACTGAAGGTTTGTGGCAGCCCTGTATCCAGCAAATCTACTGGCACAATTTTTCCAACATGGGCTAACTTTGTGTCTCTGTATCACATTTTGGTAATCGTGTCTCTGTATTACGTTTTGTAATTCTCATAATGTTTCAAACTTCATCATTATTATTATTATAATTGTTATGGTGATCTGTGATCAATGATCTTGATATTACTATTGTAATTGTTTACAATTATAATAATAATTACAATTGCAATTACAATTGGGGCACCATAAACTGCACCAATATAAGAGAGTGAACTTAATGTCTAAACATGTATGTTCTGACTGTTCCACTAACTGGCCATTCACCTGTCTCTCTATATCTCCTTGGGCCTCTCTGTCCCCTGAAACACAATAATATTGAAATTAAGCCAATTAATAACCCTATAACTGCCTCCAAGTGTTCAAGTGAAAGAAAGAGTCACATATCTAACTTTAAGTCTAAAACTAGAATGGATTCAGCTTAGTGAAGAGAGTATCAAAAGTCGAGATAGTCCAAAAGCTAGGCCTCTTATACAAAACAACCAAGCTGTGAATGTAGAGGAAAAGTTCTTGAAGGAAATTAGAAGTGCTACTCAGTGAACACATGAATAGTAAGAAAGCACTATAGCCTGATTGCTGATACGGAGAAAGTTTAAGTGGTCTGTATAGAAGATTGGAACAGTTGCTAGCACACTCATAGGCCAAAGCCTAATACAGAGCAAGGTCCTAACTCTTAAATTCTATGAGAGCTGAGAGAGGTGATAAAGCTGAAGAAAAAAAGTTGGAAGCTAGCAGAGTTTGGATCATGAGGAAAGAAGATATCTTCATGACAGAAAAGTTCAAGGTGAAGCAGGAGGTGCTGATGGAGAAGCTGCAGGAAGTTATCCAGAAGATCTAGCCAAAATAATTGATAAAAGTGGCTAAATTAAACAACAAATTTTCAATGTAGATAAAATAGCACTAAAAGAAGAAGATGTCATCTAGGACTTACCTAGTTCAAGAAGAGACGTCAGTTGTTTGGCTTCAAACTTCAAAGGACAGGCTGATTTTCCTGTTAGAAGTTAATGTACCTGGTGACTTCAAGTTAAAGTGAACATTCATTTACCATTCTTAAAATTCTAGGGCCCTTAAGAATAATGGGAAATCTACTCTGCCTATGGTCTCAATGGTACAACGAAGCCTGGATTGACAGCACAACTGTTTATAGTATGGTTTACTAAGTATTTTAAGTCCACCATTAAGCCCCACTGCTAAGAAAAAGATTCCTTTGAAAATACTGCTGCCCATTGACAATGCACCTAGTGACTCAGCGCTCTGGTGGAGGTATACTAGGAAATTCATGTTGTTTTCATGTCTGTTAACACAACATTCATTCTGCAGCCCATGGATCAAGGACTCTTTTTGACTTTCAAGTCTTATTATTTAAGAAATACATTTCATAAGACTATAGCTGCCATAGATAGCAATTCCTCTGATGCATAAGGACATAGTAAATTGAAAGCCTTCTGGAGAGGATTCACTACTCTATATGCAATTACAAACATTCATTATTCATGGAAGGGGGTAAAAATATCAACAGTAACAGGAGAGTGGAAGAAGATTATTTTAACCTTCATGGATGACTTGGAGGGGTTTCAATGTTTCAGTGGACAAAGTCACTGCAGATGGGGCGGAAATAGTAAGAGAACCAGAATTAAATGTGAACCCTGACTGAATTGCTGCTATCCCAGGAAAAAACTTGAATGGATGAGGTGTTGCTTCTTTTTCATGTGCTAAGAAAGTGGTTTCTCAAGATAGGATCTATTCCTGGTGAAGATGCTATGAACATTGATGAGATGACTATAAGGGATTTAGAATATTACATAAACTTAGTTGATAAAGCAGTGGCAGTTTTGAGAGGGTTGACTCTAATTGTGAAAGAAGTTCTACTGTGGGATAATTCTACTAAACAGTATCACAAGCCCCAGAGAAATCTTTTGTGAAAGGAAGAGTCCATTGATGGGGCAAACTTCATTGTTGCCTCATTTAAAAAATTGCCGCACCCACCCCAATCTTTAGTAACCACTACCCAGATCAGTCAGCAGCCATCAACACTGAGGCAAGATCCTCCAACAAAATGATTACAACTCACTGAAAGCTGAGATGATTGTTACCATCTTTTAGCAATAAAGTATTTTAAAATTGAGGTATGTGCCTTGTTTTTAGACATAATGCTGTTGCACAATTAATAGACTGCAATATAATATAACATTAATATAATAGTATAGTATAACATAACTTTTATATTCACTGGAAAACCACACAATTTGTGTGACTCCTTTTATTGTGATATTTGCTTTATTGTGATAGTATAGAGCTGAACCTGTAATATCACTGGAGGTATACCTGTATTTACTTGTTCCAATAATTAGTACCAGTGAGCTAGAGTAATATGGTGAGTAAATAAGAAAAAAGTCATGTTCAAGTGAAATTATAAATATAAAATCTATTTGTTACTTCAACAAATCCTCCAAAAGCTAATTTGAAGCCATAAGAAAAATATAAGCCTTTTAGCACAGTCGTGTAATGTCTTATTAAAATGCAGTTGTGATTGTTTGGCTCAATTCAGAAGAAACTTAGACTCTCTTTTAATTACTTATGAGTTAGCTTTGTATTTGCTACAAATAATCCATTCATAAAGTATATATGTTGAATTTAAACATACTTGGTATTGTACAAAAGGATTAATGTATTATTTTTGAGTATGTGAGTGATCACAACGTGACGTGCCTATTGCAAATTATTCTCTGAACAATAACATAGAATAAACATGATATTTCTTTTTTATGCCCAGGACTTTCGAATTCATTTAATTGAGTTAGGAATGTATGTAATTCTGAATTGATAAATATATTTATTCTACTTTCATTATTCTCTACAAAATCTGTAACAATTCTAAAATCAGCTTTGACATCATAACATTGTTTTAATTTAATAATTTGGATTGATTGGCACAAATGTCAAAACAATCCCACATATATTTCCTTGACGTGCAAAAAGTAATACTGTATCTAGTAATTAATAATAATATCTTTCCTTGATATTCTTCTCCTCAAGTAAATGAAAGAGTTAGATAATGACCCCTGGATGTAGAAAAATGTGCTTGCCTGGAGGAGAAAAAAGATCTTGTATTTACAGATGATATGTAGAAACAATGTTTTATGATCAGGGTGTATTGTAGTTGAGTGATGGACCTTTTATTCTGAAAGCATCAGCTTAGTGTGAGGGTATAAGAATTATGCCCATAATCAACAGGAAATCCAAAAGATGTAAATGTATATGTCACCGTAACACTCTCAGGCACACAAACTCTCCTGTTCCATAAATTAATTCACAGTTTCAAGTTATATTTCTTTTTTTCTTTTCTTTCTTTTTTTTTTTTTTTTTTTTTTTTTGAGACGAAGTCTCACTCTGTTGCCCAGGCTGGAGTGCAGTGGCATAGTCTCAGCTCGCTGCAACCTCTGCTTCCTGGGTTCAAGTGATTCTCCTGCCTCAGACTCCTGAGTAGCTGAGATTACAGGTGTGTGCCACCATGTCTGGCTAATTTCTGTATTTTTAGCCGAGATGGGGTTTTGCCATGTTAGCCAGGCTGGTCTCAAACTCCTGACCTCAGGAAGCTATATTTCATTGCATATAGTTTAAACCCAAGGTTCTCAAACTGTGTGCTGAGACACTGAGTCACTGGAATGAACTCACAAGGTCATAGTATGATATTTCAAATATTTAAGAAAAGATGGCAATACTTCACATCTGTCAGGAATTACTTGGATTATTAGGATAGGGTAGTTCACAATTTGAATATTAGATAATGCTACATTCCTTTCAGTGATGCCATATCTTTGCAAAGTTGGTGTTCTGGTGGCTGCTTTGAGAAAAAAAATGACCACCACATAAAAACCAGTGTGGGACAGGAAATGAGGGTGGCATATAGCCTGACGTCAAGATTTGAGAACTTTGTATGTCCTAAAGGCACATATATACATCTTATAATTGTTGAGAATGAGATAAAAATATTTTCTCTAATTTATTTTTTCAAAGGCTACTAGGTTCTTAGTATAAAAATATGTATTAGGTTGTTCAGACCTAACTATTTAATACATTGGATGGTTAGGTATATCTTTTCTTTTCCTTTTGAGACAGAATCTCGCTATATTGCCAGGCTGGAGTACAGTAGTGTGATCTCGGCTCACTGCAACCTCTGCCTCCCGGGTTCAAGCGATTCTCCTGCCTTAGCCTCCTGAATAGCTGGAACTACAGGTGTGTGCCACCACACCCAGCTAATTTTTGTATGTTTGGTAGAGATGGGGTTTCACTGTGTTGGCCAGGATGGTTTCGATCTATTGACCTCGTGATCCACCCGCTTCTGCCTTCCAAAGTGCTGGGATTACCGGGGTGAGCCACCGCACCTGGCCTGGTCAGGTATTTCTTTGGGCCTAGAGGTGCTGTGAAAAGATTACTTGGACACCCTGAGTGCTGTGAACCACGAAAATCTCAGGATCTTTGGATTAGCATTTATTTTTATAGTAATAGCCAAAGTCATTTTGTGCTAAATTAAAATTTTCAGTACTATAAATATTCCCGAATGGAAGTTCTTTGTGAATAAAAAGAAAGTTTTGTTTTACATCACTTTTCCTATTTGGGAATGCTTTAAAAAATGACAAACGGTAAGTAATCCTTGCAGCAACAAGAATGCGAGGTAAATTTTCAGCCTTTCCTATTTTCTCCCCCTCCAAGTGGGCACCTGGCATGTAGGGGCTCTTAGCACATCCCAGCCCTAAGCCCTGCATGCCCCCGAGCAGGCAGCAATTCCAATCGTACCCATGGGAGTGCAGACTGGGGCAGCTGCCCTTCAGTGTGAAGCCAAAACCGGGAAGCCAGTGGTGGGGCCCTGACGCTGAGGTGACCTACCTGGATTCCACGTGTCCACTTTCTGGTAGTTCTGGGCCACCACAGTAAGAGGCCACAGGCCTACAAAGACAGAGCTAACTAGTCCACTTCTGAAGTTGCTGAAGATCTCTGCCCGTGAACAATAGGTAAGTCTGAGGCTCTGTGACGGCCATCCTTTTTCTCTGTAGCTATGACTCCCTTAAAAGGCACCGGAAGACCTCTTTGCCTGTGAGAAACACTCGTTTGTACCCTGAGGGCACTGTCCCGAGCCTGCAGGAGGTTTGCCAAGTGTCCCCGCCAGAAGGCTCTGGGTAGCCGCCTCCGCAAGTGGCTGAGGAGTCCGCAGTGGGCGGGAAGAAGGCGGGGGAGGAGTCACGTGACGGGCGGGGGCCGGGGCGCGGGCTTCGGCGGCGCTGGGAGGAGGCGGCTGGAGGTGCCGGACGCTGAGGAGACAGGAGGTGCTTCAGGAGCGGGCCTGACTGAGGCAGAAGCACAGGTGAGCTGCCTTCCCGGCCGCAGGAGGGTTTTGGGCAAAGGTTGGGGTGTAACTTGGGGACTGTTTTTTTTTTTTTTTTTGAGACGGAGTTTCACTCTTGTTACCCAGGCTGGAGTGCAATGGCGCCCTCTCGGCTCACCGCAGCCTGCGCCTCCTGGGTTCAGGCAATTCTCCTGCCTCAGCCTCCTGAGTAGCTGGGATTACAGGCACGCGCCACCATGCCCAGCTAATTTTTGTATTTTTAGTAGAGACAGGGTTTCACCATGTTGACCAGGATGGTCTCGAACTCTTGACCTCGTGATCCACCCGCCTCGGCCTCCCAAAGTGCTGGGATTACAGGCTTGAGCCACCGCGCCCGGCCTTGGGGACTATTTTTTTGGTTTTAGTACTTAAACTTCGTAGATTGTACATCCCTCTCAGGCAATGCTTATATGGGGGAAAATGTATATTTATATTCCCCAAACTCAATACAACATTTTAAAACAAAAGGAGGTGCAGTGAAAAGTATGGAATTATTTCACAGCGACAGAAGATCAGAATACCGTGTAGACTTTTTGAGAAGCCATAATCTTGGGCATTGTGAATGCTACTGGCACCAGTTGGGGCGTCACTGCCTCGTACTCAGTGTGACCCCCCTCTCTGTCATTTGTGCGCTAGTCCGGAATGGTTTGTTACAATGCCTTTGTATGTAGGTCTGTTTTGCTTAAAACTGCGTAACAAGAATATGTTAAAGAAAGTAGAGACGATAGTGAAATGGCAAAGCAACTGAGAAAAACAAGTGGAAAAGATGTTACTTCATAGAAAGTTTTTAAAGAAGCATATTAATGATGTTTAGTGATCAGAAAGAGTTTATTCTGGACATTTTAATCCCCAAACAATTCTTTGTTAGTTAGAAATAGGCACGGTGTTACTGCTTCAGTTTCTGTTTAGGAAGTTGACTGTGGATTTTTCTAATTTAGAATAATGTAGGCCGGTGAGCTTTTGTGCATACAGATTAAGTTTTCAGGAACAGATTGCTGGTATTAAGTAGGAGATGGTTTTAGTAAATTATTTAATTCTTTCTTTCCCATAAGATAGATACTATTATCTGGATCCATTTTGTAGATTGGAAAACTGAGGTTCAGAGAAATTAATTTGCCAAGATCACACAGATAGCTAAGGGCAGTGCCGGGATTGAATCCAAGAGACCTAACCCCAGGGTTTATGCTCTTAACCACAACTCTGTCTCTCAAGAATCCTTTTAAAATGGTTCTATATTAAATCCCTAGAAGAGATAGCAGCTGTGACAGTGGCTTTCAATTGTAAGAACCCAACATTTGAACAATATTTTTTTCTTCATCCTTGCAGGATGTGAGGGAGAAAGAACTCCCTCACCAATTTCTTTCATGTCATTTCGGATTAAAACCTTTCCGGTAAAGAACTCCCAGAAATCTTTGCTCATGTGTAAGCAGAGGAGACTTGTACTCTGCTTCTTGATAATTGTTAGCATGTTTATTCAGGGCAACAGATCCCTAGAAACAGTGAAGGTGTAGGTAAGTAAGTATTTTAGACTTCACAGGCCATATGGTTTCTGTCGCAGGGACTTAACTGTGCTGTTGTAGGGTGTATTAGTCCATTCTCACATTGCTATAAAGAACTGCTAGAGACTGGGTAATTTATAAAGGAAAGAGGTTTAATTAACTCAGAGTTCCTCATGGCTGGGGAGGCCTCCGAAAACTTACAATCATAGTGGAAGGGCACCTTCTTCACCAGGTGGCAGGAGAGAGAAGTGCAGAGCAAAGAGGGAAGAACCCCTTGCAAAACCATCAGATCTTGTGAAAACTCACTATCTTGAGAACAGCGTAGGAAACCACCTCCGTGATCCAGTTACCTGCCACGGAGACCCTCCCCGAACATTTGAGGATTGCAATTTGGATTACAAGTCAAGATGAGAGTTGTGTGGGGACACAGAGCCAGACCATATCACAGGGTGAAAGCAGCCATAGGCAATATGTAAATGAATGAGGTATGGCTAGTTTCCAAGACAACTGTTTGCAAAAACAGTGGCTCACTAAATTTGGCTTGTGAGCCTAGCTGTATTTTGCCAACCCCTGTTCTAGACTCTAATTTCTATTAATAGATAATTTTTCTGGATAAATAGTCAATATAAAGTGGATGTTCTGTCAGACACTGCACATGTACATTATATATATGGACTCATTTGATACTACATGAGGCAAGTACTTTGAAAACCCTGTTTTACAGGCAAGGAAATATACACCAACTAAGTTAACTCAGAGACTTATGTCAGTTGTGCTTCACTTGATTACACTTTGCAGATAGTGTTTTTTTTTTTTTTTTTTTTAATAAGTTGAAGGTCTGTAGCAACCCTGCATTGAGAAAGTGTATTGACACAATTTTTCCATCAGTGGGTGCTCATTTTGTGTCTCTGTGCCACATTTTGGTAATTCTCACAGTATTTCAAACTTTTTATAATTATAATTATATTTGTAATGGGGATCTGTGATCAGTGATCTTTGATGTTACTATTGTAGTTGTTTTTAGGTACAATGAACTGTATCCTTATAATACAGCAAACTTAATAAATGTTGTGTGTGTTCCGACTGCTCCACTGACCAGCTGTTCCCTGTCTCTCTCCCTCTGCTTGGGCCTCTGTATTTACTTTGACACAATAATATTGAAATTAGGTCAATTAATAACTTTATAATGGCCTCTAAATGTTCAAGTGAAAGGAAGAGTTATAAATCTGTTAAATCAAGAGCTATAAATGATTAACCTTAGTGAGGTAGGCATGTGAAAAGCTGAGACAGGCCAAAAGCTAGGTTTTTTGCACCAAACAGTCAAACTGTGAATGCAAAGGAAAAGTTCTTGAAGGAAACTGAAAATGCTACTCCAGTGAACATATAAATGATAAGAAAGCAAAACAGCCTTATTGCTGATATGTAGAAAGTTTGAGTAGTCTGGATAGAACATCAAACCAGCCACAGCATTCTCTTAGGCCCAAAGTACTATCTAGAGCAAGGTCCTAACTCTCTTCAGTTCTATGAGGGCTAAGAGAGGTGATAAAGCTGAAGAAAAAAAGTTGGAAGCTAGCAGAGGTTGTTTCACGAGATTTAAGGAAAGGAGACATCTTCATAACACAAAAATGTAAGGTGAAGCAGCAAGTGCTCGTGGAGAAGCTACAGCCTAGTTACCCAGAAGATCTAGTTAAGATCACTAACGAAGGTGGCCACACTAAATCAGATTTTCAGTGTAGATGAAACAGCTTTCTAACAGAAGAAGATGCTATCTAGGATTTTGCTAGCTAGAAAGAAGTAGTCAATTTCTGGCTTCAAAGCTTCAAAGGACAGGCTGACTCTTGTTAGAGGTAAATGCAGCTGGTGATTTCAAGTTGAAGCCAGTGCTCATTTAAAATTCTAGGGCCCTTAAGAATAATGGCAAATCTACTCTGCCTGTGCTCTGTAAATGGAACAACAAAGCCTGGATTGACAGCACATCTGTTTATAGCATGGTTTACTGAATAAGCCTACTGTTGAGATCCACTGCTCAGAAAAAACTTTGTTGTTGCCTTATTTTAAGAAATTGCTGCAGCCACCCCACCCTTTGACAACCACTGCCCAGATCAGTTTGCTGCCATCAACACTGAGGTTAGATCCTCCACCAGCAAAATGATTACAACTCACTGAAGGCTGAGATGATTGTTAGTATGTTTTAGCAATAAAGTATTTTAAAATTAGGATATGTACTTTTAAAACACGTGTTATTGCACACTAATAGACTATAGTATAGTGTAAACATGACTTATGAGAAACCAAAAGGTTCAGGTGACTCACTTTATTGCAATATTTGCTTTATTGTGGTAGCCTGGAACCGAACCCACAATATCTTAGAGGTATGCCTGTGTCTCATAAGTAGGGCTGGAATTTCAGGAAATTTGCTCTTAAATAGTACATTCTCCTAATTGGTCAAAGCAAAGTTACGTGTGTTTTAACTCTTCTAGTATTTTTATTTTTATTTAATTATTCATTCTTATACACTAGGAAATTTATGTTGCCATTCTAGTTATTCATATTCCTTTCTGAATCTGCAGTTGTTTTGAGTCTGCAGTTTCTGTCTTAACATTTCTGTTCTGAGTCTTTAAATTTAAATAAAAATCCTGATTGCCGATTTTGCATCTAATGCTTAGCATGTAGTCATTAATATTTATATAGGACACATGGATTATAATACCATCTGTTTATGGCTATGAACATAAGAGGTCTAATGACTTTGAAGAATACTTAAGAGCAATATCCAAGAATTTGGGAGGTAAGTACTGTTGGAACCACTTGACAAGACTGTAATACAAGATACAGAGGCAAGATCACTTCTCTCTGCACAAGATTAATGAAGACAAAAGACCATCCTAGGAATGAGAAGGTTTTCTTTTTATTCTTTTGAAGTATGCACGTGCCAGCTGAGAAAGCTGAAACGGATTGACTAGAAGGGTGTATAATTCCAGGGGCAAGACTGACATTCTTTGTGAGAATCTTTGGTCTTTTATTTCATCAAAGGACAGTGGCCCCAATTTTAACTTCTGGTGAATTTTACAGGCACAATGATATCATTAAGCAAATGAGCCTTAGAAATTAACAGGATATAATTTTTAAATGCAAGAGGATATATTGCTTTTGAATTAGTGTTTTAATAAAAAAGAAATTTACTCATACAATATAAAATGTATCTAAAAGGAACAGTCTTTTTGTTTGGATTTAAGAATTTGTACTCACATAGAATGTCATTATAAAATGGAATTAATGATGTTTTTTTTTTTTTTTTTAAAGAGCATAAATTTTAGCCAGAGGCCTCAGTGAATGCAATAAACATCTTGTTTTTGTGTGAAACATTCTTGGTTGTACCCTTCAAGTAATATCTCTGTTTTCCAGTGAAAACAAACAAAAAACTAAATCCAATAATATATAATAGAATCCTGCTTAAGGCTCTGCAATGAAACAGGACAGAGATGCTGATTGAATCTAGGTTTCTTGAATATTTTTCTGCTTTTTGTACAATTGGATTAAACAAATAGCTGATAGAGAAAAAGAAGTTATTTCAGGCAGAAATTTCTGGCATTTTCCCTCTTGTTAACTTTCATTCCATTAGACTATATTCACCTACACTAAGGAAATTTGCTGAGCATTATAACCATTTCAGTTTTTGAATTTATGCTGAAATTATGTTACCCTATTTTCTTTATAGCGTACGTGTATTTCACTGCAGAAATTCACATTAAAGAAGACATTTTTGACCACTTTTCATCAGATCACTAAAATAAATACAATTCTGGTAAACATCAAAATAAAGCATCAGAAAATGTTAAAGATGAAAGGGACTTCAGAGGTTATTTAATGAAAAAATTTTCAACCTCAGCACTATGATAATTTGAAATGGATAATTCTTTTTTGGGAGGTAGCAGGGGCAGGAGGAGACAGTCCTGTGCATTGCAGAATGTGTTTAGTAGTACCCCTAATGTCTACCTACTAGATACCAGTAGCATTTTCTTTTCTAGCTGTGACAATGAAAAAATTTTCCAGATGTTGCCAAATGTTTCCTGGGGGGCAAAATCACCCTCAGTTGAGAAACACTGATTTAGTGCAACCCCTTTATTGAAAAATGATGTTTCTGTTCTACCTGTTTACCAAAGTAAGAGACTTTCCCTTATTTATCCAGTTAGCATAGGTAAGAGAAAACAATGAATGGAGTTATGGATATAATTTAAGATCTTACCATACATAGAAATGACAGATACAAATTTTTAGTGAGCTTGTTTTTGCTTTTAAGGTTCTATTTAGTTTTTTTTTCCCCCTAGGGCTTTCAGATTGTGCTATAGATCAGTGCCTCTAAAAGTCACTAAGCATCCTGTTTAAATTCAGCTAATTATTAATTCCTTTTGCAGTAAGACTTTCTCAATGAAGGAAGCAGTGTGTTGATTCCCAGCATAAGCTCCTATCTTCCCATGATCCTGAAGCAAAGAGTTTACACAAAAAGATTGCTGGTTCCTTGTTTGGTGGCGCTGATACAGAAACAGTCATGGCCTGTAAGTGGGTACCCCAACCAGGTTTACATCTATGCCTACTACTCTCCTTGGACATTTCTCACTGTGAGGCTCTTTTCTCTGCCTGCCATATTCACACACACAAATATGTATTGTTATCTTCACCAGGTTCATTACATGCAAATAATTCTGTGTCCAACTCTCTTAAAATTTATATTTGCATCTTCCCAAGAATACCCTAGAGAAATATTTTGAGACAGATGAGTCTTTTGATGGCAATACTAATTCTATCAGACATTAACAAATCCTGTGTGTGTGTGTGTGTGTGTGTGTGTGTGTGTGTGTCTATTAGAATAAGAGAGAGAGAGAGGTCAAATGGATCACAGTACTTTCAGCAAGAGTGTTCAGGTAGAGAGAGAGAGATGTGTGTGGGCTCCAGTGCAACACAGAGTTTGGTTCCTTGCGGAATGGGAAGAAGTTTACTGAAGCTGAGGCTAGAGTTCAAGGGGGAAATAGGGCCTTGGAAGAGTAAACAGAAGGCAGATGGTACAGGACTTTTAAGCCAAATTAAGTCGTTTTAATTTCATCACAAAGACAATGGAAAGCTAGGGATATAAATTGAACAGATTTAAAAAAAGACTACCAGAAAGTTATTTCTACTGTCTAAGGCGTTCTAGTCTTTTGCTATCTTGACCATAGAACTGATCTTAAAAGTGACCTAAGAGAACAGAACTAAATCATAATTATAAAGAAACGGAGGCAATACTATTTTTTAAATGTGTGAATGTTTGTGGAATGATGCCAAGCTAAACAGAGGGATCAATCACAATTTCATACAAAGGGATATTTAGTTCAGGACCTAATAGCCAGGAAAAGATCTAGGCCTATGACCAGATCTAGGCAAGAGAGAAAAGAGATAGTCAACTTAGAAAGCTAATGACCATATTAACTTCTATTAGACTTTAAATAAGTAACCTTAGCCCTAACTAGAGCATGCACATTTGGAAAACAGTCTCAGTTTTAGAGAAAGCTGCTGCTGGTTTGATTTTTGTTCCACTGATGGAACAATCTGTTCCTCTTATGGTGCCCTGCTACCTCGATGAAATAGAAAGATTGCAAGCTGTACAACTGGGAACCCAACAAAGTCAAGCTGTCCTAACTTTTCTGGTTTAGCCTTTGAGTTGTCAACTTAGTCATAAACTGGGACATGTTTAACACAGGAGGAGGTCCATATTGCTACCCCAAAATGTGGAATGCTTATTATTTTTTCTAAATTTAATTAAACATATGATTGTTCTATGCAATATGAATAGAGTGAGGCCAGTGAATCAGAGGATGACTAAAATAGTACCATGGTGCTCTTTGATGTAAAATCATACTTTACATAACTGAGTGGGATATGGCAATGATAACTCCTGTCATTGTTCAAGTTTTAAAGAGTTAAATCCTAAAGTTTAACTCCAGTTACTGTACTTCAGTTAGAAGACAATCAATGAGAAAATTATTAAGTTGTACTTTAGTACTTTTCCCCAAAACTGTAGGACAAGATTCTTTTCATATCATGAATGCATAAACACGGACCTAGTATTTTATCCATGTTACCTCTTAGACTTTGAAAAGCAGGACATTTTAATTGTAAGTTAGAAAAATATTTTTTTCAGGGTTGTTTTTGGGCATGTACAGGGTAAAAGTGCTATTTAAATTATATAAAAATAAATGTTATGTATTTGACACAATATTTTGAGATGCTTAGTTAAACTCCAAGGGCTTCTGTGAATTTTCACAATAAGATATCAAATTCCTTTCAAATGAGGGTTTGGGGAAAATTACCTTGGCCATATTAGCTTTGTGTAATATTTCCATTTATTTGGTGTACTTCATTTCCTGTTTCTACAATACTAATTTTGATTCTGAGAAAATTGAGAAAGCCACTGTGATAAAGACGGTTTTCTTTTTATGGAAAAATAAAAAGTCTTTCTAATTTTACAATTTAGTTCTGCATTCTAAGTGTGGAGTTACATTAAATTTTTTTTCAAAACCAGCATTTTTTTTTTCTTTTTTGGCGAGGTGGTTGTTAGGCCACAGTTGGAACTCTCAGCAGTATTGCAGTTTTTTCTACACTATTCTTGAAAATAATAGAGGAAATTTCTGCACTTGGTACAGAACAGAGGTATTGTAAGTATAAAAGTTGCAGGGTGAAAATATCATAATGTATTTAAGAACTGTGTTAAAATAAGAGTGGAGTAGTGGGCCATGGAAGAGACATGTCTTCCAAGATTGACAAATGACAAGGAAGAGAATACTGGGGATAAGAAAGACTTTAGTGGACAATGGGTATTTAGAACTAGCTGCCTTTTCTGAGGACAGAGTAATAATGGTTGTAGATAATGAGATTTGTTTTACTTTCATGCTTATTCACTCTCACTTCAGTGCATGATCTCTATGTCCTACAAACTGTTGGCTTTTAGGAAGAAAATTTCTAATTATTATCTTTTGGCTTTATCACCACAATGAACACTGATTATGAATAGTTTAGGCAGACTAATAGTAGTTAGAGAATCCAATAAATAGTCTTCCCCCAACTGAGATATTTGGGCAGTCTTCTTTCGATTTATCTTATTGTCATGAAGTAGTAATATTGCTTCTCAAGTTTTAACATTATGTAACATTTCTCCATACAGTCATGTCTTAATGCTTTTTGTCATTCTCATTCTGCTTTCTTCTCTTTAGGTACTTGTAATTTCCCACAATAAATATTTTAACTTTTTTTTTCTTTCTTTCTTGGTTCTCTCCCTATTAAGCTTCTTGCAGTTTCTAATGGGTAGTATTTGCAATGAGTGCTTAACCAGCTACTTCTGTACTTTAGACATGATCTTTACTCTCTCTAGTGCCTTCTTGTCACATCTGGACTATAAAGGGATGGACTAAAGCAGTGTATTTCAGTGAGGATTGTCATAAATTGGGTTCCATGGAAACAGGCTTAGAGGGATTGTTGAATGCAGAAGTTTTTTTTTTTTTTTTTTTTTTTAGTTTTGGAATTATTATTATTATTTTTTTTTCTTTTTTTTTTATTGCATTTTAGGTTTTGGGGTACATGTGATGAACATGCAAGATTGTTGCATAGGTACACACATGGCAGTGTGCTTTGCTGCCTTCCGTCCCCTCACCTGTATCTGTCATTTCTCCCCATGCTATCTCTTCCCACCTCCCCACCCCCCGCCCCTCCCCCATTTCCCCCCAACAGACCCCAGTGTGTAGTGCTCCCCTCCCTGTGTCCATGTGTTCTCATTGTTCAACACCCGCCTATGAGCGAGAATATACGGTGTTTGATTTTCGAATGCAGAAGTTTTACTGGTGTCGGTTCATAAGAGATACTATTATAATGAAGTTGGGAAGGCAGGATTGGGCAGAGAGAGAAGCTAATCTGCAATAGGGTAGCAACTGAGGCCCTCAGTCAATCCTGCAAGGAGCTATAGGAATAGGAAGACCCTGTGGAATTGTCATAAGTTGAAGCAAAGGAGTCAGCTATTGTTTCCTGTATCAGCCAGATATGACCCATAGGTACCACCTGGGAGGCAGAGTAATAACCTTGGGTAAGGCAGTTCTCTGCAGCAATGCCTGATGAAAGACATAGCTATGATCCAGAAGTGAACAATATTCCCAGAAACTGGGTGGACCTGTGTAGAACCAGTTCTATTGCTGGTATTTTTGACAGGGGAATTCTTTGTTATATGGACATAATTCGGGAATTGCAGGCATGTGGCATCCCTAACCCACCCACTAGGACCATCAAATACGCTTCAACATTTAAAAATAATCTTTAGGACCCTCTTTGAAAATCACTGGAGATAATTGGACAAAAAGATTTCTCATGTCTACTGTGGCTCTAATGTTTCTGGATGCACGAGTGTATTCTGGATTAGAGTACTATCTGATTAAAGTTAGAAAAAAAATCTGGCAAGTGAATCAATCTATTGTGAATCAAATAATGCTGTGCTGGACTTACTTGACTATAAATAGTTATGTGGAATTACTGGGTATAAGGACATGAAGATTTTAAAAAGCATTGCTTTATATTGCCCTGCAGAGCAGTTGGACCAATTTATACTCTCACTAGCAATCTAGCAATCATGTGCCTTTACTTTTTTCATCCATTAACTTTAATCTCTGTAAATTTCACTGATATTGTGGATGGGGTCCAGGAAAGGAGGTAAGGAAATGAGGCTTGTGTAACACAACTTATGCTGCTTTGCCTGCTTTATTCAGGTTTTGCTAATGCTTCCAAGGACCACTTTGACAACACAGGAAAGAGCCAGGCAAAAGAGAGCAGGATAATTGATAGGCACTTATTTGCAACCAGTATTTAAGAAAAACCAGAGCACTTAAAAGAGGTGAGCACTAAAAAGAGGTAAGCACAATTAGCTGGGCGTGGTAGTGCCCACCTGTAGTTCCAGCTACTCTGGAGGCTGAGGCAGGAAAATTGCTTGAACCTGGGAGGTGGAGGTTGCAGTGAGCTGAGATCATGCCACTGCACTCTGGTGTGAGTGACAGAGTGAGATGCTGTCTCCAAACAAACAAAAAAAAAAAGTAAGCACTTCTGGGATAGAAAATGGAAATTTTTTTTTTTTTTTTTTGAGACGGAGTTTCGCTCTTGTTACCCAGGCTGGAGTGCAGTGGCGCCATCTCTGCTCACCGCAACCTCTGCCTCCTGGGTTCAGGCAATTCTCCTGCCTCAGCCTCCTGAGTAGCTGGGATTACAGGCACGCACCCCCATGCCCAGCTAACTTTTTGTATTTTTAGTAGAGATGGGGTTTCACCCTGTTGACCAGGATGGTCTTGATCTCTTGACCTCGTGATCCACCCGCCTCGGCTTCCCAAAGTGCTGGGATTACAGGATGGAGCCACCTTGCCCAGCCAGGAAATGTTTTAAATTTTGACCATAGAATTCAAATTCCCTTGGAGGCAACCTTTGTTTCCAACTTTACAGATTTAGATTAGTTCAATTCTATTCTTTTAGTATCTATTAACAGTTCAAAAAGAAGTATCTGCTGTTACCTTAGTCTTGTTCCCAAGAGGCCAGCTGGTGCTGGGTTTGGCAGCTTCTCTGGAGAAAGACTCAATGAGTGTGGAGACTAAAATAACAAACTTGTTTTGAGACTGAATGCTCTCAGAACATGATTGGACACTTTAAAAATTCCAGAAGTAGCCAACTATCATCTATGAATAGAAGAACCTGTCTTCCATATTTACACAGAATTCTTGATGTGATTAATTTCAGGATCCTTTATTTTCCCTTGTTTATTTTTTTTTCTGTAACTATGATTCACCCTCTAAATAATGAATCTGTCATTGTATTTAATTTGTTGGTAGGCACCATGACATTTTTCTACACATTGCTAGAAGATGAGTCAGCCAATCAACAACATGTGTTGGATACTAATATTACATCATCCATTTTAGTTTCAAAATAAATTGACCAGAAGACACTTATAATTTTACTTTGGAAAGGCTAAAATTATAAGGGCTAGATCAAGTATTAGCTATACCACTTGATTTTAGATTTTAGAAGCAACAAATCAATTCTCTTAAATGTGAAAAAAAATAATACTAGGAAGACTGGTCTATTTTAGTGTAGCTGCAAAAAGAAAAACAGTATTCCTCTGTAAAAACAGATTGGTTTTCTTTGACAAATGTTTATGAGCCTATTAAAAAGATGAATATTTTAATATAAATTCTTTGGTTATAAGAAGTGTAAATATTATAAAGGCAAAACATTTTTATTAAAGAAAAATCAGGAAATATTGAAACAAAAGGAGGAAAATAATATTTATGATTCAACTATTTGTAGACTACTGTGTTAACCTTGGTGTATATTTTTCCAAGCTATTTTCTTTTCTTTCTTTGGTTACATCTTTCCAGACTTAAAAATATGTATTTGATTACATAAATGGTATTATGCTATAAATAATTATGCTTTAGCCTGCTTTAATCAAGCAACGCTATGCCCAAAACAGCATTCTAAATATTGATTTACTTTTCTAAACGAATGAATAACATTTCGTAGTATGGAAATACCATAATTTGATCCACAAACCAAGGGACATTTATGTTGTTTGAAAGATGTCATCGTTTTAACTAATTTTTCCATTAATGCCTTTCTACACAATGTACTGAATCCTTGTTAGATTAGTTTCTTGGAAACATCCCTAGCAGTAGAATTGCTAATTTGAAAAAAAAAAGACAGATATATATATAATATATATATGCCTTTTGTTTTCTTGAGATGGAGCTCTCTCTGTAGCTCAGGCTGGAGTGCAGTGGGGAGATCTTAGCTCACTGCAGTCTCTGCCTCCCAGGTTCAAGTAATTCTTCTGCCTCAGCCTCCTGAGTAGCTAGGATTACAGGCCTGCACCACCATGCCACCTAATTTTTTTTCTATTTTTAGTAGAGACGGGGTTTCACCATGTTGGCCAGGCTGGTCTCGAACTCTAGACCTTGTTATCTGCCAGCCTCCGCCTCCTCCCAAAGTGTTGAGATTACAGGCGTGAGCCACCATGCTCGGCTATATATATATATATATATATATAGCGTCTCTCTGTTGCAAGGCTGGAGTGCAGTGGTGCAGTCTCTGCTCACTGCAACCTCCGCCTGCCGGGTTTAAGCGATTCTTTCGCCTCAGCCTCTTGAGTAGCTGGGATTACAGGCAGGTGCCACCATGCCCAGCTAATTTTTGTATTTTTAGTAGAGATGGGGTTTCACCATGTTGGCCAGGATGGTCTCAATCTCTTCACTTCATGATCTGCCCACCTTGGCCTACCAAAGTGCTAGGATTACAGGCGTGAGTTGCTGCCCCGCCCATCCCGGCCATATTTTCAATTTGATGTATATTGCTTGACTCCTTTCCAGATAACTTGTACCCAAGTACTCTCTCATCAGCAATGAAATGAGTTCCACCTTCCCCAGCACTGGACATTTAACAATCATCAAAATTTTTGAAAGATAGGTAAAAAGTATTAGATGTTGTTTTAATTGTTACCTTTTGATCATCAGTGAGATCATGCATCTTTTAATTAGTGGACATTTGCATTTATTTTATGAATTATCTCTGTATGTCTTTTGATTTTTTTAAAAATGGTGTTCCTCTTTTTAAGTTGATAATCTTTTCTCTATATTAATTAAAGATATGTTGCAAATGTTTTTCTCAGTAATTTTTATATCTTTTGATTTTATGTTGTATTTTTTGAAACAGAAGTTATAATTTTACATGTCAAGACTTTTAATATTTTCCTGTATGATTTTTGGCTCTTTAGGCATGCTTAGAAAGAACAGCCTCAAGATTAAAGTACTCTAATTTTTAAAATAAGCTATTGGATTTTATTCATAAAATTTTATTTTGGGGCCAGGTATGGTGGCTCATGCATATAATGCTAGCAGTTGGGTGTCCCAGGTAGGAGGACTGCTTGAACCCAGGAGTTTGAGACCAGCCTGGGCAACAAAGAGAGACTTATCTGTACAAAAATTTAAAAAATTAGGCAGATGCGATGGTGTGTGCCTGCAGTCATAGCTACTCAGGAGGATGAAGTGGGAGGATTGCTTGAACCCAGCAGTTTAAGGTTGCAGTGAGCATGATTGTGCTACTGTACTTGAGCCTGGGCAACAGAGCAAGACTCTGTCTCTAACAATGACAACAATAATAACAATAAAAGTTATTTCCTCTGGAGTTTATTTTTTGTGTGTTGTGGTGTGTGATAGGATTTCTTCTTTCCCAAATGGAGAGTTATTGTCCCAATTATATTTATTTTGTAATTCAGTCTTTCCTATTTACTTCAAATTATCTTTTAATCTTCTGAATTTTTTATTCTTCTCCATTAATATGTATGTTTGAATCAGAATAAAGGAATATTTTATGGTTTGGTCTTTTATGAGAATGATTCTAGTGTTTCATTGCATCTAGGACCCCTTATGGACAGAACCCACTCTATGACCATTGCTGCTGGCTCTCAGGCTTACTTTATTACACCTCCATTTGATGCCTCTAACCTGGGAAAACTCTTTAATTTATTTGACCTTTGATTTATGCAGCAGTAGAATAAGAATCCAAATAGGTAATGATCGAATTACCTCAATTAGATTGTTGTGTCTAGCATATTAGCTACTACTGTTATGAGAATCTTGAGCTTTCCAATGGATTCATTTCCCACCCAGCAGTCAGAAAACCTCCACGGTGATCACTTTCTGGACTGTCTTCAGAACCCATGGTCAGCAATAAATGTGCAGCTCTTGCTCACTGTCTATCTTTTTTGTCTTCTAACAGAGACACCCCCATAAACTACTTCAGAGAGAGAGTTAATAATTAATGGTATCAACTTTCTTGCATAACATCTATTTCATGCTCTTTATATATATTATGATCTCTACTTCACAACTATAAACCAAAACCAATACAACAACCAAATAATAAAGATAAAACAAATAAAGAACAATATGAACAAACACGAGAGACTCTGAGTGATTATGTAGCCAGCCCAAATATACACATCCAAAAAGGATCCCAATCAGGATTCTAGTTCAGGCTTTTGGTTTTATGCAATTCTTTAAACAGTCAAACTTTTCAAGATTTTATCTCTGGACAGTTGGCCTTTTGTCATAGGATTTAAAAAATCTCCATTTTAAATTTAAAAAATGTATTTTCACTTCTTTCTCATTCTAAACTTGGGAGCCAAGGTGCAAGTTAGGTAAGTATATCTTGACTTCTTGTCCATCTTTGCAACAACGTATTTCCCCTATCTTGTGTTCCTTATGTGATTTTCTATACCTTCTATTAATCTCTGAAAAGCCTGGAAAGATATCAGCATCTCTTAACCACTTTCCCCTTCTTGGAAACACTTTTGGCAGTCAAACCTTTCTCCACTTGTAGGAATGAAAATAAAACTACTTACAGAACAGAATGCTTGAAACTTCTCTGACTTTATTTCAACCTTGATGACATTCTTACTTGCTTTATTACCAGTTTGGTATAGGGAATTCAACTAAAATAAATGGTCAGATGTAAGAGCTATAGTCATTGCCGAAAAGGTGAAATGTGGAGGCTTCTGTATTTGGACTGAGGTTTTCAGTCGGCTTTGCATTTTCAGAAACTTTTAAATACATTTAAGTCCTGCTTTTCTTAAGTTTTCTTATCCTCTGCCTTATTCTTTAGGTATCAGGTGTTTATAGTTTTCATACTAAATTGTAGTGTCAAAAAAATCACCAGATGAACATATGCATGTTCAGAAGACCCAAAGTCCTGAAATAGTTTCTTAGACTGTGCCCAGAGTGATATAGTGAAACATTACAAGTCAGTGTTGGTGAATTATGACCAAGGTCATGGAAAACACATTGCTTTTTCTAGTGGTTGCATGATTATCATGCCTCTGATGATAAATCTGCACCCACTGAAAATGCAGTTAACTTACCTTGGTGATTTTGATTTATTAGCCTTGCAATGGACAAGGTTCCCCATTTGTTAGTGCTTGTTTTATATTTGAGTAGCTTGGAAGCATATAAATTTGAGGCATAGCTTATAGTTGGTTTAGCTATTTCATATTTCATAGAAAGCATCTGATCAGAGAACTTTGGTTTTTGATATTTCTATTGTGACATTATATAGTTTTTAGTATAATGAGGATACCTGATTTGCATTTTGGAGCATCTCTCTTTATGAACAGGTTGAAGCTTCAGAGAATTGTCAGAACTATAACAGAAACAGGAAAATTACCAGTGAACATTCAACTTCATCTGGGGTGTAAAAGTTAGATGGTTTAAACAGAAGACATTGAAAGACTACTGACTGATAAAATGTATTTTATTTAGTTTCTCTTTGAGCCTTTGTTCAAAATAGACATATGACCCTGAGGGCTTTTATTAAAAATGATATTTAATTATTCAGAGGTATCTCCCAGAATTGACTGGAATGGCATAAGAAGATTCTTGAATGAAAGTGTGTGATTAGAATGAGAGCTTAATGAATGAATATGGACTTTGAGTGCCAAAATGAAGAATATATTCCAGGGTTAAACTGATCATTGAAAAAGTTATTTGTTAGCCCTAGTTCTTTTGCCTTCCTTATTACAACATGAAACATAACACAGTAATGGGAACTTTTGAGTGTTAGTTTTTGTGGCAGGGTTTCTCAATCTTCACAGTATTATTATTTTGGGTTGGATAATTCTTTGTTGTCAGGGGTTGTCCCGTGCATTGTAAGGGGTTTAGTATCATCCCTGGCCTTTACCCATTATATGCCAGTAACACTATCCCTATTGTGACAACCACAAATGTCTTTAAACATTATCAAATGTCCTCTGGGGAGTAAAATCACTTGTGATTGAGGATCACTGCCCTATAGTGGTGATGCAAGAGAGAAGAGTGACCAATAACAAAGGGTCAATTTTGAGGCTACCACGGTGTGTGTATTAAGATCAGATGCTAATCACAGTATTTAGTTCATTTACCACCAAGCCCAGTTATGCTGGCTCTTATAAATTTAAACCAGTCAGAGATGGCTGCAAAGTTATTTCAGTTTTCTAGGCCTAATACTGTAAAACAGTTGTTAGTTTTGCCTTCAGTGTTGCATTTGAATACAACATTGAGAATGACCAAGTCTTTTGATAGAATCTAATACTTGGTTTTATAAGCACGGCAGTTTTAATCATCCATGAACAACTATAGTTTTATACTGTTACATAATGTTAAATATTTTAAGAAGTGGTGAAAAACAAGGAATGCTTATCCTTCAGTTAACTTTTGTTGGTTCTTTTAAATCTTACATGTTAAAAGTAAAGTCTTTCTCCTATGAGGTATTTTATTATTTTCTGTTGCCATATTTGTTGTTCTTCATGAAGGAGCTTAGCCTGTACCTATATTGTTTGGAAAACAGAGCTTCCCCTGACATAGGTAGGATGATGATAATAGCCAATGACCTAATGCATCACAAAGACATAATTCTGATTCTAGGATTCTTTTGATGTCCAGAGAAGATAGGCATATGTGAGAAGAAACAATCAGATTGCCAGGATTTAGGAATCTGTTTAAATGTTAATTACCTATTTGGAATTGGTCTTAAAAATTTAAAGCAATGTAAAGCTGGATAGTTAAAGATAAAAAAAGAGTAAAGGAAGAATACAAGTTTTCTATACTATGAAGCAACTGAGATTATTATGATTTTGGGGCAGTGAATTTGTTTCTAAAAGTTTTGTTGAAACTAAGGCAAAAAGGTAAGTAATTAAGTACTATCAATTGGCTTTCTACACTTTCTGCAAGGTTCTCATGGAATTTATCCAAAGAAATTTTCTTAGGATTTGATAAAATTATGTGTGTGTGGTTATGTGTGTGTGTGTGTGTGTGTGTGTGTGTGTGTTTGTATTTTTGCTTAGAGAGGATAAGATATATAGTTGACAATGTTTTTTGTCTTACAAGCCATGAGTATATTTTCAGTTAGCTCTCCTGTGCCTTCTAGGAAGAAAAACAAATGACCTCAGAATGAAAAATTTTAAGGTAGAAGTTACTAATATACTGCATTCTCTGTATACAACAATTCAGGCCCCTTGGTCACTGTCTGATTTTAAGTAGCATTGTATCCTCATGCACCTTCAGTTATAAGCTATATCCCCATGTAGCTTTGTGAGTTGGTTTACTAATTTGGGATATTTAATATTTTCCTTTTAAAAGTTAAATGATTTTGCCAAATTAAATACATTTAATGTTAATACTGAGCTGTGATGACTACTATCAACAGAGACCAACACTTGTTTGAGAGGTCTCTTACAAAGAGAAAATAAAATCACGTATTTTCAAAGAGTAGTATGCTCTACTATTGCTTTATTTTTATAAATCAACACCATTACTAAATCACTTTTACATATAGATTTTTAGAGTGCTCTTGAACACAGACATATTTAATCTCTTTAAAGACTGAATTGGAAGATTGAATGTGGCATGAGAAAAATCCTAGGTTTCAGTGGTATATGATTCATATTCCAAAGTGGTCATATACAGAATCGTCAGCATTATACATTTTTTTTTTACTCTTCATAGTGTCTGCCCATTGGGTCAAATGCTAATTACAGACCCAAGAGATGGGTCAAAGAAATTATTGAGAGAAATTAATCTTAACTGTTAATTAATCTTAACTGTCTCTAAGTGAGATGGAACAGAGGTGAATAGTGATTTTAGAATTGCTATTCTGGATACCTGATGGATATTTGTCATTTGTTATGAGAAAAATCTGTTATGGAAGTTCTAAAAACATACTAAAAATATCAGTCTGTTTTTTGAAATGATTAAATATAAAGATAGTACCTTATCCATCTCAAAGTAATTACCCTATATACTTAAGATAATTAGCATGATACAGACAGGGTGGTTCTTCCAGAACATACTGTGAAAATAATTCTGGTGTTAAGAGATCATTTTCTAGAGCTGATTCCAATACAGCATGACTAATTATATGTTTTCAAGGGGAGGAAGTTACAGGATTCCAACATGATTTTTAATATGGAACTATCAACATAAATTATCATTTAGAGTGAAATTATTTGACTGGTATTTGATGGAAATTAATACTTCAGTATTTCCTCTTGGAAGGCCTTGCAATTTAAAAACATAATTCTCTGTATTTTAGAAGTTTAGATACTGTGCAAAAGGTTTTACTGCAATGAATATTAAACAACTCAGGACCTAGGCTCCATGTGATCCATGTGATTTCCTGTATTTTAACTATATCCAGAGGCTCTCCTGTTTATTTTTAGAAATGTAAAAGAGTTCAGAAGATTCATTTCACCTGATTCCTACAATTCAGATACTTTCTTCATGGAGCCCTGGGTCACAGCATGCTCATAATGAATTGCAGTTGTCCAATTATTGGGATGTTTGTAATGAAACTTTGGGGTTCTAAATGTGTCAGAGAAAGTTTTCCACTTCATCAGCTCGTGAGAAAATCTTAGGGGTACTCTATGCTGTAGACTCTGGAATAATTTTGGCACCTGCTGGTTTCTATTTTTCTAAAGAGAGGAGTATATTATTGAGGACTAACCAATAAACGAATTCTTTAAAGGTATTCCTTATTTGGAGATGAATCAGTTTGTTCTAGCTCAATATAAAGATGCTTAGATTCAGGGAAGATTCTAGTAATTTAACTAAAGTGGGGTAGGGGAAGACATAGGTATCTAATTACTTATCAGATAGCTTTTATTCAAGCTCCTTATTTTAGGTTTCTATCTGCTTACCCATTTTTAAATTCCCAGTTTTAGAGAAATAGGTATTCTCCATTGCTGAGCATTTGTGGGTATCTGTTGTGTAACTAGTTAATTCTTGGCTTTTCCCACTGCTCACTTAAGATTGAGCTTTCTCGGGTGTAGTACTTCAATTACTACTTGTCCACCTGCTTCTCAGCTTTTAAAATTTCGTTGCCATTGTCTTCTGTCCTGTTCTTCCCATTCTTGTGGGTTCATGTCTTTAAAAAAAGACTGAGTTAGATACATTTGTTTAATATTTTATATTACCCTAGAACACCCTATTCAAGATATACCTTTGACTGGGGAAATGACAGCCTCTTTCCGATGGTAGATCTTGAGCTAATAGTGCAGAAGGGTCTGGTGCAGAAAATTTACTTAGCTGAGAAGGACTTACTTTTGGAGCTGAAAGAAAAAAATAATAAAATTTTGTTTGGAGAATAGATACCAAAACTAAGAATGCCTTTCTTATGTAGTAACCCTTTATCCAGACCCATCATGTGGATTTTGAAAATTAAGACAGAATGTAATATTTTAATGCAATGAGAAAGTTCACCAAGGGCTAACTATAGCCTGACAGTTCTGCAAAAAGATGCTTTTAACTCTGAGATATTAATGTAGTTGACTGATAACCAGGGCTAAGTTGTTGATTTTTAAAATTATTGCAATGGAGTAAAATGCTAGAGGCTTTTATCATGACCAGAGAAGTCTACACTGTCAACCTGGGTATAGGAGAGGGCAAAATATACAATTAGCCAGAGCAGGGAATCAGCTTCAGTTTATGTCAGTGAAACTGAAGGTAGAGAGTAAGTAGTTCCTTCTCTTTGCATTTTATACCTGGTATAAAGGCAGAAAAAAAACCTGTCAATCAAAGCAAAAAGGTAGTTTTAATCACATCAAACCTATTTTATTAATAATAATTATATGATAGCATTGTAATTATGAATGTTATTCCAAAATTTTAGATAATAGCTACATTTTAAGAGAATAATCTGTAAATACTATTTGAGGAATAATGCTTTTTACTATCTTCAAAGGAGAGAGAGTGTGTGTGTGTGTGTGTGTGTGTGTGTGTGTGTGTGTGTGTATGTATGTGAAATAGATATCTAGAGGGTAGGATGGATAAAATGATAGGAAGAATTTTGGTATGAAGTTTCTTTCCCAGTATATTCTTATTTGCATCTTTGTAATATATAGGGCTATATTGTATATTTCAGGTGCTCATTCCCATCCTCCAGTTTAAAGTTGAAAAACATGTAACTAATCTAAAAAGGGTCACTTCGGCAACAAAGGAATTGCCCTTTGTCATAGTGATATTTGGTGTTTAAGGATGACTCTTAGGAATTTGGCTCCAAATTAAAAGAAGCATTTGTATTTCTCAGTTCACCCAAAGGAGTAATAAACCATAGTTTGACTTCTGAAGTCTGTTTCAAAGTCAAATGCCTTCCTTTGAGAGTACTTTGCAGCTCACTTATAAAATTGGAAAAGGACATTTCAGTCAATGCTTTATTCTCCTAGTTAGGAATGGAGGCTGAGTATGTAGCCACCAACATGGATAATTTAAGGAACCCTTAGAAGGCCCTTTTATCAAAATGTATCTCCCTGAATGAAGCCTATATATTTCTCTTTACTTTTTTGAACTGTTTGAAATTCTGCCTGTTAAAGAGTCAGTTAGATTACAGTGTCCTCTTTTAAACGAAAAATATCCCAGGGAGTGTTAAGTAGTCTATTAATCAATTATTCACAGTCCAGCATGGCTTAGTTTAATTTGCTTTTCTCTAGTTATGGACATTTTGATGGCGCTCAGGAAGAGAGAAAAAAGAAGTAAGTTAGTCCTCTGGATTTTTCAGTATAAGGCAAGCCTGAGCTGAGAGCACTGAAGTGGGGTCACTATTGTCATCCAAAAGGCAGAATGAGGGCCCTGGATACCTAGGAGTTGGGCAGAGGAGTCACAGGAGCTAAGAGAGGAAAAGAGAAAGAGAAGCAGGGAAATGCCAAAGACAAACTTTGACATATTGTGGACCAGTCCATTCTCTATCATTAAAGCTTGTATGTTAATATTGTTGGGTACTATGGTGAAATGGTTTTGTATTTCTTTTTTTTAATTTTTATTTTTTATTTTACTTTAGGTTCTAGGGTACAGGTGCAGGTCATGCAGGGTTGTTGCATAGGTGCATACTATGTCCTGCATTTCTCCCCATGTTATCCCTCCCCACCCTTCCCACCTCCCACTGTCTCTCACCTAGACCCCCTCAACTGCCCCCAGTGTGTGCTGTTCCTCTCCCTGAGTTCACATGTTCTCATTGTTTAACACCCGCCTATGAGTAAGAACATGCAGTGTTTGGTTTTCTGTTCTTGTGTCAGTTTGCTGAGAATGATGGTTTCCAGATTCATCCAAGTCCCTACAAAGGACAGGAACTCATCATTTTTTATGGCTGCGCAGTATTCCATAAGTGTATGTGTTACATTTTCTTTGTCAAGTCTATTATTGATGGGCATTTGGGTTAGTTCTTTTTTTGAATTTGTGTTTCGTTTTGATATATATCTTGATATTTTGGGAAAGAGAATATAGATAAGCTGTATTAGAATGATGCCATAAACATATATAGTGCTATATATATATTACTCATTAAACAATGAATAACTAATCATGGTTATGGATTAATTATTATCCAAAGCAAGGATAAGAGTTTAGAATTATTCAGTAAAATAATTTGGAAACTCTGTTGATGGAAAGAAATCACTAGATTTCAATCATGGATGAATTGTTTTCATGTGTTTTTCCTACATGGCAGGGATAATGCAGTATAGTTATGTCTTTGGTAGATTTGAAAAATATTTCTGTTCAAGCAAGTGCCTTTTTTTAAGGCTTGCTGTAAATTGCAAAGACTTTGAAATATAATATATTTATTTTAGAAATTTTTAGGCTTGTTCTTCTTATAGAACGGTATATATGAGTAGAAAAGCAAGCTAAGAAATCAAACCAGACTTGGTTAATCACACCAATGGGAAACTGACAGCTATAGCAGGGATCAGGCACCACCTACCACTTTGAGTGTTTATTTTAATTTGCAGATGTATTACACAGGAATGAAATATCATTCATACAAACTTGGCAAAATCACATCTGGTGGGTCATATAAATTCAAATGTAATAGCTAGGGTGATCACAACTTACCACCCAATCCAAATCCAGACAGTTTTGAGAGTGAAAGGTAACATTCAAAATAATTAAAATCATATGTTTTTGAAATAATATATATTGATTTATAAATAGGTTTTTTATCTTGGTATAAGCACTCCAACATTCTTTTATTATTATTATTATTATTATTTTTGACACAGTATGTTGCTCTGTCACCCAGGCTGGAGTGCAATGGCTCACTGCAACCTCCACATCCCAGGCTCAAATGAACCTCCTGCCTCAGCCTCCCAAGTAGCTGGGACTACAGGCATGTGCCACTGTGCCCAGCTAAGATGGGTTTCATCATGTTGCTCAGGCTGGTCTCAAACTCCTGGACTCAAGTTTGATCCACCCACCTTGGACTCCCAAAGTGCTGAGACTACAGGTGTGAGCCACCATGCCCACCCATAATCTAACATTCTAATACCTGTGGGGAGGAAAAGGTTAGCAGCCGATCCATGACTAAAGGAGGATTTGGAGATACAGATATATATCTGTGTTTCTACACACAGAGAGAGGAAAGAAACGTGGAAACATGGTAATCAGATACTTGGTATTTATTAGGGAAAAGAGATAACTGAGAGTCCTTCTCTGTGGAATACTTTCAGCAGAAAATACCTGATCTGTCTGGGTTGCTTATGGCAAACAACTATAGAATTGAAAGATTTCTGGAGCATATCCTTCTGGAAAGTGTTAATGTCAGTTATGTAATTATCAGAATAGTAAATGGAGATGCTTTATGATCAGAATAGCTCCCACTTTGTAAGTAATGCCTCCTAAGCATCATTTGGTGATTACATGCATTAGACATGGACTGGAGCACATCCTAATGTAGCAAGGAACAATTGAAGAGTTGTATTGTTGCTCTCAGACTTCTTCAGGTGTTGCCTGTGTATCAAGATTACTTTTATGTTTTGAAATTACTAAAGTTAGATACTAGGTAAGATTTCTTATTTTATTGGCAATTTAATTCTTTTCTGGTCTCAAACTATAAAATACTCCTATTCAAATACTATTTTCAAGAATTAAAATCTTTAAGTCAATTAAAATAAATATGTCCATATACATTAAAGCTAAACAAATAAAAAACCCCCTTGGTTGGCCGGGCGCGGTGGCTCAAGCCTGTAATCCCAGCACTTTGGGAGGCCGAGGTGGGTGGATCACGAGGTCGAGAGATCGAGACCATCCTGGTCAACATGGTGAAACCCCGTCTCTACTAAAAATACAAAAAATTAGCTGGGCATGGTGGTGCGTGCCTGTAATCCCAGCTACTCAGGAGGCTGAGGCAAGAGAATTGCCTGAACCCAGGCGGAGTTTGCGGTGAGCCGAGATTGCGCCATTGCACTCCAGCCTGAGTAACAAGAGCGAAACTCCGTCTCAAAACAAACAAACAAACAAACAAACAAACAAACAAACAAAAACTCCTTGGTTATCCGACTATCAGAAAAATGACTATAAGTGGAATGGTCATTTTTGGGAAGTATTTGTGTACTGTAAGATTGTTCTTAGCCTATCTGTTTTTATTACAGTGACATGAGTATTTGTCTGAAAACTGCATTTAAAATTTTTTTTTTTTTTTTGAGATGGATTCTTGCTCTGTTGGCAGGCTGGAGTGCAATGGTGCTATCTTGGCTCACTGCAACTTCCACCTCCCGGGTTCAAGCAATTCTCCTGCCTCAGCCTCCTGAGTAGCTGTTTTTTTCATGAAGTTGAACTTGTTAATACCTTCAATGAATCTTTTCCAAGACCACACTATTTTTAAATGAGAAAACACTCTCTGTAGGTGCTGAGGTGCCTGGTAGTTCAGGACAGATATTAAATGAAGGATATCCTTAGTCCTTATTTTTAAAAAATACTAAAATGTGTAAATATTTCAGCCCAAACATCTTCAAAAGTGATTGCTACATTTTTACCTCCATTTAGAGTAACTTTCTTCAAAAAATATTCTTACAAGAAAACTCATCAAATTTGTTTTTATTTATAATTTCTATGGATATTTCACAAAACTTAGATACTACAGTTGTACCCTTCTAAATTTCATTCCATTCTGATAGAGGATATATATTTATCCACTTAAAAATAAGCGCTTCATCAAGATTCTTCTCCCAAGTTGAGAAATTTGAAGCAAAAATATAGATTTTCTTTATTTCATTTTTTATAATATATTGTGCATATTTTGGGGATGTATGTGATATTTTGATACAGGTATACAGTGTGTAATGATCAAATTAGGTAATTGAGATATCCAACCCCTCAAACATCTACCATTTTGTGTTGAGAACATTATAATTATTCTCTTCTAGATATTTTGAAAAATATGATACATTATTAACTGTGTTTTTACTGTACTGTCAAATATTAGAACTTATTGCTTTTTTGTAACTGTATTTTTGTACTCATTAATCAGCTTTTCTTCATCCCTTCTTCCTCCTCTAATAACCACTATTCTATTCTCTATTTCCATGAAACACACTTTTAGCTCCCTTATGTGAGTGAGAACATGCAGTATTTGTCTTTCTGTCTGGCTTATTTCATTTAACATAATAACCTCTATTTCCATTCATGTTGCTGCAAATGACAGGATTTCATTATTTTTATGGATGAATAATATTCCATTGTGCAGGTATGCTACATTTTCTTTATCCTTTTATCCACTGATAAGCACTGACCAGTGATGATGAGTTTTCTTTCCTATGTTTGTTGGCTGCATAAATGTCTTCTTTTGAGAAATGTCTATTCATATCCTTTACCCACTTTTTGATGGAGTTTTTTTTTCTTGTAAATTTGTTTAAGTTATTTGTAGATTCTGGATATTAATTAGCCCTTTGTCAGATGGGTAGATTGCAAATATTTTTTTCCCATTCTGTTGGTTGCCAGTTGACTCTAATGATAGTTTATTTTGCTGTGCAGAAGCTCTTTAGTTTAATTAGATCTCATATGTTGATTTTGACTTTTGTTGCCGTTGCTTTTGGTGTTTTAGTCATGAATCCTTGCTCATGCATGTGTTTAGGTTTTCTTCCAGGCTTTTATGGTTTTATGTCTTACATTTAAATCTTTAATAATCCATCTTGAGTTAATTTTTGTATAAAGTGTAAGGAAGGGATCCATTTTTAGCTTTCTGCATATGGCTAACCAGTTTTCCCAACACCATTTATTAAATAGGGCATTCTTTCCCCATTGTTTGTTTTGTCAGGTTTGTCAAAGATCAGATGGTTGTAGATGTGTGGCCTTATTTCTGAGGCCTCTGTTCTGTTGCATTACAGAACAGTCTATATATCTGTTTTGGTACCAGTACCATGCTGTTTTGATTACTGTAGGCTTGTAGTATAGTTAGAAGTCAGGTAGCATGATGCCTCCAGCTTTTTTTTTTTTTTTTTTTTGCTTAGGATTGTCATGGTAATGTGGGCTCTTTTTTCATTCCATATGAAATTTAAGGTGTTTTTTTTCTGATTCTGTGAAGAAAGTCAATGGTAGCTTGATGGTGATAGCATTAAAGGTATAAATTACTTTGGGCAATATGGCCATTTTCATGATATTAATTCTTCCTAACCATGAGTATGGAATGTTTTTTCATCTGTTTGTGTCCTCTCTTATTTCCTTGAGCAGTGGTTTATAGTTCTCCTTGAAGAGGTCCTTCACATCCCTTTTTAGTTGTATTCCTAGGTATTTTATTCTCTTTGTGGCAGTTGTGAATGGGAGTTACTCATGATTTGAGTATCTGTTTGTCTATTATTGGTATATAGGAAGGCTTGTGATTTTTGCACATTATTTTTATATCCTAATACTTAGCTGAAGTTGATAATAAGCTTAAGGAGATTTTGGGATGAGACAATGAGATTTTCTAAATATACAATCATGTCATCTGCAAACAGAGACAATTTGACTTCCTCTCTTCCTTTATTTCTTTCTCTTGCCTGATTGCCCTGGCCAGAACTTTCAATACTATGTTGAATACGTGTGGTGAGTGAGGACATTCTTGTCTTGTGCAAGTTTTCAATGGGAATGCTTCCAGTTTTTGCCCATTCAGTATGATATGGGCTGTGGGTCTGTCATAAATAGCCCTTAATATTTTGAGATACATTCCATCGATATCTAGTTCATTGAGAGTTTTAGCCTGAAGGGCTGTTGAATATTGTTGAAGGCTTTCTCTGCATCTGTTGAGATAATCATGTGGTTTTGGTCTTTGGTTCTGTTTTTTGTGATGGATTACATTTATAGATTTGTGTATGTTGAACCAGCCTTGCATCCCAGGGATGAAGCCAACTTGATCATGATGTGATCATGATCATGATCAAAAAACATCATGTTTTTTGATGTGCTGTTGGATTCAGTTTTCCAGTATTTTATTGAGGATTTTCACATCAATGTTCTTCATGGATATTGGCCTGAAATTTTCATTTTTAGTTTTGTCTCTGCCAGGTTTTGGTATCAGGATGATGTTGGTCTCATAAAATGAGTTGGAGAGGATTTCCTATTTTTCTATTATTTGGAATAGTTTCAGAAGGAATGGTACCAGCTTCTCTTTGTACCTCTGGTAGAATTCGTCTGTGAACCTGCCTGGTCCTGGACTTCTTTTTGTTGATAGGCTATTAATTGCTGCCTCAATTTCAGATCTTGTTATTGGTTTATTCAGGGGTTCGACTTCTTCCTGGTTTAGTCTTGGGAGGGTGTAAATGTTCAGGAATTTATCAATTTCTTTTAGATTTACTGGTTTATTTGCATAGAGGTTTTACAGTATTCTCTGATGGTTGGTTGTATTTCTGTGGGAATGGTGTTGATATCCCCTTTATCATATTTTATTGCATCTATTTGATTATTATTTTTTTCTTTATTAGTCTGGCAAGCAGTCTATTTTGTTGATCTTTTCAAATAATCTGCTCCTGGATTTATTGATTTTTTTGAAGGGTTTTTCATGTCTCTATCTCCTTCAGTCTGCTCCGATCTTAGTTATTTCTTGTCTTCTGTTAGCTTTTGAATTTGTTTATTCTTGTTCCTCTAATTCTTTTAATCGTGATGTTAGGGTATTGATTTTAGATCCTTCCTTTTGTCTCTTGCAGACATTTAGTGCTATAAATTTTCCTCAACTCACTGCTTTAAATGTGTTCCAGAGATTCTGGTACATTGTTCTCACTGGTTTCAAAGAACATCTTTATTTCTGCCTTCATTTCATTATTTATCCAATAGTCATTTAGGATCAAGTTGTTCAGTTTCCATGTAGTTGTGTGGTTTTGAGTGAGTTTCTTAATCCTGAGTTCGAATTTGATTGCACTATGGTCTGAGAGACCGTTATGGTTTCCATTCTTTTGCATTTGCTGAGGAGTATTTTACTTTCTTTCTTTCTTTTTTTTTTTTTTTTTTTGAGACGGAGTTTCGCTCTTGTTACCCAGGCTGGAGTGCAGTGGCACGATCTCAGCTCACCACAACCTCCGCCTCCTGGGTTCAGGCAATTCTCCTGCCTCAGCCTCCTGAGTAGCTGGGATTACAGGCATGTGCCACCATGCCCAGCTAATTTTTTGTATTTTTAGTAGAGACGGGGTTTCACCATGTTGACCAGGATGGTCTCGATCTCTTGACCTCGTGATCCACCCACCTCGGCCTCCCAAAGTGCTGGGATTACAGGCTTGAGCCACCGCGCCCGGCTCTATTTTACTTTCAATTATGTGATCAGTTTTAGAATAGGTGTGATGTGATGCTAAGAAGAATGTATATTCTGTGGATTTGGGGTGGAGAGTTATGTAGATGCCTATTAGGTCCATTTGGTCCAGATCTGAGTTCAGGTCCTAGATATTCTTATTAATTTTCTGTCTTGTTGATCTGTCTAATATTGACAGTGGCATGTTAAAGTTTCCCACTATTATTGTATAGGAGTTAAATCTCTTTGTAGGTCTTTAAGAACTTGCTTTATGTATCTGGGTGCTCCTGTACTGGGTGTATATATGTTTATGATAGTTAGCTCTTCTCGTTGCAGTGATCCCTTTACCATTATGTAGTGCCCTTCTTTGTCTCTTTTGCTCTTTGTTGGTTTAAAGCCTGCTTTATCAGAGATTAAGATTGCAATCCCTGATTTTTTTTGCTTTCCATTTGCTTAGTAAATCTTCCTCCACCACTTTATTTTGAGCCTGTGTGTGTCTTTACACATGGGATGGGTCTCCTCAATACAGCACAGTGATAAGTCTTGACTCTTTATCCAATTTGCCAGTCTGTTTCTTTTAATTGGGCATTTAGCCCATTAATACTAAAAATTAATATTATTATGTGTGAAATTGATCTTGCCACTATGACGCTAGCTGGTTGTTTTGCCTGTTAGTTGATGCAGTTTCTTCATAGCATCAGTGGTCTTACATTTGGTATATTTTTGCAGTGGCTGGTACTGGTTGTTCTTTTCCATATTTAGTAGTTTCTTCGGGAGCTCTTGTAAGGCAGGCCTGGTATTGACAAAACCTCTCTGCAGTTGCTGGTCTGTAAAGGATTTTATTTCTCCTTTGCTTATGAAGCTTAGTTTGGCTTGATAGGAAATTCTGGGTTGAAAGTTATTTTCTTTAAGGATATTGAATATCGATTTCTGCAGAGAGATCTGTTGCAAGTCTGATGGGCTTCCCTTTGTGGGTAACCCGACATTTCTCTCTGGTTGCCCTTTGTGTTTTTTGCTTCATTTCAACCCTGGTGAATCTGAAGATTATGTGTCTTGGGGTTGCTCTTCTTGAGGAGTATCTTTGTGAGGTTCTCTGTATTTCCTACATTTGAATGTTGGCCTGCCTTGTTAGTTAGGGGAACTTCTCCTGGGTAATGTCCTGAAGAGCGTTTTCCAACTTCGTTTCATTCTCCCTGTCACTTTTGGCTATACCGATCAAACGTAGATTTGGTCTTTTCACATAATCCCATATTTCTTGGAGGCTTTGTTAATTTATTTTCACTCTTTTCCCTCTAATCTTGTCTTCTTGCTTTATTTCATTGAGCTGATCTTCAGTCTCTGATATCTTTTCCTTCACTTGATCAATTTGGCTACTGAAATTTGTGTATGCTTCACAAAGTTCTCTGGCTGTGTTTTTCAGCGTCATCAGGTCATTTATGTTCCTCTCTAGGCTGGTTTTTCTAGTTAGCATTTTGTCTAACCTTTTAATCAAGGTTCTCAGCTTGCATTGGGTTAGAATATGGTCCTTTAGCTCAGAGAAGTTTATTACTCACCTGTGAAGCCTGCTTCTGACCATTCATCAAACTCATTCTCTGTCCTGTTTTGTTCCCTTGCTGGTGAGGAATTGTGATCCCTTGGAGGAGAAGAGGCAATCTGATTTTTGGAATTCTCAGCCTTTTTTGCATGGGTTTCTTCCCATCCTTGTCAATTTATGTATCTTTGGTCCTTGAAGTTGCTGACCTTTGGATGGGGTCTGTGAGTGGATGTCCTTTCTGGTAATGTTGAAACTATTTCTTTCTGTTTGTCAGTTTTTTCTTGTAGCAGTCAGTTCCCTCTGCTGCAGGTCTGTTGGAGTTTGCTGGAGGTTCACTCCAGACCCTATTTGCCTGGGAATCACCAGCAGGGGCTGCAGAACAGCAAAGATTGCTGCCTGTTCCTACATCTGGTAGCTTCATCCCAGAAGGGTACCCACCAGATGCCAGCCAGAGCTCTCCTGTATGAGGTCTGTCAGCCCCTGCTTGGAAGTATCTGCCAGTCAGGATACACAGGGGTCAGTGAGCCATTTGAGGAGGCAGTCTATCCCTTATCAGATCTCGAATGCTGTGCTGGGAAATCTGCTGCTCTCTTCAGAGCTTCCAGGCAGGGACATTTAAGTCTGATGAAGCTGTACCCACAGCTGCTCCTTTTCCCAGGTGGTCTGTCCCAGGAAGGTGGAGGCTCTATTTACAACCCTGACAGACTGCTGAATTTTTTCAGAGATGCCCTGCCCAGCGAGGAGGGAGTCTAGTGACACAGTCTGCCTGCAGAGGTTTTGCTGAGTTGCTGTGGGCTCCACCCTGTTTAAACTTCCCTGCAACTTCGTTTACACAGACCAGGTTAAAAACACCTACTTGAGCCTCAGCAATGGTGGATGCCCCTCCCCCCACCAAGCTCAACCATCCCAGATCAAGCTGACTGCTGTGCTGGCTGCAGGAATTTCAAGCTAGTGGATCTTAGCTTGCTGGTCTTTGTGGGGGTGGGAGCCAGATAACTTGGCTCCCTGGCTTCAGCCCCCTTTTTCAGGGGAGTGAATGGTTCTGTCTCACTGGCATTCCAGGCACCACTGGGGTATAAAAAAAAGAAAACAAACTGCTGTGACTAGCTCATTGTCTTCTCAAATGGCTGCCCTGTTTTGTGCTGGAAACCCAGGGCCCTGGTGTTGGAGGCACCAGAGGTAATCTCCTGGTCTGTGGATTGGGAAGACTATGGGAAAAGCACAGTATCTGAGCTGGAGTGCTGGGAACAGTCCCTAATGGCTTCCCTTGGCTTGGAGAGTGAGTTCCCTGGCCCCTTGCACTTCCTGGGTGAGGCAGTGACTCACCCCACCCCCCGCTTTGGCTCACCCTCCTTGGGCTGCACTCACTCTCCAACCAGTTCCAGTGAGACGAACCCCACCTCAGTTGGAAATGCCAGGATCACTCACCTTCTGCATCACTCTCACTGGGAGCTGCACACTGGAGCTGTTTCTAGTCAGCTATCTTGCCAGCAATCCCAGTTTTTTTTCCTTATATATTCTGGTATTGATTCCTTGCCAGATTGGTATTTTGCAGATATTTTCTCCCATTCTGTGGGTTGCCTCTTCACTTCATTGTTTCTTTTTCTGTTCAGAAACTTTTTAGCTTGATGTAATCTCTTTTGTCTGTTTTTGCTGTGGTTGCCTGTGCTTTTGAGATTTTCCCTTTCAAAAAAATGACTTTTCCCAGACTAATGTCCTGTAGCATTTCCTCAATGTTTTCTTCTCATAGTTTATAGTTTTGGGTCTTAAATTTAAGCCTTTAATATATTTTCAATTGATTTTTGTATATGGCAAAAGAAGAGTCTCTAGCAATTTCTTCTATGTATGGATATCTTGTTTTCCCAGCACCATTTATTTTAAAAGAGTCTATCCCTTCCCCAGGGTATGTTCTTGAAGTTTTATGTCAGTTCCATGGTGTTTTAATTAGTATAGCTTTGTTAGAATAATATGAAATTAGGTAATGTGGTATTTCTAGCCTTCCTTTGTTTTGCTTAGGATTGCTTTGGCTATTTGGGGTCTTTCATAATTTTATTTGAGTTTTAGGGTTTTAAAAAAATTTCTGTAAGAATGATAGGGATTGTGTTGCATATATATGTTGTATTGGATATAGCATTTTAAACAATATTCATTATTCTAGTCCATAAGTGTGAAATATTTCCATTTTTTGGTGTCATTTTAAATTTATTTTATCAGTGTTTTATAGGTTTTCTCATAGAGATTTTTCACTATTTTCATTTATTTTATTCCTATGTATTTTGCTGTTTTGTAGTTATTGTAAATTGAATTTTTTTCTTGATTTTTTTTGTCAGATTGATCGCTGTCAGTGTCAAATACACCTTTTCAAAATTAAATCACGTATGTTTTTAAAGTTCTCATCATTTGATTTGTTCATGTCTTTTGCCTTTGCTGTGATGCATGCATAGGTTTTTCTGTTTACAAGCTTTGTTTTAAAAAATTGCAATTTGTGAAAAGCTTCAGGGTCTTAAAATTTTTGATTCTTTATATTTACTGATGAATTTTATTAGAAATTTCCAATTGTTATTGAATAAAATGTAACAAGGGAGTTACTTGTAAAAGTTTATTATCATTATAGAACAAAGGTTGATTCATGAAGTAGTTGTCTAAGGACTCAAATATGACTCAATTTCTAGGCACAGAAAGACAAATATCACCTGTTCTCACTCATATTTAGGGGCTAAAACCAATGTATCTCATGGAGGTAGAGAGCAGAATGCTGGTTACCAAAAGCTGGAAAGAGAAGAAAGGAAGGAGGATGAAGAAAGATTGGCTAATGTGCATAAAAATACAGTTAAATAGGAGAAATAAGTTCTAGTATTTGATAATATAGTAGAGAAATTAGAGTTAACAAATTATTGTATATTTCAAACTAGCTAAAATAGAATAATTGTAGTGTTTTTCACACATAAAATAAATATTTGAGGTGACTGATATCCTTTCTTCAAAAATAACTAAACTAAATTAAATAAATAATATTGTACTGGAAAAATAATCCAACTGAACTGCAAAGAAAGAAAACACATAATCCCATGCTAAAGCATATACATAAAAAATTAAAGAGCTTTTTGCAAAAGTTCTTTTAATATCTTTAATATTTATATATATATATTTTTGCATATTTTGGCAATCAAAGTTTCTATTTTGTTTGGCAGAATATCATAGCTTGTTTGGATGTGAACTTACATATTATGTGTGTACCAAAACCAACTCCAATTATATTTCTCCAAGCTTTCTTAATTTAGCAAAGCCATTCTTACTGTGCTCTACTGAAATTTATATTAACATCACAAAACAAATAATTTAATCTTCAACACTGAGTTTTTAAGCTGATGTTACATGCATACTCACAATATCTGATGTTTCATTTTGACAGAATAAAGGTCCAGAAGCTTTAATTTTAGTCCATGAATTAGATAAAAAACAAAATCAAACACTATTTGAATTAACTGTTTCTTTTTCCTTCAAAGCAACTGATGACATTGATATAAAATTGGAAATATTAACCATTTGCAAATTCTTTTTATGCTAATGGAGCCAACATATTAACAGATATTACTTCACTTTTTATTTGTATAATGAGAAAATTTAGAATTAAAAATGTACAAAAGTGTTTTAAAAGCCTTGTTTGATCTAAATGAAAAGTTGTGCTTCACAAAGTGACACATAAAAATACCTTCTGCAGCTACATGTTAAATTTTAAGATAATTTTAAAACAGATTCTGATATTTCTTCAGCATGTTTGTTCTCTTGGTTTCATGTGGTTAGAAATGGCCATCCCAAAGGATGGAAAATGTTGAAAAACACTTGGTGTCAGTTATACATTTATTATCAGCTCTTTAGATAAAAGAAAATTCGTTGCTTATGTTTTATTTAACACGTACTTTTCTGAGCTGATTTCTCAATAAATGATTTATTTAAAAATAAACAGAAAAGCATTACCAAGAAATAAGATGAATGTATCTGATAGATATATAGTATAGAATAAAATTTAAAAACTACATAGCAAGAGTACTTATACTATTTTCCATATGCTTAAGAGCAGATTTAAATTTCTTATACATCTTAATGCAAATCTAACCTATAATTTCTCATATTTCTTACTGCTCATGACTAGTAGCTTGACAGCATTATGAATGGTACAAACCTCAGCATAGAACACTTCACAATTAAAAAAAGAACTGTGGTACAATTACAAAAGTTGTAATATGCATATTGTGGAAATATTAAATTGCCCATTATATAATATATTAATGGGAATTGTCCTAGTGATGGTGCATAACATGATATAGAAAGGGAAATGGACAAAATCAAGATGATTGAAATATTTTTTTTCTAAAACACAATCTATGTCTCTGAAAAATTTAATGACTTTCTATACCAAGTGTTCAAGAGTGCAGGTTCAGGAACTGTAATGCTTGGGTACAAACCTCAGTTCCATAGTTTATTTACTAGCACATGGATCATGGGCAAGTCACTGCCATCTGTCTGAGGATCAGTTACCTTATAAAATCGGGCTAATCATAGAGTCTAACTCATGAAGTTGATGTGATCATGAAATGAGATAATATATATTAAATTTTAGAATTGTTCCTGGCCTGCAAACATTAGAACATTAGAAAGTATTGTCATTGTTGTCATACGTAGAGCAGTATTTTCCCTAGTGTATTCTATAGAACACTAGATTCTAGGGGTGTTAAGAATTATCAGGAACATGCTTCACAATAAAGAACTTTTAGGAAATATCTGACTACATAAAAATTAAAAATGATCTCTTTACTATATAACCTCTAAAATGTTATGCATTTTAGAGAAGGGGAATTAATATGAAGCATTTCTCAAATATACTTGTCAACCTAAAGGGAAGAAGCTGAGGTACAAAATATAATTTAGAGCTTACTTGAGCCAAAGTTAGGAAAGCTTCCCAAGATGTACTTTTATGTTGCCTTGAAGAATGCTCCACTGGCTTTTGTTATAAGCACTTTTTTTTTTAATTGTATTTGGGCCCTGGGGTACATGTGCACATCCTGCATACTGCAGGATTGTTGTATAGGTACATACATGCCATGGTGGTTTGCTGTCTCCATCCCCCCACTCCCATCACCTACATCAGGCATTTCTTTCAGTGTTATCCCTCTCTATCCTCTCCAATCCCCCGTTGTCCCCCTTCCCCTCCACCCCCCATTGTCTAGCCCTGTGGATGTTGTTCCCTTCCCTATGCCCAGGTATTCTCATTGTTCATCACCTGCCTATGAGTGAAAATATTCAGTGTTTGGTTTTCTGTTCTTGTGTCAGTTTGCGGAGAATGATGGTTTCTAGGTTCATCCATGTCTCTACAGAGGACATGAACTCATTGTTTTTTATGGCTGCATACTATGCCATTGTGTATATGTGCCATGTATTTTTTTGTCTAGTCTTTCATCAATGGGCATTTGGGTTGTTTCCAGGTTTTTGCTGTAGTAAACAGCACTGCAATGAACATACGTGTGCATGTATCTTTATGATAGAACCATTTATAATCCTTTGAGTATATACCCAGTAATGGGATTACTGGGTCAAATGGAATTTCTATTTCTAGATCCTTGAGGAATCACCACACTGTCTTCCACAATGGTTGAACTAATTGACACTACCACCAACAGTGTAAAAGTGTTCCTTTTCCTCCACATTCTCTCCAGCATCTGTTGTCTCCAGATTTTTTAATGATTGCCATTCTAACTGGCGTGAGATGATATCTCAATGTGGTTTTGATTTACATTTCTCTGATGACCAGTGATGATGAGCATTTTTTCATATATTTGTTGGCCGCATATTTGTCTTCTTTTGGAAAGTGTCTGTTCATATCCTTTGCCCAGTTTTAAATAGGTTTGCTTGTTTTTTTCTTGTAAATCTGCTTTAGTTCTTTGTAGATTCCTGATATTAGCCCTTTGTCTGATGGGTAGATTATAAAAATTTTTTCCCATTCTGTTGGTTGCTGGTTTACTCTAATGATTGTTTCTTTTGCAGGTTTTTAAAGGCAAAGGGAGCAAAAAGTGGGCTGACACAAGTTGTTTGATAGGAATTCTATGCAGTTTACAGAAACAACATTGATTAGTGATTGGCTGTACATTGTTGAACTACAGGTTATGAGTTATAGTGTCTATCCTGTGGCATTTTTATGGCTACTTGGTGTCAGTCAAGAGCCCACATAGTAAGTGACTACAAGAAGTAATTATTTATCTCAAGGGGAAGTGAGATGTGACTGCTGTCACATTTTAAATGCTTCTGTTGGCCTGACAATTTTAAGGTGCTTACATTTCTCAGATGAAAAGATTGTTTTTTATTTTTCACATTTGACCACAGAAACATTTTTAAAAGGCTCATCCTAGGAGACTAGTTTTGCATGAAGCATACTTTGGGAAACATCATTTTTACATAATCACATCAAAACTCATTGACTGCCACTTAAATCCTTTAAACTTTGGCATAATTTAACTTACCAAATGGTATAAGCCACGCTTCTTTTTTGTTTTATATTTTTATTCTTTTAGTTTTTTGTGGGTACATAGTAGGTACATATATTAATGGGGTACATGAGATGTTTTGAAATGGGCATGCAATGCATAATAATTACATCATGGAGAATGGAGTATCAATCCCCTCATGCATTTATCCTTGGTGTTACAAACAATCCAATTATACTTGTTTAGTTATTTGAAAATGTACAATTAAATTATTATTGACTATAGTCACCCTGTTGTGCTATCAAATAGCAGGTCTTGTTTTTCTTTCTATTATTATTATTATTATTATTATTATTATTATTATTGGTATCCATTAATCATCCTCACCTTCCCCCCCAGTCCTCCACTACTCTTCTTAGCCTCTGGTAACCATCCTTCTGCTCTCTATCTCCATGGATTCAATTATTTTGATTTTTAGATATCACAAATAAGTGAAAACATGTGATGCTTGTGTTCTTGTGCCTGACTTATTTCATTTAACATAATGATCTCCAGTTCCATTCACATTGTTATGAATAACAAGATCTCATTTTTTTTTTTAATGGCTGATGAGTACTCCATTGTGTATAAGTACCACATGTTCTTTATCTATTCAACTCTCAACAGACACTTAAGTTGCTTCTAAATCTTAGCTATTGTGAACAGAGCTGCAACAAATATGGGCCTGCAAATGTCTCTTTGATATACTGATCTCCTTTCTTTTGAGTATATATATACCTAGCAGTGGGATTGCTGGATCATGTGATTGCTCAATTTTTAGTTTTCTGAGGAACTTCTAAACTGTTCCCCTTAGTGGTTGTACTAATTTTACATTCCCACCAACAGTGTATGAGGGCTCTTTTTTCCCCCTACATTCTAACTAGAATTTGTTATTGCTCGTCTTTTGAATATACGCCATATTCATTGAGGTGAGATGATCTCATTGTAATTTTTCTTTGCATTTCTCTGATGATCATTGATGTTGAGCACCTTTTCATATGCCTCTTTCTCATTTATATGTCTACTTTTGAGAAATGTCTATTCATTTTGCCCAAAAAATTGCACCCAACTTTTTTGCCCTAAAAAAATGCCCAAAAAATAACTTTGGCTATTCTGAGTCTTTTGTGATTCCTATCAACTTTAGAATTATTATTATTTTTTTATTTCTGTGAAGAATGTCATTTGTATTTTGATAGGGATTGCATTAGATCTCCAGAGTGCTTTGGAAAGTATGGACATTTTAACAATATTTATTCTTCTAGCCTGTGTGGTTAAATCCTTTCTGAGTTCTCTCCTGGGTGTAACAGACTCATCTTCTGTACAGGCTTCATCTGCCACTCCATGAGCTCTGTCTTCTCCATCACTGCGGTAATCCCATCTGCATCCTGTCTCCTCTAAATCCCGTTAAACAATGTAGAACACTCATTACAGTTTCCTGGCCACTCAGCTTTCATATCTCACTTTTTGCTATTGCATTCTGTTTTTACATCTTTTAGATTCATTTCAGTGAGATTGAGGAGTTAGAAAGGTAAATATTCATGCTCAGTCTGCCCTTCTGCCTGAGCAGTAGCATGCATTTAGAGTGTTATCTTGTTATTTATGTATTCATGCTTTTGCCTTTTTTGTTTTTTAAAGAAATTTAGAAGCATTAAAATCAGGCATAAGTATCTTAAAGGTTTTTTACACTCTCTTTATATTTTATAGATTCTATCGTGGACTGAACGCTGGATAGACCCAGTAAATACTTGTTGAGTTACTAATTTCTAAAATCCATTAACATAAACCATAACTAATGTGTCACAACAGAATGTGTAGAAGTTTTGTTGTGGCAAATTTGTGTTCTGGAAAAGTAGAAAAACTAAAAGCAAATTCATAATATGCATATTTAAAATAATATATGCTAAAATGAATTGTACTTAAAGCAATTTTTGGTTTTGCTTGATTTTATTCTTAGGAAACAGGAAAACGGATAAAGATAGTCAGAAGCTGTTGCAATTAGAAGAGAGAGGCACTAGGAGGAGTAAAGCAAAAGAACTGACAAGAGGTGGTGAAGGAGGTGCCTAAAAGTAAAGAGTAAAAATAGAAAATATCTCATCTTCTGCCTCTTGTCTTCTTTGGCATGGAAGGAATTTTGAGGTGGCTCTGACCCTGAGCACTTGGAACTCAAGACTATTACAGAAAAACAGATCTGAATTTCTCTAGATCTTGGATAAATGCTATGAATTCATTAGTTTTCCTCAGGCAGAAGGTAGCTATCTACTTTTTAAACCAGTGGTGTGTTTATGAGAACTAGCAAGGAGCTGCAAACCTCTCTTAACACTTTTTAATTAGGCTGAAATTCCATCAAGGGATTTGTGCTGATCTCATAAATAATGAATGTGAAATTTAATTTCCCAAAGTCACAGGTGCCCAGTCAAGGATACAGACAATTTATGTATCTTTTCAGGATAAGCTACTGCATATGAACATTGCTCTAGTGCTGAGATGTATGGGGCCTAGGGTAGAGCCTGCTTTGCATTATGGTTGAAAACTTCTTAAAGTGTTTGTTCCTCTGAACACTTTGAAGACCAGTCAGGTGCATTACTACCTTACTCACTATAATTTTACAGCATCGTTTGTATTTTCCGTCACTTGGTTTAATTGTTTTCTTTTCTAATATCTGGAAATGATGTAGTACAATGCAAACAGCGAGCATAGCAGTTAGTTATGGCTTCTGTTTATAAACACATTGAATACTAAAGAAGGTAAATAAAGATGGGTCAAAGACAAAAATAGAGATTACTTACATGTTAAATTTTTCTATTGTTTGAAAGTCACCTGTGATTCATTTTGGGAACAACTGGACAGAAAATAAACAACTGGACAGAAAATATTTTTTAAAATAGACATTTTCCCCCGGCTGTCTAACTTTCCTGTGATGAACTGGCTTAAACATATAACTTTATAAAAATAATATGACTCTTTAAATTATAATGTTTTACAGTTAGCATCACATAGCATAACGTGCTCCTGCCTGACAATTTTGTATTTTTTTTTTGGTAGAGATAGGGTCTTACTATGTTGCCCAGGCTGGTTATATTTAATTTTAATCTTGCAGAATTACACTGTATAAATAGTTCTGACACTATCAAAAGTAGTTAAAAATGCATATTTTATTTTTACATATGGTACGATTTTCTCAAGTGAATTAAAATACTGTTAATCTTTTCATTGAATATAAATATGGGCTCCCCTCTGATGTAATTAATATAACCTATACTATTCAGTAGAGAACAGAAATGTTAAATCATACGTAAAGAAGTGGTTAAGAGTATTTCATTAGCAAACCAGTTCTGCAATTTCCATAGACTTATGGAAAATGTTATTCACCTCTTGGGGAAAGCTTTTGGCAGAAAGCTGAGTTTTGCTTGGCATCTTATTTGCATTAGTTTAGTCTCTGGTTAGCCTGCTCTTGATGTCAATTGTGTATATGTTCTTCATGTGTTGAAGAAAAAACAATTTTAGTTTTCAACCCATATTTATTTTTCTACTGGTACTTAATCTCTGTGTTGAGTTTAAAATTTAGCATTCCAATTTAATAGCTTAAATATATACTGTTTGCAATAATGAGTGTTTCCAAGTGATCATATGAAATTCTGAAGTTTTGATGCTTATTCTTTTAGATCCTCCTCATCTAAACATCCCTGTGGTATAAAATAAGGACATTATATAAAGTATGGGTATGTTTCTTATGCACAATAAGCCTTTTAGAATTCTCTGCCGTCTAATAGCAGAGATGCAGAATGCACACTAAAAAACATTTTCTAGGTAAGAGTAGAAAGATGGTTACTAGAGGTTGGGAAAAGGTAGTGGAGTGGGAGGGAGATAAAGAGGAAATGGTTAGTGGGAACAAAAATACAGTTAGATGGAAGGAATATGACCTAATGTTTGGTAGCACAATAGGGCAACTACAGTTAACCATAATTTTTTTGTATATTTCAAAGTAACTAAAAGAATGGATTTGAAATGTTTCTAACACAAAGAAACGATAAATGCTTGAGGAGATAGCTATCCTAATTACTCAGGTTTGATCACTGCACAATGTATGCTTATAGCAAAATATCACACGTACCCCCCAAAGTGTACAACTATTATCTGCAATAATTTTTTTTAAGTTTCTAGTTAAAAAATAAAATAATTAGTCAATAAAAAAGATGAAGAGCAATAAAGGGCAGTAATAAAATTAAGCCAATAAACATGTTCTATCTACCAAAATGATTTATGTTAATGAAATGTGAAGCATATAGGTCTTTGTTAATCCTTTCATTGGAATTTTTGGCTCCTGAATAAAATTACTTGCACTTTATATTGCTTTACTTTTTAATTACCAAAGGTTTTGTTATCAATAACCTTTGATCTTTCTAAAATGAGGTCAATGTTTCTCAGCATGTAAGAGTTCTTTTCTTTCTTACAGATTTTTTCTTCTTTCTTAGAGGTAAATGTTTTATTTTTCCAACTAAATTCCAGTTCTACAAGGGCAGTAAAACAATGATACACTGGAAAAAATGCAGCAATAAACATTTGTTAAAAAGATTGATAGCATAAATAAAACTACTAAGAAAATAAACCAAAGAAAATCATATAAACCCATTTTGAAACCCCAACGAGTCCTGGAATACAGGAATGCCTTCCTCCTTTCCTATTTTACAGAAAGCACTGCAGAGTATTTGCTTAATATTGTCCTGGGATTACATTCTAAAATTAGTAGCTGGTTGTATCTTGGTTTTAGTGCACAATTAAAATCACACTAACTTCATCTGAAGTGCCATTCTACAATTCTATTTACCTAACCAGTGAAGGGCATGTTCTTGAATGCCAGCTTTAATCCTTTTCAAACATTAATATAAGTAGTGAAATTGTAATGGTCCAGTAAAATGAGGCCACTGGTATTAATACAGGTAGTAAAAGTCCACATCCAGGTGGTACTGAAATCAAGGAAATTTCTAAAACCAGTTGTTGCTGCCTAAGATGCAGAATAGGTGATTCATGAAACATAATTAGCAGGCTGTTCTCCATATTGTCACATCATTTGATCATACGTAAACTTCACAAAAGCATCATATTGTTCTGCAAGTTTTGTGTTCAATATTTCTTCATATTCTCAAACTTTCTCTTCGTGTTCTTTCAACAAACATTCATAGATCATCTCAACCTGCAGTAGAGTAAATAAGGACTGTTCTTATTTTAATGGTGAGAATGCTACAAATGAAGTCCTTGTTGAAGCTGGTCCGCCGAGAAGAAATGCATGTGGCTGTGCATCAGAAGTACAGCATGGATCTGTTTGTTGGAAACTCATTTCTAAATGTCTTCTCTTCTGCTTTTTTTTTCCTTTTCTTTCTCTTTTAATTTCTTTTCTTTTATTTTTACCTTAACTTAGCTTAGCGTAGCTTAGCTTAGCATTAAACGTTACCCGTTTTATCTAAACTGCATGTTCCTCCCAACTCAGCGCCCTAATTAGCTGGAACCACAGGTGTGCAACACCATGCCCGCCAATTTTTTTGTATTTTTAGTAGAGATGACACCTTGCCATGTTACCCAGGCTGGTCTTGAACTCCAGAGCTCAAGTGATACACCCACCTTGGCTTCCAAAATGCTGGGAATACAGGCGTGAGCCACTGTACCTGGCTCTTAAGGTATATATTTTCATAATATTTGTCTTTATGTTAATATTGAGATGATAAATTTAAAAGATAAATACCATTAAAATGGAATGACTGTGTTACTTACCTCAAGTCACTATACTTTATTAAATTGTGTCTTAAATTGATACTGGAAGGAATTGGGGGTACAAATGGGAGTATGATTTTTCTTGCTATGTGGTCTGATCCTTGGGTTATCTCAGAATCAAATTTATAATTACTGAACTGTGCTATTTCACTGTCCTTTTGATATATTTTAAATATTTATAGGATACATATAATATTTTGTTGCATACATTGAATACCTAATGATCAAATCAGAGTATTTGGAGTATCTGTCACCTTGAGTATTTATATTTGTTGGGAACATTTGTTTGGAACAATTGAAGCTCTCTTCTAGCCACTTTGAAATATACCATACATTGTTGTTAACTACAGTCATCCTACTTTTTGCTATTGGACATTAAACCTTATCCTTTCTATCTAAACTGCGTGTTTGTACCATTAACCAGCCTCTCTTCATCCCCTCTACCAACTGCACCTTCTTCCCAGCCTCTTCCATCATTTTACTCTCTACCTCCATGGGACCTACTTATTTAGCTCCCACGTATGAGTGAGAACATGAGATATTTATCTTTCTGGGCCTGACTTATTTCACTTAACATAATGACCCCCAGTTCAATCCATGTTGCTGCAAATGACAGGCTTTTATTCTTTTCCAAGGTGAATAGTATTCCATTGTGTATCTATACCACATTTTATTTATCCATTCATCCATTGATGGACACTTTGGTTGATTCTATGTCTTAGCTATTGTGAATAGTGCTGCAATAAACATGGGAATGTATGTATTTCTTTGATATACTTAACCTCCTTTCCTTTGGATAAATATCCAGTTGTGAGACTTCTGGATTGTATGGTAGTTCTATTTTTAATTTTTTGAGAAATCTCTATACTGTTTTCCATAGTGGCTGTACTCATTTACATTTTCACCAACAGTGTATAAAAGTTCTATTTTCTCCACACCCTTATCAGCATCTGTTATTTTGTGTCTTTTTAAATGATAGTCATTCTAACTAGGGTAAGATATTATCCAGTTGTGGTTTGATTTATTTTTCCCTGATGATTAATGATTTTGAGCCTTTTCTCATATATCTTCTGGTCATTTGTATGATTTTATTATTTATTTATTTTATTTATTTTGAGACAGAGTCTCACTCTGTTGCCCAGGCTGGAGTGTGATGGCACAATCTCTGCTCTCACTGCTACCTCCGCCTCCTGGGTTCAAGCAATTCTCCTGCCTCAGCCTCCCAAGTAGCTGGGATTACAGGCTGCACTACCACACCCAGCTAATTTTTTTATTTTTAGTAGAGTTGGAGTTTCGCCGTGTTGACCAGGCTGGTCTCGAACTCCTGACCTCAGGTCATTTGCCCACCTTGGCCTCCCAAAGTGCTGTGATTACAGGCATGAGGCACTACTCCTGGCCTGTATGTGTTCTTCTGAGACATGTCTATTCATGTCCTTTGCCAACTTTTAAATGAGATTATTTTTTCCTATTGAGTTGTTGGAGCTTCTTGTATATTCTGAATATTATTTTCTGATCAGGTGAGTAATGTGCAAATATTTTCTTCCGTTCAACTAGTTGTCTCTTTGTTGATTGCTTCCTTTTTTAGTTTAATATGTTTTTTTTTTAGTTTAATATGTTTCCATTAATCTGTTTTTTATTTTGCTGTCTGTGCTTTTGAGGTCTTAGCTATAAAATCATTTCCTAGACCAATGTCTTGAGGTGTTCTTCCTGTTTTTTTTTTCTAGTAGTTCTATAGTTTCAGTTCTTATGTTTAAGTCTTTAATCTAGCTTGTGTTGATTTTTCTATATGTTGATTTTGGTAGAGGGTCCAGATTTATTCTTCTGCATATAGATATCCAATATTTCACAGCACCATTTATTGAGGAGGATGTTCTTTCCCCAGTGGATGTTCTTGGTATCTTTGTAAAAAAATCAGTATGCTGAAAATACATAGATAATTTCCAGGTTCTCTATTCTGTTCCATTGGTCTATGTGTCTGCTTTTATACAAATACCATGCTGTTTTGGTTATTGTAGCTTGGTAAAGTATTTTGAAGTCAGGTAGTGTGATGTCTCCAGTTTGGATATTTAGGATATTTTTTGTTTCTATGTACGTTTTAGAATTTTTTTTTCCATTTCTATGAACAATGACATATTTTATTTATTTATTTTTTCTTTGTTTCTTCTAAAAAATCCCCAGAATACATGTGCAGAATGTGCAGGTTTGTTAAATAGGTATATGTATGCTGTGGTAGTTTGCTGCACCTATTGACCTGTCCTCTAAGTTCTCATTCCCATCCCCAATAGTCCCTGGTATGTGTTGTTCCTCTCTCTGTGTCCATGTGTTCTCAGTGTTCAACTCCCACTTATGAGTGAGAACATGTGGTGTTTGGTTTTCTGTTTCTGTGTTAGTTTGCTGAGCATGATGGCTTCCAGGTTCATCTGTGTCCCTGCAAAGACATGATATCATTCCTTTTATGGCTGCATAGCATACCATGGTATATATGTACCACATTTTCTTTATCCAGTCTGTCATTGATGGGTGTTGGGTTGGTTCCATGTCTTTGCCATTGTAAACAGTGCTGCAGTAAACATAAATGTGCGTGTGTCTTTATAGTATAATGATTTATATTCCTTTGGGTATACACCCAGTAATGGGATTGCTGAATCAAATGGTATTTCTGGTTCTAGACCCTTGAGGAATTGCCATCCCTGTCTTCCACAATGGTTGAACTAATTTACATTCCCACCAACAGTATAAAAGCATTTCTATTTCTCCATATCCTCTCTAGCATCTGTTGTTTCCTGACTTTTTAATAATCACCATTCTGACTGGTGTGAGATGATATCTCATTGTGGTTTTGATTTGCATTTCTCTGATGATCAGTGATATTGAGCTTTTTTTTTTTCTTACGTTTGTTTGCTGCATACATGTCTTCTTTTGGGAAGTGTCTGTTCATGTTGCTTGGGTAGTTTCCTTACATACAAGTATTGATTATTATTTAACTGAAAATTTTAGAGTACATTTTCATATCTCTGTACCTCTTTCTCATGGTCTGTTTTTGTGCAGCTCGAGGCTATTTTTTTTTAAACATTTTTAAAAGGTTTTAAAAGAAAGAATAATAAGCAACAGAGATTGTATGTGGTCTGCAAAGCCTAAAATATTTATAATCTCTCCATCCACAGGGAAAGTTTGTACAAAAAATCCTGAAAGATCTAAGGTTAAAAAAAATATTTTGAAGGATTAATTTTTTGGGGTCATTTTTTAAACAATTTTATGCTTCAAGTTGAGATAGTATGAATTTTCTCCCTGATGTTAATTGTAGAAAAATACTTTTTTTTTTTTTTTACTTCTTTGAGTCACTTTGTACCATCCTTCAGTTTTGTTGGTTATATTATTTCTTGCTGTCAAAGTTTAAAAAATTCAAATTGCTGGGTAGGTACATATAAGTCTGTTTCAGTGGAACTCATAACCACCTCTTTTCCCAGGTGCCCTCTCCTGGGAAGTTGGGGCTTTATTTATAAGTTCCTGATGTGCTGCACCCTTTTTTCAGAGATGCCCTGCCCAGCAAGGAAGTAGTCTAGTCACAGTCTGCCAGCAGAGGCATTGCTGATCTGCCGTGGGCTCTGCTCAGCTGATGTGTGAACTTCCTTGCCATGTTGTTTACAGAGGTACAATTAGAACTGCCTCAGTAATGGCAGTCTGCCTCAGTAATGGCAGACTGCCTCGGTAATGGTGGACCGCCTTGGTAAAGGCAGATTGCCTTGGTAATGGTGGACTGCCTGCTAATGGCAGACTGCCTTGGCAGTGATAGACTGCCTCATTAATGGCTGATGCCCTTCCCTGCACAAAGCTGTACCATCCCGGGTCCAGCTGAGCTTGCTGCAAAACTCTCAATCCAGAGCGTTTCAGATTGTTGGACCTGCTGATCCGGATTACCTGGCTCCCTATTTCAGACCCCTTTTTTGCAGTTGAATGGGAGGCTTTGTCTCCCAGGTGTTCCAGGTGCCAGTTGAAATGGCTTCCCAGATTTGTGTGAGTTTTTGTGTGTAGACCTGTGGGCCATGCTGGAAACTCGTGGTGCTTTTTGGCCTGGGAATCTCCTGGTCTGTGGGCAGTAAAAGCTCTTTTGGAAATGTGGTGATCACTCACTTTCTGCTTTGTTCTCTCTGGGAACTGTATTCCAGAGCTGTTCCTATTTGGCCATCTTGGATCTCCCCCCTCATTTGTTTATTTAACAAATGTTTTCTGTATATAGGTTTACAACAGTTAACAAAGTCTGTACCTTTTTGCAATTTATATTCTGGTACAGGGAGAAATACAATAAACAAATAAATGAATAAATATGTGTTAGGTGGTAATATGTGAGTGCTAATGAGAAAATATAGCATTCAGATATTCACAATGAATATTGGTTGGGGTAGGTTTTACTTTTTTCAGAGAAGGTGTCTCCAACAAATTAATCTTTGACTAGGGATCTAAAGAAGGTGAGGGTTGTGAGCTAAGATGATATCTGGGGGGACAGCATTGAGGCAGAATGTTTGAAATCCCTAAGCCATGGCAAGTTTTTCATATTTGAGGAGCAATATAGAGTCCATTGTAGCTAGAGCAAAGTGAGAAATATAGATAATGAAAGATGAGTCAGAGTTGGGTATAGGCCAAATTGTGGAAATAGCTTCAGATTTTACTCTGAGTAAGATGGAAAGCCATTGGAGGAAATGTTAGTTTTCTGTTGCTGTGTAATAGATTGTTACAAATTAAGTAGCTTAAAACAACACACATGTTATCTCATAGTTTCTTTGGGTAAGGACTCTGGACATGGCTTGAGTCTGTTTCGTGCTTTGAAGTCTTAAAAGGCTTTATTGAGTGCACTAGCCAGCCTGCCTACTCAACTGGAGACTTGATTGAAAATGAATTCAGTTACTTGCCCATTCATATTGTTGGAAGAATTTATTTCCTTGCAGTCATGTGATTGAGAGTCCCAACTGATTGCTGACTATTGGCTGGAGGCTGCCTTGGGTCCTAGAGGCCACCTGTAGTATCTAGATGCTGTTGAATCTCTTTGCCACATAGACTTCTTTACGTGGTCACTCACTGTATCAAGCCCACAATGAGAGCCTCCCTCTCTAATCTGATGAAATAGTCTTATATTATATAATGTAATTATGGAGATAATATACTACTCCTGCCATTTGCTGTTGGTTATAAGCAAGTGATAGCTCCTACCTACTCAAAGGGAGGAGATTACATAATGACATGAATATCAAACAAAGGACAAGGATCACCCTACAAAATTCAGATCAAGTCATTGCTTGCACAAAACCCTCTGTAGTGCAGTGACTTGATCTGAATTTTGATACTAAATGATTATTCTTGTTGCTGTATGAAGAATATTCTATAGAGAGGTCAAGGTGGAAGCAGGTGGCCTTGCTAGGAGGCTAATGTAGTAATCAGGTTGTTTGAAATAGCAATGTACAGGCAAAATAGAAGAGTCAAGAATTATATGCAAGTTTTGGCCTAAGAAAATTAAAGAAATGAATTGACATTTACTGAGATGAAGAAGACTTGACTGAATAATAGGTTTTACTGTGGGATAGTTGGAAAAAAAGAGTTCAGTTTTCGACTTGCTAAGTTAGGAAATGTTGGTTAGATAGCCAGGAGGAGATATTGAGAAAGTAGTTACATAGATGAATGTGGAGTACAGGGGAGAGTTCTGGACTATAGATATACATTTAGATCAGTCAGACAAGATGGAATTTAAAACTGTGAGACTGGATGAGATCACCAAAGAAGTAAGAATAGAGAATCAAAGCCATCTAAAGTCTGATATGTGAAGCACTCTAATGTTTAGAGGTGGAGAGCGGAAGAGGAAACAGCAAAGAAGACTGAGAAGGAGTGTCCAGTGAGGGTGGAAGGTGAAAGAGAACTGATAGAGTAGAATCCTAGGAGGCAAGTGAGAAAAATGTTTCACATGATTATCATAAAATCAGTCTTCCTTCTATATCACTAATTTGATTTCTAGCTAAGTCTATTCTATTCGTTGTTTTTTCTAATATATTATCTAAAGATACTAGATTCACAGTGGTTGATAGTGGTGGGTTTTTTTTGTAAGTTCTGAAATCTTTTTTCTTTTGAATCTTACTGTGTGTGTGTATATATATATATGTGTGTGTGTATATATATATGTGTGTGTGTATATATATATATATATATATATATATATTTGCTTTGAGACAGACTCTTGCTCTGTCAGCTAGATTGGAGTGCAGTGGCATGATCATAGCTCTCACTGCAGCCTGTGAGCAGTCCTCTTGCCTCAGCCTCTCAAGTAGCTGGTACTATAGCCATGTGCCACCACATCTGGCAATTAAAAAAAAATTGTAGAGAGAGACTCTCACTTTGTTTCCTAGGCTGGTTGTTATATTGTTTTATTGTCTTATTTTTTTGTTTTATTATATGATTAGTGTGAAAAATATTTTGGAAAAAATTTCTTTTTTATTTGCCTTTTATTTATTTTTCTTTCCTTTTTTCCCCTCGTATCTAAGTTCTTAATTTGTCAAATGACTGTTTCCAGTTTGCCTGTATGTGTGTATAAGTAGCAGTAGTAAGAGTAGTATATGTATTTACGATATTATCTTGCTTATGCATAACATGGGCAGAATGGGTAAATTTTTCTTGAATAATTTCCCACTGAAAGTGCTCTTCTGGGCTACAGTTGGAAGTCTAAGTATTGTTATTATTATTGTTGATTGAGCAAATAAGTGCTAGGGCTTTTTATTGTCTTATATTAGACCTGGACTCTCCTCTCTTTTCTGAGATTAAAAAAGTATTATGCAGTCAAAATACATTCTCTTCCTGTGGGTGGACACCTTTAGACTTTATATTGTTTTTCCTATTCAGTGTGTTTTCCCTTAGCGATTTTTATGCTTTTACCAAGATTTCAAATTCTTGCTATGGTAGTAGATGTTCTACTCTGAAGAGGTTTTTCATGACGTTTTCCTAGGCTGCCTACTCATTCCCTTAGTCTGCTTCTTTTCCAATGTATCAAGCATAGACTATTCTTACAATTCTCATAATGTTTTGGCAGTTCACCAGTCTCCCTTTGAGGTGAATGCACAGATCCCTGAAACTGCAGATAGTACCAAGTCCTATATATACTATGTTTTTTTCCTATATGTATCTATGATTAAATTTAATTCATATGTTAGGCACAGAAAAAGATTAACAATAACTAATAATAAAACAGAACAACTAGAACAATATACCAGCATCACTACTGTTACATATTGGGGCCATTATTAAGTAAAATAAATGTTACTTGAACACAACCATTGTGAGACCTTGACAGTTGACTTGATAAATGAGATGGCTACTAAGTGACTAAGGGTGGGTAGCATAAACATAGAATATATATGCTGGACAAATGGATGAGTCACATCCTGGGTGGGATGGAGTGGGATGGCATGAGATTTCATCATGCTACTCCAAACAGCATGCAATTTAAAACTTCTAAATTATTTATTTCTGGAATTATCCATTTAATATTTTGGACCATGGCTGACCATGGGTAACTGAAACTATGGAAAACAAAATGGATAGGGGCAACTACTGTATTGTTCAGGGGCCTGAAGTGAAGATTGAAGCGACAACTTTGTTATCTTTAGCTTTTTGCTTCTTCTTTTCTTGAAATAGGAATGTTTTCTAAAATCCAGGTTCTCAACCCTTTCTTACTCATTTTATACTTCTTTTATGTATTTAATGATTATATCTATATAAATATCTCTTAGAGATCTATGTCTATTCTGGACTTCTCTCATCATTACTTAAATTCACCATTTGAATTCCTATTATTTCCTTAAACTCAACGTGTCTAAACCACTAATCTTCACATGACACCTGGCACATAGGAAGTGGACAGTGCATTTAATAATTCTATTTGAATTCATCAATCTGTTCACTATCTTAGGCTTTTAGTTCTTTGACTTTTCTTTTTAATCTAGCCCCCTTGTACAACCAGTTATCAGTTGTGTTGATGTTTCTTTGGAGTATTTTTCGTCTCTGCTTCCTACTCCCTTTGCCAAGGCATTTTAAATTCATTTCCACCCCAGCCCCAAGGAAATGAAATTTAGGAACTGTTTTTCTTTCTCTTATATCTCTTTCCAGTAGAATAAGTATTTCTCATTTACTTTTACCAGTAAGTTTCAAGATAGCACTATATAAGGGTTTTCTTCTAAGAAAAAAAAGTATATCTATATGTTCTATGTCCCTCTATGGATTCCAGAGTCAAATTTGCAAAAGTTGGACAGTATTTACTTGTTCTAACATGAGTTCCTTTTCCATAGAGCTAAAAATAATTCTAACATTTCTAATTACTCCTCTCCTTATAGGGACTGTCTTCAACAATATGTTTCTAATGTTTATGCTGTAATATTTAATTGTGTCCTTTTCAAAATTGACATAGATTTGATGGCTTAAATTGGACAAATATCTCATTGAAGCTATGAATTCGCTATTTCGGATACACTCAGTAATTTCCATCTTTCCCTCAAATTCATTTGGATTAATATGACATATCAGTAGTGACAGCAACTGAATTTTTCAGTGTTTCACTAATTTTGTGAAGTAATGAGACAAAATGCAGTAAAAATTTAATTAGTTGCACAAACACCATAGTATAAAGATAGTGACCCTACAGTAACTGACTTGTTGCCTGGTAGCCAGTGTCAATTCAGGGTTTGAAAGTTGGCATAAAGTTGTAAACATATATTTATGGGATATTCAAAAACCAAATGTATATTTGGAGACTCTGTACCAGAACCTTTTACCAATTACCTTCTCTTAGTTAATTAATAGCTGCCTGCTCATTTAATACTGGTTCTGATTTATTTTTCAGTTTTGACTCTCCAAACCTATTCTTACATTTTATATTTAGTCCCTGATTCATTTTGAATTTTTTGTATCAGGTTTAGGTTGATGTTCACTTTTTGGTTTACAGATATCCATTTGTTCTAGTATCATCTGTTGCAAAGGCTTACTTTCATTGAATCTTGCATCTTTGTCAAAACCTAGTTGGGCCTATTCGTGTGGGTCTGTTTCTGGGTGCTCTACTCTGTTTTATTGACCTATTTGTCTATGCCAAGGCAACACTGAGTTAGTCACTGTAGCTATAGAGTAAATCTTGAATTTGGATATACTTTAATTCTTCTCACTTTATTCATCTTTTTCAAAATTACTTTAGCTATTCTAGTTCCTTGAATTTCATATGAATTTTAGAATAATCTTGGCTATAAGATCTTGATAGAATTTGTATAGGAATTGTTTTAAACCTGTTAATAGAGTGGATTACATTGCTTGATTTTTAAATATTGAGCCAGCTTTGAATCACTAGAATAAACTCCACTAGGTCATGGTGTGTAATTTTAAAAATATTTGCTGAATTTTATTTCCTTTGATTTTGTTAAGAATTTTTGTTTATATTCATGAATATTACTCTAAAATTCATATGAAAGTCAAGGAACCAGACTATATGTTCCAGTTTTCCATGGATATTTATGCCTGTTATCATGGCTTTCTTTCTTTTTTTTAAAATTTAAATTAATTTTTCTTTTCTTTTTTTTTTTTTTAGAGACAGAGTCTTGCCCTATCCCCAAGCTGAAGTGTACTGGCATGATCAAAGTTCATTGTAGCCTTGAACTCCTGCATTCAAATGATCCTCCCAAATTCTGGCTTAATTTTTAAGGGAACCTCTCTCCATTTCAAAAGTGTCCTAGATCGAAAAATAAATTTTGTCATCTAAAATACAGTTATTATTCTCTTTCTTAGAGAGACAATAGATTGAAAACCGACTGAGGAAAGGGATAGCTCTCCATCTTTGTGTCAACAGCCCCACCTTGCTCAGTGCCTTTCATTTAGGGCACTCTTAATCCTTGGGTTAAGGAATATTTTTAAAAAATAGTATTTAAACGTGCTGTAGTTGGTATTTTCTAGTGAAAATCATGATCTTGGCTGATACTAGAACTTAAAATAGGTTGTGTGGGAGGAACTTGGAGCTATATAATATATTATGTTTTTCAGTTTGGGCAAGTAAAGTATAATTTAAAAGATGCATCTATAATAAATTGGAAAATACGCACTTAGAATCACTGATTTGCTTGAAGGCCTGATTAAAAACCCTATGCAATACAAAGTGAGTTTATGACCTGTGCTGATAAATAGAACTATAGAAAAGAACATTATAAGATAGGGAATTAATAAGTGATGGCTTTTTCTCAGATTTTTTAGTAGGTTTCAGTAGTTTTAGAGCTGTTTATATTTTAATTTTTTTGTCTCTTAATCAGCAGATTAAGGTGCTGGTGAACTGCAATGAATGCTTTGCTAAGTTTTTACTGGATTCCCTTTTGTAGATCTTAAAACTGCAGGCACTACTTTTTTTCTTTTTTTCTTTTTTTTGGCTTGGACTGAGAAATATATATTCTGGGTCATATCATGAGGCATTTGTGTTTGGAGAAACAATATTCAATCAGACATGTATTTTAGAGAAGATTTTGTATTTAATCATTTTTAAGAACATGGGTAATCAAGAATCAATCTCCTGGAAACCTTGAATTTAGGAATAGGATGTAAGAAAATAATTTAGCTTTTAAATGTTCATAAGAAAGGAGGAATAGTGCAAAGTGAAATCGTTGAGTTGCTGCATTGTCTAAAGTAACTTGGATTTTCTGTTTTTTTGAGTGAAAAGAACTCAAGAAAAAATGTGGGTTTATTTCAGGATCATTAAATGACAATGAAGTAGTAAAACCTGTCCAATAATGTGGAAATGATTACTTGGTGGTGAAAAAATAAATTTCTAATTATTATAATATCAACTTGCTAAATTAAAAACAAATGAAACATATTTTTCTAACCTCTCTTTTTTTCCTCCTGGGAGGAAACCAATTTTTCCTTCTGGGAAAGGGAAACAATTGGAGGTAATTTGCTTCATTTTCCTGAATATTTTTATGTTGTTGTTGTTTTGGTTTTAAGGAGTGGGGAGTTTAATAAGAAAGAAGGAAGGGAGAAGATAGAAGGACAAAGCTCCCCTGTACAGAGACACAGGGATTGGAGCTCCAAAGCAGAAAGAAGAGGTCCCCAAGTACAGTGCACACCAGCCAGATATATATGCAAAAATTGGAGGTGGCGGTGTCTGATTTGCATAGGGAACAGGGGATTGGTTTGACCAGACATGTTATTCATGTGCCTGATCAAACCAATCCCCAGAGCCCTCCCACTGTAGCCTTTTAATATGCAAATGCAGGGCACCATGATGTTCTACACACACGGGGATATGTATGGGCAATCATGTTGCTAGGAACATGTGAATATGTTTTTTATTTAAAGGAAGTAGAGGTTTTCATTTTGTTGCAAAGCTTGTCGCTGCTGTAGGTTTGCAAATTGAGGAGGTGACGTATATTACAGAGTTAGTTTCAGTTCTGCAAGAAAAAGAACTTCTGGATATCTGTTTCACAACAGCATGAATATGCTTAACACTACTGAACTTTTATATTTAAGGTTAAAATGGTAAATTTTATGTTATATGTTTTTTTACCACAATAAGAAAAACATTTTTTAAAATCTGGTCAATGTAGTCTATTTTCTGCAAATAAACTCTGGATTAGAACTTAATGAGAAATCTAAAATAATGAAGCCTAGAGATTTTAACCGACAATTTTCTTCGAATGAATGACATTTACCTTGAAAGTCACGATAGAGAAGGACAAAGATTCAGCCATGTACATACATAAATATATAAGGTATATAAAATTAGAACTATGAGTTAGACTAGATGAGCTCAGGATTACCATATTAATATTGTTACAGATTTGGCATTTCAGGGCCGAGATGACAACTATATTCTAAATCTTTAATTGTGGATTTAGTTAACAAACAAAAAACACCAAAGGGAAATAGATAATAAGAATAAAGTGTTAAGGGAGCATATGCATAATACTAATTCACCACTTTGGCTGGTAGTATTAAACGCTTGCATGACGTAATTATTCTAACTTTTAACATGCACAGGAGTCAACTCATTTCAATGAACTCCTCTCTGTCCCCTGACTCACTAACTGGCTATTAAATGATGGAATATCAGCTTTATCTTACAGTTTGATATAAAAAGAAATGTGAGAAATGTGGATTAAATCTCAGTAATATTAATATCACATCATGCCAGATTTGGAGGGATCATTACAGAACAGTTAGTTTAAATACCCATCTGATGCCTAGGGTCTTTCTGTAAAACAGGATTAAGAAGAGTGTTTTTAAAAACAATAGCAGATTCCAAAATGGTTGTCATGTGGGCTTTCTTGCAGTGTAATATTCGATCTATTTGGTGGATAGTAATTCCTAAGTGGTTGGGAAGGGAAAACTCATTGCCCAATGAGAGGTCCCATTTCATCCCTAGTTAGCTCTGGTCATTAGCTATTTCTTCACTAGATGTAAAATCTGTATCCACTTAAATTTTCCCTTCCCAGGATCTTTAAGAGTTATCCATATAACAGGCTTTCAAATGTCTTTTTTTTAAAAAAAATCTTAGTTGCTAGCCTTTAATAAACATGTTCCACTTAAAAAAGTTTCTCTTTAAAGTGTCCACAATATGAGACTCAAAGTGATACCTAGTTTTAAGTTTAAGTACCTCAATTTTAGACACTTTTCAGTTTGAATTACTATCAATTTAGTAACATCTGAAAAGAAGGACAGCACAGAAAATGACCTATGTTACTAACCAATGTTATCATGTTATTTTCAAACATGCTTCTTGCTTTATGCCTCATTTACTTATACAAATTGGTTTCTCTGCTGCCCAAATTCCAAAGTAGTACTTTTTTTTAACCATCCTTACTCTCTTTCTTATGTTCTGTGGTAATGTTTATTTATTTATTTTTTTATAAAGTGACACATTATTAAAGAAAATTTGAAGAACACAGCAATGTTTGAAGCAAATATATTACCCATAATAATTATCCAGAGATAACCATTCATTATTTTGCATGTTTTTATTTTTCTGAATGGGGTGTATTTATGCATGAAATATATGAAACAGAGTAGAGATTATATACACATTTTGTACTTTATTTTTTTTGCCAAAACTACATTTTGAACACTTCTCATTAATTGAACATTTGAAAAACCATAATGTGTAAGTTATGTATAATATTCCATTTATAGTAGTTCTTCTATTTACATTGTTTACAATTGTATTTACATTGAATTATAAATAATCTCATAATGGACATATTTCTATATAAATATGTATCTGCATTTGTGATTATTTTATTTACATAGATTTCTTGAAGGGTTAATGGATCAAAAGATATGAACGTTTCCTGAGGCTCAGAGTTATCTCTCTAAAAGGCAGGATGACCATGTAGTTGATTATTTCAGCCAGGACATTTTTACCAGAACAAATGCTAACCTGGACAGAACTGGGACAAGAGGTGCAAGGATTTAACTGATTGAAATGGGACATAGGGTCATCCTACTAAAAGAAAATATAATTATTTTTCCTTTAAGTTAAAACTCTTCCAATGTTTACCCCTTAGTAGGATTAAAAAATAAATCCCTTAGTATGATATATTTTAATAAAGATAGTAAAAGTATATTGTCATGATAATTCATTATCAGCACAAGAATTTGTGCTTTCTTATTCTTCAGAATCTGTTTATGAATGAATGTGAAGACATATTGAGTGTTAGAAATAACACATACACACACACATACACACAAACTTAGGATCTACAGTGTAATCTGACTATAAAATTACAAAGAAGATATGAACATAACACATTACAAAGCATTGCTATAAAGAGGAAGCCTGAACCAAGTAACCGACCAAGAAGTAAATAAAAATGTTTATGAAACAACTTTATTAGTCTTTAAGTCTTTCCCAAATAAAATGAGAAAAGGATTTCACTCTATAATGGGATATTTTGAAGAGATAACTTTCATAATCTAAGTGAATAAATCAGCTTGTAATATGAGGATTTTTTTAAAGAGGCAGTATGACATTTAAACGTGATACAACTATTTTAAGGCAGTTTTTATCTTTCAATTTTATTCTTTTGTCTTTATTTTACTTGTAACCTGTGATAAGGCATTGTGCTTGACAGGGGCAGATATTTAGACAAATTCTAAGACAAAAATTAAGTAGGACATTTTTAAAAACAGCAGATTTAAAAGGGGTTGCTATGAGGGTTCTTGGCAGACAATGATATTCAGTTTTGTAGACAGCAGTTTCCTTGTGTCATCTCTCTGAAAAATAAAATTGTGTTCTTTATAGAAAATATATAGCTGCTAATAAATATTCTTGCTATAATTTTAATTATAGATTTCTTTTACTATTTAAGATATATAAGGAGAGGGAAAATGTAAATCGTAAAGTTAGAGGTATGATAGAATGCTTGTTCTATTTTTCTTCCTTTCCAGTCCAGAAGTCTTTCATTTCATTTTCTTTGCCCATTGCACTGATTAGAACCTTCTGCAAAGTACTGTAGAAGAGGTACTGAGAACAAGCATCCTTGTGTTGTTCCTGACATTAGGGAGAAAATTGTTCAGTTTTATGCTATAAATTTCAGTATGATACTAGCTGTAGGTTTTTCATAGGTACTCTTTATCAAGTCCAGAAAATTCTATTCATAGCTTGCTGAAAGTTACTTTAAAATGAAGAATTAATATTGAATTTTGTCAAATTTGTTTTTAAATCTTTGAGATAATTATATGGGTTTTCTCATTTACTTGTTAATACAGTGAATTACATTCATTGTACTTGATTGTTAAGACAATTTGCATTATGGGATGAACTTTACTTTGTTATAATACATTATGCTTCTTTTATATTACTGAATTTTATTTACAAATTTTATTTTGCATCCATGTTTATAAAGAATATTGTCCATAGCTTTTGTTTTTATTTTTCTTGTAATGCATCTCTGATTTTGCCTTAATACTTGCCTCATAGAAGTAGTTGGAAAGTATTTTTGCCCTTTCCAATTTTCTGGAAAAGCTGTATAGAGTTGATATTATATCTTCCTTCATTATTGCTAGAGTTCACCATCTGGGCCAGGAGCTTTGTTTGTGAAAACACTACACAGTCAATTTTAAAAATAAGCAGGCTATCTGTTTCTTCTAGAGTGAACTTTGGTAGTTGGTATCTTTTAAGAATATCATTTTACCTAAGTTGTTAAATATTTTGACATAAAGTTATTGATAAAACACACTTATTATTTTTTCACTTTCTGTAGAATCTGTAGTAATGCCACTTCTTTTATTATGTGTATAATTTGTGTCTTCACCCCGTTTTTCTTCAGGAGTCTCCCTAGCAGTTTATCAACTTTATTGATTTTGTAAAGAATGAGCTTTGGAGTTTCTTAATTTTTTTTGACTGTTTTCTTTTTTTTGTTGATTTCTGCTCTGCTATTTATTTATTTTGCTTACTTGAGGTTTAATTTGCTATTCTTTTTATTCTATAAATGTCAGTTATATCAAGATGCTTAATAGTGTTATTTAAGTCTCCCGCATTTTGCCAATTTTCTATTTTTTCTATCAATTATAGACAAAGAAATATTCAAGTTTCCAACCATAATTGCAGATTTGCCTATTTCTCTTTGCAGTTTTATTAGGTATTTACTTTGTATAGTTTCAAGCTCTGTTTCTAGGTGCATAAACATTTAGGATTGTTATGTCCTCTTACAGAACTGACCCCTTTATCATTATGAAGTGGTTTTTTTTAAATCCCTGGAAATATCTTTTGCTCTGAAATATAATTCATCTAATATTAATATAGCTACTCCATTTTTTTCTTTTGATTACTGTAGCATGGTCTACTTTTTCTATCTTTTTAAACTTTTTTTTTTTAAGCTATAGAGTATTGTACATTTTGGGGCTCTAGGTTTCATGTGGGTGGATCTTTGATATCGTTTTGTATTTTTGAGAGACTCGGACTATGTCTTCTCTCCCCTATGTGTGCCCCATTAACATGCTGAGTCAGAATGGTTAATAGTTTTATTTGTGAAGATATGGGGAAGGGCTCATTTTGTATATAAATGGTTGTTGGATTTTATGTAGTCAACTTGAGCTAACAATTCCTGATGGACTACTGTAGGGGATATGTCTAGCAGGCAGTTGAATATGTGGTTCTGGATCTCAAAACTACATGTTCAGGAGGTACTTGAATTCATGGGTATGGATGAGTTTCCCTAGTAAAACTCTTAAGAATTAGAGGACAAAATATGAAAACCTGGCATGCATGATAATTTAATGAGATGTAAAGTTCTGATGCAGTAGTGATACTTACAGTAACAATTTTTTTATATCTATGAATTGTTAAATACAAAAAACAGTGAATCTTATATAATGAAAGATCATTTGGATATTTCACTCTATGATCTGCAGATATTTTTATATTTCATCTAAAGTACTTGATCTAAATGTATTACCTCAGATAGATTAAACTGTCCATAAGTAGTTTTTTCTTAAAATTTAATATTGGATGCCACAAAGAATTCAGTTGTCCTGGTGAACAAGTTATATAAAGTGCCCAAAAGGCTCAAGTTTGTCAGCTTTTTGTTTAGAATTCTTTAGTGCCAAGTAATATGACAGTATTCACATATCTTAAACCTTTGAAAACTATGTGATTCAGTTCCCATGTCTCAGAGTATTTTCCCTAATGATCTTATATTTTTGTTTAAGTGCTCCTGTTGTTGAGTAATCTTATCCTGATTAGGGGTGGAGAAAATAGTGGGATAATCCCATTACATGCCAAAATGTCACAGGCTGGATTCTTCATGCTAGAAGTCTTGGCAGCAAACTTTCAAGTTCCTAAGGGGCTTGTGTAGGCTGTTCAGAAAATTGATCCTAAATAAGATTTTATTTTAACTTTAAAATGCACCTGTCCAAAAACTTTTAAAAAGATATTATAATATTTGACATAATATCTCTACTTATTTTTTTTTCATGTTGACTGTTGGTTATCTATGAAATGTGTTATACTTATCCATAATCCAATGACAGGGTAGAAAGTTGGATGATTTATTAAAAGTGATTTACCTAGAAAGTAGTGTTTTCAAATTCTAACTCTGGTTTTGTTATTAGCAGATTGTGATATGTGCAAAGTCATACTGCTGGCTGGTATTACAGTCAATCCAGTGTCCAAATTATAGAAGGATTTTGAAATTATGTTTCTGCTGAAGGCATGATTACTAGCAATTTAATCTAACCATCCCTTCACATTTTTATAAAATAAAAATTTAATTTAAAGTCAAATGCAAGATTTGTGAACAGAACCTTATCTCCAGTTGAATTACCATTTTAGGAACTTAGGTGATAAACTTAGTTACATCAGGGCTGTGAGTTACTTGAGACATGAAACTGATTGTCACATTTATTTCACATGGATTTTTTTTCTAGGGCCATATGACTAAAATTAGACCAGATATGTAAGTTAAAAATAGTAAATACTGTAAACTATGAAAAAGATATTCTTAGTGTATATATATTTATAAAAGTCCATTTTATGTTGTCACTTAAAAAATACATCTGTTGTCCCTCCTACAGTCCTATTAACTCTTTTTGTATTTTTCAGAAAATATTTACACATAGGAATTGCAATTATTCAAAAATTGTTTTAACTTATGTTAATGATAAGAATGATGATCAGCAAAGGTAATAACACAGCTCAATAAACCATTTAATATACTGAACGAAAAGGTGCAGTTACCGTAGTGAAACTTTTACTCACCAACATAATCAGTGGAGGGAAGACCCTAGGCTTTCAAACAAGGTATATCCTAGAAACTAGGGTCAAGTACAGGAAATATCCTCCAATACTAATGCTAGGTACCATGCATGGATGAGATTTGCTATCTACAGCCATCTCTTCTAGAAGTGACTCATATAGTGTGATTTTGAAACTTCAGGAGCTGAATATGACAGCAGGAATAAACCAAACTAAAATATAATTACATTTAATGAAATAAAAAAAATACATATTGTGGACATAGGTTGAAATGAACACAGGTAATAATCTTTCATGAACTGTTGAAAAACCAGTTACAAAGTAAGCATTCTATTTGATACACAAAACTTATGTATATCAAGGTTTCTTAGGCAAGATGTTACCCAGTTTAACACCCTTCTATTGTAATATCTGAGCATCACGTCTTCAGGAAGATCTTCATGATATAAATAAATAAATAAATGGCAATTTTCACAATAGATAATTTTGGTTAATGAAAATAATTTCATTAGATTTTACCTCTATTATTTCTTTTAAAAATTATATAAGTAATGCATGTTGTTTTTAGAAAAATTAGAAAAATGAAATTGCATCACAATATTATTTGTACTTTTTACAAAATGTGATCCTTTTAAACATATTATTTTAAAACCTAATTATTTGTTTTTGTTAGTGACATCATTAGGTAGAGATATTTCAGTTAGCCCTAAGAAAAAAATATGATTACTACTATTAGGTTCATTTTCCATTAACGTGAAAAGAATAGCAGTAACACTGAATTTAAACATCAGAAAGCTATATGCAAATAATTTTTAAAACTGCAAGCCTGAGACCCAAATCCTATACCTATAGGAATCCACTGAATTTTCTATTTTCACAAACCATCTTTTCTTTACTAAGATTTATTCATAATAATTCTTGTGGTTATGGAGTAATGATGGCAAAATAGTAACAGTTGGGTCATTTGTTAGCAAGTAATAGAAACACAATAATAGAAATGTTAGCAAAAGACCCTAAGACCTGTGGTGACAATAAAAGGGGCTTTTATTTTCTGAAAGCAATCTCTTGATTGGGTAGACCCAGCCTTTGGAACAATATGAAAGTGCAATCTGAGGAAGGATTAGAGAGTTAGAGATTATAAAGGCAAAAACCCAAATCCTGGGGAGCCAGAAACAGAGTCTTGCTTAGACCACCTTTAAGAACAAAACCACAAGTCTCTATTGGCTAATTCTAAGTGGTCAATTAGGAAATTTTTAGCAGCAGTCTATTTTGGCATTCATAGACATCAATAACAGGAACTGGTTTAGCTTGATCGCAGAAAAAGAAGTCATGATATTTTTGCAACAGTTTCCAAGAACACAGAGTATGTGACTGCCACCTCATCCTGTTATGACTGCCCAGTTTTGCTTGAACTTGAGTGTCTCAGTCACAGGGAGTCTACTTTGTCTGTAGATGGGGCGTAATTTGACAGCAATAAGTGTTACAGCCCAATGGATTCTTCTTGCCTGCTGCACAGAAAAAAGCCAATACACTGAGACAGTGGTGTTGCAGTACAGAAAGAGTTTATTTACTATAAGGTAGATTGGTGGAAGAATGGGAGATATGTCTCAAATTCACCTCCCTGAGAACTCAGAGGCTATGGGTTTTATGGATAATTTGGTGGGCAGGTGGCTAGGAAATGGGTGCTGCTAATTGGTTGGGGATGAAATCATAGATCTTGGTCAAAAAATTTCTTGGTGTGCTGAGTCAGTTTCTGGGTAGGGGCCACAGGACTGGTTGAATCAATTCCTTGGTATGAGTCATGGGTTTGGGTGGAGTCAATTTGTTTCTAGAATTCGAAAGTCTGAAAAATAGTCAAAGACCAAGATAGTGATGTTATCTGTAAGAATAATTGGGGAAGTCATAAATCTTGTGACCTCTGGCTACATGACACCTATGAAGTAAGAAATTATAGAAAAGCAAGCTAGGATACAATAAATGGTTATCATTTAGATATACTTACATTTTAGTAGAATTCAGGCCCTTCCTGTAATCCTAACCTTGTGGTCATTCATTAATTTTACAATGGCAGTTTTCATTCCCCAAACAGAAAGTGCTTAGTTTTGGGAAGGGACTATTATCATCTTTGCTTTAATCTATAAACTAATTCTGTTAGCTTGACCTACACCTAGGTCACTTAGCTTGTGAGGTTGGAAGCAAAATGGAGTCAGTTATGCTAGATTTCTCTCAGTGTCATCATTTTTGCAAAGATGATTTTATAAGCATAGAGATTCTTTTTTCTTTTCAAAATTACTTCATCTGTGATATATCTCTCACATTCTCACACATATTTTTATCTTGGCCAGTGCCTGTCTCATACTTCATAATAATGCCACCTTTATTGCTCTTTAAGGTCACCTCATCTAGGTGAAGACTGTTCCAGACAGACTCTGACCTTGTCTTTTGGTTTCCCTGATCCCAGCATTAGCCAGTACATAAGATGCATTAGTGTAGCTAAATGTATCACATTCTGAATTTTTCAAGGGTAGTTTATAAATAAATTTTTTGGTACTTTTTCTATGTTTAATGTGATTTTGAATTGGCTTGATAGAATAAAACTTTTTTTTTTTTTATGTCTGGCATCTGTCAACTGTTCTCTTCTTCATTTTGTAGGCTAGTGGCAGACCCAAATATCACTCTGAGACCCCTTTACTGTTCTTTCCTGATTTCTGTAACATTCAGAAACAAATGTTAAAGTAATGCTGCTATTGAGTTTGAGCTATGGTTGAAGTAATAAAAACTTCGTAAAACATTTTTGTTCAGTAACCCATACTCTACCTGACCACCTGACCAGAGATACATGTTTTGGAACTTGTCATTTTTGTTAGGAAAATGTAGGATGTGTAGGATGTCAAGCTTTTATTCAGCTATGAGGTCTTTAGTACCTGTTCCTGCATTAGAGTTGTAAAACGCAAGGAAAATTTTTCCTTTGTCTTCTGAAGGTTTGCTGAAAATCAGCTGAGAAAAGACAAATTAATAGGAGAAAAGGCACTCAAAATTTGTTAATGTGCACATATATACAGGGGAGTCATTACAAAATATGAACTTAGAGAGGGGTCAGATAGTGATGCTTAAATACTCTCTTACGAGAGAGAGATGTATGGGCCTGGGAGGTGGAAGGCAATTATGAATAAAGCTACTATAAACATTCAGGTATAGGCTTTTATGTGGACATGTTTTAAATTTTGAGTAAATACTGAGGAGTGAGATGGCTGGATTACATGGTCAAAGCATGTTTAGTTGTGTAAGAAACTGAAGAATTGTCCTCCAGATGGGCTGTATCATTTCGCATTCCCACCAGCAATACATGAGTTTCTGTTGCTCTTCATCCTGTCAGCATTTGATGTGGTTAGTGTTCTAGATTTTGACTATTCATTTCTTATTTGGCTACTCTAATGATTTTTCGAAACCTGTCCTTTCTAACTGTGACAGCTATTATCCTGCCTCTTCAAGTATTTTTTTTTCTTTTTTCTTTTTCATCACTGGGCATGCCTAGATCTTTTACCCTTTAATCATGAAAATAATTTTGGGAAACGTGCACCTTTAATTATTAAAGTTTTGAAAATTATGAGCTTTTCTGTGTCTCATACTTTCTTAAAGTACCTCCTTACTTCAAGATACTGTCTTCATTGATAATTAAGCGTTGTCAATGGAGATCAATTCTTCAATTCTTTACTATAAGCTAGCAGGTTGAGTTTTGGAGGATACTTATAGTAGCATCTACATTAATTTCTAAAGACCTTAATTTTCACTTTGTACATTATGTAACTCTTTCCATAAGTTTTATGTTAAAAAGTTTGTATTGCTCTTAATTAATGCTATATATATTTGAGAAACTAAGGCCCCAGAAAATAAGTCATATCATACTGGAAGTCAGTAGCTAAACCTATGGCACATATATTTCTGGAGAACTAGCCTTTTTGTACTACTAGTAAAATCACTGCAATTTACTGATATATCAATTGTTTTGCAAATAGTTTTGAACATTTGTATTAGAGACTTTTCCTAGGAACTATGAGGGATATTATGATAATTTGGACTGAAATATTATTAAGATTTGCAATGTAGTGGGGGAAGTAACATGTACACACAAATAACCATAGTACAAGACTTATTTATTTTTTATTTTTTTGAGACAGAGTCTCACGCCGCAACCAGGCACCAGGCTGAAGTGCAGTGGCGTGACCTCGGCTCACTGCAACCTCCGCCTCCCGGGTTCAAGCAATTCTCCTGCCTTAGCCTCCTGAGTAGCTGGGACTACAGGTGCACACCACCACACCCAGCTAATTTTTTTGTATTTTTAGTAGAGACGGAGTTTTACCATGTTGGGCAAGATGGTCTCCATCTCTTGACTTGGTGATCCACCTGCCTCGGTTTCCCGAAGTGCTGGGATAACAGGCGTGAGCATACTACAAGATTTACTATAGAGAATAGATAGTGTAAGTGCTGTGGGATTCTTATGGGAGAAGAAAGACTTAGGAGGAGGAGGAGCAAAAAAAGAAAATTTTGTGGAGGAGGCATTCAAAATGTTCCTCTAAAGAAAATCAGTATTGGAGAAAGCAGCAGGAGCAAAACTAAGGAAGGAGGAAAGCACAGGGTGGTAGTAGTGTTGGGAAAAGGAAAGGAGTTCACCTCTGCCCAAGCTTATTGAGCATCTGTAAGGGCATGGGGACTTTGAGCTGGATATGTGTGGCTTTGGGTTATTTATTATTAGATTATAAACACTAGGACTTTGATCAAAACAGATCCATAAATAGGTCTATGATTAAAAAGATTTTTATGATTTTAAAAATATTTAGTGATAAGGTTATATGTGATGGAAAGCTAGGTTGTATATCATTTATTTGGCTCTAAACACTGTTACTTAGTTTCACATGCTAGCGTTGTTAGCCCAAGGAATTGGCAGAATAGTAGTGGTCCCCTCTTTATATTGTGATTTTAGAAATACCAGGAAAGTTTGTTTTACAAAATTCTCTGTCCTCTAATACCTGACATTTTCTTTTGCATATTCTCTAAAAGCAAGTGATCAATGCCTTGATACATTTCCTTTGTTAAAATACAAAATCCTTTGAGCATAGCATGGGAGTCCTGTGCCAGGTAAGAATATCTCCAAAAGGAGAACGTGTAAGTCAAACCTGATTTTAATATTTTTTGACTGACTTTGTAATTTTATCTACTCTGTTCTGATGTATTTAAGAAAAATGTTAAATATAAGTAAATATATGTACATAAAAATATAACACACTTGAGTTCATTGGTAGTTTTTATAGGTATATTTTAATTAAAATTAAATAATCATTGTTTCTGGCCTAAAAGGTGTTTTCTGGCACATGAAATCTGAAATCAGACCGTTAGTGGGTAGTTGGATTAGGCAGCCTTCTTTGGAGGAAGGTTGGCTGTGCTTTCTTAATGACTACCTTGATTTTTGTTAATGAGCTATTCAGATATACAAAAGGACAATTAAGTTCACTTTCAACCTTCTGCTGTACTATTTTCATCTTGCATAAATAGTTCTTAATAAAGTCATTTTATTCTAAATTGCTTTTATTTTATGTAATGCCAGCTTTTTACTTAGAAAGAAAATACTTGAAGAGTTAGCATATGGTTAACTTATGCCACTCTTCTCTTGGCTTTCTTAGTATATTTCATGCTCTTCACTATGTTGTTTCCCCTTATTCTCTATTACTTCTTCTTCAATGTAAGACCCGTTGCCTTTGTGCTGCTCTGGAATGTTTGAACCTCCCTGCTGATCTTCTTTAACTGGGCCTATTTTGTACACCCAGTACCCTAACAAATCTCGACTTTTCTCTCCATCATCTTCAGCCTTGCCATTTTTGCCTCCCTCCCTCCCTCCCTCCATCTCTCCCTTCTTTCTATCCTTCCTTCCTGTCTAGAACCTGGAAGTTTGTATATTTTGTTAATATTTACAAAGAACTAGTTTTGATTTTGTTCACAATCTCTGCTGTGCCATATTTTGCAGTTGTTTTCTATCCTATTCATTTTCACTCTTACCAATTTCTTATATTTTCTTTGAATTTAATATATTTTTGCTTTGTATCTGTTAAAGTTGAATGCTTATTTAAATACTTGTTATTTTGTTTTAATAAACACATTTAAGGCAATTTATTTCTTGATATTCCTTTGCTTTTCACAGGTATGGTTTATTGTTTTTCTGTTTATTTTCAGTTCTAAATATTTTATAATTTCCTTTGTGATCTAGTCTTTTAAAAAGTATTATGTTTTTAAGAGAAGTTTTGGCTTTACAGTAAAATTAAGAGGAAAATATAGAGATTTCCTATATATCACCTAAATTCACTTGTTTTAGATTTTGGCCATTCTAATAAGTGGGTAGTGGTTTCTCATTGTTTTAATTTGCATTTCCTTAATGATGTATAATGTAAAGCATCTTTTCATTTATATTCTTTGGTGAAGTGTCTGGTAAAATATTTGGCCCATTTAAAAATCAGATTGTTTTCTTATTGTTGAGTTTTGAGAATACTTTGTATATTTTAAAGAACCGTTCTCGATCAGATATATCTTTTGCAAATATTTTCTCCCAGTCTGTGGCTTGTCTTCTCATTCTTCTTGATAGTGTCTTTCATAGACCAGAAGTTTTTATTTTAGTAAAATATAGCTTATATCAATTATTTTTTCATGGATAACTTTAGTGTCACTTATCAGTAGATGATCAAATAATACAAATTTATCAAATAATATATTATTTGTATTATTTGATCATCTCTATTGATAAGTGAATGTAATATGTTTCTTTCATGAAGTTATACTATAGCCTCTCCCATTATTGATATCACCCACCAGAGTGATATATTCGTTACAACTGATGACCCTATATTGACACATTATTATCACCCAACACCCATAGTTTACATGAGGGTTCACTCTTGGCGATATACATTCTGTGGGTTTGGACAAATATATAATGACATGTATTCACCATTACATGGTGTATTTCACTGCCCTAAAATCCTCTGTCCTCAGTTAATTCATCTCTCCCTCTCCCTTTACCCCTGCCAACTAGTGATCAGCTTATTGTCCTGATAGTTTTGCTTTTTCTGAAATGTTGTATAGTTGAAATTATACAGTATGTGGTTTTTTCAGATTGGCTTCTTTCACCCAGTAATATACATTTAAGTTTCTTCCATGTCTTTTCATGGTTTGATAGCTCATTTCTTTTTAGCACTGAATAATAGTACATGCTACTGAAGGATATCATGGTTGCTTCTGTTTTAGCAATTATGAATAAAGCTACTATAAACATTCAGGTGTAGGATTTTATGTGGACATGTTTTAAACTCTTTGAGTAAATACTAAGGAGTGAGATAGCTGGATTTCATGGTCAAAGCATGTTTAGTTTTGTAAGAAACTGACACATTGTCCTCCAGAGTGGCTGTATGATTTCGCATTCCCACCAGCAATGAGTGAGTTTCTGTTGCTCTACATCCTGTCAGCATTTGACGTGGTCAGTGTTCTAGATTCTGGCCATTCTAATAAGTGGGTAGTGGTATCTCATTGTTTTAATTTGCATTTCCTTGATGATGTATAATGTGAAGCATCTTTTCATTTATATTATTTGGTGAGGTGCCTGTTAAAATGTTTGGCCCATTTAAAAATCAGATTGTTACCTTATTGTCGAATTTTGAGAATTCTTAGTATATTTTAAATAACAGTTCTCTATCAGATACATCTTTTGGAAGTACTTTCTTGCAATCTGTGACTTGTCTTCTCATTCTTCTTGATAGTGTCTTTCACAGACCAGATGTTTTTATTTTAATAAAATATAGCTTATATCAATTTTTTATCTGTAATTTCAGTGTCATATTTTAAAAAGTCATCACCAAACCGCGTTATCTAGACTTTTCTCCTGTTATCTTCTAGGAGTTTTATAGTTTACATTTTACTTTTAGGTTTGCAATCCATTTTGAGTTAGTTTTTGAGAAGGGTGTAAAGTTTGTATTTAGATTCTTTGCTTTTTGCATCTGGATGTCCAGCTGTTCCATACCGTTTGTTGAAATGACTGTATTTTGTCCATTGATCTTTGACAATGGAGCTTAATGTAGAATCTATTTCTGGACTATGCATTCTGTTCCATTTATCTATTTTTCACTTCTTTTACCAATACCACATTGTCCTTATTACTTTATATTAAGACTTGAAATGAGGTAGCGTCAGTCTTCCAACTTTGTTCTTCTTCAATGTTGTGTTGGCTATTGATCTATGGTTTAATCTATGAGTTATTCAGGAGTATGTTTTAATAAACTATCCTTACTGTTCATTTTTAACAACTATATTCAAACATTTAACATTTATTGAGACATTTTATGTGACTTAGAATATAGACACTTTTTTTGTAAATGCCCCACATGTTCTTAAGAAGAGTATGTATTTTCTCTGCAGAAATACACACCCAAACACACACACACATAATATCAGGAATATATCTAATGTTAGATTTAAATCTTTTCTAATTTGTGTGTGCTAAAAAGTTTGAAACTATTTTGTTAGGTACATGTGAATTCATGTTTGCCCTATCTTCTTGAACTGTTGTCCTCTAAATATATAATTTGGTGTACCTATTTATCCCTATTAATAATTTTTCATCAGATATTTATTTTATCTGATAACATTATTGCTACAATTTTTTTGGTATTATTTCTTGGTATTTATTTTCTCAGGAATTTTCAACCTTTCTATGTTTTTGGTTTTAACTATATCTTTTATAGCCAACCTGAGCTGATTTGTATTCATATTATCTTATTAATCTTTATTGATAAGTAAATATAATCTGTTTATTTTATTGTACTTATTTTTTTTTAACATCTTAATTTATGTTTCTGCTTATCTTCCATTTTCCTTTTCTTTTTTTTCCCTCTCATCTTTGGCCTTGTTTAGCTTGATAACATTCTCAAAAATTACTGTGCGGTTTTTCTGGCATTTTTGGAGTTATACATTATATTTCTATTCTATTAAATGTTACCTTTAACATTTCCATGGGAATATTTGTCTTTAAATTTCTCTTTAAACATTGTTAAGTCTATTTATCCTTTTCTTAAACAAGCTAAGGGACTGGAGCCGCTAATCTACTGACTCCTTTCTGTTCCTTGTTTCCCCCTTCTTGGTTGCTGAATTTAAAAATTTAGTTCTACATGAAAAAATCCACCCTGATTGCTCTTTTAAGTTGTTTTTGTAGGTAATAGCTATGTACATTTATAAACATACTTATAAACATATTTCTAAGCATATTTAGAAACATCAATTTTGGGGCTGTTTCTTTTGTTCAGTTCATTCTTTTGGGCTTATTTTTTTCTTCCTGTGAAGCTTACTTTTTAGCAACACTTTTGAATATGTGTTTGGGTGTGTTGTATGATTTCTTAGGCTTAGTATTTTAGAAAGTATTTTGTTCTCAATTTTGCATGACAGTTTAGATTGATTTTGAATTTTGTATTTATTTGTGTTTTCCCCAGATACTTTAAACATTGTCTTCTGTTAATTATCATTGCTGTCAAGAGTTCTTTTATCAAAGTTGCCATCCTTTTCTAGTTAGCCTGTCTTTTCTCTATATGAGAATTTAAGTTTTTTATTCATTTTTCTTCAAATATTTATTGATTTCCAGTTAGTGTTGTAGGCACTGGGGGATACATCAGTGAACAAAGCAGTAAAAAAAATCCCAGCATTCATTAACCTTGCAGTCTAGGGAGTGAATATATAAGCTAAGATAAAACTAGATGCTATAATAAATTAAATTCCTAATTATCAGTAGCTTGATTACTTGAATTTTTATTTTTTATTCATCAAACTGTCCCAGTTAGACAGCTCTCCTCCAAACAGTTATTAAAAGACACATATTATTTCTTCTTCTGCTATATGACTGCCATCTTTTACATTTGGAGTTTGGTACCAGTGTTGTCCTAGGGTCATTTCCATTTCAGCCGGCAGGGAGGGGAAAAAGCATGGAGCATTGCATGGGAGGTGTTTAGGCACCAGACTTGCAAGGGGCACTTATTTTGACCACATATTTTCCTGTGGCCAGAACTAACTCACTTTCCACACTTTAACTTCAAGGGCACTTGGAAAAAGTAATCCAACTATGAGTCCAGGAGGAAGAGAAAATACATTTGGGAATCAGCTAGTGGTCTCTGCCATATAGAGAGATAATAAATTGTATGTTAAATAGTATTAGTGTAAAGGAGGAAAATAAATCAGGAAGGATTTAGAGAGGGTTGCATTAGAGAATGGGTGGCTGGTGAAGGCCTCATAGAGAAGGTGTTTAAGTATATACCTGGGAGAAGTGAAGGGTTGTACCTTGTGAATCTGACAAAAGAGCATTTCAGGCTTTCAAAGTAATGGATTCAAATGCCTTCAGGTGGGGGCAAGCCTGGTCTGACCAGAACAGCAGTGAAGAAAGCTCTGTGGCTTCAGGAGAGAGAGTCAGGGGCTGAAGGGAAAATGAGGTTAGCTAGCCATAGATAATGTAGGGCTGTGTGGGGACATGGTGACTTCTGTATTTACTCCAGTGACACTGGAAGGCATCAGTAGCTTTTGAATGGAGGACATTGTCTGACTTATGTTTTATTTGAATAACCCTGGTTGCTGGGTTGGGAGTAGGTCATGGATAGGGGAAGGAAGTAGAACTAGGCCACTTAGGAGGGTGTTCTAATAATTTAGGTAAGAGGGAACAGTGGTTTCAGCTAGAGTAGTTAGTAAAGGTGTTGTGAAGCTACCAGCTTCTGAATTTAGTTTGAAGGAAGAGCTGACAGGATTTGCTAATGAATAGGATGTAGATGTATAAAACAGAATAGCCAAGGATGGTTGTCTGGCCTCAGTAACTGGAAGAGTGGAAATGTCATTTTCTGAGGGAGAAATCATCAGAATAGGATCAGGAAGTCAGTATCAATGTGTAAAATTTGAGGTGGCTTTGTGACATTCAAATGAAGATGTTAGAGCCAAGGGGAGAGGCCAAGCATAAAAATGTCTGTTTGCCAGTTATCAACATAGAGATGGTATCGAAAGCCATGAGCCTGGATGAAATCACAAAATAAATGCATGTGTTGGAAAAGAAAAGAGATTAAAGTCTGAGCCTTGGGACATTCCAATATGTTGAGGCCAATGAGATGAGAAGGAACTAGCATCAGAAACTGAAAAGGAAGTAAGAGAAAATCTAGGACACTGGAAATTCCTGGAAGCTAAATGAAGAAAACATTTCAAGGAGACAGTGATAAAATACGTTAAATGCTATTGAGGGAATAAAACCTTTTGGGTCAATGGGGTACCTTTTGGAAATCATAGCATGGAAAAAGGACAACACCTTCAACCATATCAGGAGGCTGTGTTCAAAGTATCAGTTAGCTGTTCAACCACATTCTAATACTGATTGCAAGTTCAATAGAAACTAGGAAACAACAACCAAAAGGAGACATTAGGTGACTCATGGTTACAAGCTCCCTCCCCACATAGGACTAGGGGACAAACACTCAGCAACTCAGAATTACCTGGGAATATAAACCCAGGCAGCCCTGACCAACAATGGCAACCCTCTCGGGTCCCCTTCCACCCTTCCATGCTGTGGAAGCTTTTATTTCGCTTGCTCAATAAACTGCATTGCTTCTCACTCTCTCAGTCTGTAAACTCTTGTTTGGAACTGGAACACTAAGCCAAGAACCTGAGCCTGGAGCCCAAGCTGCAGATCTGGTTACACTTTTAATAGAACGTCTAAGATGAGGACTAAGATTGACACTTAGATTTAACACCATGAAGGTTTTTGGCGACCTTGATCAAAGAATGGTAGGTTGCATTCCCCAGAAGGACACTTGGTCATGGAGATGAGAGTGGTGTTTGTTAATTAGCGCTCTTGAAATAGCCGTCTCTGGATTTTGAAAGGGAAGAAAGCAGGAATTGTCAGAGGGAGAAATTGAGCTGTGATGCAGTCTAGTGAAGGGTCCCTGGGGGAGGGTGGGGGGGTTTTGATATTGAGTTGACCCTTCAGAGAGTTGTCCTGAGTTAGGACAAGTTACCTGAGCCTGCATAAACCCTAGTTGACTAGTCACTGATATTGGACTGCCCTGTAAGGTAACTGTGTGAATCCTCAGCCAGGGCAATTCTGAAGGGCAAAGCTGGGGACTGTAATCTGGTGGCATTGTCAGCAGCTGGGTAATAAGTTCTTTAGGGGGCTCTGAATAGTACATCACAGAGTTCACTAGAGGTAGTTTAGATAGAGTAGCAAGGGCAAAAGCTTTGTGAGAGCTGGTTTAAAAAAGAGTGGGAAGACAGAAATTGGAGAGAATCAGTTTAGATTACTTTTTTTTTTCTTCTTCATTTCTGATACTAGGAAGTATCTGGGTATCGATTTCTTTTTATTCTTTCTTGACATCTGGAATGTAGTTTTAATCTTTAGATTCATGTCATTTTTCAATATGATACTTCAAATATTGCTTTTCCTCCATTTTCCCCCCAGAGCTTCCTTTATACACAGGTTGGAATCTTTCAACTTTTCTTTTGTATCTTTCAATTGTTACTTCATCTTTCTTTCTCTATCTCATTTTGTTAACTTCTGGGAAACTCCTTAGTGTTATCTTCTAGTTCACTGATTCTCTTATACTGTGTCCAATCTAGATTTCATTCTGTATATTAAGCTTATACAATTTTTGAAAGAATATATTTTTATTTAAAGGATTCCAAATTATTCTATTTCATATGTCTATTTTTTTTCTGGCTGTTTGGTTTCATATTTTTATATTATTTTTCTGAGATATTATTTCTTCCTCTATCTCTTGGTAGAGTCTTAACCTACTTATTTTAGATTCTTTTTCATATTCTTTTATTGTTTTCATTTCCTATGGAGTGAATTACTATTCAATTGTTGATCTTATTGGCTGTCTTTCCTAGTGTTAGTTTTGGACATACATTTAATAATTTTAAAATTATATCATAATAATTTTCATGCTTATGTAGAATAGGAAGTTTTATTATATTTTTGTTTTATTTACTTCTAATGCTCATCACTTTCTGATTCACAGTACTGTAGTTGCCACTGGCTTCCCAGTCCAGAACCAGATCTTATACTGGTTCTTTGGGTGTCCTGCTCCTGTTATAGTGATATTTCAAACCTGTTTCTGAGCCAGTGGCTGGTGTGGCTAGGGCTTGGTAGTGAGACATGTCTGTCTCCTCTGCCTCTCCAAACATGGAACTTACAATAACCCCCTGTCTCAAGCACCAGTGAGAAGTTGCATTTCTACCTCTTTTCAGCTAGTCATTTTTAGCAGAGCCTGGCTGTGATCTCCTACCTCATTTGAGAATTATTTTGAGTTCTGGTTATTACACTGCAGCTGAATTCCAGGTTGCCTCTATCTACTTCTGGGAGCTGGGACAGCATCCACAGCTTCAGTCTCATCACCCCTCTGTATTTATTTTCTATTTCCAGCCCTTGAAGCTAACAAAAAGTACATCCCTACCCTATGTATACCCTATTTATGCCTGTCTCATTCCTTAGGGAAAAGCTTTCAGCCAGATTTTTTTTTTTAGACAGTCTTGTTCTGTTTCCCAGGCTGGTGTATGGTGGCATGATCTTGGCTCACTGCAACTTCTGCCTCCCAGGTTCAAGCAATTCTCCTGCCTGAGCCTCCTGAGTGGCTGGGATTATAGGTGTATGCCACCATGCCCAACTAATTTTTGTATTTTTAGTAGAGATGGGTTTCACCGTGTTGGCTAGGCTGGTCTCAGACTCCTGACCTTAGGTTACTTGCCTGCCTAGGCCTCCCAAAGTGCTGGGATTACAGGTGTGAGCCACCCACCGCACCTGGCCTTTTGGCAGATATTGATGAGAAAAAGATAGGTGCTTTGATATTAGTTACTCAATGTGCTATACCTCCCAGGGATTTTGTTTTTTCCTAGAAAGATGTAAATGCTAGATATGGTGCTGTACACATCAATGATGTATTAATTGTGGACAGTATTTGCTTTCTTGGGGACTCATGTTTCTAAAATCACCCATGTAGTACACAAAACATTATACCTATTTATCTCTTATCCTTTCTTTTAATTCTTTACAGAATCCACACATATTTATAGACTCAAGATTAGAGTTTATTATTAAGTCCTTCCATGCATTTCACGTCCCCAGTATTCCCTTCTTTCTTCTTTAATGATGTTGAGGAATACGGTCTTGAGGCTCTTGCCATCCATCCTTCTTTGTGTTCTCTGTGCTTTCTATGCTATTCACATCCTGGAGTCTTCTGCTTGCTCTGTTTTTCAGAGAACTCATTCTCACTCTTGGTTTTACATACCATCTCTGGTTTAAACTACTCTCAAATTTACATCTCTAATATAGAATAAGATCCAATAAGAAGTAATAAATATGGAAACAAGTATTTACTGAGTGGACCAGGCGTAGACCTGTGCTAAATATTTTTAGACATCCATTCATTTGGTCTCACAGTAGCCCTGTGAGATATAAAGATTATATAATGATTATTACAGATAAAAGAGATTAGTTTGTGAGCATTAAGAAAATTGCTGTCCTAATTTCTGGGACTGTGCAGCTTCCAGGATTCAGGACCTTCAGTTTTAAAGCCAGGAAAGTCTCAGGCAGACTGGAATGAACTGATCACTGAGGCCTAAGGCCATTGATTAGGAAGTGAGGAAGTCTGGGCTTGAACCCAGTCCCATCTGAGCAAATCCCTGCTCTTCACTGTGAAGTCATACTGTCTCTGTTAGAGAACAAAGTAGAATGAGAGAGTTGAGTCAGAGAGTAGAAGGTAAAGAAGGAATTCATGCAGGGGAAATTCACAGAGGGGAAAATCCTGAAATTTCATCAGGGGGATTTATGCTTTATCAGGAATCAGGAAACTCAGATTCTGGTTGCAGTTCATTCACAAATCCAGTGCTAAGCTGAAATCACTTATATCCCTATGTTGCTCTTCCCTCTCCTGTAAAACGAGAGGCTAAACAAGACAACTCCCAAGATTGTTTTCAATTTTAAAGTTGTTTTCCTTGAAACCATCCCTTATATAAATGCTCCAAAACCATTTCAGACCTTGTAAATATTTGCTAGTTTTTAAAAAAGGTTATAGAGATAAAAAAGAAAACAGAAAATAGAAGCCAGAATTTTGTAATATTTCACCATTTGCTCACATTTCTAGATTTTGCTCTTTAACATTACTGTTTCTGAGCACAGCATAATTCTATTGAAACAGTTTAACAGTTTTGGCCTTTAATTTATTGTACTTAATTTGTTGTAATTAACTCTATGGTGTTTTCATTGTTGTCTTTAACTGTTAACATAGTGTCCCAAACGTCTTAGTGGGGAATGCTTTATAAATTAAGTTTTCTCTCTTTATTGTTATTTTTAAAATGTTAATAGCTTCTATTTAAGGCATGTGTGATTAATAACTGAGAGAATGTACTTTTATAACAACACTGCTTTAATCTGTGAAAATCCCAAGCAAAACAGAGTCACAACATGTCACAATTATCACTGAAGACGTAACTGCATGTATTGATATGGAATTCTTCATAAGATGTTTTGAAATCATTTCTGATATAGTAGGGTGCTAAGGAAATAAGGCTCTTATTATCACCTTTTTTGTTTTTGGACATATGTGATCTGATACATTTCTTTTTTTTTTTTTTTTTTTTTTTTTTTTTTTGAGACAGAGTTTCGCTCTTGTTACCCAGGCTGGAGTGCAATGGTGCGATCTCGGCTCACCGCAACCTCCGCCTCCTGGGTTCAGGCAATTCTCCTGCCTCAGCCTCCTGAGTTGCTGGGATTACAGGCACGCGCCACCATGCCCAGCTAATTTTTTGTAATTTTAGTAGAGACGGGGTTTCACCATGTTGACCAGGATGGTCTCGATCTCTTGACCTCGTGATCCGCCCGCCTCGGCCTCCCAAAGTGCTGGGATTACAGGCTTGAGCCACCGCGCCCGGCCGATCTGATACATTTCTAACTGAAATTCCCCAGAAATAAAATTTAAGATAAAACATAGCTTCTAATATTTTAACATTTTGTTCAAGAAAAGCCCAATCTCTCTATTACCCCCACCTCTGCCTTTCTCTTGGCATCTGAGGGTTATTAGTTAATAACTGAGTGGGAATTTCAGGTGAGAAAAATGTGGAATAATGTGAGCTTTTCTGGAACCAGTTTTTGGAGTGTGTGTGTGTGTTTCTTTACCACTTGCTTTGGATCAAAGTACTTAGCTTCTCATTGGATAATTATGGCCTTCCTATCAAGATCTTATCAAGATAACAAGAGGGAGCAAATTAAGCAAAGCCCATTAGTCACATTACAAAAATTCATGACAGGTTATACATGCATTTCAGTAGTAGTGGGGTTTCTAAATAAATATTAGGAACTCTGAGAAAACTAAGAAGATCGTAATGCTTTAGGACTTCTCTGCAGGAATTCAAATAAACAGTTTTTACAGAGTTTTTATTCCTTGACTAGTCATGTGTTCAGTCTTATGGAAGACAAAATAAATTTAAAGAACTAGTTCCTGCCCTGGAATCCAGCACAGATCTTGGTGGCTTTTACCAAAGCTCCATGCTTCATATTTCTTTTGAGTTAGTGTAAGAAGAGAAATGGAACTATCTGTGATGACTGGGGTAGTATTTTCAGGGTTCTAATAGGTTACATCAAAAAATTAGTAAAGTATATATTATTATTAAGTAAATTATAATTGATTTATAATATATAATCAAAAAAGTGCACAATTCCTGTGCGTAGCTCAGTGAATATTGACGAAATGAACACATTTGAGTAATCACCATCTGATAAAGAAATGCCCACTCTCTAGAGGGTATTCCAGAGGCCCTCCTTGTGCCCCCCACCTGGGACCCTGCACTCTTTCCTCACAGGTCACTATTATCCTGTTTCCTATTGTCATTAGTAAGTTTTGCCTGTTTTTGAACTTTATATTGTTAAAAATATAGACTATATCCCCTTTATGCTGGCTTATTTCAAAATAATATATTGAGAATATACTATGTCTTTGGGTAAAGCAGTTTATTTTTGCTGTTGTAAAATATTCCATTGTATAAATAAAATGCAAATTATTCTATTGTCAAGGTATGTTTGGGTTGCTTCTAGTTTTTAGCTGTTACAAATAGCACTGCTATTCTCATTCTTATATGAGCCTTTTGGTGTACATTATAAGCCTTTCCATTGGGAATCTAAGGGTTGGGTCATAGTATGGATTCAGTTTTTAAGGCACTGCAACAGGCAGTGTTAATTAGAACTGCTGAACTATTTCAGTAGTTCTGTATCTTTTTCAACATTTGGTATTTTCTAAGAAGCCATTCTTTTGGTTGTGTGATGGTTGTGGTTTTGTGTTTCCTGGGTGATGAATGAGTTTTGAATGAGTATCTTTTCACATGCTTCTTTCCCATTTGATTGCCTATTTTTATATTGAACTGCCTGTCTTTTTCATTGATTTGTAAAAGTTCTTTTACAAATTGTATGTTATATTTGTGCTTATAATTGTGGATGATACATGGACTAAAATGCAGTATTTCAATTTATTCTAGCAGTTGATCTCTACTCAAGTATGGCTCTATCTAACATTGATCATTTCCTTTTTACCCCCAAGTTACTCTACTTAACCACCATGAATGATAGTCTTGTCTCACCAACCCCAGCCCATCATCTGTTGGTAAGCTTTGATCTTCAGTGATTTTCGACATATGTGTTCGTATATTGCCAAATCCTGTTTTATACAGAAATGTATCAAAATCCTAAAATAAGTTCACAGAAATGTATCAAAATCCTAAAATAAGGTCACAGAAAAACTCCATAGCTTGTTGAATATGGCTCTGAATAGTTGGTTTTACCCATTAAGAGAGGCAAAAGGTAAAAAAAGAGTATAGTTTAGCAAAAAAGAGTAAGTGAAAGAATTTTAAAGTATAATGGGAAAGCGTTTTCAGTTTAACATCTCCTTTTTAATGAGTTGAGAACTGAAATGTATTAATAACTGCTTTTTTGTGATTTAAAGATTTAAATATTTTATGTAAAGCTGGGAATATTTGAGATCTCTTAATTAACATAAGTGTCCATGCATGCCCATAAGAGAATAGAACATAACATCTATTTTATGAAATAGTGAAAACTTATATCCAGAAGGTACCTTTGAAGTCGTTGATGGTGCATCTCTGAACCTGGGGTGTGGGGTTGAAGGTGGGTGGGAGGTAGTTGGGAGTGATGGGCAGTTCAAGGAAAGCCCCTGAGTCCCTCTTCTGTCAGAGCAGCCAGGCTTTTCACCTGTTATTCTCATTGGCTTCTGAGAAAAAGTTCCTTTAAGCATAAGTTGAAGCTACTATTTTTAATATTATGTGTCTATTTTAAATCTTTTGCTTCTAGTCAAGGAGGTAGGATTCAGAGAGGTTAATTGGTTTGCTTCATATAACTTTGGCAATGGCAGAATCAGGACTGAAATCCAAGTTTGCTCTCGTCACAGTGCTCCTAGAATCTGAGCTTTGTTTTAGGTGAAGTGATATCCTAGCTATTTATTTATATTCTTTCCTTCCTACTTCCTGGTTCTGGTTAGTATATTAACCTGCGTTATTTAGAGAATTAAAGGAAGGTTTCTGCATCAGGAAAGGAGTATAACTTCATGTGCTTGCCGCTGTTCCATGTGGTCCCTGGATTCCTTGCTTACCTGATATTAATCATAAATTCATAGAGTATCTTCTTTCCAGCTTATTTTATGGCCCTCTGACAAATTTGGATTATAATTTAATGATGTGATTATAAATTTCTTATTCTCCTATCATCTAGTGTAGTTGGACCTCTGTATCCATGGATTCCGCATACATGGGTTCAACTAAACACGGACTGAGAATATTAAAAAAATGGACAATTGTGGCTGTACTGAATGTGCACAGACTTTTTTCATTTCATTATTTTCTAAACTGTGGTTTTAGAACTACTTGCATAGCATTCACATTACATTAGGCATTTAAAATAATCTAGAGATGATTTAAACTATATGGGAATGGGAGGGTATGCATAGGTTATATACAAATACTATGGCATTTTACACAAGAGACTTGAGCAGCTGCAGATTTTGGCATTCACAGGGGTCTTGGAATCAATCCTTCATATACAAAGAAATGACTGTATACCTTTACACATTTTAGATGCCTAATCTTGGCCCTGTTATATTGGTCCTCATTGGGACTTGTACCGTTTGGTTTTCTTTACCTGCTCTCCTTTCTCTTTTCTTATTCCTATTGTTTGGTGCTGGCAGAACTGCACACCAGAGAGGTTTGAGGTGGAGGGACAGTGGGGAGAAAGTTTGGGTAGTAAATGAAGACTTACTTCCGTTTGCCGTAATATCAACTGCTGAAATTGCCTTTCCTGGAGCATGGCTTGTTTCCTGGCATCCTGCTAAATACTATAAGGCATTTTTTTTTTTTTTTTTTTTTGCCAACAGAATACTGAACATAAAGGCATGATAAGATGTTTTTATTTTGTTTTGTTTTATTTTATTTGAGACAGGCGAACTCTGTTGCCCAGGCTGGAATGCAGTGGCACAGTCATGGCTTACTGCAGCCTTGACTTCCCAGGCTCAAGTGATCCTCTCACCTCAGCCTCCAGTAGAGTAGCTGGGACTACATGAATGCACCACTGCACCTGGATAACTTTTGTATTTCTTGTAGAGAAGGAGTTTCACCATGTTGCCCAGGCTTGTCGTGAACTCCTGGGCTCAATCAATTCTTCTGCCTCCAATTCCCAAAGTGCTGGGATTGTAGTACTGAGCCACTTCACCCAGCCTTTCAGCCTTATCAGTCTTCTACTTTAGGAAGGTCAAGCTAAGAAGATAAGGTAGGGAAAAAGTTTCCATTTCTGTTTGTCTTTCATCCGTGTAGGAATGGAATTAGAAATCCTTAGCATTCCTGTAGTCTAGTTTCAGAGAACCTTAAGTTGTATCTACTGTAAGAGAAAGGGTGAAAGGACTTTTTCACAAATGTGCTGAGGGAAACATAAGAAGATAGGTCATCTCTGTCCAGTATACTGTTGCCATAATGACTGATTCTACAAATAACAAATGCTTTTTGAGATCCTTCTAAATCCGAGGCCTTTTCAAGGCATAGGAGATTGCAGAGAGGAAAACAGAATATTTGCCTTTATGAAAGCTACCTTGTAGAATACTGGTTACGTCAGTGCCCTGTTCAAAAACTTTCAATAGTTTTTTGACACTTTCAGCAGCGTGTAGTCTAGCCCTCTGCTGAAATCAGACACATGACTTGTTGTCACCTGGACTTGTATTCTCACCTCCATGCCTTTGCTTATGCTATTTCTCTCACTTTTCTGCCTTCTCTGTTTTAAGTTAGCTAATCTGATCCACTCAGGACTGATATTCAGTACCATAGGGGTGTACTGGCCAGCATTCGGTTCTGATTAACCCTGTGCTCACCCTTCCAAGTGTAGGTACCTCAGTTCTTCTTGAACCCTCTTTTACATCACCTTCTCAGCTTTCAGTGATGTCGTCTTCATTTGAACTTATGGTGCTCACAGATTTATATCACTTACTTCAGAAATAAGTGATATAAGCTCACAGATTTCCTTATGACATCTGGCATACTTTTTTGCATGTTGTTTTCATCTTTATTTACAATTTGATTTATGTTTTTGGCTTTTTTTTTCTGAAATAAATGGCAAGTCCCATACACAACTCAGATATTAAATATGCTTTTATTAGTTGATGGATGCACTCAGCATCTCATAACTGTCTGCTGGAGACTTAAAGTGGAGAGGGGCCCCATTTGCTGATATTTTATGTCACTGTGTCCATCTGTAAGTAATTCCATCCTTCATGGGCTTTATCCACCTCCAGCTCCTGTCTCAGAGTCCTCCCTCATCACCTTGGGGTTGCAGGGGCATTACCATGCCAGCACCCCTTAGGATGCTTGGCTAGTTTTCTGCATTGAAAGGACAGTGGGACGTCTTGCTTGCCAGCCAATTTAATGCAGGCTGACACTCCTGGCACACTGAATTAAGGTGGAGGAGCCAACAGCCCCAGAGAAGAGTCCATTTCTATGGAGATTAAAACAAGAAAATGACAGAGCACAAAACACTTTTATTTCCTTCTTATACTTAAAAATAAAGAAGATAGTAATTAAATAAGGCCAGAAGATGAGTTCTGATTGTTAATTGCTGAGGGAGATGCAGTATTTTAATTTATCCCAGTTCATTTGCAGAACTAGGCAGACAAGGTACATATTCTGTGCTCTAGCCCATGAGATGATGCTGACAATTTGAGAATTAATCATTTTTGTATGTTCCAGATTTGCTATTTTAAAACTGTAACTGCAATAGTATTTTTTCCCTTTTGGGTAGAAGCTGAGGGGAAGTGTTGTAACATTTTATCTAAGAGCATGGGTCCTGACCTTCATAGGGCAGAACTGGCTTACAGATTTACTAAAGTAATTACCAAATTATTTAATAGATCTTGAATTCTGAACTCATAGTTTGTTAGTCGAATCTGGCAACTGAATAATTATACATAGAGTCTTAGAACAAGGGCCTCCATGGAGCTCTGTTAAAGCATTTAATATTCCCATTTCTAATAGTAAATCCACATGGGCATAGAGTAGCATGCACTGATTGAAACTGACTCCTTGGCTATAGAGGTAACATTTGATGCATTTTGGATAATGCTTTGGAAGTAATGATAATGTCAAATATAGAAGGGCTCAGCTCAATGAACTCACTCAACAGCCCTTTATTGAGCACCTCCAGAATGCAATGCACTGGCCTGGGAACCATGAAGGATGAAGCACAAGGCAGATTTCATTCCTCTAACTGAACATTTAAATATTCTGGGAAACTTTAAAAAATGAAGATGCCTACGTTACATTCTAGACATGTATTTAAAAACTCCTCAGGTGATTCTGATATTCATCCAGTGCTGAGAACTACTGGTATAAAGTATAGTTTTGTTTTCAAGGCATTTGGAGTCTAGCTGGGAATATAGGACTAATTGGGAATATAGATATATAGTATATATCTATCACTCTGTTTTCAGCCGCTTATACAGACAGCATATGATAAATTTTTAGGGAGAGGCATGGACAACATAACTACTGTATTTAAGAGAGGATCAGATCACAGGAACAGAGGCTGGGTAGTCATGGAAGAGGTGGGATTTGAACCTAGGCTCTTAGGGCAGGTAAGATATAAATAAATATATAGGAGACGTCAAGACATTCTGAGTGGAAGGCTGAGATAAATGAAGCTTGAAGGTAGGTGCGTATAATGTATGTGCCAAGTACTAATTGGATATTAGTTGAAAGTAGTAAGAAAGTAAGTAGTGGAAAGTAGTAGAAAATCAGACACCTGCATAGGGTCTTGAGCCCAAACATCTGGATTTGAGGTTTGCACATGCCACTACATAGCTTCATACCCTGACAAGTTATTTTACTTCTTTAAGCTCCAGTTTCCACATCTGCCAGATATTCATAATAATAGTTCCTACTCGGTTGTTTAGATCCAGTAAAGTAATATGTATACGAGCACTCCATTAACGGCAGAGCTCTACCCAATGCTGGCTATCGTTATTGTCTTTTGGAGGGGAAGGCATTGAGGGTTATAAAGCATAGAAATGACATATAAAAAGTTTTAATCTTTCATCCTATTTACTTATGAGTGAGCAAAATAAATGGCTAAAAATAAATATTTATCATCACTGAATTACTTAATGTAACTGTGTTTAAGGATTTGGAGCTCAGCCTTCAAAAAAGAAGATTATCCTAACTGCCCCTTATGACTAATGCAGAGGCTATGGCTGAAAAAGCAAAATGTGAGTATCTACGCTTACCTAACAACTTGATGTATAAGTCATTAACACTTCAACTGTTTTAACTAATTTTTTCTATTAATTTGTGACTCTCAGAGCATCACACTGTTGGCACATCTTGAAAGGACTTTTTCCGTTCCCTTTTTATGAATAACTAATTTTGAGAGATCTTTTTAACTTATTGTGCTATCCCATAGGGTATTCACTTTTCATATATGGGCTATTCAGTCCTTGAAATAGGATGGTGGAAACTAAGGAACTGGTGGCTGGTGGATAGTAAGGAACTGAATATTTAATTTAAGTTTAATGAATTTTAATGTAAAATTAAAAACTGATAATTCAGTTACTGGAAAACTTGTTCTTTTTTTTTTCAGGAGACTATTTTATAAAATTTAAATACAGGTTAAGTAGTTCTGATAAAAATTTAGCATCTGAGTTCAGATGTATATAAATACAAGCAAATTACATACAGTTTTGAAGATGGAACAAAAAAGAATGTAAAATATCTAATTCATTTTTAATTTGATTAATGTTTAAATGCTAATGTTTGAGTGCATTTTATTTAAATAAAATAGTCTATAAAAATTAATTATTGTGTTATATAAATGAATTTCACCTTTTTAGTATGTCTATTGAAAGCATTTAAATTACATATAAATTACATATTCAGTTTACATTGTATTTTTTTCAGGTTTATTGAGGTACAGTTTATGAATAAAAATTGAATATATATGAAGGTGTACAACATGTGTGTTAACATACGTACACAATGTAAAATTATTTCCACTATCAAGCTAATTACATTTATTACTTCACATACTTAGCATTTTTTTCTGGTGTGATGAGACTACTTAAGATCTTTCTCTTAGCAAATTTCAGGTATACCATACATTATTAATTACACATTGTATTTCTTTTAGAGTTGAAATAGACTTGGCAACATGACAAGCAATCCTAACATATAGTACTGCACATAGAGCTGAGGTTATTACTGTTCTGCTACTTCCTCTTGGCTCCTGTTACCCCTGATGGTCTATGATACAGGCCAGCTGGCATCTGCCCAGGTCTGCCAATAGAGCTCTGTGATGATCACATTAACTCTTTTTATTTCAATAACACAGAACATTTTTAAAGATGAGAAGGTCAGAGAGGGTGGAAGATTCAGGAAGTAGAGGAGGAATATTCTCTAGTTCCATTTGCCTTAGGTCATGCCCACATGACCTTGATGCTATGAGCTTGCCATTTCCCTCCATCTCCATAGCAACCAGGCCGCAGTCTGAGAAATATTAACATAGAATATTTTTGGGCAGTACCCTGTAAAATCTGTCTGAGGTATATATGAAAATTAATAGCATTTCTTGGTGCAAGGAAGGCAAGATACTTTGTTAAAGAAGAACAAGGAATAAGGGCGGGGGAAAGTGAGTCAGTAAGAGACACTTCAACAGAGTGCCTTTAATTTAGAACTGAAGAGTTGAGTCTTAATACAGAATGTATTATGGGAAAAAGTGTTGAATATGTGTTTTAGGAGTTGATAACCAGATACCACTTGAAATTTGGGTTTTATTTGGTTCTTATAACTCTTTTTTAGGAAGAAATTAGAAATAATTTATGTTTTCTTCACTTAAATGAAATTAATAGAAAGTATTGAATTTGAAGTTTTTGTTCGAAGAGCTTCTGTTCAGTTTCCATGTTCCATAACTCTAAAGAGTTCGAAGAGCTTCTGTTCAGTTTCCATGTTCCATAACTCTAAACCCTAGAACTGATGGCCTTAATTCCAGCTCCTCTCCTCTCTAGCTTCTCCTCTCTCCATCTTCTCCCACTTCTCAGCACTCCAACCCTTCTTTCCATCTGAACTTGTTTACAAGCAGGTTCTTTCCACAGATGCAGTGTTATTCAGACCTTTATTTGTTTTTTGCTCAGTTGGTGTGTATTTACTTTTTAGCAAAGAAATTCTGCAAAATAAAACTTAGGAAGAGCTCAGATATGTGAAACAGATAAGATCTGGGCTCTGACTGAAAGAAGGAAGCACCCCCACAGCACATGAAGTTAATGAAGCACTTTAAATTTAGAACCACTGCCTAAGCCTGGTTTCCATTCACATGCATTTCTCTTGGGATATTTCTGCTTTCAATATTTTTTCAGTAATACAGTGTGAAGCTTTATCTTTTTTAAAGGGATATTCATTAGTGAGCTAGTGGTAGGGGGTGTTGGTGGTTGTTGGCTTCTATCACAGTGTCCATCTTAACTGACTGTCATGGCATTTATTTACACATTTTTTTCTTGCACTAGACCCTTAAGCACTTGGAAAGCAGAAATAGTTAGTCTTATTTATTTTAGCACATTTAGCATCAAAACAGCATCTAGCACTTAGTAGATATGTAATAAATATGTGCTCAACTGAGTCCTATTTTGTCTGAGGTGGGGCTTTTGTTACACCTGTCAGGCATTTACCCTGATTCTGTACATAGAGTTGGCCTTAGCCATGTGGCCATACATCTTTGCTTAAGATTATTTTTTAAATAAATACTTGTGAAGCCTCTCTGAAGAATGTAGCCTATTAATGGGAAGGATGGAAACCCTCTGAGTATGGCCAGTTATTTTTATTATGATTATGAAAAACAAATGTTTTTAAACCCCTGGGTCTTTTTGGATACAGAAAAGACTTACTCAATGATTCTAATTAAGAGATGGCTCATTTTTTTGGTCATAGTTTCCATAACTAGATTTTCTTTTTGTATCTTCACTTCAGAGGTTCACTGGAGCAACTATGTAGAACCTCTAAAGTAGTAGATAAACCTGATTTTATGAACCATCATTACTATCATGTTAGGCTGATGATATATGGAAAATGAGAGGTTTTTAAAAAGATAAAATAAATGTATGGAAATGTTTTAGGCTAGTGAAATATTTGGGATTAGAGGTACTCATATTTTTTTCCTATGGAAATGTTAGTATTTGCACTCTTGTCTTAGATGAGTTTAATATGACCGCTTCAACCTTTTCATGAACTTTATTGCAAAACATTTATTATTGCTTATAATGACTTACTATTGCTTTGGGGGGCTTTAATAACATCAAGAATAATATGTATGAAAATATTTTATTAACTGCAAACATGTTAATTAATTAGTTTTGGATAAAAGGAATTTTGTTAATACAATTTATCCAATCTGCATTAGAAAGTTATCTTTGTGATTTTGAAGAAATGAGGGTTGACTAAAAATATAATTATATAAACACTGTTGGAGAAACACTGTTACTATCAGCCCAATGATAGTAATACAATAATACCAAAAATAATAAAATTTCTCACATTTATTGAAAACTTATTTTGTGTCAGGTGCTGTGCTGTTTTGTAACAATGTTTAAGTTAAACTTCAGACAACTCTCTTTGGCATATATTATTATTATCCTCATTTTATAAATAAGAAAAATAAGGCTTAAGACAATAAGGTTCATGAGCAAATTGGAATGCAAACACAAAATAGAGTGACTCAAGAATATGAGCTCTTAAAAATCATTCTATATACTCTCAATATGTACAAATTAAACTGTAAGTGTAGTTTTCATAATACAGAAGGAACATACCTTAGCAACTTTCTCAAAATAATATATGAAGTGTACTTGAATGTGTAAAAGATGCAAACCTGTATTCTTGCCTCATTATGAACAAAGAAAGAGAAACCTCTAATATTATTGACTGGATGGAGATTTAATATAAATGTTGTTTAATTTCTTGTAATTTTTAGACTCATTTGTTGAATACATACATGTCCTTGGAAATTATAAAAATAAATGATTCTAGCATTGCCTTTCTAAGGCACTGAAGTATGAGTATCTTGTGCTAGCTTGTAAATTTAACTCTTTTGTTCAAGGCTACTTTTTAGTAATGGTAGAAAACCAGAACAGGTACCTCAGTGTCTCAAATGACAACAAGGGCTCAGTACTGCCAGCTGGAAGTCAATGTCCATATGCCTTCATTGGAGCCATTTCAGGATCTATGTGAAATTGCTGCTATCTGGACATGGCTGACTTTCTCTGCTCCTTTATGAACAGTCTCAGGTCTTGTTCTTCTCAATAATCTGGTGGCCTGACCGTATGGGTATGTTGTGACAGTACCTTGACATGTCAAGATCTGCTTTCTGGCCCCAACAAGGCCATTAGGGCTGCCAGAGCGCATATAGTTTCTCCATGGTCCACAGGTGATGAGTGGCACTTGTGGACAGGGGAAATCAGAGACTCATCAAGGAAGAACCCAGCAAGAAAGAAAATGCTACCTTGGGAATTTAACTCCTCTGTCAAAAGCTAATTTCTAGTTACAAAGGGGGAAATCGAAACAGCTGCATCAGCACATTACATGACAACAAGAGGCGGGAGTGCTGGCTTAAAATCCATATACCAGGGAAACATGCATATCTCACTAGGGTGACCATACAAGTTTCAGAGGAATTTCTAGTACTCACAGGCAGTACATGGCATCAGGAAAAGCAGCAGATATGTAGAAAAGGGCAGCAAGGAACTTAGGAGCACAGTGCCTACACAGCCTTAACACTGCTGTGTGACTTCAGCAGGCTGTCAGGTCTCTGCATCTCAGAACTTTGCCTGTAAATGAAGACTGGATCATCTCTAAGGTCTTGTCTGAAATGAAGACATGATGGTTTCCACAAAGCTACATTTTCAACAACAACAGAAAACCAGTGAATTAATATATTAATAAATTATATTGTTTATCATGTGCATGACACATGACAATGTTGTAATCATAAGTGATTGTAATTAAAGTGTTTGTAAGAGATATTTGAATAGTCTGAAGAAAGGAAGAAAAGAGGAAAGTATTGTTATGAGAGAAGGAAATGAAGGACAAGTTGTTAAGTCACACCTTGGAATAGCTCTCTGCCATTCCACCATGAAGTAAATGCTCTGGCTGGAGGCCTCCTCAAAGCAAAATTAGATTTTAGTTAAAATTTGATGAAACAGTTTTAATTCCAGAACTCTTGCCCTTTCCATGTGAGGAGAGTGCTTCTTATAACTTTGAACTGGGAAATTAATATGAACCAGGCTTCATTCCTTAGGACCTTGTTACCTCAAGGTAACAGCTACCTGTGGCCTGTGAGTCTACCTGATGAAAAGCAAGGAGATATTTTGTGCAGTAATAAAGAGACAATTTTACCTTCAACAATTTATTATGAAATTTTCAAACATATAGCAAACTTGAAAGAATTTTAAATCAATGCCCATAAGCTTACTACCCAGTTCTTATCATTAATATTTTACTATACTTGATTTGTCACATATCCATCCTTCATTCGACATGCATATCATTAGTTAGAATTCATTATTTGTTTATAGTTTTTCTTCTTTTGATGTAAAATATGCATACAAGGAAATGGAGAAATCTTAGATGTACATTCATTGAGTACACTCAGTGATAATATATGCCTTTGTAATCCAAATTCCTATCAAGATAAAGAACATTCCCATCTCTCCAGAAATTTTCTTCATGGCTCTTCTCAGTTAATCCATCATACCTCCCAGAAGAATAACTGTTCTGTTTGTTTTTTCTACCGTAGAGTAGTTTTATCTGTTCTAGAACTTCATATAGGGAACCATATAGTATGTGCTTTTTTGTATAAGTCTGCTTTAACTTGGCCTGTTTTTGAAATTTATCCATAGTGTTGTACATGTCAGAGGTACCTCTTTTTTATTGCTAAGTAGTCTTTTATTGTACACATATACCACTGTTTATCAACTCCCCTAATGTTACGTATCTGGGCTCTTTTCAATTTAGAATTATTATGAGTAAAGCTACTAAAAACATTCTTGTAAAAGTCTTTTGTAAACATACATTTTCATACTCTCTGGTAAATACCTAGGAGTGGAACTGCTGGGTTGCAGGATGGGTGTATATTTAGCTTTATAAGAGATTGTCATACCTTTTCCAAACTGATTATGCTATTTTCGTTTCCACCAGCAATAATTGAGGGTTCCAGTAGCTCTACAGCTGCATCAACATTTGATGTTATCAGTCTTTTAATTTTAGCTGTTTTGGTGAGCGTAGTGCTATCTCATTATAGTTTTGAGTTACATGAAGATTGAGTTTTTAATTGCTTAAAATATGGGTGGGTGAAGAGGAGAGAAAACCTTCATAGTAAGAGTATTAAAGGAGGTAGAGTTATAAAAACAGAAAGCCTACTGGCCAGACTTTGAAGAGGTAATATATTTAAATTTTACTGAGTTTGGGTTAAGAGGAGGAAGCCAAGAAACATAAGTGTCAGGATCAGCTAATATCATTCAATTTTTAGTATTGTTCCGGTAAAACAAGCACAGGATCAGCTAATAGTAAATAAAATATATAAAAAGGAAAACTTAGACAAGGCTAAATGAGAATGATGTAGTCTACATGCTATAGAATTGTACGCATTGTCCTGTTTAAAAGAAATTAAGAAACTTAGGCTGGGTGCTGTTGTTGACACCTGTAATTGCAGCATTTTTGGAGGACAAGGCATGTGGATTGCTTGAGCCCAGAAGTTCGAGACCAGCCTGGGCAACATGGTGAGACCCCATCTCTACAAAAAGTAGAAAAATTAGCTGAATGTGATGGTACATGCCTGTAGTCCCAGCTACTTGGAAGGCTAAGGTGGAAGGATTGCTTGAACTTGGAAAGCAGAGGTTGCAGTGAGCCATAATTGTGTCACTATACTCCAGACTAGGCAACAGAGGGAGACCCTGTCTCACCAAAAAAGAAAAAAAAAATTAAGAAACTTAGAAAATAGAAATAAAAATTATAATATCATCCATCCATCATCCATCCATAGGCATGTATTTTAAATTTAATTGCTACTTGTTTAATAAATTTATTGAGGCATTTTATTTTATACTTATGATTTTATCAACAAGTTGGAAGGTAAATACTCTTGAGGAAGTTTACATCTTCATGCATTAGTCATTAAATATGGAAAACACAGATAGACTTGTTAGTAACTTCTGTGCCCAAAACATGTTGTTATATCTTCTATATAGTAACATTTAAAGGACTTTCAGAATGGAAGGGTATTTCTATTTTGTTTATTTTCTTTGCTTTATCTGGGCTGAACTAACTTAAGATAATCTATCTTATCACCTGACCATTACAAGCTTATATTTATTCTTAAAAAGCAAAAATTACATTAACAGATCATTATATTCTTTTGCTTCCTCTTATAATGTCCACTTAAAAAATTCACTTTCACATTACCTGTTTAAAAAATGTTTCTGTTTCTTTATTAGGTCCTACATTAGAGATCACCAAGCAAGACTTTTTTCAAGAAGCAAAAACTCTCATTGCCCAGCATTATGAGAAAATAAATGAGGTTAATACTTTGCATTTATCTAATTTACATTTTTAAGTTTTTGCATACTACAATGATTATTCCAAAGGATTGCATAAACCCTAATTTGTGATTGAAGAAACAGAAAAGAGAGGCTGGGTGCAGTGGCTCACATCCGTAATCCCAGCACTTTGAGAGGCCGAGGTGGGTGGATCACGAGGTCAGGAGTTCCAGACCAGCTTGACCAACATGGTGAAACCCCGTCTCTACTAAAAATACAAAAAATTAGCCAGGTATGGTGGTGGATGCCCGTAGTCCCAGCTACTCTGGAGGCTGGGGCAGAAAATTGCTTGAATCCAAGAGACAGAGGTTGCAGATCATGCCACAGCATTTCAGTCTGGGTGACAGAGTGAGACTCCATCTCAAAAACAAAACAAGCAAACAAAAAGAAATAGAAAAGATAATAGAATTGAGAAAAACGAAATCCTCACTAGCTATAAAATAGATTTTATATGATGTTTTAAAATAAGACTTTTTAGTTACACAAATTTTAATTATACAAATGTGTTTGATTTGTACATTTAATACAGTTTAAAATTTTTGAAGAATTTTAAATAATTGGAATTTTCATCTCAAGTAAATATTCCTTTAAATACTGTTTAGACAAAGCTAAACTAAAAAATATATTGGGAGATGAATCTTTTTTATACCCTTAGCATGAGCACGCTTACCTGTATCTTCCATTATCTTGCATATATCTTTTTGCATTAGAATTGTCTATTTGCTGGTCTGATAGCTCATTGAGGGCATAGACTGGTTTTTGAATGTTGTATCTCTAGCAGTAATGATTGTACTCATTATTAATATAATAAATAAATATATGGCTCAATAAATATTTGCTGAATAGCATGTGTTTGCAAAGTGGGAAGAAGGAGTGGAAGGGAAAGGGATAGCAAAGAGATGGAGGAGGGTGAGCACAGGGTGACATTTTGGAGGAGAGCATCTATAGAGGAGGCAGCAAATTTGGGGAAGGGGCAACTATTGTGACAGATGGGCCTTTGGGAAGACAGGTGAGGGGAAGTTACCTTCGGATGGTTTACTGTGTGTCAAATGATCTTAGTCCTCTTTTGAATACTTAAAAAAATCTTTAAACAAAATTTTAAATAAGATTTTAAATACTTTTCAACATTTCTTGTAGGGAGGAGGATTCTAATTTTTACTTACGTTTCTTTTGAATGGTCCTCTGTACCAAGAATGGCATATATAGTTTTAAACTTGTAATCAGCATTATTCACATTGCTTAGCTAATATTTTCTCTAACAAATTTAAAATGATTTTCCATTATATTGATTTCACTGGTGGGAACATGGGATGAATGTTTCACAGTCTTCATCGTTAGACCGATATGCCTTAGAAACTTGACCTGTTTTAAAATTTTTATCTATTAATAATAGCCCAGTGTTCCATCTTAGGTTCCTGGCAAAAAGTAATATTAGAACACTAAAACTTCCTTATTGACATTTTGAATCAGCAACAATTTGAATTTTTCTAAACCTTTTCTTGGGTATGTGTGTTGTTGGGGGCATAGGGAAGAACTATAGTTCTATCTGTGTGTAGAATAATTATGCTGTTTGGATAATTACCTGTCAGAGATCCAGAGCTGTATTATTCCCCTATTGTCCAAGGTGGTCAAAATTAGGAGACAGTTATGATTAAAACGATATGAAATATATGTTGTATTACCAGTATGCTGTTTTTGAGAGCTTATCTCCGTGTATGTTCACTTATTTCTGGTTCAGCAAAGAAAGAGGTTTGAGGGGTGTTAGCATTTTATGGCTATCTAAAAGTTCTTCAAAGATGGTTGAAAATAATTTAATTCCTATATTAAATTGTCTATTTGAAAAACTTCTATTTTACAATGGACTTTGAAATCTGTATTAAAAAATATTACTTTGAGGAGAAAGTTGCTATTTTAAAATTTACATTTCTTTCAAAGTAGAATAGAATCCTTATGGTTGTGAAGGACTTTTGGAGAATGACATAGAAAAACATCTGATTTAGTTGGTTACTGTCATTTGTAATTTACACTAGAGTAGATGTATTATACAGTAAGGTACTTTGTAAAATGTTTCTAGTAGAGATGCAATTTTGTGAACTTATTAATAAAATGTATTATATAACATTATTAAATAATGCGTACTAAAGTTTTGCCAACATCTATTTTTGTTTTATTCATAGAATAAAGTTCAAGGTACTTCTGTAAATGTTTTTAGAAAGAAACACCAAAAACTGAAATCTGGCAAATACATACCTTTGGCGATTGACCAAAAGGAAACGCATGATGTGCTGCAAGAACATCGGGCAGTGCTCAGGAGGATTTGCTTTCCCAAGGAGCTTTCCAAAAGTGGACATCTTCAGGAACCCCTACCACCAATCTCCTTCAAGGAACCACACATTTTTAATAGAAGAGAAAAATGCAGGCCCATAGATCTAATTACAAAAGGTAAGTTTTCGGTGGAGTGAAGAAATTCAGCAAACCCATGGCAAAACTGTTTGCTTCTGTGTGCCTGTAATGGAATTTTCTTGTTCAAACAATTCCCTGAATTTTAAATCTTGGACCACCAGGAATTGAGAAGAATGCATTCTAAGGGGAAAGAGAAATTTAGGGGAACAAAAAACTGGTTAGCCATGTCTTCCAGAAGTGATCTTCTTCCTGGTTAAAATCCTCAGAGACTGTTTATTTTACAGATGCTAAAGCAGCTGTGGATGATAGCCCTGAATTCTGTTTTTGAGCAGGATTGATAGGATAGGCAACTTACTCATGAGTGTGTTTCCTCAAAACCCTAAAAAGATTTTTAGAAGCTATAGAGTTTTCCCATAAAAGAAATTGTAAAGGTTTATCCTCTATCAGGAACATGGTAAGGTATAAACTAGAGATTGATTTAAGCAAAGTGATAGTGTTTTCCTGAAACTAATGGCTTGAATACCTGACCATTTCTAGTATAGATTCCACAGCCTTATCTTATTTTTTTTCCTTTTCTGTTATTTCTAAATATGTTTATTCATTCATGCACTCATTTGTAGTTTTCCTAATCAACAAAGATTGACTGCTCTGTGGCAGGCACTAAGTTAGGAGCTGGAGAAACAGAGATTAAAAGGCTCAGAGAGTAATGGTGAGGATAAACACAGGGTAATTTCTTGCTATACAGTTTAACAGTTGTTGTAATAGAGGTCAGTGTGAAGCATTATGGAAACTCTGAGGGCTAGACTGCAAATTTATCAGAAAAAATATCTTTAGAACTGGGTTTTCAGGAGAAGCAGGATGGAAACAGGAGAGGCCATTTTGAGCTGCAGGAACAAAATGTATTAAAACTCTGAAGGATGTAAGAACACAATATATTTTAGGAAAGGAGGGATGTAGTAGGAAATAAAGTTTGGAAGATGGTAGGGCTAGAGTTTGAAGGGAATGTAATAGCCTAGCATATGAACTTATGTTTAATGGAAAGATAATGGTGATTTTAAATCTATAGGTGGGGGAAGAGATGAGGTATGAGCAGATCTTTCTGTTAGAAAAATAAAATTGGCAGCAGAGACTGTAGAGAGTGATGACAGAGAGCTAAATGAGGAGGCTGTTCAGGCTGTTCTGTGAGAGGTGACAGGGCCTGAATTAGGACAGTAGGGAAGCATAAAGTGTGGAGAAGGGCTGTTTCATCAGCATTTCTCAAAGCATGTGCCTCAGAATGTTAGTCCTGAGTGATGCGATGACCCTAACAAAGGATTCTTTGGTTAGATACGTTTAAAAAATGCCAATTATATTCGTTATTGGAGATTCATACTGATTATTAATATATTGACATGTCTGGGAAATACTGTAGAAAAGAATTCTGTTTACTGTTTTTAACCTTGCCACCCCAGTTCATTTGGGCAAAGAACCCTTATTTTTTTCACATTGTACCAATGAATGTCCTTGAGACTAGTGGTCTTTTTAATACATTTTGGTACATACAGAATTAGTGGATTATTTTAGGATGAGTAAACTGGCTTTTGAAAAATCAACTGATTGTGTAATGAAAATGAAGATGATAAGGATATTGACATTTCTAGACTGGCAAACTGGACAAAAGTCCTTAGGTTGATATAGAAATTTAGAGAGTGTCTTCGTCTGTTCTTGCTGCTGTAACAAAATGCGTGAATAATTCATAAACATACAAAATTTATAGTTCATAGTTATGGAGGCTGGAAAATCCTAGATCAAGGTACTAACTAGCAAGTTCAGTGTTTTGTAAGGGGTCCAGTCTCTGCTCCCAAGATGGTACCTTGAATGCTGTGTCCTCTGGAGAGGACAAAAGCTGTGTTCTCACATGTTGGAAGGGATGGAAGGGAAAAAGGGTGAGCAGCTCTCTGAAGCCTCTTTTAGAAGGGCATTATTCTCATTTATGAGGGTGAAGCCCTCATAGCTTAATCACTTTCTCAAAAGTCCTATCTCTTAATACTATCACATTGGATTCCAACATGAATTTTGAAGAGATACAAACATTTGAACCACAATAAAAGGAGAAACAAATTTTGGGCAGGTAGGGAAAGGGGTGGGGGGAAATAATGAATTCAGTTTTAGACCTGTTAAGTAGACACACATGTGGAGATAGCCATTGTGAAGTTGGAAAAGGAGATCTAGCCCTGGAGAGGTAGGTGAAGATCGAAGATCGATGTGAGGGGTCACTACCATACTGCAATTGTGGGGCTCATGTATTTTTTCACCTAACACTTGTTTAATATGTGAAGTATGAGAGACAAAAGATATGCTGCTTACCCACAAGAAATTCAAATTTGATGTATGTAGTTTTTGCAGTGGCATTGAAAGAGGATAAGTAGACAACGATAATAGTATAACTCATACTATAATAGAAAGACAGTCTACTGCTTTAAAATGAATAGGAGGATATCTGATTCAGATTCAGGGGTCAGGAATGGATTCCCAGGAAATTTGAAGTCTTTGGGAAATTTTGAAGGATAAATAAATGTCAACTCAAAAAAGAAAGGAAGTATTATCTAGCTAGAGGGCCTACCATCTACCTGATAGTAGGTATTTGAAAGTGATTATGATGTTATTGACAGAATTAACGTGATTTTACATGACTGGAACATGAGGATTGGGGAGGGATTAGAGATAACAGACTAAATACTGAAGAACATTGAACCTGAAAGCTAAGAGAACCATTGAAATGTTTTAAAGAGAAGTTGCAGTGATAACATTTGCATTTTAACATGTTTATTGGCTGTAGAGATGGGGTGTGATGGATTTTAGAGGCATAGAAACCAATAAGGAGATAGTAATTCACATGAGGAAAGGCAACTTAAATGAAGGTAGTAGCACTGGGATACTGTTGAGGGGAGATATTTTACAGATAATAGAAAGGTAGAGTTATTTAGACTTGGTCAACTATAAAGTAAAGCATAAGGCACAGGAAAGAGATGTGGTGCTGCGTTAGTGGTTTATACTAAGTGGCAGCATGAAGCCAGGAATAGCAAACTAGAAGGTCGGAGATGCATCTTACGTAATGGTAAAAACTGCCACCAGCAGTTGGATATGGAATCTAGATATGGAATCTAGACCATATACCTACTGAATGTTGTAGCTTTAGGTAAGGAAGTTGGAAAATGCATTATTAACATACGTTGGTGATTTCTGGCTGCCTTTGGGAAGTTATTAGAAACACGAGATAAACTGAGAAAAGTGCTGACTAGTTTCCAATTAGAAATGAAAGGGCATAGAGCGATACTAGGTATTTGGTGCCTTGGTTTTGAGCAAATATCTACTAAGGTGGGAAGAGATAGCATGGGGAGAAATGACAGATACAGGTGAGGGGATGGAAGGCAGCAAACCACACTGCCTTGTGTGTACCTATGCAACAGTCTTGCATGTTCATCACATGTACCCCAAAACCTAAAATGCAATAAAAAAAAAGACTTAGCATTGCAGCAAAAAGCATATTAAAAGTACATCTTTCACCATTAGCCCATTATCTCAGATACCCTCATGGCAGTCACTATTGAGAGACTAATCCAAGGGGTAAGAAAACAAAGATACAAAGGAGATTTTAGAATAATATATTTAAAAAATGACTTTGAATGTGGTTATTGTTATGCAGAATTAACTGGAAGCAAATAGATTTAAAAGTCTATCAGATTTTTTAGAGAATTATATTCCCAAAGAAATCATGAACCGTGATATAATTGAATGTTCAAAAAGTAGGGTAATCTAGATCAGGCATTCCCATACTTTTTACACAGGGAGCCAGTTCACTGTCCCTCAGACCATTGGAGGGCTGCCACATACTGTGCTCCTCTCACTGACCACCAATGAAAAAGGTGCCCCTTCCTGAAGTGCGGCGGGGGGCTGGATAAATGGCCTCGGGGGCCGCATGCAGCCCGCGGGCCGTAGTTTGGGGACACCTGATCTAGATTTATCAGGAAGTGGGTAACACAAACCATACAACCTCCAAGTTGTGTAATAGCAAGACATGGCTGAGGAGCAAGTAAAAGGCTTCTCAGAGAGTGGATCCAGAGGCCACTAAAAAAATGAAGAGAGTGCTTCCTAGGGAAAAATCATTGTCTATTCAAGGCACTTCCCCACCTCCAGGTTAGGGGGCCTTCTCAATGACTTTCCAATAGAATTTTGTAACATCTTTGTACGGGTGTCTATTGTGTTTACTTTCTTCCCTTTCACTATTGGATTTTTTACTGAGGTTATCCTGTATCTGCTCTATCTGCTCTATTACTGTATGTTATATGCTTTGGGGAAGGTAAAGAGACTTTCTGTAGTTGTTTTTCATATTACTGGAACATAAGGAGCCACATCTGGACTTGTTGGAGAAAACTACACAGCAGCTGGAGGTCCTGCTTTCTGAGCTGGGTGCAGTGCCTGGGGGGAACTTTGGGTTGTCTTCTTTGGGGAGAGGAAAGGTGTGTTCTGTAAAGGAACAAGAAGGAATGAATATTTAGTGTCCAAAAAGAACAGTCTGTAGCAGAAACTGGATAGATGTTCATCAAACTTACATGTTTTCTTCCTTGGTACTTGGACAATAGGTGGGGCTATGTGACAGATTTGTCTCAGTGGATTATAGCTGGAAGTGATACACACTCAAAAGTGTCATGTGTTCTCCTCCCAATGTGGCTCCTCACATTTTCAAGTAGGAGGACTTCTTTTCAATATCCTTAAAATATTTGCAGTTTCACTTATGAGACGACAGTGGTCATTGTACTTTTAACATGTCTTGATTAAAAAACTTAATTCAGATATGCAGTGAGTATATAAAGCTCAGTTCAGAGAGTACAAAGGAGAAAAAATGGACATAAATTGTGTCCTCATGGAACTTGTGGTCTAGCTAGGGAAACAGATAGAAATTAATAATCACATATATACAGATTGAAAGTAAATCACAAATAAATTCGACCTGGACTGGGTGTCAGCAAGCCTTCCTAAAGGAAATGACATTTGAGCTAAAATAGAAATGATGCATAGGAATTACTCACAGTGGGGAGTTTGAGGCAATTGAAAAATAATTTGCAATGATCCAAGGTAGGAGCACATGGCTGAACTTTCAAATAAGTGAAAAAAATAGTTAATGTGGTTGCAGTTCTGAGAATGAGCTGGAGAGGAGTGAGCTGAGACTATAAGAACAGAATCTTTTAGTGCTGTGCTAGTACGTGTTTAACAGCTGGCTCTGGTGAGATGAGAGAGGAAGGCCTAGTTTGTAGCTTTTACTGAATGACATGGTGTAAATACTCTAAACATAGCCAGTTTTTACTACCAATTTGGTACCACTGATTATAGCAGTTGGGAGGAGATGTACACAGTCAGCTCTCCTGAGCAAGTCTGAGCTTGCTGCAGTGTACCACGGCATGTAGGCCATGTCAAACAGTTCTCATTCATCACTTGGGCTCATCTCTTATTCCAGGCACTGCAGCCACTGCTAGGGTGACTGGTCGTTGTTCAATACTTTCTGGACCCCTTCCTGGCTTGAGACATCCATAGGACCAGCTTCAGCTGACACACAAACAACTAGGAAGGGGGGATGAGGGCCATTAGATAAGTGCTTCCTTCCTTCTGTCACTGGGCAGGTCTCAGTAACACTCTATTAAAGCTTCTCAGAAGGTTCCAGACAGTTAAGCAACCAGTATCTTATAATGATAGTCAACTCAGAAAAAATTTTCACATTAGTTTTCCTTTCTTGCTTGTTTTATTTTCTCCTCCTTCATTTCTAATATCACTGTAAAAAATACTGTCATAAAAATATTTTGATGGCAGAATTGTCAGTACTTGCTGAAACATTAGGTGTGGAGTGTAAGGGAAAGACAGCATGAAAGATGACTCTTAGGCTTTAGTCCTGATGAACTGGAAGATGAGACTTGCTACTTTCTGAGATGGGGAATAGAGCGAAATGTGCTTTAAATGGGCAGAAACTAAGAATTGGGATTTGGACATATTAAGTTTGAGAAGGCTATAGAGATACAAATCAAAATGTCAAATAGGTAATCCATTATGTAAGTATGGACTCATGGGAAAAGTTGGAGTCATTAATTTATAGATAGTATTGTCCAATAGACATACTACATGAGCCACATATAATAAAAAATTTTCAAGTGGCCACATTAAAAAGTAAAAAGAAACAGGTGGAATTAATTTCAATAATATGTTTGGGGCCAGACATGGAAGCTCACGCCTGTAATCCCAGCACTTTAGGAGGCCAAGTTGGGCAGATCACCAACATGGTGAAATGCCATTTCTACTGAAAAATACAAAAATTAGGCCAGGCGTGGTTCCAGGCACCTGTAATCCCAGCTACCCGGGAGATGGAGGCTGCAGTGAGCCGAGATTGTGCCATTGCACTGTAGCTGGGAGACAGAAAAAAAAACAAAAACAAACCAAAAACCAAAAAACAAACAAACAAAACATATGATTTATTTATTTTAACCTAATACATCCAAAATATTATTCTAATAGTCAATGTAAAAATTGAGATATTTTATGTTTTTCGTGTTAATTCTTCAAAATCCAGTGCATCTTCTACTTATAGCAATGCTTAAATTGGACTAGCCATATTTCAAGTGCTCATAGCTACATGTGGTAATTGGCTACCATACTGGTCAACACAGGTATAGATATTATTTACAGTCATAGACTTAGATAAGATCATCAAGGAAGTAAATGTAGCTAGGAAAAAATATCCCAGAATTGAGCCCTGAGGATTTCTGACACTGAGAGGGCGAGCAAAGGAGTATCCAGCATAGGATGTAGAGAATAAATAGCTAGGAGCCAAATCAGGGGAGTGGGAAATACATTAGTCATATTTCAGTTAAGGAGTAATGCATTAGAAAGGAGCAAGGACAGCTTATCTGTTGTCCCAAGAGAAAGGCAGGGGCATGAGCACAGATGCAGGTGGATTGATAGAGCAGGTGGTAAGATTACTTCTATTTTTTTCAATAAAGTTAGAAATGAGGCCTTCACTTGAGAGTGGTGTGGGACTGAAAGGATTGGGGTTTTCAGGACCAAGGAAAAGGACGAAATAATCATAATTTGGAAAAATGTAAAAGTGAAAATATAGTGTGCTAATAAAAAATGCAATCCTCCCCACTTTTTTTTAGAGGGAAGAGAAATGGGAAGTGTCACTGAGGATCAGGGAAGAAACTGCCTTTGCCTAAAGCCCTAGGGTATAGGGCTATTCCTTGAGAGAGCTGCTGAAAAAGCTGTCTCTTTAGGAAAATAGGATTATTAGAACAAGAAGATGGGGAAACATGTACAGAAGGTAGCAAGAATATCAATTTAGCTGATATTCTTGGGTTTCTTAGGGCAAGTGAAGAGTTTGGGAGCTAGTTCAAAGAAGGATGAAAGATGGCAGGTCTATGGTGATTGAGTTAAGTAGTAAGAAGAATGAGAAGACTAGTTCTGATGGTCATTTAGAGTATGTGAGTAATCCTTTCTAATGATAGTCTCTTTTGGGGGATTATTCTCTTTAGCACTTTGTAATCAGGAATTCGTAGGTGTTGGGTGTGGACAATGTAAGAGGGAAGTAAAGGTTTTATCAGGAGCACAAAGAGGACAGAAATCCTTCTGAAAATCCCATTTAGGCTCTATTGAGGTCAGAGATATGCTACTAGGAACCTTTGCATGTGCCTCACTAGACAGTTGTGAAATGCTGATCTTTGAGTTTATATTTGAATTAAAATTGCAATTCATGTTTCAAAGTTCTTATCTGAAAAAGCTTATGTTAACTCTGTACTTTGGATCTATTTTTTAAGCATATTCCCAATATCCACTTCAGGTTAAATGGAAGCATGATCTAAGATATCAGTGGCATTAATTTCAGAACTTGATTAAAATCTGTGAGATTAGAAAGAAAAGTGTCTACTGCCTCTGTAGAGTATATAGTTTCTGCTCAGACAGCTTGGACAAATTCACTTGCATTATGTTTCATAAACTGAATATGTTATATGAGAGTAGGCCAAACATTCCTTGAATTTGATCCAAGGATATCAACTTGAAAAATACCTGTAACAATTATAGTATCAAAAATCACTGGTAAATATCTTCTTTGTGCTTGCCTGTAAATACGTGCCCATAGTTTTTATAGAGCAAAGTCAGAAAAAATATGAAATTATTTTCTCTGTGTATAGATATTCCACAGTACTGCTTAAACAGTTTCTATTGTCATTCTGCCAATAATTTCTGAATCCTAATTATTAAAAATTATTAAAATTTAAATTATTAGATTACCAAAAATTATCAGAAATTAGAAATCTCATGTAAAAATCAACATATTTATAACATATATTAAATATTAATTTTAGTTAGCATATAGTATTATCTTATTCATGTAGTACCATACAGTATATAATTTGCATTCTCTTAGGAATAAAAATATTGAGGTCTACTTTGAGTTATTTAAATTTGAAAACAGGCTTTAATTAAGCTCAACAAGATTTCATTATATCCATGTCATGTACATATATTTAGGGTTGATATGGAGTTGTTCCTTGCCCAGTGTGGAAGAATGTAGAAATATATATGTGTGTGTGAAGTTATGAGTGTGTGTTTGAGTGTGCATGTGTGTGTTTGTGACTGTGTGTATGTGTTTATTGGTGTAGTAGAGTCTATGTATGTGTATGAGTGAGTGTGTGTGTGTGTGTGTGTGTGTGTGTGTGTAACTGTCTAAGAGAGAGAGGAAGAGAGAAAGAGAAAGAGAGTGTTTTTGTGTTCCTTGGTCTCCAAATCATGGGTCTTTTCCTTTATGTATAAAATGAAAGCATAATAAATTTTCATAATACTTTAAAATGACTACATAGCTAGAAGGCACTGGAGAAATCTATCAGAAAAAATGACTTTGTACTGTGATTATTCCTTTGCCTACAGTGGTGACAGCTTAGCAAATGTTTTGTGATCAACAATGTTTATAAAACCTAATTTATATTTTAATGATTTCAGATACATGGTCATCTCATGGTATCTGTTGGGAATTGGTTCTAGGAACTCTGTGGATACCAAAATTGGCAGATGTTTAAGTACCTTATTTAAAATTTTGTACTACAGAAATACAAGCAGTTGAGACTACTATGAACACCTCTATGCACACAAACTAGAAAATCTATGGGAAATAAATTCCTGGAAATATACAATTCTCCTAGCTTGAATCAGGAAGAAATAGAAATCCCGAACAGTCCAGGCCCAGATTCACAGCCAGATTCTACCAGATATCCAAAGCAGAATTGTTATCAATCCTACTGAAGCTATTCCAAAAGATCAAAAAGGAGGAAATCCTCCCTAACTCTTTATATGAAACCAGTATCACCCTGGTACCAAAGCCAGGAAAGGATATACCAAAAACCAAAACAAACAAACAAACAAACAAAAAAACCCAAAAAACAAACAAACAAACAAAAAAACTATAGATCCATATGCCTAATGAACATAGATGCAAAGATCGTTAATAAAATACTAACAAACTGAATCCAACAGCACATCAGAAAGATAATTCACCATGAGTAAGAGGCTTTCATCCCAGGGCTGCAGGGATGGTTCAACATGTGCAAGTCAATAAATGTGATTCACTGCATAAACAGAATTAAAAATAAAAACCATATGATTATCTCAACAGAAGCTAAAAAAGCATTTGAAGCCTTTGTTCTTATTGTTTTATTTGAGTTCCTTTTTTCTTTTACAATAAAAATCCTCCACAAACTAAGAATATAAAGAATATACCTCAAAATAATCAAAGCTATGTTTGATAAACCCATAGCCAATAACATACTGAACAAGGAAAGGTTGAATACATTCCTACTAAGTACTAGAACAAAAGAATAGTGCCCACTTAAACTACTTCTATTCAATATAGTACTGGAAATCCTGGGCAGAGCAATTGGGTAAGAGAAAGAAATAAGCATCCAAATTAGAAAAGAGGAAGTTCAACTGTCTTTGTGTGCTGATGATACAATCTTATATGTAGAAAATTCTACAGACTCCTCCTAAAGAGTCCTATATTTGAACAATGAATTCAGTAAAGTCTCAGTTTACTGAATTAATATACACAAATCAGTAGCACTGCTATACACCAATAATGACCAACCTGAGAATCGAATGAACTCAATTCCTTTTACAATAGCTACAAAAAAAGATACCTAGTAATATACTTAACCAAGGAGGTGAATGATCTCTACAAGAACTGTAAAACACTGATGAAAGAAATCATAATGACAGAAATAAATAGAAATAAAATCATTTATGGACAAGCAACTGCTGAGAGATTTTGTCACCACCAGGCCTGCCTTACAAGAGTTCCTGAAGGAAGCACTAAATATGGAAAGGAACAACCAGTACCAGCCACTGCAAATTATACCAAAGTGTAAAGACCATTGATACTATGAAGAAACTGTCAACTAATGGGCCATACAACTGGCTAGCATCAAAATGGCAGGATTAAATTCACACATATCAATATTAACCTTAAATGTAAATGGGCTAAATGTCCCAGTCAAAAAACACAAGATGGCAGATTAGATAAAGAGTCAAGACCCATTGGTGTGCTGTATTCAGGAGACCCATCTTGTGTGCAAAGACACACATAGGTTGAAAATAAAAGGATGGAGGAAGATTTACCAAGCAAATGGAGAGCAAAAGAAAAGCAGGGGTTGCAATCCTAATCTCCGATAAAACAGACTTGAAACCAATAAAGATCAAAAGAGACAAAGAAGGACATTACATAATGTAAATCAAAAGAGACAAAGAAGGACATTACATAATGGTAAAGAGATCAATACAGCAAGAAGAGCTAACTATCCTAAATATATATGCACTCAATACAGGAGCACCCAGATACATAAAGCAAGTTCTTAAAGACCTAGAAAGAGACTTAGACTCCCACACAATAATAGTGGGAGACTTTAACACCCCATTGTCAATATTAGATCAATGAGACAGAAAATTAAGGATATCCAGGACTTGAACTCAGATCTGGACCAAGCGGACCTAATAGATATCTACAGAACTCTACCCCAAATCCACATAATATACAGTCTTTTAAGCACCACATCATACTCTAAAATTGACCCCTTAATTGGAAGTAAAACACTCTTTAGCAAATGAAAAAGAATGGAAATCATAACTAACAGTCTCTCAGACCACAGTGCAATCAGGATTAAGAAACTCACTCAAAACTGCACAACTACATGGAAACATAAAAACCTACTATTTTTGTAGTTTTTTCAAAAAAATATTATCAACCTGTCATTAGTTGAATCAGCAGATGCTGAATCTGCAGAAACAGACCAACAAGTATGCATACAAACATGTAACAAACATGCTAAAACGTTTTTACTCATTCTTACAAAATTACTTGGAAGAATTTAAGACTAGGATTCATAACAGTTTATAAGAAAAGTGGAAACTAGAGATTGTTTTCAATGAGATGGAAATTTATGCTGAGTTTGGTGTCACAAAATAATTTGATTTGAAGCTTTGGAAATTGAAACACACTAATATTTCTCCATGCATAAAAACAGATCCTTACTGTGAAATTTCTAAATGAGGGAATAAGTTTGGGATAATTTTGCTTCTGCTTTTCTTTATTTCTTGCTAGTTTAAGTTGCTGTATTTCTTCCCATTTCTTATCAGGAATTTTCTTTTGCTTGCCCTTCTGAATGTTCTTGCTTAGAGAGCCTAAACAGAATTCTTAAATTAGCACACGAATAGAACTATAATCCATATCTGAGTGACAAATGTCTTGAACATGATCCTTTCTTTTTTACACTTTTTCTCTTTTGCACTGACCTGGTAAGCTCTGAAATAGAAAGATGAAAGATGAGGACTTAGAGTAAGACGGGAGAATCATTGCTTCTGAGCAACATGGTTGCTACTTCAATGTAGTCATACAGTTTACTAACGTTTAATGAAGTTAATAGCATCTTAAATAGGAATTAAAATAATTGAATAAAACTATGAATACATATAATTAATATGTTATAAATAGGAAAGATATTAAAACATTATAAGGATTTAGAGACAATTGAAACACATTGATTTTACCACTTGCCTTCTACTAACTCTGTTATTATTGGCCCAGAGGGCAAATCCAGGAATAACAAAAACATTTGAATGAAGTGGTGACTTGTAGAGGTTTTCTGATTAAGCAGATATTTTGGAACATTAGAACATGTTTTTTCCATGTTTTGTACTTGACAGAGAACACAGGCAGAGAATTAAGACGTTAGTCAAATGGTTTACAGTGGGCCAGGGTCATTCCATCAGCTTTATGTGGGTGTTAATAATACACCTCCTCTGAGGAAGTGAAATGAGAGCAGTAGCTTTCTAGAAATGGTTTTCTGTTTGTAGTGAAGACCCTCCCTGATGAACGTGTGTTGGTTTTGGCTTCTCAGTCTTCTTTAACCTTAGATCTGCTAACAAGATTTCAATTTGATTTGGAAAAATACTCCTTCACTTGGAGTTCATGTGGTTTGGGTAGGACTGTTATGTTACCTGTCAGCTTCAGGCTTGTGATCCAGGCATAGCCAATGATATTAGATTATTCTCCTGGCAACAGTGATGGGTTGAGTGATGGGGCTCAATAAAACAAGGATGATGTAAACTTGGAGGTCACAGAGGACACAATGTGAAATTCTCGAATAAAGTCAACATGGAGAGAAATAGCTAAATGATGGAGAGAGATCAAGTCCTGATGACTTTGTTTACATATCTGGACCAAGCATTGCTGAAGATAAACATTAGCTGGACATTCCAGTTTATGTCAGTCAGTGATCTTCCCTTTTGAAAAGGTAGATGGTTTACTGGCTCAGAGCATGGGATTTCAACTCCCCAGGCTCAGATCCCAGCTTTATCACTTGGTAGTATCTTATATTTGTTTAAGATAATTTAGTTTTCTGTTAGTTGTCACTGGGGGTCTAAAGGAAACACCTTTCCTTTTGCTTTTGTTTTTTTTTTTTTGAACAAAGTTTTCCTCTTGTTGGTCAGGTCAGAGGGCAATGGCACCGCCTTGGCTCACTGCAACCTCCACCTCCTGGCTTCAAGTAGTTCTCCTGCCTCAGCCTCCTGAATAGCTGAGATTACAGGCATGTGCCACCACACCTGGTTAATTTGTATTTTTAATAGAGATGGGGTTTTACCCCGTTGGCCAGGCTGGTCTTGAACTCCTGATGTCAGATGATCCACCCACCTCAACTTCCCAAAGTGCTGGGATTACAGGCATGAGCCATCATGCTTGGCCTCCAAACACCTTTCTTATCTAATCATTCTTGAAAAAATTCCCTTCAGGTGTGCATAGAAGGCTGAATAATGGCCATCCAAAGATATCAGATGATAATTCCTAGAACCTGTAAATGTTTTATTTGGGAAAAAGGCCTTTGCTGATGTGATTAAGGTAAGAATCTTGGGTTGGGGAGAATATCTGGGATTGTCTAGGTTGGCTGTAAATACTGTCACAAGTGTCCTTATGAAAGGCAAAGGGAGATTACAGACAAAAGAGGAAAACACAAAATGACCCTGGAGGCAGGATTCCTGTGATATAACCACACCAATCTGGCAGCCACCAGAGCTGGAAGAGGCAAGGGATGGATTTGTCCTGAGAGCCTCTGAAGGAGAGCAGCCCTGCCAGGATCTTGATTCTGGACTACTGACCTCCAGAACTGTGAGGAAATGGGTTTCTATTGTTTTAAGTCACAAGCTTCTCGTAATTTGTTTTAATGGGCATATAAAACTAATACAGTATACTTCCAAAAGTACATTTCAATTCTAGACGTCATTTTTCTAAAATATTTTCCTTGTCAAAAGGAGTATAAAAGTGTGATCAATAGTTAATTGTTTCACCTTTCATCTCTTTACTTATGTATTTATTCAACAGCTATGTTAAGCTCCTACTTGAACCAGATACTGTGTACCATGATCTGTAACCTCATGGAACTTTCAGTTTAGAAGACATTACTCCTCTCTCTTTCTTAAAAAATTACATATTTCAGGGTTTTTTTTTTTTTGTTTTTTTTTGTTTTTTTTTTTTTGGGAGAGGGTAGGAATCAGAGTAACACCACCTTTTTCCTTCTGAGTTTGGAACCAATTGAATTGAGAAGTAAGACACAGGAGCTGAGCAAATGAAGATCAGATGTTTATTTTATTATGAAGGAAGTTGATGAGAGAATATAACTTTAAATAAGTGGTTCCATGGTTTGTCGATCCTCTCCCAGATTTAAACTTCCCCTTCCAGTTGTAGACAGGAAGGCCTTTTACTCTCACCAAAGCCATGAACCTCTGTCGAGCCACTCTTCTTTCTCTGAACTAAGAGAAAGGATATAAATATACTCCCCATGGATACAAATTCCTGTCATCAGAGGCCATCACGTTACTAACTACTTGTAGGCACTAGAGATTTGCCAATAGCATGGGGTTCACATGCCTTTTGGACAGTTTGGGAAAGAGACAGCTATAAACTGGTTATTAAAGTAATTACATTTTTAATTGAATGGCACATGCATTTTCTTCTAGCAGTATTAGGCCCTTTAGGACATTAAAAGTATGCCATGAAATACTTCCTGTCTCTCAGTAATTTGTATGTAGCCACGGGACCCATAATTATTTTTGCCATACTCTGTGGAAGTTGGTCAACCTCATCCATTAACATTTGTATTGCTTTAACCTTTATCAGGCTCAATTCTTGTTATTAAATACTAATTAGTAAATCAAGCAAAGTTAACTTTAAACATTTGAGGCTAAACTTACTAAGATTTTAGTTTTTCTTTTTGGGATAATAGTGTACTGAGATTGATGTATATTTGTATAAAAGAAGCAGAAGTTAACATAATGGAATTATCTTTTGCTAATTTTGAAATGGGTTTCTCGGCTATAAAGGGAAAAACAAAGTGTATTTCTCCTATACTCTGCTAACCACAACACAGAATAACTTTGTGTCCTCTGGTCACCAAAATATATGGGAATTTCTCCCCATACCCTGAACAATTCTCTAGTGGACACCAGCTGGATGTCCTCCAGTTCAATTCAAATCTGACACTATCTACTTAGTAGAGGTAGCATCAGATCCCATAGGTTGAGGGTTTAGTCCTGAAACTGCCCCCACTGCAGATGCTATTCCCAAGTATGAGTGTCTAGAACTTCTTAGCAACTGGCTATAAATTGGGATTCCCATGACTCCCAACTCAGTTTGATGAATTTTCTCAGACAGCTCACAGAATGCGGGGAAATACCATATCTAAGTTTGCCAATTTGTTGATGAAGGATATAATAAAGGATGCAGACGAACAGCCAGATGAAGAGATACATAGCATGAGGTCTGGATGGGTCCTGAGCCACTGCACTCCAGCCTGGGTGACAGAGCAAGACTCTGTCTCAAAATAATAATAATAATAATAACAATAGTAATAGGCCAGCATCACTACTCTTGCACCTTGGGGCCATTATAAAATAAAGTAAGGGTTACTTGAATACAAGTACTGCAATATGGCAACAACCAAGCTTATAACCAAGATGGCTATTAAGTGATTAAATGGATGGGACACACCTATAGTGTGGATATGCTGGAGACAGGAGGATTTATATCCCAGGAGGGATGAATTGATATGGAGCAAGATTTCATCTCCCTACTCAGAACGATGTGTAATTTAAAACTTATGAATTGGTTTAGATGTCAGGGAAATGAGGAGAAAGTAACAGACTGAGAAGGAGCAGCAAGTGAGGAAGAAAAAACAAAAACAGGAGACTGAGATGTGCTAGAAACTGAGTGAAGAGAGTCTTCCAAGGAGCAGAGAGTGGTCGATCTACTATGTCAGATTCTGCTTACAGTGTAAGGAAGACAAAGACTTTAAATTGGCATTGGAGTTGGCACTGTGGAGGTCAGTGGTGACCTCAACACCTGCTATTTAAATAGAGTGACCAGTTCAAAAGAGAATTTAGAGTAATTAGATAAATATGGAGAATTACTTCAAACAGATGAAGAACACAGAAACTAGGTTCCTGTTGGAGGAGGTGAGACCAAGAGAGAGCACTTCTTTTTTCCCCTTATTTAAGATGGGAGAAATAACAATATATTTTTATACTGATAGAAACAATTAGGAGGAGAGAGGAAATCACCAGTGAAGGAAGAAAAAGAAAGAATTGCTGGTATAGTATGTTTACGAAGGTGAGAGAGGATGAGAACTGTTGCAATATGAGTACAGAGTTTAGTCTTAGATAGGAATATAAAATATTTTAACCTGTAGTAATGAGAGGGCACACAGATACTCTAAGGACTCAGGCTTTAGAAGATTTCTTCTGATTGCTTCTGGTTTCTCAATGAAATAGGAAGCAAAGAAAGCAACTGAAAGTAAGGGCAGAGGGAAGTGTTGGGAGTTTCAAAGAGAGAAAATATGAAATACAGAGTGGAGAGTGAATGGACTAAGAAATGAAGGAGCATGACTGGATAACAGTAATGTCCAGTTTCGTTAGTGTTAGTGTTATGTGAGACCAATCATGGTTTTTTTTCCTTCCATCACATGAATTATGCAGAGTACAAACAACACAGGGTAGATAGAGAGACTTACATTTAACTAGGGTTTTGTGTTTTCTCAAATCAGATGACAAAATAAGAGGGAGGCAACAAAATCAAGAACCTGTGAGAGGAGTGATCATAAGGATTGAATTTGGAATTTAGGCTGGCTAAGGTGTGTAGGTGGCAAGGGAGGGTCAAAAGGTAGTAGTATCCATGAATCACACAAGTCCTGGTGGGGGCCAAATATTGTTGGTGATAGGGAATAATCTGAAGAAAGGAGGAAGTGGCAACTGGAGAGTGGGATGCTTCAAAATGAGCTCAAGTAGCAGTGATGTTTCAAGTATCCTCTGTGTTTTAATCTTTTGTTTTAGTAGGACTTCAGTAGAGAGTAATCCTATTATCATCTAGTTTGTTAATCACCTAATATTGGTTATTTTGCTAGTGAGCATTACTATTAGCAAGCCTTGGCTAGCCAGGATCTTAATAAAATTTTGACATTTCCTCCTGATAAGGACCCTTATTTGTGTTCTGACCTAGGCAGTTAATTTGTACCAGAACATATGAGGGCAAGTTATTTTCAGGCCAAGAAACGTTCTTCACAGTCCTCTATTCCAGGGATATGGATTGCTTGTGAAGTAGCTTCATGAGACATCAACAGTCTTCCAAAATGAGTGGGGCAATATTCTTATTACCATTGTGGAGAGGTGTTAGGTACTCCTCACATTTGTAGCTTCAAAAACACCCTCCATCAGATTGGTTTGAATATGTACTAATATGTACTGTGTGCTAGAAAGTAAGCCTTTAGAAGGCAGAGACCTTACCAGTCTTGTTTATATTTCCATCCTCAGTGGCTAAATAGCAAAACAGTAGGCTTCTTTAGAAGTTGAAATATGTTCTATAAATGCTTGTTGCATAATGAAATGATGTGAATATATGAGTTTAAGGGTAATTTGCTAGCCAGGTTTAAGCAAGTCAGGTGGTTTTTAAAAGTGATCTATGTACCACTGAGGGGATACTTCTGTTATGCTGATCTCTGAGTTATACCAGAAGACACACACACACACACACTCTCTCTCTCTGTGTATGTGTGTGTGCATGGGGGTGGGAGGGCAGGGGTGAACATTGACAGTATAACAGTTACTGCACAGAATAAAGAGATCAATCCTAATCATTGTCCGGTGCAAAACGGCTATTGCCTGAGCAAGTTAGTGCCCAAGGTAGTTATTAATTTCTCTGGCCTGCATGAATGCTTCCAAAATGATTCTGTCACAGCATGTGTATTCTGGCATTCACTCTGAACACCGGGAATCCTGGAGCCAAGGATCTATTAGTGCCTAAAGTGTGGAATGTGAGACATTGATCATCCCTTCTCTAAGCTGGCACTGCTCTGAAGCAGCCTAATAACCAGGGGAACAAGCCTGCTGCCAAATCCTTCTGGTTTTGGTCCCATTGCAGTTAATGAATCAAAACATTATTTTAGAGACACTTTACTTTTTAAACTATTCCAGAAGCCCAGTGAATACTCTGAATATACTTAGTGAAGATGGATCAGAAAAACATTTTATATGGTTACTGTAGAGGCATTCACGAAGACATATAACATGCTATCATCACAGTTAATAGGTGCTCATAAGTACTTCCAATATGACTGAATTGATGATAGTTTCTGTCAAAGTTCCTAGTGTCCAACTATACTCAACTGCTAAGTATGGTCTTTAGCATTCAAAAATGCACTGGAATAGCTGGTCATACCTCTGTAAGCAAATGACCTTTGCTTTTTTATTTTATGGAAGTTTGAAAATATATTTATATCTCTGCAAACTGGCTTTTTGTTTAAAAAACCCCCAAATCCTTCCACTTCTTTATTGAATGCCAATTAATACAGGATAGGACAGAGCAGCTAAAAAAAAAGTTGGCGTATATTGAGCATCTCCTACTTATCAATCAGTATATTAAGCCATGCATTATCCAAATCTTACAAGATTTGCATATTATTAGTTGGATTTTACAGACAGGAAAACTCAGGCTCAGAGACATGCTGAAATTGTCACCAATAGTAAATGGCAGAACCAGGATTTGAATCTGAATTTAGTCTTTCTGAATCTACAACTTTCACTCATTTAATTCATATAATGTGCTGTATCCTCTTTCTTGAGTAATTGGGGTGCTTGGAGGAATGAGGGTCTCTCGTGCTTTGGGAGTATGGAAGTGACTCTTAGTTTTTCCCCAAATTATTGTATAACCTTGAGCAAGTTGCTTTTCTTTTTAGCATCTCAGTTTACCTTATAAAACTGATTTAGACTTAGCTGTTTGAAAAAACTATTTTATTTTCATAAAGAACTATGAGCTTTCAGAACAACGGTGGCATTTAAAGTGCACAACATTATTCTTAGAGAATAAACTACCTTATTGTCAGTTATATCCTACAGCAATTGAGTACTTTCCTGCTTCTTCCAGAGATGTCCCCAAGTGGCTGTGTCATTCTCGGTAGGTCCTCACAGAGGTGTCCTATGGATGAAGACAAAGAATACTGGAGAGTGGTAATGGCTAGGTAATTCAGCTCTGATTGCTTCTATGGTCAGTAGTGAAATATTTGACAACTGCTACTGCCTCCACTTTCCTGTATGACCAAAGCTACAAAGACTAGATGAATTTCAGAAACTTCACAAGAAAAGAAATAGCATCTGAGTGGGATATTGTGCTATAGATTGGAGAGCTCAAGAAATCCCAGGAAACAAATACATTTTTGCTGGTAAAAATAAATAGAGAACTAGTGTTATACAGATATTTTAAAGGTTAGAATATTAGCTTTGCAATGAGCTTTGACAGTCACCTTTTTATTGAGAAAATAGTAACTGTTCCTACATTTACCTGGAGAGTCCTTTCTAACAATACCACATTTATTAATGGGAGCACAGATGATTTCCCTGAATGGGGAGGAGCAGCAAGAATATGGGCATGGATTGCCTGTTTCTATAAAGAAGGTAAAGGCATGATTACTTTGCTGGGCCAACAATGATGAATTGTCCAAAATGGCCATAAAGTTTGTTTTGCAGCTCCTAGACAGTTTCTTAGATAAAATTGTTCTCTGAGTAGTTAGAAATTAATAGACACTATACATTTAGAATTCTAGGAACCAGTGCTGGGCCTCGGGTTTATACCTTGCAAGGCATTTCTTTGCCTGGCTTTTAAGTGAAGCCTGATTTTAATTTGTACACAGTGCTTTTGCCTTATTTAAGAAAGAAGATAATAACTAGAACCCTAATTTGCTTGGAGCTGCCTTTTACAATTGATTTTATTTACTTATAAGGCATAATTACATTTAGAAGGAGTTTTATGACATCAGCAATAAAATCAAATGAGTGTATAACTTTTCTAGTCATTTATTTCCTACAGATAATTTAATAGCCCAGACATTAAATTTGGACAGTTCTTTCCCTTGAAAACAGAATGTTCTCTCAAAGAGTTGATTTTCACTGTTATAAGAGGTTGCACTCCTTTTTTTGGTTGGCCTGAAAGCTTTATTTTCTCCTGTAGTGAATTTTATATCTTCCTAGACTTGTTCCTGTGCTACTTGCCCTGAAATAAACATTCCTTTCAGGAGAAAATATTTGCATTGCTTACAGGAGCAGCTTCTGTGGCTGGAAAGGATGAGTAACAAAACTTTGCATTTGTGCATCCATGCTGTGAACGTAGTCCAGAATGATGGTTTGTTCATGGATGATAATGGAAGTCTAATTAAATGCACCACACTTAACAAAATCTTTGCATCTACTTAGAAAGAATCTGGGATTTAGGAATCAAAAATCAAACATCAAGGTCTGCTTCTCCTGCTGAAATATCCTGGCCAAATTATTTAATATACTGGATCCTCCATTTCCTATTTTGTTAAGCAGAGATGATAAAAATAACTGCTGACTATATTGCTGTGAGGATCAAATGATATTTGTGTGTGAAAACATAATATAAACTATAAAATACTGGACACATTAGTGATGACTCCTTGAAAGACTCGTATGTATAATATATATGCTGATATAGAAAAGCTGATGATCCTGTATCAGCATAAAGCAGGTACAAAGTGCTTTTGTAAAAAGAGTATTTTCTTGGAAATACAAGTGGGTTACATATTCCCTTTTCCTTTATTTCTCTTCAGTCAACAGATTGTATTTAAACTTTACTTTCATTTGGTGGAGAATCTAATGCTTAGTGTGATACATTTACCTGGCATTTATCTGAAAGCTAATGTTCTAGTTTTATGTGATCATGTTCAAGCTACATTGATGCCCAAGTATATTATGTGGTTTTAGAGTTTAGTGTTTCTTATGGTTTTAAAGAGTTAAAACCTTAACTACTTAATAAACTATGAAACAACGGTGACACATGTTTTTGGCATCAAATATACTTGGAAATAGAACTTTCTGCAGAAGTGTCTTAATTAGTAGTAAGATCAGGTTCTATCCTCTATTTCACCTTGATTTCTGATTCTGCAATGAGTCACAAAACTGGTCAGCTTTACAGTCTAGGGCTTTGTGATTGGCTGCAAATGAGTCCGATTCCTGTTCTGTCTGGTTGTTAATACCATTGGCAAGTTGATGTAGATAAACAATAAAAAGAGTGCCAAATTCATTTGAGGACAAACAATGTATTATAGTTTGGCAACCATCCTGTGTCCTTTCATGTAGATTTAGTTTTAGGCATAGAAAAAATATGAATCCTATTGCAAGGTGAGAAAGTATGTCAAGATGTTTGAGACATATTACCTAAAACAAACAGTAGTATACAATGTGAGGAAAGCTAAGAGCTGGTGAGAAATTATCATGCACAAATAGCTGTTTACCTCACTGGAAAATGATCCTAATTAGGAATTTGCATTTCTTTAAAGCCTTTCTGTTAGTGATAATATCTTTATCCCTATTTCTCAAAAGACAATTATCACATAAAATGGTTTATAATAGAAGTGTTATTGCTTTCCTAGCATTGAGCATGTAAGATTTTTATTGGTATGCTTGTCTTTTTTCCCCTAAGCACCTGCAATTATATTTACATTCTGACAAGATATAGTAGAGGTGGCACTTAAATCTTCAAGTTCCTGTCTATGATCCTAAGCAATTTTACAGTCTTTTCAGCTTTGTTTTTGCAGCAATTTCAGATGCAATTAAGGCATAGAAGTATAACTTGTAAAGTTTCCACTTGGAGAATATATTTTAGACTTTGGTGCTAAATAACATTACAATAACTTGCTTTACAATTAGTGTAGCAGATCTGGGATTAGCTCAGGATCAGAAGAACCTTAGTAGTGAAGCTGTAATACTTTAGTTTTGAACGTGGGAAACATTCTGACTGTGTGAGAATAAAGAAGAAAGGTGGTGAAGTGCTGGCATTGTCAGAAATGTTGAGTAGATGTCAGGGTGAGATGTTGATGATAGTGCAGTGAATTATGCAACAGATAACAATTTGTGAGAATTGGAAGAAGGAAGATTGCAAACATTACACAAATTTTCTTCCTGGTTCTAGATGAAAATACAGGACTCTGGTTATTCTACCAAGAAAAGATAATAAAATATATATGAAATACTCTAATTTGCATTCATCTAACAATCATACATTTACTGAGCCTCTTTATAGAGTCTCTGAAGGGTCTCGGATTTCCTCATATTTACAAGCTAAAAAGTTAGTGCTACCAGTTTCATGGGTAGAGGCAGAAGACACAGTCAGGACTTGTCAGAGACAAGGACATTATCACTTACAGTACAACATGTAGGCTGAGCTTTCCATCCATTTCAAGTCCCCCCAAGTCTACTGGGAGCAACATACCTCATGCCATGAGGGCTCAGGTAGGTGCTGCGCACATAGTAGATTTGTGTTAGAGCTGAGAGATGTGAGCTTGGGAGTCTATCGCTTTTAGAGAAAGCTTACTCTTTGTCCCAGGGAGAGATGTTACTTCATTCCTCAAGGTTGCTTGCTTTAAACACAGCCCTGAGAAAAGGTCTGGATAAAGAGCAAAGAGTGGCTAGAGCCTCACATTCGTGACATACCCAGTATGATTTCAGGGATGCTCGGGTTCCATGGTGGATAGCCTCTTCCAACACTAAGGGACTAATATCTTATAAACAATGTGTCTGTGGTAACATGCATCTCCATTATACACATATATTTGAAGTTTCAAAGCATTATTATTCTCTGTTTTTAGCAAACGAGGAAGTCGAGGCTCAGTATATTTGAATAAGAAGCTAAAATCACAAATAAATGACACAGGCACTAAAACATAGCGTTCTTAGTTCACAGACTAATATTACTACCATTAGCCAGTTTACTAACTGCTAAAGAATTTTCAAGCCATGTCAGCTGCATGTTTTAGTGAAAGCTTTTACATTATTTTATTTACTGCTGTCTACATTTCAGGAAATGAGCCCTCCGTTTGTTCATCTATTGCTGTTTTTTGATTTTGTCAGTCTATTGTGTTCCTACATCTTTTCTTCCTTTTGCTTAGAAAAATCTGTTTATTTCTAAAGGCCTGTACCTCTCACAAAGTTCTAGGAAATAGGGGCAAAACAATGAAATTGTCTGTTATCTTAGAATTGTAGAATTGTAGAAGTAAAATGTACATTAGTCTTACAATTTAACCATCCCACCTTCATTTTAGGAATAAAAAACAGAGGTCCAGAAAGCTTCAGTGAATTTCTACCCAAGGCTGCTTTTATTAGTGAAAAAGAACAGAACCCATTTTTTTTGGTATCTAAAATTCAGCATTCTTGTCATTATACTACATTACATCATGAAAGAAAAAGAATTTAAGGATATTGGTAAAAGCTTAGTACCTTCACATTATATGTTCTAAAGTTTGGTTTAGTAACAATAAGACTTCAGTTTTACACATACAGGATGATACCTAGCTGTCAAAATAACAGAAGTATAATCCCTTGTAAGTCATGAGTTCCACACTCAAATGCTCTTCTAAGATCAGCAGGTAACATCAATTTGTGAAATAGCTGATGTGATCAGTGAAAGGAATGGAGTCTGCGACAGTGTAGAGAAAACACAGCCATCTAGACACACTCTGATATAACATCTCTGCATACACATGCCCCCAAATCCATGTCTGCCTCTGGCTTTGACCTTTGTGCTGCCATTTTGCAATACCTTACCTGAATAGTGTGATTTTAAAAGATTTTTCTATATCCTTAAATGGGATTTTTGTCACATAAACTTTCAGAGCTAAATGGGATATTAATTGTCAGTGTCTCTAACCTATCATTATGCTGAAAAGGAAATAAAGAAGATTCAGTGACATGCTGAAGTCCACAAAGCTAGCTTGTCATACCAATTGTGACAAGAACCAGATTTGCATACTCCTAGTCCTCTGTTTTTTCTACTTCATCTTGAAACTTTTTTTTTAAAAAAGAATATTCTATTTTGCAATGAAAGCAATGGAAAAATTAGATTTGACACGTAGCAATGTATTTTGTATATAACTTCTGGACAACTGATTAATAATTACTTATTGCATACTTTATATTACTAAGTGACATAGGGCATACAAGGATATAGAATATTTTGTTTGTTTCTTTCCTCTCCAGTTGGGTAGGTCAAAACTAATATAGGAAAATAACTAAATGCTATAATCTTTGGCATTGACTTTCAGTATAATAAAACTTCAAAAAGAACAGAGATTGTTGGTGACTGAAGACCTTAACTCTCCATATCCCAACAATTATTTTTAGTAACATATTTTAAAAAGCCCTCTTTCATGACCGAAGGAATATGACATTTACTAGAGGGTGGCAGTCCTAGAATTATATATATGCAGGTATATGTGTGTTAGATACTGAATTGGAATCTTTGTTATTCATTCTTTATGTTAAATTATAATTTCTGGTTATTGATATCTTAAATATCTCCTTGGGCCTATTTTGATGTTTATGGCAAGTAGTATAATACATATAAAAGGTATGCCAACTGAAGTTGTGCTGGAATGGAGAGAGATACCTACCCCATGATGGAGGTGTTATAAGAAACACCAGTGAAAAAAATAATGCCACAACTATTGCTCTTTATGCCTTCTGACTTATTTTTTTAAAATTTTTGATTTTTTTACTGGTATTGAAGTTCTGTTTTTGTACCCTATGGTGCTATAGTCAGCCTTACTCTAATATTATATCCTGGTAGAAAATTTCACTCCTATGCCTATTGTATTAGGGCAATCCAGAGAAAAAGAAACAGTAGGATATATATTTTATATATATATATATATATATATATATATATATATACACACACACACATATATATGTATCTCATGTATACATTTGACCATTCATTTTTCCCTTTAATAATCATTTTCTCTTTGACAGTTACAAGAATATTCTGAATTACTGCTTTAAACATATTGTTAGAATAAATTCTTATTCTGTATAAGATACTATTCTCTAATTTTATTGATGGCTCAGACCATGTATTTTATATTTTTCATAGCTTTTGTTAACCCCATAGTGTCTGACAGTGTGTTTGATATGCAAAGAGCAACATGTTCATAACTAAATAAAAAGTAAACAGAACGTTTCCTGAAAGCCCTATTGGTCTTTATAGAGACTATAGTTGAAGATGTTGGCCTACTGTCTGTACCAACACTTCCCAATCATTTTTTTTGAAAGTTATGATAGTTATGAAGTTTTGTGTATATTTTTTATCCATTCTCTGTAGCCCTCCTCCAAATAATCTGCTATTAAACATGCCACTGGAAGTGCCAATTTTTATGTTAACATGAATTAGAATTAATTTATTGAGAACTTTTTGTTAATTCCATGAACTCATTTGATACAATTTTAGTACTTTGGGGCTATCATAAATCCAGAGCAGAATGTCTCTGCTTTCTAGTAGTATACATTTATCCTTGTACTAAAGAAGTTGTATGAATTCTCTGTGGCTGTTAAACATTTAAGTGTGTATGCATTTAAAGAAGAAGTTGTAAATGTGAAATATAATAAAGACAGTTTTGCATTTTTGGTGAGGCCTTGCCAAGTTAGCATTTGGATTAAGTGAGAACAAAAGCAGGCCATGTTAGCATACTGTCTTGATCAACTTTTCCTAAGTGCATTTTGTGGCAGGTTCGCTGTCTCCACACACACATTTGCAGAATTACTCTGATTTCCTGTTGGAATATTTGAAACTCAAGTAGGCCCTTTGAACCTTTATCTGTGCTGTCAACATGTTAGCATAATTAGGTGTTATTTGTTTCTCTGTTAATAGCAGGATCCTTCAAATGAAAAAGGTATTCTCTTACTTTCCAATAATTAATTGTAATTTTTCAGATAGCCAAAATTGCAGCATAAATTTCCTCTTCCTAAGATGGAAAAATTCTTTTAAATTGTCTAAGGAAACTAATTGCAGATACTAAAATCTTATTCAGAGCATGCCTAAAAATGTCACTATGAGTTTCCATCTGTACTTTCTCATTTCTCTTTTTGCTTTCCTTTCATACTTACTAGTGGGTCTCAGTTTCTGTTTGTATTGAAACAAACAGACCTTTGAACTTGAGGAGGCATCTTGTGAAGTTGAAAAGACAAGGAGAGGAAAAGGATAAATCTTTGCTAAGTGCTTAATTTATGTCAGGTGTTTCTTCACGATCATTCTCCTGTGTGAAAAGCTTCCTTTTATGGGTCTTAATATGTTTATTGTCATTTATTTATTTATTTGATTTTTGGTTGTCTATGGGGCAGAATAAATAAATTAAAAAAATACAGGTAATATTTAGGTGTCAAATGCCAATGTGCGATGGGTGTTTGTGTGTGTGTGTGTGTGTGTGTGAAGTGAGGGAATCATTAGTGAGTGTATATAGGGAGAATGGAGGAAGTCATCAGGTGTGTGATTGCTTTACAAAAATTGATGGTGACATGCCTGTCATTATTTGTAAATGCCAGTGAGTATCTTACTTAGTATGTTATCAGTTATAATGACTTTATATTTGTGGCAGATATATGTCATTCTATTTTTGTTTAAATAGACTGACTTTAACACATTAAGCTGAAATATGCATTGAAATGCATACATAAAAATTCACTCAATATTTATACTGGATTAGATTAAGTGACTGGATTGAGAGTTTTAGGCTTGTTATGTTGGAGCATATGGACAAGTTGTGAGATTAGAAAAAATATATGGTACTTTAAATTTCTTCCTAATTATAGAATCTTAACTATATCAATAAAAGTTTATATTTAACTTTATAAGAACTGTATGGTGAGAAAAATAATTGTACTCATCCATACGTCTGTAAAATATAAATTAAATTTTGATAAAAAGTAAATTGATTCTTGATAAAGTTCTGAATGTTAATGGAACAAAAATTCCCATCTGACTCTAACCATTTTCTATTCTTGTAGTATCTTTTTTAGTGATATAGGCTGATTTTTTTTTTGGCACTCACATATAGCAAATAACTGTGAAACATTTCAAACCTCAAAGTGACACTAAAACTGTGAAGTATGAAATGGAAGTGCTGGAGCGTGTGAGACACATTGCATAGCACTGCTCAGTAATTCAGTGTGTGCATGCAAAAGAAGTGACAACACCATTGCAAGATGCAACATGATTAATGCTACAAAAATTAAATAAATAAAAACAACCTTTATTCTCAAACACTCCTTCATGCCTTAAAGTTACCACTTTCTATGTTTAGCGGCCCTGCCCTAGAAATTATTCCTTGTCCCATGAATATCTGCTGCGAGGAACAAAATGATACATGAATATTATTCTTGCTATGTCAAGGTTACTAAATGGTTATAAGAAAGGACTGTGATGTTTTAGGCTTCTCCATGAATGCTTTTATTTCCCCCTGCAACACATGAAAAAAATTAGTTTTGATCATTACATTGGTTTTTTCTTTCTGTCTGTCACCCGCCACTGATGATTGCTTCTTCTCAGGTTTCTTCAGACAGTATTCCAGCTGGGATTGAATGAATTCTTTCCGTTCTCAAAATATGATTGAGGGCCTATGTTACAGTGATCCTATATATTTACCTCTTTCTGAGGCTCAGTTTGTATATTTGTATGCCTCATTTTTGGGAAGCATGTTAAGAGGAATTTGGGATTGTGACTAAGTCTCCTATATTCTTCAGTTCAGACTCTGTGAGAAAGAAAGATGAATTCTACTAGAGTATCCCTGATGATATCGTTAGTGGACACAGGAGTCCTTCCAGGTAAAACAGGTGCTGATGAATCTTTATTTCTTTTTCATTTCACAATAAAAATATTAATAACAATAGCAACTGTTCTCTATTTCTTGAGTGCTTATAAACTCAGTACTTTCTATGAGTTGTTTATAGCTTATTTAATACCTCACAATCTAATTTATGATGCTCAGAAGTGTCACTCACCAATTTTAAGAAAAAGGCAACAGAAGCTCAGAGAGGCTAAGTGACTTTCCCAAGGCAAGCAGTCAGGCAGCTGACTGAGTCTACTAACTCAAATGCCCATGCTCCTCACTTAAGTATATGACACTCTATGTTTTGGTGCATTTCCTGACAGAATAAGTTTTTGTCTTAATGAGTTTTTTTCAAGAATCCTTGAAAGACATCTGCCATAGGATAGTTAGTACTAGAGGGTTTAGTAAGTACTCAGTAGTACCCAACTATGAGCTAAAACAGAATAGTGCTGAAGCCATAAAGGTGCAGAGAACAGAGAACAGCCTTCCTTTGACAGTGATGAGAAAGCCTGGGGACATATGTGTGTGTGTGAGTGGGGAGTGGCCTGATACAGCTACATTTAAGGACATCAGAAGTTGCCCAGAGAAGAATGTGAGAATGCAAAGATGTTTAAGCTTGGAGAGCAATTATAAGGGGCCAGATATATTGATGGACTAAAAAGATAGTTTAAACTTCTGGAGGTCAGTTCTTAACAAAGCTTCATTTGGGCTATTGGTGAAGGAAAGGAATATGTCAACCCTGCTTATATTAAGTTTAAAAATCTTTATGTATACATATATGTATGCCTATCTATCTTGACAGGAAACATAGGATTTCTATATCAGAGGCAGACGGTGATTATTCATAGCATCTTGCCTCAGTTTTCCCATGTCTTGGTCCTCTTTGGGGCAACACAGTTAGGGCAGATGTTACCTGCATGAATAGTGCAGTGAGTACCATGAGAAAGGAATATGGATTTATGAACCCAGGACTTAGGCATATTAGGCATATTTACCCCTTCTCCACCGCAGAGAGAGAGAGGGAAAAGGAAGTGAGAGATAGAGGGAGAGATAGAAGAGGAGGGAAAGCAAATACTTTTAAATGCAGACAAATCCAATCTGGCGACAGGTGATGAACTAAAGGTCCCTAGGTCTATTATTATTTGAAATGTAAGTAAATAAATGGCACAAGGAGAGGTGCCTCTCAAGATCTCTGTCTTTAACTTCCTTTATTTTTTTTTGCCATTCAAACCTCTGTATGTGAAACTATTCATGGAGAATTGTCTCCTGGACACCTGTTTTAACTTTCTTTAGGGGGAAGATCAGGATTGGCTGACTAGGGATAAACACCTCTATTTTTCCATCAGATAGACTAGAGCTCAATAAGCCAGAGCAAAGGCTCAGATTTGGTCAAGTTATTGGACTGTAGCCATATCTGTGTTATTGTTGGAGGGTAACCCAGGGAAGAGCAATCTAAACACATTTCTTCTGGGCAATTTTGTTAAGCCTCTGACCATGGTATTTACTTGGTAAAATTCACCTTTCTCAGTAGTGGATAATTGGTATTATTTTTCTTTTTGGGGGAAGAGTATATCCAGGCATCCCCAAACTTTTTACACAGGGGGCCAGTTCACTGTCCCTCAGACCGTTGGAGGGCCACCACATACTGTGCTCCTCTCACTGACCGCCAATGAAAGAGGTGCCCCTTCCTGAAGTGCAGCGGTGGGGGCGGGGGATAAATGGCCTCAGGGGGCCGCATGCGGCCCATGGGCCGTAGTTTGGAGACGCCTGGTATATACTATCTAATTTGTCAAATTTTGATGAGTACTTTTGTATCTTATGACTGACATGGGAGAAAATTGTTGATAGAGAAGTATTGGTCATGGGAATGTAAAGTACAATATGACTTTGCATTTTGTTTTCAATATGTTACGCTATTACAAAAAGTTTACATATTTGAGATAATATTTCCATATCATTTTGTCTTATATAACCTTATGTGTCTGCCTCATCTCTTGTATAGACCATAATCAATATCATGTTATTAAAATTATTATCTTTCTAACCATTAACATCATGAATTTTATTGAGTACTTACTATGTACCAGGCCTTGTGCTAAGGACTTTGCATGTATCATTGACACAATCCTTATGGCAATATATTATTCTCATACACTTTTTTTTACAAAGGATGAAGCTGAGCTCAGATGTGATATAACTTCTTGAGTCATACAGGTGATAAATTGTAAAGTTCAAATTTATGCTTACTTAAGTCTGTCTGGCCTCTTAGCCACTTTTCTGAGTGATCTCTCATAATTAATGCAGTATATTTACCTGGAAGATAAGATTTAAATTCCTGAAATGACATATAAGTTAGCATAAAAGACATTGAATTGGTTTTTATTACATTGTCTTTATTAGAGTTGTGCAATCTTCATCTTACTTTTCATTACTATCATGTTTTCAGATTTCTGAAAATAGTTATGTTTTTATAGTACATTTTGCACTATTCCTATGCACATTGAAGTTTCATGGTGAAGTTAAATTGTACTGACAAAACATGGGATTAACTTTCAACTCTTTTACTGACATAGTAGAGAACTTTATGTTTTTAGGCATTTAATTCAGCTCTCTTCTCAGTTCTTGGCTGAGTTTCATTTATTCAGCAAACATTTATTGGGTGCCTAATATATGCTAGGCCAGGCACTAAGATATTTGTTCAATCAAAAAATTATTACCTCTATTATGGGATTATAAAATACAAACTTTCTAAGTGGAGATGATTTTTTTTTTCTATAACCTCCATGGTCCCTAACACATGTCTAAAAGAAATAGTCAATAACAATTTATTAGTTAACTGATCTTATTGAGTTGAGAACAATAATTATTTACATGTAGGTAGAGTAGGGAAAAAATCTGTATAATGAAGTCCAAAGTATTCAGACAATCCCTCTATCACAGATGTCTTTATTCCCCTTCCGTACATCAAATCTGAAATTAATTACATCTGTACTTAGTAAACACACTAATAAATTATTTCATTTATCCAATTAATATTTATTGGGCTGCGGATTTATAATGCTATATGTGAGTTAGAAAGTGAATAAGAATGTTTTCATTCTTAAGTAACCCATAACATACCAGGAGAATATTAATTCATGCAATAAGCATTTATCAAACATCTATTATATGCCAGGCATTCTTCTTGACATTTATGATATAGTTGTGAATAAGTGGAGCTTACATTCTGTTAGGAGTAGACAGGTAAAAATCAATCGAGGAGCAAACAGATAAGATAATGACAAAACATGATAATCACAATAAAGGAAATAGAATGATATAACAGACTACGTGTAGGGACATAGTTTAGATCCAAATGCCATGAATGCCTGTCTTAAGGACTTAAATATTTGATGTGAGATCTGAAGGACAAGAAGGACCAATGTTGTGCTAGTAAATCGGTTCTGCGGGACTAAAAAAACACTGATTTATAGCATTTCCTCAGGTTATAAGTATTCTCACCCTGGCTGATTTAGGTTATCAGAAATTTAATTTAGATTGCAAAATTCCAGATAATTGACAGTCAACTCTTTTTTTTTTTTTTTTTTTTTTTTGAGACGGAGTTTCGCTCTTGTTACCCAGGCTGGAGTGCAATGGCGCGATCTCGGCTCACCGCAACCTCCGCCTCCTGGGTTCAGGCAATTCTCCTGCCTCAGCCTCCTGAGTAGCTGGGATTATAGGCACGCGCCACCATGCCCAGCTAATTTTTTGTATTTTTAGTAGAGACGGGGTTTCACCACGTTGACCAGGTTGGTCTCGATCTCTCGACCTTGTGATCCACCCGCCTCGGCCTCCCAAAGTGCTGGGATTACAGGCTTGAGCCACCGCGCCCGGCCCAACTCTTGAATACTGACTGGTACAAGCCAATCCTGAGGAGGAAGAAACAATGACTTATTTAAGGTCCTGAAGGGAAACATAGTAGCCTCAGTGTAATGACAGATAAAATGGGCTAGTGATGTGAAATCAGGTGAGAGAGATGGGCATGAATTAGATAATGTATGGCCCTGCAGGTAATAGCAAATAATTGATTTTCTATTTAAGAGTGGTAGAAAGTCATTGAATGGTTTAAAGAGGAATATTATGATTGGATTTCCATTTTTAAAAGATACGCAGGCCTCTATTCTGTAAAATGGAATAAACAGAGGACAGGGGAAAGAGTGGAGAAAGTTATATTTCAGTCCAGGAAAGAGATAATGATGACTTAGATTGGGTTATTGTTCCATCTTTCCTTTCCTCCTCTACCTTGGGTTGGAGTATATTTTCTTGCTTTACTAAATTTGAGATTGACCGTGTCTTGTTTTGGCCAATGGAAGGTGAGAAGACATGATACAGACAATGACTTTAAATGTATATAGTGGTTTATCTTGTCTCTTACACTTTTTAATCTACCAGGGAAAGACCATGCCCCAGGTGGTAGCATCTATCTAGCCTGATTTGTCTAAGCCAGCTGACTGACAATCTGAAGCAGAACTGCTCTGGCTAACTCAAAGAACTATGAGCAAGAGAAAGCTAAACTTTTAAACTGCTGAGTTTTGATTCAGTTTGTTATACAGTGCTATGTGGCAGTTGTGGTTTTCAGTAAAGTGAAGAGAAATGGACACATCTAAGCTACATTTTGGTGGAGATAATGCGTTTCTGGTTTGAATGAGTAGCTATATGGTGTTATTTACTGACATGAGAAAGGCAAGAAAAATTTTTTAAGAGAGTAAATCAAGAGTTTCATTAAATATATTATACTTGAGATACTAACTAATGCATACATAGTCTGAAATTTTGAGGAGAGATGTGAGCTGGAGAATAAAGTTTTGGAGTCTTTGGTGTATGAACATTATTTAAAGCCATGAATGGAACTGGATGAAATTTCCTAAAGAATAAGTGAAGTTAACATAAACAAAAAGGCTTAAGACAGAGATTTAAGTCACTTCATTCACTGGAGGTTTGATAGAAGAAGGAGACTCAGCAAAGGAGATTGACAATGAGGAGCAGCAACATAGGAGGAAGTCTAGGAGAAAGTGTTGGTGTCTTTCATGAAAGAGAGTCATCATTGTGATTGACAGCTGCCGTGAAGGCTCAGTAAAAGCTGAAAAATACTTTTTCATTGGGTGTGCTACCATGAAGTCATTGTATCTTTGATGAGAGCAGTTTCCACAGAGCAACCACGGTACAAGGTAGATTGGGAGTGTAGTGAAAAGTAAATGGGGTGAGACAGAGCAAACAATTTATGTAGATAAACAGTCTAAACATTTTGCTATGAAGCAGCAAAGTGGAGACACTGAACAATAGGAAGAGAAGGTTTGTGTTTTGTTCCAAGTGCTATCTATGATGATGACGACTGCATTAAGTGGTAATCCAAGTTAAAAATATTTCATTTGACCTTTTTCAATTATTTTACCCATCTCACTTAAGATTTAGCCCAAACCTTCACAATCCTTATAAAATCTCTGTCCCCTTCCCTCAGTAAAGAACTTTACCTCCTACTTCATAGAGAAAATACATAAAGGTCTTCATGGTGAATTCACTGGAAACTTACTAATAGCCACCTAAAATCTTGTCTGTGGTTTTAGAAGATACCTCTTCAGTTATGAATTCTATCCTATTCTTTCCCTTCTCTGTCAGGAACCTATCTCATCTATTATGTATTATTTGCCCTCTTTTATGTCTCAATAGTCTCCTTTTTTATAACCTGTAAGTATATTAAAGTTTCTATCACATTAAAATTATACTGACACTATAATTTACTTTCTCAGACTTATGTTTCTGTGGAGATCATTTTATCACTATCTGTTTCTTCAAACCACATACCTCTTGAAAAGGGAGTCTACATTTGTTACCTCCAACAACTTCATTCCTTCAAACAAATGAAATCTGCTTCCACTTTCATTAAATTGTCCAATGACCTCCCAATTACAAAAGCTAAAGGATACATTTCATTACTTGTTTTAAATTCATGAGATAATGAAAATAAAGTTTCATAGCACTGTATTTGGAATTATGTAATTATTTGTGGTTAATTTTATTCCTAAGAATGTTTTCATAATCTCCAGATTCTTTTTTGCATTCCTAGTGCCTAGCAGACTTCCTATTACATTGTAGGTATTCAGTAAATATTTGTTGAAAGAGTGATTGAATAAATGGATGGATGCATAAAGACACAATCACTGTCCTCAAGAAACCGCCAGAGTTCACAATCTAGTGAGGAATTGGCATTCTACATAACACACATGCGCTGGAAATTCCAACAGTAGAAAATTATGTGACATCTACCCAGCCCACACACTAGAATGTGAAATGTCAGTAAATTGCAATCTGTCATTCTTCACTAATGAATCTGTCTATAAATTTGAAACTTTAAAAATTTTATGTTTCATTATAATTACTTCATATAAAATTAAATAAAATTTAAATATTGGGTCTTAGAGAGAAAAGTCTTAAGAAGGAGAGAAAACCGTTTGTAATTATTCAGTGTACAAAATATAAAATTTTATTTTTTGAATGAAAATGATTTAAGTGATCTGAAGCACTTTCGTAGTAGTAAGTCTTCGTGTAGAAGAGAGCTTAAAGCTCTTCTAGCCCATCTATTTTCACAACGTAAAATCCCATCTACAATATTCTGAAAGTTTCTGCTAACAGATATCTGTGAAGAGGAACACACTCCCTTTTCTGACACTGAATTTCCAATTTGTTTGAGCTTTAAATTCTAGAAATTAATTTCCAGTAACACATTGGTCTAGTTTAACTGTTTAACACAGACTGTTTTTACAACCTGAAATAGAGATGCTGTTTTTATGTAGAAGGAGGGGAAGAAATATGGATTTTTTAATGAAGGTCAGGAGAGAAGTGTGAATCAGTGGAAAGAAGTATGTATATAGTATCTATAGTATCTGAGAAAGTAATTGAAAGAAATTAATCCATGGCACTGGCAAACATAAAATAGTAATAATGAAAAATCTATGTGACTGAATGAGAGGTATTAAATGTTTTATTTATTGATTCTTATAACAAATGTTTGTTGAATGTGCTGGGTGTTTTAAGGAAGTGCTGAGGATTAAAGGGCATAAGTCCTAGTCTACATGGTGAGAGAGTTTACAGATTGTAAAGGGAAGGTGAGCCAACCAAACAATGAGTGCTGCAAATTGTTTTGATGTTAAGATAGATTAGAACACATACCTTGTGCTGAGTCTTGAAATGACTAGCAAAATGGGGAACAACTAAATTAACAAGTTGATTTATTAGGTAGATATAAGATGTTGCTCCTAAGAATGAAAGAATATATGAAGCATTATGAAAATTGACTATATTGGTATATAAAGGAGTCAACAAATTTCAAACAATTGGAATTACACAAAACTTATTCTCTGATTACTGTGATCTGAAATTAGAAAACAATAACAATGATAATTTAAAATTCCATAATTTGGAAATGAAAGATTATTTATGGAAAGTATGGAGTGTGGGTTAGAGTTTCATGGTTGGATGCAGGAATCCAAGTGGGAAAGCTGCTCATGTACCAGATGAAAGATGGCAAGGATCTAAATTGAGAGAGTATGAGTGGGAAAGGATTGAAGGGGATTGAAAGAGATTGAATAATGGAGATGACTTTCAGGCTTATGGATAGATAGTAGTGTCATTAAGTGTGAGAGGGACATGTAGATTAAGACAGAGATAGTTGGTTATTCAAATTTGGATCTCAGGAGTGTTCTAAACAATATATACAGATTTTTGCACATTGAGGTGATAAATATAGACAAGATCATGGACCATATCATCCATGTAAAGGGTTAAAGGAAAGAAATAGCTCTGGGGAACACACAACAGCTGGAGGTGGTCAAAGCATAATAAGACCATGAAGGAGAAAGGCAAAATTGTCAGAAGTGAAGGAAATTGAATGGATGATTGATTTCAGGTGAACAAATGATTGAGCGCAGATGAATGAGTGATTAATTCCAGCTGGACTCTGAGGCTCACATTGTTTTTTTTTTTTTGGATCCCTCGCCCAAACTGTATAAAGGAAAGACAACAGGGCCTCACTTTTTTTTTTTTTAAATAATAAGAAAAAGAATAAAGAAGAGGAAGAGGGAGAGAGGATGGGGGTATTGCTTTATTGCCTGGGCTAGAATGCAGTCTAAATATGGGTATGCCTATAATTGTCCTTAATAATGGAGACATGAAAGAAAATGAGAGAAGAGAATAACAAACAAAGAGCCAGCCAACATTTCGTTTAAACTTCTAAGTTGATATGATGTGGTGCTGATAAGAGTGTATATTATGTGTATTTAAAGTGGAAAGTTCTATAAATGTTAATTACGTTTACTTGTTCCAGATCTGAGTTCAAGTCCTGGATATCGTTGTTAATTTTCTGTCTCATTGATCTGTCTAATATTAATGTTGAAGTCTCCCACTATTATTGTGTGGGAGTCTAAGTCTCTTTATTAGTCTTGTATGTCTGGGTATTCCTGTATTGGGTGCATATATATTTAGGATCTTTAGCTCTTCTTGTTATTACATTGATCCTTTTATCGTTATATAATGTCCTTCTTTGCTTCTTTTGATCTTTGTTGCTTTAACGACTATTTTATCAGAGGCAAAAATTGTAACTTCTGCTTTTTATTTATATATTTTAGCTCTCTGGTTGGTAAATCTTTCTCCATCCTTTGTTTTGAGTCTTTGTGTATCCTTGAATATGAGATAGGTCTGGATGCAGCATACTGATGGGTTTTAGTTTTTTATTCAAATTGCCTGTCTGTCTTTGGATTGGGGGATTTAGTCAATTTAAATTTACAATTAATAATGATATATGTGAGTTTAATACTGCCATTTAATATTAGCTGGCTATTTTGCCCATTAGTTGATGTAAATTCTTCATTATATTGATGCTCTTTTTGGTATTTTTTAGAAAGGCTGATACTGTTTGTTCCTTTCTATGTGTAGTGCTTCTTTCAGAAGCTCTTGTAAAGCATGCCTGGTGGTGATGAAATCTCTGAGTGCTTGCTTGTTCACAAAAAACTTTATTTTTCCTTCACTTATGAAGCTTAGTTTGGCTGGATGTGAAATTCTTGGTTGAAAGTTCTCTTCTTTAAGGATGTTGAATATTGGTCCCCACTCTCTTCTGGCTTGTAGGGTTTCTGCTGAGACATCTGCTGTAAGTCTGATAGGCTTCCCTTTGTGAGTAACTTGATCTTTCTCTCTGGCTGCCCTTAGTATTTTCTCCTTCATTTCAACCCTGGTGAATCTGACGATTATGTGCCTTGGAGTTGCTCTTCTTGAGGAATATCTTTGTAGTGTTCTCTGTATTACCTGGAGTTGTATATTATCCTGCCTTACTAGGTTGGGAAAATTTTCCTGATTAATATCCTGAAGCATATTTTCCAGCTTGGATTCATTCTCTTCGTCACATTCAGGTACACCTATCAAGCGTAGATTAAGTCTTTTCACATAGTCCCATATTTCTTGGAGATTTTGCTCGTTCCTTTTTATCCTTTTTTCTCTAATCTTGTCGTCTTCTTTTATTTCATTGAGTTGGTCTTTGACCTCTGATATCCTTTCTTCTGCTTGATCAATTCAGCTGTTAAAACTCGTGCATACTTCACGTAGTTCTTGTATTGTGTTTTTCAGCTCCATCAATTCACTTATATTCCTCTCTAAATTGTGTATTCTTGTTAACATTTCGTCAAACCTTTTTTCAAAATGCTTTGTTTCTTTAGATTGGGTTTGAACAAGTTCTTTTAATTCACAGAAGTTTCTTATTATCCACATTTTGAAGCCTGCTTCTGTAATTGGAACACACTCGTTCTCCATCAGGCCTTGTTTCGTTGCCAGTGAGGAACTGTGATCCCCTGCTGAGGGAGAGGCATTCTGATCTTGGGTATTCTCACCCTTTTTTGGCTGTTTTCTTCCCTTTGTTGTAGATTTATCCATCTGTGGTCTTTATAATTACTGTCTTTGTAATTGGGTTTCCGAGTGGACGTCCAACTTATTGATTCTCAGCGCCGAAATCTGAGCAACCCACTGCACCAACTAAATCAGCGGCGTTAAGATTGATGGTGCTTTTCTGACTCTGCACCAAGAACTGACACTCTGAGGCACCGGCAAAACTGCCTCGCCGGTCACAAGAGTCACGCTGGCGACCTGTGGGCCTCCTCCGCTGGGAATCTCCTGGTGCTTGGGCAAGAAGAATTCACGTGAAGGTGTGGCGTCCTCTCGTTCTTTGTGCTTTCACTGGGAGCTACAATCCCGAGCTGCTAGTGATCAGCCATCTTGGATCTCTCTGGCACACATTGTAAGTATTGTTAGAGACTGAAGTCTTTTGGTTGCTCAGGTTTTTTTTTTTTTGTTGTTGTTTTCTTTGTTGCCTGCCAGCTCATATCTCGGATGGCAGTTTTAATGTCTTATATGTCTTTTGCCTAACTTCATTCTAAAACCTCTAATAATCAGTTTACCTCTGTTTTTTTCCCCTGGTCTTCCTGTTGGTCTCTCTTTGAATAAGTATTTGAATCAGAAGTTATTTATAATTTATATTTCAGAACTGAAATTCTAGTTTGGTGAAATTGGTTTAGAGACTAGATTTTTCATAAGGCAATAGTTAGAATTTCAGGAATGTTATAATTGGCCTAAAGACACATACCAAGTCTCATTCTCCATCTAAAGATTTATCTGCAGCAGTGGTAGATTTTAATATGTTTTAACTGCCTTTTTAGAGCTCTCCTTTAATTCTGTATACTGATTTTTAAGGAGTATATCTGCATTTATTTTGTATTTTGGATACAGTCCTAATATGACTTAGCTAAATGGTACTATAAAGGGCTTTTAGTTTAGCATGTAAATGGATTATACTAAAACTATTTAACAGGTTTTTTTTTCCTCTGAAATAGACATATCTTTTGCTTAATTATTGTATTAACACAAGCTCATTATAAATATTTTAAAAATACATACATATATAGGATTGAAAGGGAAAGTTCTCGCAATACTACATTTTCCCCTTCCTTCCAAAGATAGACACCTCTGATGGTCTTAGTTTGGTGTAAATATTAGACAAGAAAGGTTGGGCTCTGTTGAGTAACAAAGGAACACTAGATTCTCTGTGGCTTCATGTTTCATAAAGACTTATTTTCCCCTCACATCAGTCACAGTGTGATAGTTTACCTTGTAGCTCTGCCATTTGGTGCACAGGTTTCCTAGGGCACTGTGGCAGGGAAAGAGTGGGCTGGAGGAATTTAAGCCCCAGACCTGGTAGTGGCTCACACCTCATATGCCCGCATCTCATTGGTCAGAGTCTAATCACATGTTCTCAACCTAATTGTAAAGGGGTATGGGAAATATAGGGGATCACATGGAGAATTTGGTTGAGTACTAATTGTCTCAGCTGTAGTATACATTCTTCCACACCTTTCCTGTGCATTTGCAAATAAATAAACCAAGATATACATATACATATATTTTTATGCATATATATGTATTTTTACAAATGTGAATTCCTCATTAGTGAAAATTTATTTTCATAACGTTGCTTTCAAAATAATATTATCTTTAAATAATACCTTCACTTGTGAACTTCATCACATCCTTTCTAGGTATGCAGTGAACCTGTTCCCTGCTTATGTATTCAATTCCAAGTGTGTTCAGATGTAAGCATCTGCAATCTCTTGATCTATAATGGTTTCTTTCCCATCTGACTTGAAAACCTTCTTCCTTTAAAAATAAAACAAAAATTTCACTAAATCCTAATGCTTTTTTTAAGCTTCTATGATCGTCATTCTTTCATTGCAAGCTTAATTTCTTTACCATTGCTGTAAAATTCACTCTTTATATCTCCAGATTGTACTTCTCATCACCTTTGCCTCATCCTTTTTCTCCTTTACTTTTCTGCAGTGATTTTCACTCTTAGTTATGTTGTCCACTGAGGATAGAAATAATGCTTTATTAACCATTACACTTCTCCCCTCCCAGGAATTAGCATAGTAATAGATTTTTGCTAAGTAAATATTCTACAAATAAGTACAATAAACAAACAGGTAAATTGAGCATCAGAGTGATTAAGAATTCAGGTTCCAGGGGCTATCTGCCTGGGTTTGAATATCATCTCTACCTATTGCTAATGGTCTAATCTTGGGAAAGTGAATCACACCTTCTCTGCTTTCTTTTCCTCATTTGTAAAATGGAGATAGTAATAGTACCTAATTAATGGGGTAGCTGTAAGAATAAAACATGGTAATCCATATATAGCCATTAGCACACTTGGCATATCAAATATTTTTACTGTTTCTATTTTTAAGACACAAAAATTTTCCTTTACCTTAATATAATATCACTTAACATACCATATGTCTTTATACAAAGTGTGTCCTCTGAGCTTTATAGTTACTTTCTGAAGTAAACAAGGGAGAAATTACCTACTTTTACTGTTGAATTCCCTGAAGCCCCACAAGTTCCAGGGGTCAGTGCAGAGCACAGTGATAAAGAATGAACGAGTCCTGGGTCTGTACATTCCAAGTTAAAGGATCTTGGGAAAGTTGCTTCTCCTGAGTAAAAGGGAATAATCACAGTACTTTACAAAAAGAAAAACTAAACAAAACTGTTAAAGCTTACCTGAGATAATTCACAAGAAATGCTAACCAATGCTTCTGGTACCTTATAAATACAGCCTTTGCTCAGTATCCTTGGGGAATTGGTTCCAGGACTTCCCCTACCTCCACCATTCCAAGATCCAAGAATGCCCAAGTCTCTGATAAAATGTGCATAACCTATGCACATCTTCCTATATTTATTTATTTATTTATTGCATTTTAGATTTGGGGGTACATGTGAAGAACATGCAAGATTGTTGCATAGGTACACATATGGTAGTGTGATGTGCTGCTTTCATCTCCATCACCTATATCTGGCATTTCTACCCATACTATCTCTCCTCAACCCCCCAACCCCTGCTGTCCCTTCCCTATTGCCCCCCTACAGGCCCCAGTGTGTGATGCTCCCCTCCCTGTGTCCATGTGTTCTCATTGTTCAACACCCATCTGTGAGTGAGAACATGTGGTGTTTGATTTTCTGTTCTTGTGTCAGTTCGCTGAGAATGATGGTTTCCAGATTCATCCATGTCCCTACAAAGGACACGAACTCATCGATTTTGATGGCTGCATAGTATTCCATGATGTATATGTGCCATATTTTCCCTGTCCAGTCTATCATCGATCGGCATTTGGGTTGGTTCCAGGTCTTTGCTATTGTAAACGGTGCTGCAGTGAACATTTGTGTGTATGTGTCCTTATAGTAGAATGATTTGTAATCCTTTGGATATATACCCAGTAATGGGATTGCTGGGTCAAATGGAATTTCTATGTCTGGGTCTTTGAGGAATCACCACACTGTTTTCCACAATGGTTGAACTAATTTACACTCCCACCAACAGTGTAAAAGTGATCCTGTTTCTCCACATCATCTCCAGCATCTGTTGTCTCCAGATTTTTTAATGATCACCATTCTAACTGGCATGAAATAGTATCTCAATGTAGTTTTGATTTGCATTTCTCTAATGACCAGTGATGATGAGCATTTTTACATATGTTTGTTGGCCTTCTGTACGTCTTCTTTTGTAAAGTGTCTGTTCATGTCCTTTGCCCACTTTTGAATGGGATTGTTTGTTTTTTTCTTGTAAATCTGTTTTAGTTCTTTGTAGATTCTGGATATCAGCCCTTTTTCAGATGGGTAGATTAGAAAAATTTTTTCCCATTCTGTTGGTTGCCTGTTCACTCTAGTGAGAGTTTATTTTGCTGTACAGAAGCTGTGGAGTTTGATTAGGTCATATTTGTCTATTTTGGCTTTGGTCGCCAATGCTTTTGGTGTTTTGGTCATGAAGTCCTTGCCTATGCCTATGTCCTGAATGGTTTTGTCTAGATTTTCTTCTAGGGTTTTTATGGTATTAGGTCTTATGTTTAAGTCTTTAATCCATCTGGAGTTAATTTTAGTGTAAGGTATCAGGAAGGCGTCCAGTTTCTGCTTTCTGCACATGGCTAGCCAATTTTCCCAACACCATTTATTAAACAGGGACTCCTTTCCCCGTTTCTTGTTTTTGTCAATTTTTAAAAAATTTACTTATTTTTTCTGTAGGCTACTGGGGTGCAGGTGGTATTTGGTTATAGGATAAGTTATTTAGTGTTGATTTGTGAAATTTGGTGCACTTATCACCCAAGCAGTATATACTGTACCCTATTTGTAGTCTTTTATCCCTCATCCCCTTTCCACCATTCCCCCCAAATCCCCGAAGTCCATTGTATCATTCTTATGCCTTTGTATCCTCATGTCTTAGCTCCCGCATATCAGTGAAAACATATGATACACATAGTTTCTTTATCCACTTTTTGATTGATGGACATTTGGGTTGGTTTCACGACTTGCCAATTGCAAATTGTGCTGCTATAAACATGCATGTGTGAGTATCTTTTTTGTATAACGACTTCTTTTCCATTGGGTAGATACCCAGTAGTGGGATTAGTGGATCAAATGGTTGTTCTACTTTTAGTTCTTTAAGGAATCTTCACATTGCTTTCCATAGTAGCTATACCAGTTTACATTCTCAGCAATAGTGTAGAAGTGTTCCCTGATCACTGCATCCATGCCCATATCTACTGTTTTCTAATTTTTTGAGTTTGGCCATTCTTGTAGGAGTAAGGTGGTATCACATTGTGGTTTTGATTTGCATTTCCCTGGTCATTAGTGATGTTGAGTATTTTTTCATGTTTTTTGGCGATTTGTATATCTTCTTTTGAGAATTATCTATTCATGTCCTTAGCTCACTTTTTGATTTTTTTTTTCTTATTGATTTGTTTGAATTAATTGCAGATTCTGGATATTTGTCTTTTGTCAGATGTGTAGATTGTGAAGATTTTCTCCCACTCTGTGGGTTGTCTGTTTCCTCTGCTGACTGTTCCTTTTGCAGTGAAAAACTCTTTAGTTTAATTAATTCCCAAATATTTATCTTTTTTTTTCTTTTTTTATGAAAATGCATTTATTTATTTATTTTATTGTACTTTAGGTTCTGGGGTACATGTGCAGATCATGCAGGACTGTTGCATAGGTACATACATGGCAATGTGCCTCCATCCCCTGTCACCTAAATCTGGCATTTCTCCCCATGTTATCCCTCCCTGACCTCCCCACCCACTGCTGTCCTTCCCTTACCTCCCCAACAGAACAGGGAGATGCTCCCCTCCCTGTTCAACACCCACCTATGAGTGAGAACATGTGGTGTTTGATTTTCTGTTCTTGTGTCAGTTTCTTAAGAATGATGGTTTCCAGATTCATTCATGTCCCTACAAAGGACCCAAACTCTTTTTTTTTATATGGCTGCATAGTATTCCATGGTGTATATGTGCCGCATTTTTTTTTTTTTTTGGTTCAGTCTATCGTCAATGGGCTTTTGCTTGGTTCTAGGTCTTTGCTATTGTAAACAGTGCCACTATGAACATATGCGTGCATGTGTCTTTATTATAATAGAATGATTTATAATCATTTGAGTATATACCCAGTAATGGGATTGCTGGCTCAAATGAAATTTCTATTTCTAGGTCCTTGAGGAAGTGCCACACTGTCTTCCACAATGGTTGAACTAGTTTACACTCCCACCAACAGTGTAAAATTGTTCCTATTTCTCCACATCCTCTCCAGCATCTGTTGTCTCCAGATTTTTAAATGATTGCCATTCTAACTGGTGTGAGGTGGCATCTCAATGTTGTTTTGATTTGCATTTCTCTAATAATCAGTGATGATGAGCATTTTTTCATATGTTTGTTGGCCTCATATATGTCTGTTTTGGAGAAGTGCCTGTTCACAATTCTTTGCCCACTTTTGAATGGGTTTGGTTGTTTTTTTCTTGTAAATCTGTTTTAGTTCTTTGTAGTTTCTGGATACTAGCCCTTTGTCAGATGGGTAGATGGCAAAAATTTTTTCCCATTCTGTTGATTGCCTGTTCACTCTAGTGAGAGTTTATTTTGCTGTACAGAAGCTGTGGAGTTTAATTAGGTCCCATTTGTCTATTTTGGCTTTTGTTGCCAATACTTTTGGTGTTTTAATCATGAAGTCCTTGCCTATGCTTATGTCCTGAATTTGCCTAGGTTTTCTTCTAGAGTTTTTATGGTGTTAGGTCTTACATTTAAGTCTTTAATCCATCTGGAGTTAATTTTAGTGTAAGGTGTCAGAAAGAGGTCCAGTTTCTGCTTTCTGCACACTGCTAGCCAGTTTTCCCAACATCATTTATTAAACAGGGAATCCTTTCCCCATTGCTTTTCTTTGTCAGGTTGGTCAGAGATCAGATGGTTGTAGATGTGTGGCATTGCCTCTGAGGCCTCTGTTCTGTTCCATTGGTCTATATCTGTTTTAGTACCAGTACCATGCTGTTTTGATAACTGTAGCCTTCTAGTACAGTTTGAAATCAGGTAGCATGATGCCTCTGGCTTTGTTCTTTTTGCTTAGGATTGTCTTGGCCATGCAGACTCTGTTTTGGTTCCATATTTTCCAGTTCTGTGAAGAAGGTCATTGGTAGCTTTATGGGGATAGTGTTGAATCTATAAATTACTTTGAGCAGCATGGCCATTTTCACAATATTGATTCTTCCTAATCATGAGCATGGAATGTTTCGCCATTTGTTTGTGTCCTCTCTTATTTCCTTGAGCAGCGGTTTGTAGTTCTCCTTGAAGAGGTCCTTTACATCCTTTGTTAGTTGTATTCCTGGGTATTTTATTCTCTTTGTAGCAATTGTGAATGGGAATTCACTCATGATTTGGCTCTCTGTTAGTCTGTTACTGGTGTATAGAAATGCTTGTGATTTCTGCACATTGATTTTGTATCTGGAGGCTTTGCTGAAGTTGCTTATCAGTTTAAGGAGATTTTAGGCTGAGATGATAGGGTCTTCTAAATATATAATCATGCCATTTGCAAATAGAGACAATTTGACTTCCTCTTTTCCTAATTGAATACCCTTTATTTTTTTTTTTTTTCTTGCCTGATTGCTCTGGCTAGAACTTCCAATACTATATTTAATACGAGTGGTGACAGAGGGCATCCTTGTCTAGTGCTGGATTTCAAAGTGAATGCTTCCAGTTTTTGTCCATTCAGTATGATATTGGCTGTAGGTTTGCAATAAATAGCTTTTATTATTTTGAGAGATGTTCCTTTGATACTTAGTTTATTCAGAGTTTTTAGCATAAAGGGCTGTTGAATTTTGTTGAAGGCTTTCTCTGCATCTATTGAGATAATCATGTAACTTTTGTCTCTGGTTCTGTTTATGTGGTGGATTATGTTTACAGACTTGCGTAAGTTGAACCACCCTTGCATCCCTGGAATGAAGCCTACTTGATCATATTTATAAGCTTTTTGATGTCCTGTTGCAATTGGTTTGCCAGTATTTTATTGAAGATTTTTACATCCATGTTATTTTTGTTTTTAATTGCATTTGCTTTTGGGTTCTTGGTTATGAAATTCTTGCCTAAGCCAACGTCTAGAAGGGTTATCCATTGTTATCTTCTAGAACTTTTATAGTTTCAGATCTTAGATTTAAGTACTTAATCCATCTTGAGTTGATTTTTGTATAAGGTGAAAGATGAGTATCCAGTTTCATTCTCCTATATGTAGCTAACCAATTATCCCAGTACCATTTGTTGAAAAGGGTGTCCTTTTTCCAGTTTATGTTTTTGTTTGCTTTGTCGAAGATCAGTTGGCTGTAGATATTTGGATTGATTTCTAGATTCTCTATTCCGTTCCACTGGTTTATGTGCCTTTTTTTTTTTTTTTTTTTTTTTTTTTTTTTTTTTTAGACGGAGTTTTGCTTTTGTTACACAGGCTGGAGTGCAATGGTGCAATCTCGGCTCACTGCAACCTCCACCTCCTGGGTTCAAGCAATTCTACTGCCTCAGCCTCCCAAGTAGCTGGGATTACAGGCACGCATCTCCATGCCCAGCTAATTTTTTGTACTTTTTAGTAGAGACGTGGTTTCACCATGTTGACCAGAATGGTTTCGATCTCTTGACCTCGTGATCCACCCGCCTCGGCCTCCCAGAGTGCTGGGATTACAGGTGTGAGCTATGTGCCTATTTTTATCCCAGTACAATGCTGTTGGTGACTATGGCCTTATACTATAGTTTGAAATCATGTAGTTTGATGGCTCTAGATTTGTTCTTTTTGCTTTTCTTGCTTTAGGTATGCAGGCTCTTTTTGAGTTCCATATGAATTTGTTTTTTGAAAAATTCTGTGAAGAATGATAATGGTGTTTAGATGGAGGGTGTGTTGAATTTGTAGATTGCTTTTGGCAGTATGGTCCTTTTCACAATATTGATTCTACCCATCCATGAATATGGAATGTGTTTCCATTTGTTTGTGTTGTCTGTGATTTCTTTCAGCAGTGTTTTGTAGTTTTCCTTGTAGAGGTCTTTTGCTTCCTTGGTTAGGTATATTCCTGAGTATTTTGTTTTATTGTTATTTTTGCAGCTACTGTAAAAGGGGTTGAGTTCTTGATTTGATTTTCTGCTTAGGCACTGCTGTTGGTATATAGAAGAGCTACTGATTGGTGTACATTAATCTCATTTCTGGAAACTGCTGAATTTTTTAATCAGTTCTAGGAGCTTTCTGGAGTCTTTAGTGTTTTCAAGGTAAACAATCATATCTTCAGCAAACAGTGTACAGTTTGACTTCCTCTTTACAGATTTGAATTCCCTTTATGTCTTTCTCTTGTTTGATTGGTCTGGCTAGGACCTCCAGTACTATGTTGAAGAGGCATGGTAAGAGTGGCACTCTTGTATTGTTCGAGTTCTCAGAGGGAATGTCTTCAACTTTTCCTCATTCAGTATTATATTGGCTATGGGTTTGTCATAGATGGCTTTTATTACATTGAGGTATATCGCTTGTATGCCAATTTTGCTGGGAGTTTTAAACAGATGCTGGATTTTGTCAGATACTTTTTCTGCACCTTTTGAGGTGATCATATAATTTTTGTTTTTGATTCTGTTTATATGGTGTATCGCATTTATTGACTTGGGATGTTAAACATCCCTGTATCCATGGTTTGAAAGCTACTTGATTGTGGTGGATTATCTTTTAGATACATTGTTGGATTTGGTTATCTTGTATTTTGTTAAGGAGTTTAGCACCTATGTTCATCAGGGATATTGGTCTGTAGTTTTCTTTTTAGTTATATCCCTTCCTGATTTTGGTACTAGGGTGATTCTGACTTCATAGAATGAATTAGAGAGGATTCCCTCTTTCTCTATCTTGTGGAACAGTGTCAAAATGATGATTGATACCAATTTCTTCTCCTATACTTTAAATCATCTCTAGATTACTTATAATACCAAATGATATGCAACCTCTATGCAAATAGCTTTAATATATTGTTTTTTAATTTTAATTATTTTTATTGTATTGTATTTTTAAACATTTTTTTGCCTGAATATTGTCAATCTGTGGTTTCTTGAATCTACAGATGCAGAACCCAAGGATACTGAAGGCCAACTGTAGTTAATCAATGTCAACCTTCTGTTTTCTATTTCTATAAAAATTTTATGTTCTCTATTACACATTTGAATGTACATTACATAATTCAGTCTAGTATGCTCTTCTGTTTGTTGGCATGGAGATTCAACTAGTTTGTATTTTTTTAAAGCAGCAGGTTTGTCTGATATGTTCTCTCTCTCTTTTATTAATAATATATCTGAGCTAGTAGCTAGAAGGTGCTCAATAGTTACCTGATAATATTTTTGTTATAATATTTCAAACTATATATTGGTTCCATTATCTGTGCACAACAGAAAGTAATGGGTATTTAAAAAAAAAACTTATGTAAATTTCTCTTTAGATTCAAAGAATTATATATATATATTTTTTAAATCGTACTTTAGGTTCTGGGGCACATGTGCAGATCATGCAGGATTGTTGCATAGGTACATACATGGCAAGGTGGTTTGCTACCTCCAACCACCCATCACCTATATCTGGCATTTCTGCCTATGTTATCCCTCCACAACTTCCCCAACCCCCACTGTCCCTCCCTTTGTGCCCAGTGTGTGAATGCTCCTCTCCCTGTTTCCATGTGTTCTCATTGTTCAACACTTGCCTGTGAGTGAGAATATGTGGTGTTTGATATTCTGTTCTTCTGTCAGTTTGCAGAGAATGATGGTTTCCAGATTCATCCATGTTTCTATGAAGGACACAAACTCATTGTTTTTTATGGCTGCATAGTATTCCATGGTGTATATGTGCCACATTTTCCTTGTCCAGTCTATCATCAATGGGCATTTAGGTTGATTCCATGTTTTTGCTATTGTCAACAGTACTGCAGTGAACATATGTGTGCATGTGTCTTTATAATAGAATGATTTATAATCCTTTGGGTATATACCCAATAATGGGATTGCTGGTTCAAATGGAATTTCTATTTCTAGATCCTTGAGGAATCACCACACTGTCTTCCACAATGGTTGAACTAATTTACACACCCACCAACAGTGTAAAAGTGTTCCTATTTCTCCACATCCTCTCCAGCATCTGTTGTCTCCAGTTTTTTTAATGATCATCATTCTAACTGGCATGGGATGGTATCTCAATGTGGTTTTGATTTGTGTTTCTCTAATGACTAGTGACAATGAGCATTTTTTCATGTTAGTTGGCCTCATATGCATCTTCTTTTGAGAAGTGCCTGTTCATATCCTTTGCCCACTTTTGAATGAGTTTGACTGTTTCTTGTAAATCTGTTTTAGGTCTTTGCAGATTCTGGATATTAGCCCTTTGTCAGATGGGTAGATGGCAAAAATTTTTGCCATTCTTTTGGTTGCCAATTCACTCTAATGATTGTTTCCTTTGCTGTACAGAAGCTTTGGTGTTTAATTAGGTCCCATTTGTCTATTTTGGCTTTTGTTGCCAATACTTTTGGTGTTTTAATCATGAAGTCCTTGCCCATGCCTATGTCCTGAATGGTATTGCTTAGGCGTTTTTCTAGGGTTTTTATGGTGTTAGGTCTTATGTTTAAGTCTTTAATCCATGTAGAGTTAATTTTAGTGTAAGGTGTCAGGAAGGGGTCCAGTTTCTGCTTTCTGCACATGGCTAGCCAGTTTTCCCAATATCATTTATTAAACAGGGAATCCTTTCCCCATTGCTTGTTTTTATCAGATTTGTCAAAGATCAGATGGTTGTAGATGTATGGCATTGACTCCACGGCCTCTGTTCTGTTCCATTGGTCTATATCTCTGTTTTGGTACCAGTATCATGCTGTTTTGATTACTGTAGCTTTGTAGTATAGTTTGAAGTCAGGTGGCATGATGCCTCTGGCTTTGTTCTTTTTGCTTAGTATTTCCTTAGCTATGCAGGCTCTCTTTTGGTTCCTTATGAAGTTTAAGGTTTTTGTTTTTTTTTTTTCCAATTATGTGAAGAGGGTCATTGGTAGCTTGATGGGGACAGCGTTGAATCTGTATATTACTTTGGGCAATATGGCCATTTTCACAATACCGATTCTTCCTAACCATGAACATGGAATGTTTTTCCAACTGTTTGTGTCCTCTCTTATTTCCTTGAGCAGTGGTTTGTAGTTCTCCTTGAAGAGGTCCTTTGCATCCTTTTTTAGTTGTATTCCTAGCTATTTTATTATCTTTGTAGCAATTGTGAATGCTAGTTCACTCTGGATTTCGCTCTCCTTAAGTCTGTTATTGGCATATAATAATGTTTGTGATTTCTGCACATTGATTTTTTATCCTGAAACTTTGCTAAAGTTGCTTATCAGTTTAAGTGATTTTGGGCAGAGATAATGTGATTTTCTAATTATACAATCACATTGTGTGCAAATAGGCACAATTTGACTTCTTCCTTTCCTAATTGAATACACTGTATTTCCTTTTCTTGCCTGATTGCTCTGGCTAGAACTTCCAATACTATATTGAATAGGAGTGGTGAGAGAGGGCATCCTTGTCTAGTGCTGGATTTCAAAGGGAATGCTTCCAGTTTTTGCCCATTCAGTATGATATTGGCTGTGGGTTTGTCATAAATAGCTTTTATTATTTTGAGATACGTTACAATGATATTAGCGTTTTTAGCATAAAGCACTGTTAAATTTTGTTGTTGGCGTTTTCTGCATCTATTGAGATAATAATGTGTTTTTTGACAGTGATTCTGTTTATGTGATGGATTATGTTTATTAATTTGTATATGTCGAACCAGCCTTGTATCCCTGGGATTGTGATGGATAAGCTTTTTGATGTGCTATTGTAATCAGTTTGCCATTATTTTGTTGAAGAATTTATCATCTATGTTCATCATGGATATTGTCCTGAAGTTTTATTTTTCAGTTGAGTCTCTATTGTGTTTTGGTATCAGGATAATATTGGTCTCATAAAATAATTTGTGAAGGATTCCATCCTTCTGTATTGTTTGGAATAGTTTCAGAAGGAGTGGTACCAGTTCCTCTTTGTACTTCTGGTAGAATTTGGCTGTGAACCATCTGTACCTGGATTTTTTTTGGTTGGTAGACTATTAATTTCTGCCTCAACCTCAGCGTTTGCTATTGGTCTATTCAGGGTTTCAACTTCTTTCTGATTTAGGCTTGGGAGGGTGCAAATGTCCAGGAATTTATCCATTTCTTCAAGGTTTACTAGTGTGTGTTCATAGAGTTGTTTGTAGTAGTCTCTGATGGTAGTTTGTATTTCTGTGGAATTGGTGGTGATATTCCCTCTATCAGTTTTTATTACATCTATTTGATTATTCTCTCTTGTCTTTTTTATTAATCTGATTAGCAGTCTGTCTATTTTGTTGATCTTTTCAAAAAACCAGCTCCTAGATTTATTGATTTTTTTCAAGGTTTTTTTTTAATGTCTCTATCTCCTTCAGTTCTACTCTGATCTTAGTTAGTTCTTGTCTTCTGCTAGCTTTTGAATTTTTTTATCTTGCTCCTCTAGCTCTTTCAATTTTGATGATAGGGTGTTGATTTTACATTGTTTGCCACTTCTCATGTGGGCATTTATTGCCATAAATTTTCCTCTGAAGACTGCTTTAAATCTGTCTCAGAGATTCTGGTACCTTGTGTCTTCATTTTGCTTGGTTTCAGAGAACATCTTTATTTCTGCCTTCATTTCATTGTTTATCTAGTCAACATTCAGGAGACAGTTGTTTACTTTCCATGAAGTTGTGCAGTTCTGAGTTAACTTCTTAATCCTGAGTTCTAATTTGATTGCACTGTTGTCTAAGAGACTGTTACCATTTCTGTTCTTTTGCATTTGCTGAGGAGTGATTTACTTCCAATTATGTGGTCAATTTTAGAGTAGGTGAGATGTGGTGCTGAGAAGAATGTATATTCTGTGGATTTGGGGTGGAGAGTTCTGTGGATGTCTTTTAGGTCTGCTTAGTCCAGATCTGAGTTCAAGTCCTGGATATCCCTGTTAATTTTTGTCTCGATCTGTTTAATATTGACAGGCGAGTGTTAAAGTCTCCCACTATTATTGTGTGGGACTCTAAGTGTCTTAGTAGGTCTCTGAGAACTTGCTTTATGTATTGGCTACTTCTGTATTTGGTACCTATATATTTAGGATCGTTAGCTCTTCTTGTTGCATTGATCCTTTTTCTATTATGTAATGTCCTTCTTTGTCTCTTTTAATCTTTGTTGATTTAACATCCATCTTATCAGAGACTCTGATTATAACTCCTGCTTTTTTTGCTCTCAATTTTTGGTAAATCTTCTTCCATCCCTTTGTCTTGAGCCTATGTGTGTACTTTCATGTGAGGTGGATTTCCTGAATGCAGCACACTGATAGGTCTTGACTTTTTATCCAATTTGCCAGTCTGTATCTTTTGATTGGAGCATTTAGCCATTTACATTTATGGTTAATATTGTTATGTGTAAATTTGATCCTGCCATTTTGATGCTAGCTGGTTCTTTTGCCCATGAGGTGACGCAGTTTCTCTATTGTGTTGATGGTCTTTACCATTGAGTATGTTTTTGGAGTGGCTGGTACTCGTTGTTCCTCTGCATGTTTAGTGCTTTCAGGAGACCTTGTAAGGCAGTCCTGGTGGTGACGAAATCTCTCAGCAATTGCTTGTTTGTAAAGGATTTTGTTTCTTCTTTGCTTATGAAGCTTAGTTGGCTAGATATGAAATTCTAGGTTGAAATCTCTTTTCTTTAATGATGTTGAATATTGGCCCCAATCTTTTCTGGCTTGTAGGGTTTCTGCCAAGAGATCCACTGTGAATCTGATGGGCTTCCCTTTGTGGGTAACCTGACTTTTCTCTCTGGCTGCCCTTAGTACTTTTTCATTCATTTCAACCCTGGTGAATCTGATGATTATTTGTCTTGTGATTGCTCTTCTTGAGGAATATCTTTGTGGTGTTCTCTGTATTTCCTGGACTTGAATGTTGTCCTGCTTTGCTAGGCTGGGGAAATTCTCCTGGATAATATCCTGAAGAGTGTTTTCCAGCATCGATTCATTCTCTCTGTGACATTCAGGTACACCTATCAAACATAGATTAGGTCTTTTAACATAATCCCTTATTTCTTGGAGGCTTTGTTCATTTCTTTTCACTCTTTTTTCTTTAATATTGCCTTCTCATTTTATTTCATTGAGTTGAACTTTAATCTCTGATATTCTTTATTCTGCTTGGTCGATTCAGCTATTGAAACTTGTGTATGCTTTGTGAAATTCTCATGCTGTGTTTTTCAGCTCCATCAAGTCATTTGTATTCTTCTCTAAGCGGTTTATTCTAGTTAGCATTTCATCTAACCTTTTTTCAAGGTTCTTAGTTTCTTTGCATTGGGTTAGATCATGTTCTTTTAGCTCAGAGAAGTTCGTTATTACCCACCTTCTGAAGCCTGTTTCTGTCAATTCATCAGACTCGTTCTCCATCCAGCTTTGTTCCCTTGCTGGTGAGAAGTTGTGATCCCTTGGAGGGGGTGACCTATTCTGTTTTTTGGTGTTTTCATCCTTTTTGGACTGTTTTCTTCCCATCTTTGTGGATTTATCTACCTGTGGTCTTTGTAGTTGGTGACTTTCAGATGGGGTCTCTGACTGGATGTTGTTTTTGTTAATGTTGAAGCTATTTCTTCCTGTTTTTTAGTTTTCCTTCTAACAGTCAGGCCCCACTGCTGTAGGATGGCTGGAGGTCCTTTCCAGAGCCTGTGTGCCTGGGGATCATCTGTTGCAACTGCGGAACAGTAAGAGTTGCTGCCGGTTTCTTCTTTTGTTATCTTTTTTTCAGAAGGGTACCCACCAGATGTGAGCCTGACCTCTCTTCTATGAGGTGTCTCTTTGAATATATGGGGGTCAGGAGCTGCTTGAGGAGACAGTCTGTCCCTTATAGAAGCTCAAGTGCTGTGCTGGGAGCTCCGTTATTCCATTCAGAGCTTCTGGGCAGGTATGTTTAAGTCTCTGCAGCAGCATTCATAACTGCCTTTCCCCAGGTGCTCTGTCCTGGGAAGTTGGGGCTTTATTTATAAGTTCCTGATGTGCTGCTGCCATTTTTCAGAGATGCCATGCCCAGCCAGGAAGTAGTCTAGTCAGAGGCATTGCTGAGCTGCCATGGGCTCTGTCCAGTTGCTGTGTAAACTTCCTTGTGGTTTTGTTTACAGAGGTACAGTTAGAACTGCCTCCGTAATGGAAGTCTGCCTCAGTAATGGCAGACTGCCTAAGTAATGGTGGACCGCCTCCCTAGTGGTGGACTGTCTTGGTAATGGTGGACATCCTTCCCCACACCATACTGGACCATCCCGGGTCCAGCTGTGCATTCTGCAAAACTCTCAATCTAGAGTGTTTTAGATTACTGATCTTTGTAGGGGTGGGACCTGCTTAGCCAGATCTCCTGGCTCACTGTTTCAGCCCTCTCTTTTTCAGTGGAATAAGCGGCTCTGTCTCCCAGGAGTTCCAGGTGTTGGTTGAAATGGCTACCCAGATTTGTGTGAGTTTTAGTGCGGATACCCATGGTGCCAGCTGAAGCAGCCATGCTGGAAACTTGTGGCACTTTTCAGCCTGAGAATCTCCTGGTCTGTGGGCAGTAAAAACTCTTTTGGAAATGCAGTGATCACTCACCCTCTGTGTTGTTCTTGCTGGGAATTGTACTCCAGAGCTATTCCTATTTGGCCATCTTGTGTCTCTCCAATTCGATTTTTTAAATGTAGAACCTTTGCCTTTTGTGGAATTTAGTCTTACTCTATCAAATAATGAGATTTTTGGAGCACTCAGTGTTCCTATTTACAGGAACTAATGATTTTCCAAATTATTTTAAAGTAACAGCCCCTTCTGTAAAAAATAAGCTTTGTGATGACAATGATTATAATAATACTGATATGTATAAATGAGGTTGTTTTTATTCATCCGTATGTGCTATGCTGTTACAGCCATTTCTCTGAGAGCAATCTCCTTTTTGATATATGCAGTTCATTTGCATTGTACTTTTCAGTCCTAAAGTTTAGTAATTGCAAAGTATCTGAGTAGCATGGAGTGAAGAAAACTGCTCAATTGTGTTTTTTAGTATCTCTGTGTTAGTACAGCTCTTTTTAAGAAAAATTTGTGATTTGCAATTGAATTTGAAAAATGCATTTATAATTTGAAAACTAATACTATGGAAGTAAAACTTAAAAAACATTTCAGGACAAGTTAAACTGGACAAAATCATGACTAATATTGAACCAGTGAGTAAGAAAATGGAGACAGCAAAGCACCAGCACTTTGAGGAGTCCAGGTAATGTATAATTAGCTAACCTATAGAAACTGTATATTCTCTTCTAATTTGCCAATAATCCCTGAACAATTGTCATGGCCTCTCAAGTCTATCTCTTAACACCCCATACGTGAAGCTAATTTATTGTTCTGCTTGAGCTCCTCAAAGCATATCAATTTTCAAAATGTTAGTTTTCAGTTCAGTTAACTTTTGAACTGAAGGATGTCTGAGTAGTTAAGTAAACCATCTGGGTTTTACAGTGCATAAGCTTGAATCCAATTTGTGGCTTTCCTGAGGAAAAAATGCCATATTTTATGATAATATTACATAAGTTTAGAATTTTAATAACTCATCTGCAGCAATTATGGAGCAGAGTAAGTTATAATTTTCCTTTCTAAATCTAATAATTAAAGGTTAGTCTTTTTCTAACAGAAGGTGAGGCTGTTTTTACAGAACATAGTTTGAATACAGGAATTTTGAGCATTGCCTCTGCTTTCCAAAAGTGTCTGGAGATGGGTCAGTTCCTTTTCCTAATTATTGCGTGAAATAGCATAATAGTCTTCAAGATAACTTTAAAATTACATACACAGTAGTTGGCCCTGAAGCTACAGACAGAACCTCTAAGCCCTTCAGCACATATTTTGTAAGAACATTTATACTTATAGACAGTAAATGCGTCTCTGCTAAAATGTACTTTTCAGTGGCTTGTTTTACAATAATTCATTAATATTATGACATGGTCAGAAATTTGGGGTAATTGACACAGCCATAAGTTAGTTGAGGAAATGCTGGCAAGGCTACAAAGAACTTTGTGGGTCTTCCAACATTTAAGTTGTGAACTGTGTGCTTAATACTAGAAGATCCATGCTCATGGTAACCACTTTCTTGGCTTAAGTGTAATGCAGTACTCAAATCTGAAAGAATGAAATATATGCACAACCTTAATACTGAAGATTTGGTTATACCCAAGATAAGGGAAGATAATAATTCAAAGAAAATAAATTACTGTATTAGAAATTTACCAGTTTTAGTAAATTTCTTTTCTGCCTTTGAGTTATCCATTTTAACTCAAGATCCAAGTTGGTCTGGCAGAGTGGTAGCTCCTAAAAGAGTAGTTAACACAGCAATTTAGCCAAATTGTTTAGAATTTCAAGTCAATATTTACTAACTGAAAAGATTAACTGAATTCATTTGAAAATCATTTTCAGTATATTTAGATGAGGCTGGTAAGCCATAGCAAAATAATAATGTTTTAGGAACAAGTGAAACACTTATCTTCTGATCAGGTATAATATATTTCAGGATAATGTCTTTCTCAAGAGAGTTGAATATTTCCCAAAGAATTGTTTCTTCTGCAACTGGTAGAAGATAAAGGTCCCTTGACACCCTAATTTCCCATTTTTAATGAAAACCTGTCCTGCTTAATGAGGAAGATCTACACCCTTTGAAATTAAGAGCAAGTGCATGTACTTCCAATGACAACCCAGGGCATATAAAGCCTGAACTTCAATACACCTGGGCTGCCTTGTCTTTATTTATAGCTAGTTGATGGTGATAACTTCTTTCTTACTTTAGCAGTTAGCTTAATTTCATTAATGTTAAAAGTGTGATGGGAATGCAGTGGGAAAGACAAGTGTTTTGGGATGTAGTGACTAAGGATTTTTTGAAACCTGTGCTTAACTAGACAAATAAAACGTCACTAGACCAATTTTTTTTTTTGGAAATCTGGTTTACCACATGATGAAGATAAGGAAACAGCAGTGAGAATATAAGCAGAAGAAAAGATAATAGAATCAGTTGGGAAATTAGGTAGGAGATTGTTAACAATGCAGGGACAGTCTGTAGAACTAATTAGTATGAATGACTCAACTCTTCATGAAACTCCCAAAAGGTTTTTGTTTAAGTTAAATAGACCCCCTATAAGAAAAGCTGTATATAAACAACTTAAAATTATCCTGAAGATGCCTGAGAAAATACTGATTGTTAAGACAACTATAATATTTTTGGGTTGACTATTGAAATATTGACCCAACAAAAGAAATGTCCTTGAGCAAAATATGAACATGATTGAATTTTATAAATATATGATTTCTTCCTTTTTCTAAACTGTCTATTTTTGACCCATGAAGGGAAAACACAATTTAATACTTCTACAATTTCAATATAAGTTTAAGAAAGTAAAGTTCTTCAACGTACCTTTGAATTCTAAGTTCAAAGATTGTCCTACGTTAATACTCTTTTTATGATGATGATAGATATGGGTTTATTCTAAATTTTAATTTCCCATCCAAATTTCCATTTACTAATCAGTTATTTACTGGTGCTAATTTTTAGTTGATATTATTTGGTTCATTTAAAAGTATGACAATTGTATTTCAGTAAATGCATTCTGTAATTCAGTCAAGTGAGCCTGGACTTCTTCACCTAGTTTTGTGATCAGTGGGTTTCCTGTGTTATGTGACATGTTTAGGTTATTTTGATCAGTTTAATTAGTAACAGAATGAGGATGTTAAAAAATAATGATAGAATCCCTCATGGCATTTCACATTTGTGTTGAAACAACTGCTATTTCATCTTAATATTTGTAAAATATTTTGCTTAAGTGGTTGAATGGTCTATTTCCATTAGAATCTTTTATTAATGGTGAATAATTGAAAATACATAATTAGTTCTAACTTGGAGATTAAATAATACTAATGTATGGACCAGATATTAGAAAACAAAGGAAATTATGCCTGATCAATAAAACTTGGCACCATTCTTCGTGATATATAAAAATATTCTAGAATTTCAAATGGAATTTTATAAAACTGATTGCCATACTCAAGGCTCTCTATTTTCCCTTGATACAATTTAAGGGATATCTCAGTCTTTTGGTCAACTCCATGGGCATGACCACATGAGTGACAGTTAAGTTAATAGATCCTATTGTTATTTATTTACTGAGTGCCTACTATGTGCCAAATGTAAATCTCTGAACAGTCTCCTCCTTTATACACCATGCTTTTTTTCTGGGCAAAGGTTTTAAACTTCTGGAAATTTACATAAGATTTATATCATTTTTTGAACCAACATTTTCATTTCTAGGCCTTTATAGTAACCCAAGGAAATAATTGGACAGGTGCACAAATACGAATGTTAAAAGATTTTCATCCTTGTATAGAAACAACAAGAAAGTAAATATCCCACAGAAGGAGACTGGTAAATAAGCCATCAGTATAATAAAATCATACAATCGATTTTTATGTAATGGGCCAAAATAACATGGAATTCTATGTAATGAGCCAAAATAACAACATATAACTTTGTACATTTATAAAGATCTCCATGATATATTAGGTACAAAATAATAGGTTAAAAGTTCATATGCATTTTTGTACACTTAAACATAGAAAAGGTATGAAATATATTTAACATGCTAATCATGACATGACAAATAAAATCAATATGAAATAGTAATATGGATTCTGAAGTACTACTGCCTGCATTTGAATCCTGACCCACCCATTTCTAGCTGGAATAATCTGAATGATATGCTACCTAATCCCCAAATGTCTTAGTTTCTTTGTTTTTACGATGAATATCATAATAGTAAATACCTACATGCTTGTTTTGAGGAATAAATCAGGTAAAACATATAAAAGGGATTAGAATAGTGCCTTAAATGCTGGCCTTTAGGAAGCATTGAAGGGTTTGCAATTATTACTAAAATATTAGGATGATAGGATTAGAGAAGATTTTAATTTTCTTTCTTTTTGCTTATTCACATTTTCCAAGGTTTCTAAGTAGTAATTGACTTTATTCAGCTGTTGGGATTGAAGCTCTCCAAATCATGTTAGAAAAACATGCTACTTAAAAAATCTTTTGTAAATCACTGAAGAAATAGACAGATATGATGCTCGTTCATTTTCCTGTTTTTTGCTAGTTTGGGCTCATTTGGAAAGCAAACGTTCCTATTTGTTATTCATCTCAGAACCAACAAAATTTGTTACCACTCTGTCTTTGTTTAATAATATTTACTCTGCAATGCACTGAGGGAACAACAGGTGTAGGCCTATTGACAAGGACAAGTGGTTTCCTGTGATTAGCATTTAGTCCTATAATTTTAGTGTTGAAGATTTGTATTACAAAATAGGGATTATTAAATCACTTAAAGATCTACCTTCATGTTTTGGAAACAGAATGTTGGAATCACTCTCTCCCTTTCCTGTCCATCTTTACTTACGACCTGGGACCTCTACCTCGGAACTTCTGAAAGAACCTGGTGAGTCTTGTGCATAAATGTTGACAGCAGCACATCGATTTTCATTATTTTGCATTCATTTAAATACAAAAACAAAGAGCTAGTATTGAACAGAGTTATTTTCTTTATTTTCATTTCACATATTGTATCAAAGATAAGCAGACTTTGAAAACAACTACTAATGACTAGTCTTCCACTTCTTTATCTGAAATTGAGAGATTGGATTTTTAAAAATATGAAGGTTGTAGTGAGTTATGAAGACAAATTCTTGTAATTTTGAAAGTTTATTTACAGTTGAGTTATTGTTGTTTTAAAAAATACATACAAATCTTTAAAAGAGACTATAGATGATTCTTTAAAGTCTCTTAAGTGTGATTGAAAAACTCTCTGGAACTTGAACTGCCTAAAGACCTAGGGGGCTATTGATTCAAAGCAACTTTTTTGTAGTTTTCCCTATTTTTAACTTGTTACTCATGAGCTTCAGGCTCTCATTAAAGGAAAACTTTTCTTGTAAAGTGGGACTTTTATTGATTTCAGAAGAGATTTTTAAAAGTTTGCTGAATAAACCCCTCCTTGGGTTCCCAAAGCATTTCTGCCTATGATGTTCTTTATAATTTTATGAGCATTTATTTGTTTGAATTATTATAGAAGGAATTCAAGCATTAAATGGAAACTCACTTCCAAACCAATTTTATGCATCACATTTTCATTATTCCAGTCAATATTCATCAAAACTGAAATTTGTAAATATACTGTCATATTGAAGATATGCAATAGATGTGTTCTACAATTTTGATTGTTACATTGGTTCATAGCTTAAATTCTTTTAAGGTTTTATTAGATAATTTGAGATCCTAGGGTAATACAATAATGTGTGGGTCTCAATTGATTCTAGAATTGAATATACATGTGTAGAAGTAAATGTAGGCAAATATTCATACAAGGCTAGGGTCTAATGGGTGTAATAGTTTTAATAAATAATACTCTTGAAATGAGACCTCCCTGAAAGCTGTGTTCTATAGCTCTTTACTGTAAGTTAAAGTTCTACTTATTTTGTGACACTTAGAGTATATTAGGATGATCTAAGGGTTGATAAAAGCTTCTGTCTTCAAGTATCATCCACCTCAGATGAATCATTTGTGTCATCATTTTTCAGAGAAGCTTTTTAGCTCTTTGAAGGACTTGGCAATTCTCATGGCTTTAGTTTGGATGTTGAAATTCATTTAAGTCTTATTTTTTTGTGTTTATGGAGCTTATATACAAGTGCTAGGCCATAGTTCATTTAATGCTAAACAAAAGATAGAAAATGTTTCTACAATATTTGTTGAAAGAATATCGGTTATTAGCTACAGATTATTATGAAATTATGAATGGAAAAGGCTGGCAGAATTGATAGTCACCCATATGATAAGTTTTGAAATTTGCTAAAGGTTCTACCCATGCAAAAATGTTCTACTGATATGTGAAATGTTTATTAATTGAACCATAACTTTATAGAAGCTAAAAGACTTCTCATACTTATTACAGTGTATGACACATGAAATGTGGCACTAAAAAACATATGTCAAATGAATGAATAAATGTAAATTAAAAAGGAAAAACCACCCAAGTGAAGTATACTACAATATTATCTGTGTGTCTGTCTCTGCATAGTAGGCTAAAACTCAATAACTGCTAAAGAAAGGAAAATGGAGAAAATACTAGATACTAGCTTTTACAGTTCTTTTTAAAAATTGATTATACATAGACTAGAGAGATATCATAAAAATAAATAAAATGTTATGCAGTTTAGTTATATGCTTTAAAAACAAATTGTTGAGGAGCTTATTCATTTTATGATATTATAAGTCTCTCAATACCCATATAACCTCATGGAGAGTTGGAAGTTTGAATATTTTGAAAAAGTAAAAAATTTTACAATAAAAATCATTTTTTCTAAATGTTATAGGGTAGTGTTCTTTTTTCCTTTAAAATGAAATCTATCTTTAATCAAATAAGAATAAGGATTTTCACTGATTTGTTATTTGTGAAGTTTTTGTTTTATTTTCAGCCACACGACTCTTTTATAATTGCACATATTTAAAGTAAGGCTAGAGATATCTGAAAGATTGTGGCCAGCAACTAATTTTGTGTAAGCTATTAGTAAAATGTGAAAAATATTTACTTTTTGGAATAAGAGTAGTCCATACTTTGTGTGTTTGGTGAAAAATAATGAATACTTTTTATCCTTGTTTTCAGCTCATGTTAAGGCTATAGTCTAAAAGTCTGCACAACAAAGCTTATTCTCCACATTATTATTATAATTCTACGTAATAAGTTCTAGCTTCAATGAAGATTTGACATAGTAACTGAGCTCTATTTAATAAGATAATGTGTAAATAGTAAGAAATGTAGATATTACAGTTTTCCCTGGTGTACATGATAATCTACTGAACTCAAATTATAATCACTTGATTCTTTTTTTTTTTTTTTACAGTTGATGTATAACACATGTACATAGTTTGGGGATACACACAATTATTTAATACATTCGTGTAATTTGTAAAGATCAAATCAGTGTTCCTGGGACATCTTGCCATAAATGTTTGTCTTTTCTTTATGATAAAACCATTTCCATTCTTCTAGCTATTTTGAAACATGCAATAGATTATTGTAAACTGTAGTAACCTTGCTGATCTATCTAACAGTAGGTCTTATTTCTTCTAGCAACTCATGTGTTTATATCCATTAATCAACTTCGTTTCATCTTTTCTCCTCTATGCCCTTCATGGCCTCTTATAACCACAAATCTGTTTGTTTTTGAGATCTACTTTTATTTTTTTAAGCTTTCACATATGAATGAGAACATACAATATTTATCTTTCTGTGCTTGGCTTATTTCACTTAATGACCTCCATCCAGTTCTAGTCATGTTGTTACAAATGACAGGATTTTATTCTTTTTTATGGCAGAATTATATTCCATTGTGTATAATATATATTACATTTTTTTAACTCATCTGTTGATGGGCACATATGTTGATTCCATATTTTGTCTATTGTGAATAGTGCTGCAATAAAGATGGAAATGCAGATGTCTTTTTGATATATTCATTTCCTTTTTTAAAGATATCCAGTAGTGGAATTACTGGGTCATCTGGTAGTTCTGTTTTTCAAAATTTTGAGGAAACTTCATACTGTTCTGAATAATGGCTGTACTAATTTACATTCCCACCAATAATGTATAAAGGTTTCTCTTTCTTTATATCCTCATCAGCATCTATTGTTGCCTGTCTTTTTGATAAAAGCCATTTTAACTGGGGTCATATGACATTTCATTGTAGTTTTGATTGACATGTCTCCTATGAGCATTTTTCATATATTTATTGGCCATTTGTAATTTTTTTTTGAACAGTATCAATCTTTTAACAAGTCAATCTAGCTATTATTGTTTTTGCTAGATTTGTCTTTTGGACTTCATACTAGATTTATGAGTGGATTTTATACAACAATTATTATAGTATTCTAGGTTTGTCCTTTTACTTCATTTTACCAGTGGGTTTTATAACTTCCAATTTTTAAAACACATTAGTGTCTTTTTCTTTTAGATTGAAGAATTTCCTTTAGCATTTACTGTAAGATGGATCTTGTGGTAGTGAATTATCTCCACTTTTGCTTGTCTGGGAAAGACTTATCTGTCTTTTATATTTGAAGGATAATTTTGCTGGAAACAATATTGTTAGCTGGCAATATTTTTTTCCATTTCAGCACTTTGAGAATGTTGTTCTGTTTCCTCCTGGCATGTATGGTTTCCACTGAGAAGTCTGTTGCCAGAGGAATTGGACCTTTTTTATAAGTTATTTGCATCTTTTCACTTGCTGCTTTTAGGATTCTTCTTTATCCTTGACCTTTGGGAGTCTGATTATCATATACCTTGGAGTAGTCTTAACTAAGTCAAATCTGTGTCGTGTTCTCTGACCTTCCTGTACCTGGATATTTATCTTTTTCTCAAGTTTTGGAAAGTTTTCTGTTATTTCCTTGAATAAGCTTTCTACTCTTTGTTATTGCTGACCTCCTTCTTAAACGCCAATAATTCTTAGATTTAGGATTTTGAGGTAATTTTCTATATTTTTAGGTGATCTTTCTTGCTTGTAATTCTTTTTTATTTTTCTTCTCCATGTATTTTCAAATAGTCTGCATTTGAGCTCACTGATTCTTTCCTCTGCTTGATCCTTTCTGTTGTTGAGAGTTCTAATGAATTTTTCACTTCAACAAATGTATTTTTCAGTTTCAAGATTTATTTAATTTTTAAAGATTATTTCACTCTTGGTTAAATTTCTGTAATAAGTTTCTAGATTGCTTTCTTGTGTTATCTGGGAGATAACCATGTTTCTTTAAAGTTATTATTTTTAGTTCTTGGTTGAAGAGCTCACCTATTGCTGTTTCATTAGGGTCGGTTGCTGGATCCTTGCTTTGTCTGCCTGGAGGACTCATGGTTCCCTGTTTGTTGTTATTACTTGTGGATGTATGTCTGTGCCTTTTCATTGCAAGATTAATTTGGTCTTATTTATTTATTATTATTTTATTTATTTTTGTCTTTTCTCTCTGGCTTCTTTTGTTTTTTATTGGATATATTTTCTTAGAGATTCTTTACTGCCAGGCAACTGCCTCCTTTTCAGTTCTAGATGACACTTTAAGCCCAGGTTTGTCTCAGCTATCGTAAGTGTTTGGAATGCTGCTCTTCCTAAGTGCAGGAAATCCCAGTGTGGCTATCCCAGCAGTGGGATAGGCTGGCCAAGGTTTGTGGCCATTAGACCTGTGAAACATACCTCCCAGAGTGCGGTGCTGCTGAAGATCCAGTCTTATTTGACCTTTGGCCAAGTTCTAGAGCAGTTTCCAGGGCTGGAGATGGTAGTCCTGCATCCCCACTTTGTCTCTGCCTGTCCTCAGGGATATTTCTCCTTTCAGGCACTAATGATGCTTCCCGTGGGCTAAGGGAGGGACACATCTCCTGTCAGGGAATCCAAGATGGTGAGTAAGCTGGTCGTCCACTTTGATCTTACTTTTCCGGTATCAAAACAGTGATTGGGGGAGTATTTTTTGCACACTTCGTGCCGGGGACAATGTGGTGTGCCAGTTCTTTTACTGCCTACATGAAGTTTATTCACTTCATTGTGGCCCCAGGCCCTGACTTGTCTTCATAATTTTTGTATTCTAATTCTGGTACATTTCTGGTGATAATCTTGGCACTGCTAGGGGGTTATGCTAGCTTGCTTCTATGCTGCCATTTTGGAACTGGAGATCCTCAATTCTTCTTTAGAATAAATAATTATTCTTATTGAAGAAAAAAGAAAAGGAAATTAGACCATAAGATATAAGGCATGTTATGATTTATATCAATTTGATTAAAAAATCATTTATTTCCTTTTGAAGCCTTGCCTTTTAAAACAGTATAGCATAGTGATTAATGGTGAAGGCACTGAAGTTACTCTAATGAGGTTAGAATTCTGGCTTTGCCAGTTTCTAGCTTGAAATCTTATCTAAGTTACTTAATTACTGTCTGATTCAATTTCTTCATTGGATAAATGAGAGATAATACCAATTCCAACCTGAAAGTGTTTAGATAATGCTTGTCAAATGCATAACGTACCTCCTGGTGCATAATAAAATTTAGCTACCATAATTAGTCACAACTTCCTACATTCATATAAATCATAATGCATAATATACTCAAAAACATGGTGTTTGATGACTCAGCTTTGGTCCTGTCCTAAACGATAATCACAAGACACACCCCATTACAACATTGACTGACTTTCACTATCACATTGTGAACTCAGGAAGTGAGGTTTATAGTTTTGTTTAATCACAATAACTGTAGCCCTTCATGGAGTGTGCTATTTTTGCCATTGTCACTGTTATCTTGCTGGAGACCTTAACTCTGCCTTTTGCTTTTCTATTTTGATACATTTGGTAGGTCACTCTTAAATTGCTATTCCTCAAGTGCTCATTTTACTGATTATTTCAAAGCTTCTGTAAGGAAACCAACCCATGGCAGAAACTCTGTGTTAAGATAAACACTTTAAGAGATGTTTTCAAAAGAAAAAAACCTAATATTGCTCTGCATAACAACCAGCTCTCTGTGTGGCCTGGTGCAAATCTCTTCAAACTTCTGGGTTTCGTTTCATCATCTGTAAAGAATGAAATGGCCCTCAAAGAAAAAGATTAAAAGTTAGAAAATTTTCTCTTTCAGAATTGCTGGTTCTCAGATATTAAAAAACATCTCTACATAGTCATTGGCAGGAGAGAAGAGGGATCCCCTAAAGTCAGCTCCTGGCAAGATTCTTTATTTCTCTCTACTTGTCAAGTTGACAGCCTTCAGACTCTTGAGGTGGATCTCATTAAGTATGTACTTAAGCTCTGTCTACATCAGTCTCCTCAAGACATCTAGGACTTCCAGGCCACCTGCAATCACTAAAACCCCACTCTATATATTTGGTATATCTTCTTTTCTGACTTTATCCCTTAACCCTCCCACCCCTGAAATTCATTCATTGTACCCCTGAACTCATAGCCAGCAAAAACTCTGAATCCTTAACCTGAGTGTTTCCTTCACTTTGCCGGTCTAACTGAAATCTGTGCCCTGAAGGTATTTTTTCCCTTGCCATTCTTTCAAGTGGCGCTGGGTTTGTTTTCTCCCATGCCTCATACCTCTGGGAATGGTGGTGGGGCAGTTTCCTCCTTGCTCCTCGTTGCTGTTTTCAAACCATTCTCCTTTCTTCTTAAGATGCTCAGCTTTGAATCTCATGTCATCAAACAATGTCCTCTCCTTCTTATAGTAATCTATTAGTTTGTATCCAATCTTGCATATCTTTAAAGAAATGTAGACTCTGATCCTTGTCACTTTCTCTAACAATAATCTTTTCATAGTTTTTGGTGATATTTATCCCAGATAGATATCATCTCTTAATCCATTCACTTTTTCATTCCTTGAGCTCTTTTCCTCCCATGATTTACCCTCCATCATAATAACGTATATTTTCCAATAGTTATGATCTGTAATACCTCCAAAATCTCAGTTCGAAGAGCACTACTATTTAACCAGACTACCTTCTATATGCCAACAATTAAAAAAAATATCCCTACTGGCAGCCTCAGGCTCCCAGTAGACACAGTAGGCCCAGATATCAAGTTTTTAATTTTTTTTCTAGCTGAATACATTCTCTTGGTAATTTTATCCAGACGATGGCTTTAAGTCCCATTAATAGACTGATGATTCCATACCTTTATCTCCAGCCTAGTTATTCTCCAAAACTCCAGCTTACGTTCAACTGCTTAATTAACATTTCAACCTGGATTTTTAATCGGCATTTCCAATCTAACATGTCGAACTCAGGAACTTCTATCTGCCTGGGAAGTTTGTTTCTTTGGAGATTACAGGTATCAATCCATCACTATTTTCATGCTTTGCCCAAAGGCCTCCCCAACAGTAAGGCCATTCCTGACTTCTCTGTCATAGGCACAGCCACATCCTCCAGACCTACCTACTTCTCTTTCTTTTATTTCTAGCATTTAAGATATCAAGATACACTGCCTGTGTTACTTATCTGGTATTGTCTGCCTCCTCCTGCTAAAATATCATCTCCATAAAGGCAGTTAGCATTGACTGATTTGTTCATACTAAATCCTTTAGAACCAGAACAATGTCTGGCAAATAGAAGGGCTTACTATATTTTGTTGGATGAATTAAGGTACTGGCATTTTATTTTGTAAAAGTGTTATAACAATTATATTTTTTTCTATCCAATGAAGAAAGTTATCTAATTTATTAGAATAGATATTTTTATCTGGCCCTGGGGAGCTCAAATATGCTGTTTTCATTTTTAATTAAAAATACAACTGAAAAAATTCATTGGCGTGTTTTTGTTTCATTGACTCTTTTTCTGAGAATATGGTAAACAACTATGCAAAGAAAGACTTCTGAGTACAGCATACCTAATCATGCTGATTAAATGTGAAAAAACAATTTTTAAAATCTGGCCAAACTGGCAAGAAAGTATAAAAATAATTAAATTCAAAAAATATAAAAAAGCTATATTACATAGGAGTTTAAACTTTAAAGTTTACTTTCATGGTTCATACCTATTCCTGGTGGCCTAGAACTCACCTAGAATTAAAAACAACAAAAAACTTAGACTTACCTTTTCTCTTTCTTGCTCTTATTATCTCTCTCTCTCATTCTATGTATGTAGGTATTTATGTATGTATGGTCCATAACTGTCTATCCATCCACACACCCATCGTCTATCTATCCTCTTTATCATGTATTTTTTGTCAGACCTCAGGTATCCAGAATTAGATTACTATAAATCATTGATTCATGATGCATTATTATCACTGTCATGAATGTCCTCTTTGTTTCTTTTTGTATTATTTAATATTATGAAAGACCAAGTCATCTGGCACAACAGGATTATAACATTGATAACATCCAGTTATGTGCCCCTCCCTAATCTTATTGTATTGCTTCCACCCTATATTTGGAGTTTTATGAAATTCTTGATACTAATTCTTTGTCTATGATATTGATGCTTATCTTTTCACTTTATTCAAGATACCTTTGATTATCAAATATTATTGATTTAAATATAATAAGGTTTAAAAATAGTGTGATCCCCTCTAAGACAATAGAATGGCTATTTTGCTCTTTTTGGAGTTTCCATCATTGTCCAATTTTTTATTTTCATATTTTTAAATTTTAATATCATAAACCATTCAGTTATTAGTTACAAAGATAACATTTGTTTAAACTAACTTGCCTCCAGGTAGGTTAAGAATTGAGACACATTTAGAAACTTTTAGATGGATATATATCCTTACATTCACTTGGGCCTTTTAAAAGTTGTCTTAAAATATTTTATAGTTTTCTGTGTTTTTAAAGATTTATTTCTATGTATATAACATTTTTATGCTATTTTAAGTGATGAATAAAATTTTACCTCTGCCCTCATTTTTTGGAATAAAAATGTATTAGTTCATTCTCACACTGTTATAAAGACACACCTGAGACTGGGTAATTTATAAAGGAGGCTGGGTGCAGTAGCTCAGGCCTGTAATCCCAGCAATTTGGGAGGGCAAGGTGGGTGGATCATGAGGTCTGGAGTTCGAGACCAGCCTGACCAACATGGTGAAACCCTGTCTTTACTAAAAATACAAAAATTAGCCGGTGTGGTGGCACGTGCCTGTCGTCTCAGCTACTCAGGAAGCAGAGGCAGGAGAATCACTTGAATCCAGGAGGCGGAGGTTGCAGTGAGCTGAGATTGCACCACTGCACTACAGCCTGGCAACAGAGTGAGACTTGGTGTCAAAACAAACAAACAAAACAAAACTCTCTCTTTCTTTTATTGTATATATAATATATAAAATAAAATAAAAGAAAGAGAGAGAGAGTTTAGTTTTTTTTTTTTGAGAACAAGTCTCACTCTGTTGCCAGGCTGTGACTCATTTAAACCTCTTTCTTTTACTATATATATATAATATATTAAAAAATATATATTTATATATTATTTATAATATATTTATATTATATTATCTTTAATATAATATAAATATATTTATAATATGAAAATATAAATATAAATATATTATAAATATATATAAAAATATATTCATATATATTTATATGTTTACCATATATAATATATACTTATATATAGTAAAAGAGGTTTAATATATTTATATGTTTATAAATATATACTATAGGAATGCATAATTTTATTTATATATATTTTATATAAATATATAAATATTTATATAAATAAAACATATTTATATAAAATAGTATATATAAATAAAATATATTTATATATAAATATATAAAAATAGATATATTTTATATATATATAGTAAAAGAAAGAGGTTTAAACGAGTCACAGTTCTGTATGGCTGGAGAGGCCTCAGGAAACTTACAATCATGGCAGAAGGGGAAGCAGGCACATATTACATGATGGAGGCAAGAGAGAACATGTGGGAGTGCAGGAAAAACTACCATTTATAAAACTATCAGATCTCATGAGAGTTCACTTACTCTCATGAGAACAGTATGGAGGAAACCACCCCCATAATCCAATCACTTCCCACCATGTTCCTCTCTTAACACTTGGGGGTTACAATTCAAGATGAGATTTGGCTGGAGATACAAAGCCTATCCATATCATAGAAATACAGCAGGTGCCTGAATGACATCATTTTTAAATAACACTGATGAGGAAAAAAAGTCAATTTCTGGGTGGGGCCACTATCTCTATGGTGTTTGCACATTCTTCCCCTATCTGTATGGGTTTTTTCTAGACACATTGGTTTTTCCCTACATCCCAAAGATGTGCATGTGAGGTGAACTGGTGTGTCCACATGGTCCCCATGTGAGTGAGTGTGGGTGTATGTGTGAGCGCTCCCTGTGATGGGATGGTATCTGGCATTCTGTCTACGGTAGGTTCCTGCCTTGCACCCTGAGCTGCCAGGGTATGCTTTGGACACTCACAATACTGAATTGGAATAGTTGGGTAAATAATTATCTTGCTTTTTATTACCTTTCTTAAATGTATGACTAGTTGACATTTATTTCAGTGTTTACTGTTGGAAGTGTTTTGGTTTTTATTTAGAAGTTTCATGTTTTTGTGACCAGAAATATGCCCCAGGAACTTAACTCTTGTTTCTTATCAATTAATTTGTGGTGAAATTGGTTTTATTATACTTCATTTCGCTTAAAGTCACGGTTTTCAAGAACCGATTGAGGGCGTTGAGGACTTACTGTGTAGTTGATCTTTTTACATGAACCTTGTATTTCATATTCAAGAGTTTATCTGCTGATTCTCTTGAACTTTTTATATACACAATCATGTTGTATTTGAATGATCATAGTTATTCTTTTCTTCCTGTTCTATACATTTTATTGATTTGTTTTGACATCTTACTGTGTTGTTTAAACCCTCTAGCACAATATGAAATAGGAGTGGTGAGAAGCTTTCCTCCTCAACCCCTATCTCAGAATGAATTTTTTATATATTTATTAACATTAACTATGATGTATAATGTGTGCTATGGAACCTCTTTATTAGATTAAAACAATTCCTACTTTGCCAAGAGTTTTTTTTTTTAATCATGAATCAGTGCTAAATTTTATCAAATGATTTAAAATAATCTTTTAAGACGATTAAATTATTTCTTTAATTTGTTCTCTTGATAGAGTGAATTACACACATTGATTTTCATATGCTAAACTAATCTTCAATTCTGGGATAGACGTGACTTGAATTCAATTGGTTAACATTTTGTTGAGGTTTTTATTTTTGTTTATATTGGAAAGATATGTTGGCTTGTAATTTTTCTTTTTTATAATGTTTTTGTCAGAATTTGATATTGAGATTATGGCAGTATAGATTAAGTTGGAAAGTACTGCCCCTTTTTCTGTTGTCTTAAATAATTTGTGTAACATTGTACTTTTTTTTCCCTTAAATATTTGGAGGAAATCACTAGTGAAGCCACCTGGCCTGGAGATTTCTTTATATGAAATTTTGAAATCACAGATTAGAGCTAATAACACAATTCTCACTTTCTATCAGTTTTAATGTCTGAAAAGATATGTCTAAATTGTCAAAAGTATTGCTACAAAGTTGTTCATAATAACATCCCTACTGATAGCTCTTTTTTTCATTCTTGATATTGATTATTTAGCTACTTTCTCTCTCACTTTTCACTCCTCTTCCCTCTTACTCTTTGGATAATTTTGCTGAAGTACTCTCAACTTTATTTCTTTAAAAAAAACTTTATTTTTGCTGCTTTTCTCTATATTACATTGCATTTATTTTATAGATTTCTATTAAGTGGTATGCCTTCTTGCTCTTCATATTGATCAGGTCTGACCAAACACTTTCTTTGAGGTCCTAATATTTGTTACTTAATTTTACTTCAGCATTTACTTATATTAATTCACATCCTTTTATTATTATACTTTAAGTTCTGGGATACATGGGCAGAACATGCAGGTTTGTTACATAGGTATACGTGTGCCATGGTGGTTTGCTGCACTCAACAACCCATCATCTACATTAGTTATTTCTCCTAATGGTATTCCTCCCCTGGCTCCTGACCCCCTGACAGGCCCCAGTGTGTGATATTCCCCTCCCTGTGCCCATATGTTCTCATGATTCATCTCACACTTGTGAGTGAGAACATGGTGTTTGGTTTTCTGTTCCTGTAATAGTTTGCTGAGAAAAATGGTTTCCAGCTTCATTTATGTCCCTGCAAAGAACATGAACTCATTCTTTCTTATGGCTGCATAATATTCCATGATGTATATTTGACACGTTTTCTTTATCCAGTCTATCAGTGATTGGCATTTGGGTTGGTTCCAAGTCTTTGCAATTGTGAATAGTGCTGCAATAAACATATGTGTACATGTGTCCTTATATTAGAATGATTTATAATTCCTTGAGTATATACCGAGTAATGGGATTGCTGGGAATGGTATTCTTCTAGTTCCAGATCCTTGAGGAATCGCCACACTGTCTTCCACAATGGTTGAACTAATTTACATTCCAACAGTGTAAAAGCATTCCTATTTCTCCATATCCTTTCCAGCATTTGTTGTCTCCTGACTTTTTAATAATCGCCATTCCAACTAGCATGAGATGGTATATCTTTGTGGTTTTGATTTGCATTTCTCTAAGAACCAGCGATGATGGGCCTTTTTTCATGTGTTTGTTGGCTGCATAAATGTCTTCTTTTGAGAAGTGTCTGCCCATATTCTTTGCCCAATTTTGGTGGAGTTACTTTTTTCTTGTAAATTTAAGTTCTTTTTAGATTCTGGATATTAGCCCATTCTCAGATGGATAGATTGCAAAAATTTTCTTCAATTCTGTAGGTTGCCTGTTCACTCAGATCATAGTTTCTTTTGCTGTGCAGAAGCTCTTTAGTTTAATTAGATCCCACTTGTTAAGTTTAGCTTTTGTTGCCATTATTTTTGGTGTTTTAGCCATGAAGTCTTTGCCTATGCCTATGTCCTGAATGATATTGCCTACGTTCTTTTCTAGGGTTTTTATGGTTTTAGGTCTTACGTTTAAGTCCTTAATCCATCTTCCGTTAATTTTTGTATAAGGTGTAAGGAAGGGGTAAAGTTTCAGTTTTCTGCATATGGCTAGCCAGTTTTTCCAATACCACTTATTAATTAGGGAATCCTTTCTCCATTGCTTGTTTTTGTCAGGTTTGTCAAAGATCAGATTGTTGTAGATATGTAGTGTTATTTCTGAGGCCTCTGTTCTGTTCCACTGGTCTGTATATCTGTTTTGGTACCAGTACCATGGTGTTTTGGTTACTATAGCTTGTAGTATAGTTTGAAGTCAGGTAACATGATTCCTCCAGTTTTGTTCTTTTTGGTTAGGATTGTCTTGTGTATATGGGCTCTTTTTTTGGTTTCCTATGAAATTTAAAGTAGTTTTTTTTTTTTTTCAATTCTGTGAAGAAACTCAATGGTAGCTTGATGGGAATAGCAATAAATCTACAAATTACTTTGGGCAATATGGCCATTTTCATGACGTTGATTCTCTCCATCCATGAGCATGGAATATTTTTCTATTTGTTTGTGTCCTCTCTTATTTCCTTGAACAGTGGCTTGTAGTTCTTGAAGAGGTCCTTCTCATCTCTTGTAAGTTGGTAAGTTGTATCTTTGGTGTTTTATTCTCTTTATAGCAATTGTAATAGGAATTTACTCTTGATTTGGATATTTGCTATTTTTGGTGTATAGGAATTCTTGTGATTTTTGCACATTGATTTTGTAACCTGACACTTTGCTGAAGTTGCTTATCAGCTTAAGGAGTTTTTGGGCTGAGAGGATGGGGTTTTCTAAATATACAGTCATGTCATCTGCAAAAAAAAGACAGTTTGACTTCCTTACTTCCTATTTGAATACCCTTTATTTCTTTTTCTTGTCTGATTGTCCTGGCCAGAGCTTCCAATACTATGTTGAATAGGAGTGGTGAGAGAGGGCATCCTTGTCTTGTACTGGTTTACAAAGGGAATGCTTTCAGCTTTTCTCCATTCAGTATGATATTGGCTGTGGGTTTGTCATAATAGCTCTTACTATTTTGAGATACGTGGTTCTGTTTATGTGATGGATTACGTTTATTGATTTGCATATGTTGAACCAGACATGCATCCCAGGGATGAAGCTGATTTGATCATGGTAGATAAGTTTTTCAGTGTGCTGCTGGATTTGGTTTGCCAGTATTTTATTGAGGATTTTTGCATTGATGTTCATCAGGGATGTTGGCCTGAAATTTTCTTTATTTGTTGTATCTCTGCCAGGTTTTGGTATCAGGATGATGCTGGCCTCATAAAATGAGTTAGGAAGGAGTCTCTCTATTTCTATTGTTTGGAATAATTTTTGAAAAAATAGTACCTCTGTTAGAATTCTTCTCTCAATAAGGTGAATGAGACCTGTTAGGATAGACATCTCTCTCTAAAATGAGCTCATAGACAAGTGATAACATGGCCAACTAGATTTGCCTGGCATTTGTCTCACCACAAAGAGAGACAAAAACAACAAATAAACAAGTATATTTCATCTGGAGTGACTGAGGAAGTTTGCTGGATAGCACCAGAGGAGCAGCAAAATCTGTGGAGCATGGAAGTACAGGACAGCACTATAGAAAGGTAACTGAGGCACCATGTCTCTGATACACTGTCTTCACTGGTAGAACAAGCTCAGAGTCAAGGAAGACTTCTTCTTACAAGGAAAAGGTAAGGTGGGGATCCCTCAGTGGTCCTCATTACTGCCATAGATGCCAGTAGTTTACTACAGGAGAGCTCTGTCCTCACAGGACCTGAAGACAATTTGGAGAATTGCTAGGAGTTTGTGCTGCTGAATATTCTTGGGTTAGGGGCCCATGTTCAATACCCTCCTTTTCTATGATTTAAGTTGCTATGGAATGGCACCATCTTGAAGCTGGCCCTACTACTAGAGTGTGTCCTATGCCAGAGGACAGTAGCTACTGACTCTTTCCATCTGTGAGGCCCTGTAATTGTTCCACCACATTCATATGGGTTTCTGTAGCACTGCAATTCTGACTGCCCAGAGCATAGGTCCAACAAAACAACTGTTGCTTCAGTGTCCAAATCCATGTGCCCAACCCCTTTCCAGGGAATGAAAAGACCTGCATAGTGAAGAATCTGTCTAATAGCTAGCTGGCTATTAGACTGCTCTGTTGGCAGCAAGAATTTTAAGCCAGCTTGTTGAGCTCCATGGGGTGGCATCCACTGAGTAAGACCACTTGGCTTCCTGGCTTTAGCCCCCTTTCCAGGGGAGTAAATGCCACTTTGGAATGCTCCAAGTAGTTTTCTATAGCAAACAATATATTTTATCATATACTCAGCATTTCTCAATATTCATAAACTTAACATTTCTCAACATCTTGCCCCTTTTTCTTTTAACAAAACTAGGTAAGCAAGCACAGCTTTATCTTGGTGAACTATTTCTTGGAGGATTTGGGATCCATACCTGTAGACTACACAAAGAGAAACAAAACAGATCAAAAACACAATCACAACAGCAATCCTAGATTCTCCAAGTGTTTTCACCCAGATTTTAGGGCTACCAATACATCGGCAGCCCCCTCAAACACCTCAGATTCTGAATCAAAGTTAGATGTGCTTTGGGAAGCCTGAAAAACTTGTTCTTTTAATTTTCTCACATCCAGTGATAGGTTTCCAACATGTTCTTCCAGGTAATATTTTATTCTCTCCCAATTATGTTCAGTCTCATTACACTTTTAGAATTAATAAAGTCAATCTGTAACTCTCCCACTACCAAAAGACATGGGGGAGTTAACACAGCTCTGAATCCAAAGAGCTTTTATTCCTTATAAACTTCTAATGAATAAAAATTAGGGCTTGATCTATTATATTTTCCTTCCCAGACTTTTATTGGCTTTAGAGCCATAGTATTTTTCAAAGTTTTTTTATTTGCCTCTTATGATCAGCCATACTATTTTTAGTCATGGTCCTACTAATTCCCCATTTCTCCAGACAATATAGTTGTTAATCTCAGTATGTATAAATTCTAAATAATTGTAGTTCTTTATCTGCCATCTGAATTTTGTGTTACTACAAGAGCACTGACCAGTGCAATCAATGCTAAGTATCCCCTAGGGGACCAATAATAATTCCATAGGAATTGTTGCACAGCATCTCAGCCTTTACCACAACAGTCTTCCCAGATTAATGTTTTTAACTTAGGGAACCATTTTTTTATCTTATCTGTATTCAGGTTTTGATAGCTGAAACACTGTTATTTTATTTTCCAAATTATTATGGAAAATACTAAGGCCAGAGATCATATGTCAATAAAGGAAGGAAAGAATATATACTGAATATGTGAAACTTCCTTTTACTTCTACCCTAACTCCAAAAATACTCACTGCAAGGGTGATAACTGCCATCATGGCTACCAATCAAGTTACTCATAGTAACAGGCTGTCCTGCTTTCTTCAGGTTTTCCTCAGCTATCCGTGAAAGCTTTAAATGTCTGGATGGTACCCACACAGGTTGCTGATTTAGACCTGGAGAAACAGAAGCAAATCCTCTACCCCATATTATTACATTGCCTTTTTCCAATTATTTGTGAGTGGATCTCACCACGAGATTAATTGCCTTACAGTTTATTCCCTGGATTATAATTTCACATGTAGGACGTTTACCAATAATTCGATTTACCCATTATGCTGCTCTGTCTTGTTTGTTTGTACATCTAAATCCTCTTGTTCCTTTAGTTTCACTTTTTCCTGTTTTCTCATTTGGTCTAACTAGTAACTGTGCTATGCGTTCCCCAGGCTCAGCATTCCAAGGAATGGAGACACTACAAGTTGAATTTCTGTTATAACATCTGCATTAGTAACTCCTGTATGAATTTGAACTCCTTGAGCATTAAGACTAGATCTTCCTAGAAGTAAGCCCATGGTTCTGGGGAGAAAAGGGCCACAAACTCCTGTAGATATTTTTTTGCGGTGGTTCTCCCAGTAAAATGCTTACTTTTTGAGATCTGCACAAATCTGCTGTGCTCCCAGCTGTGGTGGGAAACAAATGTTGTATAGGGATGAGAGAATAGCTCATTCTGGATAGGCCCCAGTGAGGGCCCCTCAACCCATTTTCCAAAATTGGATTTCCTTCCATGTCAGATTTTGAATGACATTGATTTGCCCAATGCCTTCCTTTTCTACATCTGGGACATACTCCATGCTCAGTACCCTTTTGCTTTAAAGAAGGTAAAGGCCTTGTTTTTTGTCCTTTTCTACATTTCTTTTATGTATGACCTTTTTTTCCCATAGTTGAAACATGCTCCAGGAACTCCTTTATTTTTAAACCTGCCATTGCTTGTGCCAATAAGGTAGTGTTGTATAAATTTCCCCCTACTTATTCCATCACATGCCTTAATATAACCTAAATGAGCTTTCCCTTTAAGTAGCTGTAAAGCAGCCTGGCATTCAGAATTAGCAGTATCAAATGCTAGTATGTGTAATACAAAGTCCTGTGCCTCTGTTTCTGAAATGGCCTTTCTTACAGCTTCCTGCATTCAAGCTATAAAGTCAGCATATGGCTCTTTCAGCCCCTGCTTACCAGCTTCGAAAGAAGATTTTTTTTTTCCCCACTTCCTGATTTAATTTTCTCCCAAGCTCTTAAACATGGTTTTCTAATCTGCTCTATGACTAAATTGGCCGTAGTAGCTTGGGCTTGCAAAGCAGCCCATGTACCAGTTCCTAAGCTGTTCCATGGCAATATTAATTGGAGGTTGAACATTAACATTTATATTAGCTTGAATATTAGCCTTCTTAGTCTACCAGGTCTTAAACTGTAAAATCTGAGAGGGAGATCAACAAGTTTGGGTTAAAGGATCCCATTCTATTGGAATCACCTGGTAAGAAGTGGCTACGTTCTCTAATAATCCTAGCACAAATGGAAACCCAGGCCCATATAGGCTAATGGCCTGTGTAAACTCCTTCAGCAATTTGAAGGGAAAGGGCTCAGAAGCAACCCATACTTGTCCCTGCTGTGACAAGTACAATAACTGGAAATTGCCACTCTTCTAAATCTCCCTCTTTTCTCTCTTGGTGAATTCTGGCTTGGATGGAACCATGTGCTGTATTACTAAGAACCTGCATGGCAACAGGATCAGCTAGTTTTACTTTCTAGGTAGCTTCCAATTCCTTTAATGGAGAAATATTCGGAAGATCTGGCCATCCCTTGACAAGATACTGAGGGGGAGCTGATGGGCACAACTTTTTCTCATTTGACTTCTCATTCTTTTGCTCTATAATTTCTCTGCATACTTCATCATATTCCGTCTTCTCTCCTGAATCCTCTTCCTCATGGGCTCTCCGAAATGGCTCCAAGGCAAAAATGCACTGAAGCCCAAACAGACCACACCAAATAAGCCTTGTGTTTGCTTGATTCTTGTCCTGTGTTACCCTAATATTACTGAGCTCCCCCAGCTCACCCTGGGATATTTTTTTCAGGAGTTCTCTGGCTAATTCCAAGCTCCCCCAACTTAACCTAGAGAGTTCTTATTTTTCCTCAAGAGTTCTCAGTCTACTTCCAGGTTCTCCTTAATTCACCTGCAAAATTCTTTCAAAAGTTCCTGGGTCCCTTCTGAGCTCTCCCAACTTACCCTGGGGATTTTTTTCCAAGAGTACTAGGGAAAAGGACAATTATGTTAAATTACTTAGCATTCTGTGGAATTAATTACCCATGATCTTATAATAAATTATAATTAATTATATAATATTATATAATAAATAATTAATTTATAAAACTGCCTCTAAATGTACAGGTCCACATTTCAGTGTATGACCATGTTGGTAAATGTGTCAGACTCATGTCTAATTTAAAAATTTAATGTCACAGTCACCTCAAATGTTCTCAATTTCCTTCTGCTCATGCCTGATCCATGGCTCAGACAGAGAATTGCAGAATAGGAGCACGAACTGTTCTGTTATTTTCTATACTCATGCTCATACATACACACATACAATATAACAAGCCTGAAGAAATGTGCAGGAAATATATATATATACACAAACACACACAAACACACACACACACACACACACACACACACACATATATATATATATATATATATATTTTATATATATTTTATATATACATATATAAAATATATGTATGTACATAGAAAGAGAGAGAAGTTGGCATCATGGGTATGAAACCCTGCAATCACATAAGACCTTGCCTTTAGAAGGGTTTAATGCTGTGTAGCTGCTGTCTGGAAATTCTTAGATAATTTTGCCCCTTGGCTATATAATGTGTCAAAATCAGATGCATCATTTACCAACTTATTTTCTCTCTCAAATTTTGTTTAGTTAAGATATTTGTTGATTTTATAATTTAGGCTAGGATAAAAAAATCTCATGTTACACTTATTTTCCTTGAGTATTTTGTAAACATTCCTCACTGCCTTCTAGTCTGTAGCTTTGCATTTTATAGGCAGATGTTCTTTTTGCCTGACTATTCAAAGGATTATTTCTGTATTCTTGTAAAATTTCTGAGATTTGTTTTGATGAGAATCTTACTGTGGCAATTCCTTTCCCCTGAGATAAGGCGTGTCCTTCAGTTTAAAGATTTTAATCTCATTTAACTTCAGTAACTTTTTATTAAACTATGTCTTTAACATGTTTTCTATGGTTTTGTTTCCTTTCTTCTTTTTTCTGTTTATCATGTCTATCATTTTTCTTTTACTCCTTTTAAATTCTTTATTTTGTTTCATGTTGTTCACATCTATCAATCCTATTTTCATTGTTTTATCTTCTATCTTCATTTTTGCAAACAATGTTATTTTTTTTCCTTTGCTACTTTATTTAACTGTTGGCTCAAGTCATAATCTCTGTTGTCTCACCATTATCTTCCTCAGCTTTTATATCCTTTTTGTGTGTTCTTTTAATAGAAGTGATACTTTTTTGCCCCCAAATCTTTTTTTTTTAATGCTATGGTTTCTTTGTTATTTTTTTGAATTTTACTTTTAGTTCTGGGGTACATGTGCTGAATGTACAGGTTTGTTACATAGGTATACATGTGCCATGGTGGTTTGCTGCACCTATTAACCCATCATCTGGGTTTTAAGCCATGCATGCATTCATTAGGTATTTGTCCTAATGTTCTCCCTCCCCTTTACCCTCACCCTCTCACAGACCCCAGTGTTTGATATTCCTCTCTATGCGTCCATGTGTTCTCATTGTTCAACTCCCATTTATGAGTGAGAACATGTGGTGTTTGGTTTTCTCTTCCTGTGTTAATTTGCTGAGGATGATGGTTTCCAGCTTTATCCATATCCCTACAAAGGACATGAACTCATTTTTTTTGTGGCTGCATAGTATTCCATGGTGTTTATGTACCACATTTTCTTTATCCAGTCTATTATTAATGGGTGTTTGGGTTGGTTCCAAGTGTTTGCCATTGTGAATAGTGAGGAAGTAAACATATGTGTTCATGTGTCTTTATAGTAAAATGATTTATAATCCTTTGGATATATATGCAGTAATCAGATTGCTGGATCAAATGGTATTTCTAGTTATAGATTCTTGAGGAATTGCTACACTGTCTTCCTCAGTTGTTGAACTAATTTACACTCCCACCAACAGTGTAAAAATGTTTCTATTTCTCCACATCCTCATCAGTGTCTGTTGTTCCCTGACTTTTTAATGACTGCCATTCTAAGTGGTTGCCCCTAAAACCTTCTTAGGCAATATGTTTAGTCAAAATATTTATAATGTTTGTGGCAACATTTTTCTTCCTTAGCAACATTTTTCTTTTGTCATTCATCTGCCATATCTTTTTGTACCTTTTCCATTTTCTTACTGCAATATTTTTATATACATTCTTTGTTCATTTTTAAATTTTTATTCTTTTTTCATGTGATGAATTCTTCCCAGACCAGCCATTTGTAGGGAAGTTTGTGTGTGAGAGTAGCCAGAGCAGTTTTCCATGTGAACGGGAAACACTCGTAATGACACAAATTTGTGTATGTGCATGAATTCTTTTAACCTTTATTTCTCCTAGCCAGGTTATTTCCACATTGAAGGGCAACTCACTTGGTTGAGTAGCTCTTCTTAACCTCTGCTTCAATTGGAGGTTGAGTCCTAAAGATATGAATTATCTGTGAGATTCCTCATCTATTTCCACCTTTCGGTTCCTTGAGACCTTGTGAAAATGTGGTCCAGTGTGCTTCTGCTGTCGGAATAAGCACTTTATCTCCCTTTTTCTCAAATGGATTTGTCCCTCAGGATGTGACCACTTATTTTTCAGAGCAATTTTCTGCTGTCTCAGATCTGTAACCATAGGCATCTTTAACTTCCTCGCCTTTTACTTCCATTTTAACTTTCATTTATATTAGCAAGTTTGTTCCCTGTGTGTTAGGGTTATGGATGTCCTCTGATTTAATGTAAGGAATTTGAATTTCTGATTTTTCACTTTTATTATTGGTTTGGATTATTTTCAAGAAGAAAAAGGGGCAAAATTGTATTTTTCCTCCACAAGGTGTATAACAAACTTTTGAGTAACTAAAGCAAATAAATGCCAAGAAGCAAGTTTCCTTGAAGAAATTACAGTTGATACACAAATATTTAACATAAAATGTATTAACCATTTTTACTTTTATATTAAATGATAGTCTTATAACTTCTGCAACAGATGTAAAACTAGGTTGCATTAGTTTCTTGGCTCTGTGGTAATGAATTACCACAAACTGGATGGCTTAAAAACAAAAAAATTTAGGCCAGGCACAGTGGCTCACACCTGTAATCCCAGCACTTTGGGAGGGTGAGGCAGGTGGATCACCTGAGTTCAGGAGTTCGAGACCAGCCTGACTGAGACTGGGTTCCAGGACCTGGGGGAGGCTCAGCTTACTCCGTCTTGAGCTATGTTGTTCCAGGCTCTTGGTCCCTCACTCACCCAAGAATGTAGAGGACCCTGCTGGACATGGTGTGCTCATAAGTAAATAGTAGACCCCAAAGAGTTTTTGCAGAAAGTGATTTATTTAGACAGAGAGAGAGAGAAAAAAAAAGAGAAAGAAACAGAGAGCAGCTCTCATGTGTCGTGAGAGGGGATCAGATATGGAGTCCACATGAGGTAGAGGAAGGGGACTTTTTTTTTTTTTTTTGAGGAAGGGGACTTTTAACCTGGGAGAAATTCTCACCCCATTTAAGTTTCCTGGCCCATGAAAGAAGTTCCTTTAAACTTCCACTGGAGTGATTGACTTCGATTATTTTTTCATGCATGTGAAAATTAAAGATCTCTAAGTCCCCTGATGGAGATGTGGGTGGAAGTATGGCACTGGGAAGTTCTTGCCTTGAAACTACCCCTCCTTGTGGACCTGGGAAGAGAATACATTCCCTCATGACCAACATGGTGAGACCCTGTCTCTATTAAAAATACAAAAATTAGCCAGACGTGGTGACGGGCACCTGTAATCCCAGCTACTTGGGAGGCTGAGGCAGGAGAATTGCTTGAACCCAGGAGTTGGAGGTTGCAGTGAGCCAAGATCATGCCACTGCATTCCAGCCTGGGTGACAGAGTGAGTCTGTCTCAAAAAACAAAAACAAAACAACAATAATAAAAGACAATAAAAACAAAAAGAAACAAAACAAAAATCCAGAAATTTATTGAATCCAAGGTATTGGAAGGGTCATGCTGTCTCTGAAGCTTCTAGTGGAGGAATCTTCCTTGTCTTCTTTAGCTTCTGGTAGCACATGATGTTAGTTGGCTCATAGAAGCATATTTCTAATCCGTGCTTCTGACTTTCACACAATTGCCTTCCTGTATGTTTGCGTGTCTCTCCTCTTGTTGTAAGGACATAAAACATACTGTATTGGGGCCCACCCTACTCCAATCTGACCTCATCTTAATTTAACTAATCACATCTTCAATGATCCTATTTTGAAATAAGGTCATATCCTGAGGTAACAGAGTTAGAACATCAACATACCTTTTTGGGCAACATAATTGAATCCATAACATAGGGCCTACTATCTTTTGGTAGTAAATTATCTGATTGTTTTAAGTCATTTGTAGTTTATTTTTTAATAGATAAGCAAGGCTTGTGAAACAATTCCTAAAAAACACAAACACTGTGCTCTTTATAATAGCTATATCAAACCATCGAGACACGTGGATTTCCTTGTTTTAATACTGTGTCTAAATGTGTATCCTTTTAAAGTTGGGTAAAAGATATTTGGAGACCTGACAGTGATTATTGTATCAAGAGATTTAAGTACAGTCCAGCATTTCCTAGCTATCTATTTTATGGACAAGAGATTTAAATACAGTCCAGCATTTCCTAGCTATCTATTTTATGGACAGATGAATACTTAGTAAGTCTTTAAAAGTTGTTATGCAGTCAAGGAAATGGAGGCCTTAGAATAGTGATTTGCTTTAGTTTGTGGGTAAATGAAACCTATTAAGCCCTGGCTTTTGTAATTTGACAATTTGAATGAAGTAATTATCTCCATTAATGGGTGTGTGTGTGTGGGGTAATATTATTTGAATAAATCATCCTTTTTGAAATAAAAATAAATTATTTTTAATAAATTATCTTTTAAAAGTCATCAAGTAACTTAAAAAACAGTGGGGAAACCCCACAGATCAGTTTTTGTTTGACCAACTATATCCAGAATAGGAGGCGAAATATTGGAGCGTCACACTTGTTTATGCCATGAAAGCATTGTTCACACTGCACACATAGGAAAATCAAGCATTCAGATAAGGGAAACAGTCAAGGATTAGGGTCTGTCCATGATAGAGATCTTCATAAAAGAACCTCCCTGCATTAAGCCAGAGTGAGAGCAAACTAGAATGGAACCCATTCCATCACTAGCCGATAATTGGAACTGTTAAGAAAAGGAAGGGCCCTTTTCTTTGCTGCTGAAGAAAAAATAAAAACAGCAATGACAAAAATCCACTAGAAGCTGTGGCCGCATAGAATCTTGCATAAATTTGCAACTTGTGCAAATTAGGTTTGACTAAGCTTATCTTGGTCAGGTGACCTCAGGTTATGATGTAGTTTAAGATTGTTTGCAACTGATAATGCCCAAGATGCTGACAGAAGGAAATATGAACCATGTTGAATAAATGTTACTTACACAAATTATTTTTTAAGGACAGTAACAAGTAAGGAGTCAATAATAGCTAAGTGCATAAGGTAACAATGCAAAAGGTACAAAAACCAGCTGAAAAAATAGACAGTAGTAATAGCTTCAATCAGATTCAGATACTGAAATGATCGAATTTGAATACTAAAACAATTATATTCCATGTGTTTAAAGAAATAAATGAGAAGTTGAATATCTCTCCAGAAAATAGAAAATTATAAAAAAGGAACATAAATTTGAAATAGAAGAGCAAAAATTCTAGGAAAAATATATTGTCAATGAACATACTTGGTAGCATATTGGATGCAGCAGAGAAGAAGTAAGTCGTGGAGTGAGTTATCCAGAATGCAACACAGAGCAATGAGAAATAAAATACAAATGGTAGGTAAGAATGATACTATAAAAAATCTGACAAGATCTTATATTCCTATAATCAGAGTCCAAAAAGGAAAGAATATTTTCTCTTGTGGATATGACAAAGGCCACATCTACAGTGACAATGGCTGAGAATATTTCAGAAATGATGAGACCCAATGAATCCTAAATTTGATTAATACAAAGAAATACACACTTTGAAATCATAGTGAAGATGAAGAAAACCAAACAAAAAGAGAAACAATTCTGAAAAGCCAGCAAAAAGAGAATAAAAAAGGAAAAGTAAAAAAAGTAAAATAAAAAGGATAAGAAAAGTAGAGAAAAAATATTCCCAAAGCAAGGACAATAAAATAACTGATTTCTCAACAATGATAATAAAAGCCTGAAGATAGTGGAACAATAACCTTACTGGTTTTAAGAAATGCAACTGCCAATCTAAATTCCAAAAGCATCTTTTAGGAGGTTAAATAAAGACAAAGTAAATAAATAAATAAAAATGATGTGTTTATGACCCACAAACTGTCACGAAGGAAATACTAAACCTGTACTTCAGAACTAAACAAAAATTTTTCTTAGGAGACCAGAAATATAAGGGAAAATAAAATTTTCGTTTTAAGATTTAAAAAGCCCCAAATAGTGATTATAATCAATCTGTTATCTATAGATTAACTTATAAATAAAGATATTAAAGAATAGTTGAGTTGTTTTATCCAAAAAGTGGGTTAAGTTTTTAAGTTTAAGCATTTTTTAGTATCTGTAATTTAATCACTTATAAACCTGTACAACTTTCAGATTAGTAGCAGGTTAAAAACAACATAATAAAAAATATTTAACGCAAATAGGGACAAGAGGTGGGAGAAAAGGAACAAGTGGCAAAAGAGAAAAGACAAGTTAGAAGGTGAATACAAATAAAAAAATTATTAATTGAACCTAAATGAACAAAATACACCAGTTGACAGTCAAAGAACTTCAGAGTATGGAAATCAATGATAGATCAAGTATAAAAGACACATTTAAAACGTAGGATAAAAAAAGTTGAAGTAAAAGTTTTGTCAACTTTCTTTTGATTATTGCTTACATAGTATTTTTTTGTCCTTTTACCAACATTAAGAATGTAAGAGGTGATATTATAGATATAACTGACTAACAGAAAAGACAGACTTGTTGTACCAATACTTTTGAAAATTTAGACATAATAAATATATTCTGGAAAAATATACTGTATCCAACTGACAAAAAACCCTCAAGAATCCATAATGCATTCAATGAATAAATAGTTCTAATCTGATATTTCAGAGGATATTAAAAGCTTGTATTTCATAAATAGAAAAGATTTCTATTAGTCTAGACCTAATCAAGAGACATAAATGATAGGGTGATTTAATTAAGGGGAAGTATAATATAAAGAATAAAGAATTATTAAGTCTTAAAAAGGGAGTAACTATTAGATTTGAGAGAACTGCACAGGGTTCCCTAAGGCTGACAGAGAGTACCTAGGGATGGAAAAGCTTGGACCCCTTCTCTCCCAAGTCTGAGATTCAGATTTCATTGGAGAAGGTATAGTTGCAGACCACTGGATGACAGAAAAGTTCACTGTGTGTCTGAGCCAATCCAGGAAGGAAGTATTCCTCTGGGTTGCAAGCAAGTCTCAGCCAGGGGCAGGTACTCAGGCATGCAGATATGCAGAGGAAATTGGAATGTTACTGTGGGTGGGAGGCCTGGAATGTCCACATCAGGAAGGTAATGGAAGACAAACCTCTTGGAGGAGATAGGTGAGCAGCGGGAGTTGGGTGCCACTGCTGGCAGGAGGTCTGGAGTGTGATGTCATTCCTGCAAGGGCCTTGGGAAAGTAATCTCCAGGTCAGTTTGGGGCTGTGAATTTGCCAAGGGATCTGCACCCTATATGCATATTTGATATAGTAAAAAGGCAGTGCTACATATGAATGGAAAAAGAAGAGATTTTTCAATGCATGATAGTAGAGAAACTATCATCATTGGAAAAGGCAAAATGGGACAGCTGTCTCACATCACCTTGCTTTTGGGGGATACTGATTAGAGGGTAGCATCAGAGGGGCTTCTGGATTGCTCAAAATATTCTGGTTCTTAATCTAAGCAGTATTAATCAAGATGTTTGTGAAAATTCATTAAGTTGAATTCTTATATTCAATTTTCTGCATGAGTTATATTTCAATTAAAAAGTTAAAAAATGTGAATCTTTTAACTTCTGCAGACAATATAGAAAAATATACTGATTTTAGAGTAGGAAGTAGGGCAGGATTTCTTAAAGAAGATGCATAATCACAAACATCAATTAAAAAACTGATTTACCTACATTAAAATTAAGAACTTCTGTTCATCAAATAAAGGGATGGAATGAGAAGTCACTCTGGCTTGCAAAAATTTGTAATACATGTAACCAGAAAATTTTAAAAACCTACATAGATAAGACATTTCTGGAGACTAAAGAGTAAATGAGGAACAACCCAACAGAAAATTTTAAAATGAAGAAATCCATCTACAGCCATACCACCTTGAACGTGCCCAATGTTGTCTGATCTCAGAAGCTAAGCAGGGTCATGCCTGGTTAGTACTTGTTTGGGAGACTGCCTGGGAATACCGGGTGCTGTAGGGTTTTTAAAAAAATCTTAAAAAAAAAAAAAAAAAAAAGAAATCCAAATCCTTTGTGAACTTGTGGAAAGATGCTCAACTTCATTAGTGATTATTAATATGCAAACCAAATCTAGGAGAGTCCAGTCTATACTCACCAGATAGTTATAAATTTAAAAGACTGACAGTGCAAAGTGTTGGTGAGGATACAGAAGGCTGGTATGCTGCTGGTGCCAAGTGAAGTTTAATTCCAGTGATTGCACTCTTAGGTTATATTCTGGAGGAGTTCTTCTCTTATTTTTCTGTGCATACTATTCACACAGACTTTAATGTGCAAATGAATATTGTTAAAATGGAAATTCTTATTCAGTAGGTCTGGAATGAGACCTGAGCATCTCCATTTCTATCAAGCTCCCATATGTTGAAGGTTCTGCTAATCCGTGGACCATACTAGTACAGCCCTAGAAAACCTCTTGCATATGTACCCCAGGATGAACATACAGAAACGTTCATAGCAGCATACTCTGTAATCACCTCAAACTGGTAGCATTCACATGTCACCAATAGTTCAATAGATAAATAAATTGTAGAAAATGCATTAAGAGAAGAGTATATAACAAGAAAGTAGACAGTCAACATCTGCATGCAACAACAGTTTTATAAACAATGTTGATCAATAAAAGCAAAATATAAAAGTATTTTGGTAGATCAAATTCAAATAAAAAGTTAAAGCTAAGATTTATAGTTGAACACCATTGGCAAGTTTATGTTTTTAAGATGGCAAATATTTACAAGAGGTTGAGAAAGTTGTTAGCTCTTGGGGGAAAAAAATACTATGGGAAGGAAGGATTCTAGGGTGGTAGCATCTATATTGTTTCTGCTACTAAGTGGCCCACTATTAAAAACTGTAGGCATATAATTTAAGTGCCTTTCTATGTGTTCTATTTTACGGTAGTAGATTTTTTTAAAAAACAAATTTACTAGTAAAGAAAGTGCTGAGCCCCTATTTTGCTAGATGCTTTGGGAATAGGAAATTTTAGGGTGACTAACTGGCCCAATTTGCCTTAGATGGAGCTGTTTTCTTGGAGCATGATTTTCAGTGCTAAAACCAAGACAGTCTTAGGCAAACTGAATGTTTGGTCACCATATATCCATTTAGAGTACTAAAAAGGCCATTAAATGTGAAGAATAGGCTGGAATATTTCATCAGTTAATATACAATTATGATAGGAAATATATAAAGAGTAAGAAGGTAGAGTCTGTAAATCCAGAAATTAAAGCACGAATCTAAAGTGCAACCCACTGGAGAGATTTATTTGAAGTTTCTAGTTATAGTGTCTAGGAACAGGCCACTGTATTAAACAATTATTTGTTTTTACAAGCTCCTGACTGCCAAGGCTTATCCTGCTTGACAAGTCTCTCTGGATATCATTGGCAACTTCTGGATTTTGACGGGGTTCTCTCACTTAAACTCTCCGGTCTGGATAAACAGTGCTTGGTACTTAAGTCATAGAGATCTCTAAGGAGGATTTGAGTACCCTGATAACATGAGACTCAGAGCCTGATCTCATTTTTATTGTTGCTGTATTCTGAGGAACAGAATCTCTGTCATATCCTGATAGGCCTACTAACCAACCTTTGATGTGTAGCTTAAATGTCTCATCACCTGTGGAGATATCCCTAGACTTCCTCTGGTAGAATTGCTTTGTCTTTGAGTGAGCCTTCACAACATAAATCTATTATAACATTTAGCACAAGGTGATAGTAAATTTTTAGAATTTACTTTTCCCCATTAAATGATATACTTTTCAAAGCCTGAGGCTTTTTCTTGTTCATTTTGTATTCTCAACACTTGGTACATGCCTGACACATCGTAGGTATTTAGTATTTATCTGCATCTAGTAAATATGAAATACCTGCTGAGGTTGTAGACAATAACTCCGTGTGTTAAACTTAAAAGCTAGGTGTTACAATTAGTTTGGCCCACAGACAACCATGCTATGTTTTATTCCTATGTCTGGTAAGTATTGCTTGCTTGATTGAATGTAACTGTGGTAAATAGTGTTTTGATTTTTTTTTAAATAAAAAAGGAAAAAGTTAAATTTTTTAAAAAGCTCAGTACTGATCTGTAGGCTACTGATTCTCGTTGAATATGAATGTCTTACAATTTAAACCACTCTAGGGCAGGTACTATATTGTGTGTGAGTTCTGCTAAGTAATCACCAATTTTTACTATTTTTTAAAAAAGTAACATGTTTTCTCTCTACAATACATATTGAAAGAGTGACACATATTTTATGAACCAGTAGACTTGTTTGTGTCCCATGATGTATTTTTAAATCTATCCCAAATCGAGTGATAACTATTCATTATTGTGTTCTAACTGATAGTGAAACGAAAGTCATTCTCAAATTTAATATCCTGGAACAATATTCTAGTGTTCTAAAATGTACTTTAAACCAATGAGAATCTCTGTTGTCTTTGGATGGCTGAGCTTTGAAGGAGCTTCAAATTTTCCTGTGCAGTCCATAGATGAGTTTATAGTTTAGATATATGAAGGTAATAACTGTTGGGATCACAGAATATCTCTTATTTGCTGAAGGAGGAAAATACTTTTTGTCACTTCTGACTACTTTGTGAGAGGTAAAATATTTCATTGCCTTAAAGTTGGAATTAATTTATAGCAAATATTTGAAGAATCTATTCAATTACACACCAATGGGTATGAAAATAGATTTATTTTATGACCTCTCATTTTTATCAGTTTGTGCTAAACTGTGTCCACTGGGAAATACAGTGGCTATATATATGCAATGATTATTTCAAGCATTTCATATATATGAATCTTTTAAACATGAGGTAGTAAAATTATGCTGGCAAAATATACTATAATTCTATTGTTTTAAAATAATAAGCAAAGTTGGTTTGACTTGAAGGTTTACTGAAGCTTAGCAGTTCTTCAAAGTGCCATTTATTAAATGTTGTATTAATTACTTAAACTATCAATCCTATAAAGCAACTCTCTGTGCAAGCAATTTCTGATTTCCCCCACCCCCTTGTTCAGTGTCTGGACTATTTCTTCTTGAATATACACACTGAGGATTTAACTTTGTCCACAGATAGACAAAGTATTAATGTTGGTTAATTTATCTACAGTGACTAATTTTTAGAACTAATTGTTGAACTGATTTTTAGACTACTAATCAAGATCTTATCCCTTAATTTGCCTTTTTTAAAAGGCAATTTCCCAAACAGATTAATGATTTTTTTAAATACCCAAGGTAGTTTCTCTGGCATATGTTTTAAAAATTGGAATTAATAATTCATGACCTTAGTAAATTACAGTCATGCTATATAACACTTTGTAAGCTTTATCTGAAATAAGGAATAAAAAAGAAACCAAATCATGGGAATAAGGATAATTTTAATGTTCTAAATTTTTCCTTTTCTGGTATTGTAATATTTTGCTGAAATTCTCTATGGGGGAAAATATGGTTGGGAAATATATTGAAAAAACATTTAAATGACTGATACATTTTTCTCTTATTGTGTTTAAAAATGAGACTATTTGCATCCCATTTACAAAAAGAGAAAGCACACAGACTTTAAAAAATATTTTTATGAGGGACTCCCACCAAGGTGGGTGAATAGGGACAGCTCCAGAGTGCAGTTCCCAATGAGAGAGACACAAAAGGTGAGTGATCTCCACATTTCCAACTTAGGTGCCAGGTTCATTTAAATGGGACTGGTTGGACAGTGGGTGTAGCCCAAGGAGGGCAAACCGAGGCAGGACAGAGTGCTGCCCTACCTGGGAAGTGCAACTGACCAGAGGATTGGGGACTTTACTGCCTCAGCACTCTGGTTCAGATACTGTGCTTCTCTCAAGACCTTTTCAACCCACAGTCCAGGAGAATGCCACTGGACTGAAAAGTGCCACAAGTTGTCAACACAGATCTGAGCGACAGCTCCGGCCATCCCAGTGCTGCAAGTTGTCAGCACAGATCTTGGTGGAAGTTTCGACTAGTGCAGAGAACGCCTATGGGATGGATCTACCTTCCCTCCAGAAAGAGGGAGAGCTGAAACCAGGGAGATAGGTGATATGGCTTGGCAGGTCCCACCCCCACAAAGAACACCAAGCTGAAGCCCCCTTGCTTGAGAATTTCGCAGCCAGCACATCAGTTTGAGCTTGACCTGGGACAGTCGAGCTCAGTAGGGGGATGGGTGTCCACCATTGTGAAGGCAGGTCTAATCTCAACTGTGTAAAGAAAAGCCAGAGGAAGCCTACACAGCAGCCTGGCTGAGTCCAAGGCAGCCCAGCAGTGCCTCTGCAGACAGACAAGGGACAGACTGCCTCTTCAAGTGGCTCCCTGATGCCTGTATAACCAAAAAAATGCCTCATACAACAACGCTCTGCGTGACAACTGGAAGGTACCCTTCTGGGTTGAAGCTACAAGAGGAAAGATCATACAGCAGTCCTTGCTGCTTCTCAGCCCCAGTGGTGATTCCCAGGCAAGCAAGTTTTCAGCAGTCCTGCAACAGAGGGGCCTGACTTCAAAGGAAAACTAAAAAACAAAAACAAATAGTTTCAACATCAACAGAAAGTATGTCTACTCAGAGACTCCATCCAAAATCACCCAACTTTAAAGATCAAAGGTAGATAAATCCACGAAGATGGGAAGAAACCAGTACAAAAAGGATGAAATCATCAAAGACCAGAATGCCTCTCCTCCAAGGGTTCACAACTCCTCTCCAGCAAGGGAACAAAACAGGATGGACAATGAGTCTGATGAATTGACAGAAACAGGCTTCAGAAGATGGGTAATAACAAACTTCTCCGAGCTAAAGGAACATTTTCTAACCTAATGCAAAGAAGATAAAAACCTTGAAAAAAGTTAGATGAAATGCTCACTAGAATAACCAGCTCAGAAAAGAGCATAAACGACTTGATGGAGCTGAAAAACACAGCATGAGAACTTCAGCAAGAAGCATACACAAATTTCAAGGGCTGAATTGATCAAACAGGAGAAATGATATCAGAGATTGAAGATCAACTCAATGAAATAAAATGAGAAGGCAAGATTAGAGAAAAAAGAGTGAAAAGAAATAAAAAAAGCCTCCAAGAAGTATGGGATTATGTGAAAAGACCTAATCTACGCTTGATCAGTGTACCTGAATGTGATGGGGAGAATGAATCCAAGCTGGAAAACAGTCTTTAGAGTATTATCCAGGAGAACTTCCCTAACCTAGCAAGGCAGGTCAACATTCAAATCCAGGAAATACAGAGAACACCACAAAAATACTCTTCAAGAAGAGCAATCCCAAGGGACATAATCATCAGATTCACCGGGGCTGAAATGAAGGAAAAAATGCTAAGGATAGCCAGAGAGGAGAGATGGGGTTACCCACAAAGGGAAGCCCATCAGACTCACAGTGATCTCTCTGCAGAAGCCCTAAAAGCTAGAGGAGAATGGGGGCCAATATTCAACATCCTTAAAGAAACGAAATTTCAACCCAGAATTTCATATCCAGCCAAACTCAGCTTCATAAGTGAAGAAGAAATAAAATCTTTTACAGAGAAGCAAATGCTGAGAGATTTTGTCACCACCAGGCCTACCTTACAAGAACTCCTGAAGGAAGCACTATACATGGAAAGGAACAATCAGTACTGCCACTGCAGAAATGTACCAAATGGTAAAGACCAACTATGCAATGAAGAAATTGTCAATTAATGGGCAAAACAACCAGCCAGTAACCAAATGGCAGGATCCAATTCACACATAACAATATTAACCTTAAATGTAAATGGCATAAATGCCCCCATCAAGAGACACAGACTGGCAAATTGGATAAAATGTCAAGACCCATCAGTGTGCTGTATTCAGGAAACCCATCTCACGTGCAAAGACACACAATGACTCAAAAGAAAGGGATGGAAGATTTGCCAGGCATATGGAGAGCAAAAAAGAGCAGGGTTTGCAATCCCAGTCTCTGATAAAATGGACTTTAAACCGACAAAGATCAAAAGAGACAAAGAAGGGAATTACGTAATGGTAAAAGAATCAATGCAACAAGAAGAGCTAACTATCCTATATATATATGCACCCAATACAGGAGCATCCAGATACATAAAGCAAGTTCTTAATCACCTACAAAGAGATTTAGACTCCCATACAATAATAGTGGGAGACTTTAACACTCGCCTGTCAATATTAAACAGATCAACGAGACAGAAAATCAACAAGGATATCCAGGACTTGAATGCAGATCTGGACCAAGTGGACCTAATAGACATCTACAGAACTTTCCACCCCAAATCTACAGAATATACATTCTTCTCAGCACCATATTGTACTTTCTCTAAAATGGACCACATAATTGGAAGTAAATCACTCCTCAGCAAATGCAAAAGAACGGAAATCATAACAAATAGTCTCTCAGGCCACAGTGAAATCAAATTAGAACTCAGGATTAAGAAACTCACTCAAAAGCTCACAACTACATGGAAACTGAACAACTTGCTCCTGAATGATGACTGGATAAACAATGAAATGAAGGCAGAAATAAAGATGTTCTTTGAAACCAATCAGAATGAAGACACAACATATCAGAATCTCTGGGATACATTTAAAGCAGTGTCTAGAGGGAAATTTATAGCAATAAGTGCCCAGTTGAGAAGCAAGGAAAGATCTGAAATCAAAATCTTATCATCAAAATGACAAGAGCTAGAGGAACAAGATCAAAAAACTCAAAAGCCATCAGAAGACAAGAAATAACTAAAATCAGAGGAGAACTGCAGGAGATAGAGACACAAAAAACCTTTAAAAAATCAATAAATCCAGGAGCTGGTTTTTTGAAAAGATCAACAAAATAGACAGACCACTAGCCAGATTAATAGAAAAGAGAGAATAATCGAACAGATACAATAAAAAAACAATAAAGGGGATATCACCACCAATTCCACAGAAATACAAACTACCATCAGAGATTTCTACAAACAACTCAATGCACATAAACCAGTAAATCTGGAAGGAATGGATAAGTTCCTGGATACTTGCACCTTCCCAAGCCTAAACCAGGAATAATTGAAACCCTGAAGAGACCAATAACAAGTTCTGAAATTGAGGCAGCAATTAATAGCCTACCAACCAAAAAAAGTCCAGGTCTAGACGGGTTCACAGCCAAATTCTACCAGATGTACAAAGACGGGCTGGCACCACTCCTTCTGAAACTATTCCAAACAATACAAAAAGAGGGACTCCTCCCTAACTCATTTTATGAGTTTTTATGGTGTTAGGTCTTATGTTTAAAACTTTAATCCATCTGGAGTTAATTTTAGTGTTAGGTGTAAGGAAGGGGTCCAGTTTCAGCTTTCTGCACAATGCTAGCCAGTTTTCCTAACATTATTTATTAAACAGGGAATCCTTTCCCCATTGCTTGTTTTTGCCAGGTTTGTCAAAGATCAGATGGTTGTAGATGTGTGGTGTTGCCTCTGACTCCTCTGTTCTGTTCCATTGGTCTATATCTCTGTTTTGTTCAGCACACTCATAGAAGGGTGTTGAACAATGAGACCTCATGAGCACAGAGAGGGGAACATCACATACTGGGGTCTGTTGGGGGTGGGGGGCTAGGGGAGGGACAGTGAGGAGTAGGGAGGTTGGGGAGGGATAACACTGGGATGCCTGATGTAGGCGAGGGTAGTGGGGTGGAGACAGCAAAGTGCTATGGCATGTGGGTACCTATGGAACAATACTGCGTGATCTGCACATGTATCCCAGAACTTAAAGTACAATGAAAAAATTAGTCTTTTAGTATATCAGATTTATTAATTCTATTTAGAAATAAATATATTTTCATGAAAAAATATTTTTTCTTATGCTTTTCATGATCTTAATTGCCCCAAATCATTTTCATCTAATTGTATAGAAATGAAAGTATTTAGTTTTCAATTAATTTGTAGAACATTAATTTTAAAAAGGTTATTTATAATTTTTTTTTTCATTTTCAGTGTTTCTGAAATAGTGCATAATTAACTATGGAGAAGGATTTTGTGGGTGATTGTAATATACTGGGTCTTTTAAAAATAATCTCAATCAGAATTAATAAATATATGTAGAGAAAAACATAAAATAACCTGGCTAAATAACACTGTAATTGTTTTATCTTTTTGTTATAATTCTTTTCTATTTTTCTGTTGTTTTGTTTTCTTGGAGTTAGGTTAATATTTGAGCATCAATTAAAATGAGATCACTTTTTTTTTTTTTTTTAAATGAAGTCTTGCTCTGTTGCCCAGGCTGAAGTGCAGTGGCACAATCTTGGCTCACTGCAACTTCTGCTTCCTGGGTTTAAATGATTCTCCTACCTCAGCCTCCCTGGTATCTCAGATTACCAGAGCACACCACCATGCCTGGCTAATTTTTGTGTTTTTCGTAGAGACAGAATTTTACCATGTTGACCACACTGTTCTTGAACTCCTGACCTTGGGTGATCCACCGGCCTTGGCCTCCTAAAATGCTGGGATGACAGGTGTGAGCCACTGTGTCCAGCCAAACACATTTTCTGAAAGGTGAATCAGGGATATTATCTGGTTGTCTACAAACTTTTTTTTTTTTTTTTTTTTTTGAGATGGAGTTTTGCTCCTGTTACCCAGGCTGGAGTGCAATGGCACGATCTCAGCTCACCTCAACCTCTGCCTCCTGGGTTCAGGCAATTCTCCTGCCTCAGCCTCCTGAGTAACTGGGATTACAGGCACGCGCCACCATGCCCAGTTAATTTTTTGTATTTTTAGTTAAGACGGGGTTTCACTATGTTGACGAGGATAGTCTCGATCTCTTGACCTCGTGATCCACCCGCCTTGGCCTCTCAAAGTGCTGGAATTACAGGCGTGAGTCACCGTGCCTGGCCCACAAACTTTTAATATATTCTTGGCTCCATTAAATTGTTTTTATATCAAAAGATGGGCCTCAAAATTAGAGAAAAAAATCAGTCATACACAATGTTGGATAAAAAAGATAACTTCTTTAAGAGGAACTGAAGATGTTAACTATGGGAAAAGACTTACACAGATGATATAGAACTACAAAATATGGTTAGAATTTAAGCAGTCTAGAAGGAAAACAGTTTCAAAGAAAAGAATTTTCAAGCGAGACAAGGAAGAATAGTAAGAGAAGAGAAAATTGTATCTTTGCCTTTAAAAAAAAAAAACAAAAGAGGGAGGAAACCACTTTCATCTACTTCTCATGGTGACTATAAGGACCAGGTGACATTGTTTATGTAGAGGTTAATTTATAAATTGTGAGGCACTCAGCTTATTGATTAATGTGTTTAGAATAAAGTGTTAATACTTGAATTATTGAATCATTTAATATAATATTATTCTGCATTTTAAGGTAACTAGTAGAGTATAACTGGATTGTTTGTAACACAAAGGATACATGCTTGAGGGGATGGATACCCAATTTTCTGTGATGTGATTATTATGTGTTATATGCCTGTACCAAAATAGCTCAAGCACTCCATAAATATATATACCTACTATGTACCCACAAATTTTCTAAATTAAAACAATTATTCTAAAATTCTAAAGTCAATTTGAAATAACGACAAAAATTTTGATTCTCAGTATACTTTGAAATCCATCTGAATGCAACATTCAATAAATAATTTTAAAATTTAATGCATGTGCTAGTGAAAGAATAAGAGCTTAATTTCAGAAAATTGAGTTGGCTACTTTTGATTTTGGAGTGCTCTAATTTTTTTGCAAATATTTTATTTTAAAGATAAAGTTGTCTCACTCTCTCACCCAGGCTGGAGAGTAGTGGTATAGTCTTGGCTCAATGCAGCGTCCATCTCTGTCTCAAGGGATCGTCCCACTTCAGCCTCCCAAGTAGCTGATACTACAGATGCACGCCATTATGCCTGGCTAATATTTTAATTTTGGTTATTTATATTTTGTAGAAATGGGGTTTTGCCATATTTTGCAGCCTGGTCTCGAACTCTTGGGCTCAAGTAATTCAGCCAGCTTGGCTTCCCAAGGTGCTGGGATTATAGGCATGAGCCACTGTGCCTAAAGGTGAATTGTAAATTTAAAAAGTATCTTTAAAATATTTGGTAGGGCCAGGCATGGTGGCTCAAGCCTGTAATCCCAGCACTTTGGGAGGCCGAGGCGGGTGGATCACGAGGTCAAGAGATCAAGACCATCCTGGTCAACATGGTGAAACCCCGTCTTTACTAAAAATACAAAAAATTAGCTGGGCATGGTGGCGCGTGCCTGTAATCCCAGCTACTCAGGAGGCTGAGGCAGGAGAATTGCCTGAACCCAGGAGGAGGCGGAGGTTGCAGTGAGCTGAGATTGCGCCATCGCACTCCAGCCTGGGTAATAAGAGCGAAACTCCGTCTCAAAAAAAAAAAAAAAAAAAAAAAAATTTGGTAGGAGCTTTTAACATTTCAGGAACGTGAAATGTTCCATAACATGAATAATATAAATTGCTTATGTCGAGATACTAATAGAAGATAAGTTGAATATTTAACTTGTCTCCATTATTTTTTTGAGACAGGGTTTCACTCTGTTGCCCAGGCTGGAGTGCAGTGGTTTGATCATAACTCACTGCAATCTTGATTTCCTAGGCCCAAGCAATCCTCTCACCTTAGCCTCCCGAGTAGATGCAACCACAGGTGTGTGCTACCATGCACGTTCATTTTTAAATTTTTTTGAAGAGACAGGCCTCTTTGTGTTGTCCAGGTTGGTTGCAAACTGGTGGGCTCAAGTGATCCTTCTGCCTCAGCCTCCCAAAGTGCTGGTAGTAAAAGTGTGAGCCACTGCACCAATCCCTGTCTTCACTGTTTTAATTGAAATATAATTTACATTCAGCGAAATGACCAGATCTCAAACATACCTTTCAGTCAGTTTTGACAAATAGATATCAAGACACCGAACATTTCTGTCACCTCAGAAAGTTCCCTTTGGCTGTTTCCCAATTTGCCCTAGTTCCGTCTCTACCTCTAGAAGTAAGTGCTGATCTGATTTGAATTATCGGAGTTTAGTTTTGCCAGTTTGGGAGTTTGAAACTGACAAAACTAAACCCTGATAATGGAGAAATTAAGCTGATGGTAGAGCCATATAATATTTTCTGTCCAGTTTAGTATTTCAGGGCCCTGCTTTCCTTCTCGGTGTATGCATTTACTGCTCACATCCATCATTTTGGAACAGGCTTGATGAATCTGCAGTTGCTATTTAGGTAACTGGCTAATTGTATCCACCTAGGCTAAGCTAATTCACTGATTGGAATTAGCCAATAGCTGATATATGAAATCCTACAGTATGTATATTTTCCTGTCTGGCTGCTTTTATTTAACATAATGTTTTTAGATTTATCTGTTTGTGCATATATCAGTGATTCATTCTTTTTATTAGTGAGTAGTATTCCATTGTTTGACTATAACACAGTGTATCAATTCATTATATTGTTGGATATTTATCTTATTTCCAGGTTTTATCTAGTATAAATAAAGCTTCTACCAGCATTTATGTACTCATATTTGTGTAGGCATATGTAATCATTTTTAAATACCTGGCTGTGGAATTGCTGGATCATAGCATAGATGTATGTTTACTTAAGAAGCAAAAAAGTTTTCCAAAGTACCATTATTCCCTCTCAACAGTCATCTATGAGTGTTTCAGTTGCTCCACATCTTTTCCTACATTTTATGTTGTCAATCTCATTTTAATCACGCCTGTGGGTTTACTCATTGTGGTTTCAATTTTCATATCCTTGCCTGATTACTAATGATGCTAGGCACTTTCTCACATGCATATTTTTATTTATTTTCTTTTGTGAAGAATCTGTGTTCTTTGCCAGTTTTTAAAATTGAGTAGTCTTTTTATTATTGAATTGCACAAGTCTGTATATATTCTGAATTAAGTCCTTCGTCATGTGTTGTGAATATTTACTCACAGTCTATAGCTTGTCTACTTTTTTCTTGCCTTTTCTTCAGAGCATTTTTTATTTTTGATTAAGTCCATTTTTCAGCTTTTAAAATGGAGTGATTTTGTTTCTTCTCTAAAAATATGTCTGTTCCAAGATTGTGAAGATTTTCTATCATTTTTCTCCAGTAGCTTTGTTGTTTTAGCTTTTGTTTTTTGACCTATAAGCCCCCTCAAATTGATTTGTTTTTGTTGTTTAAGATAGTACCATTTGTTGAGGAGACTTTTCCTTCTCCATTGAATTGTTTTGGTACTGTTGTCTTTGATATTATATGTATAGGTCGATTTAATTACTCTCTATTCCGTTCCATTGGTCTGTTTCTATATCCTCTTGCAAATTCCACATTATCTTAATACTGTTAAGTCTTGAAGTCATGTCATGTATGCCCTCCAGTTGTTTCTTTTTTAAGATTGTTTTAGCTCTTCTTGTTTCTTTTGTTTTTCCTAGTAAAATTTTAAATGACCGTTATCAATTTTGAGAAAAATTCTGCTGTGATTTTAACTGGGATTACTTTGAATCTATGTATCAAGTGAAGAGATACGGAATAACAATCTTAAAATTAAGTCTTCAGTCTCTGAGTATAGTGTGTCTTTATATTTAGGACTTCTTTAATTTCTCAGCAGTGTTCTATATTTCGAATATAAAGTTCCTACATGATATTTAATAAATTTATCCTTAATACTTAGTCTTGAAACTATTATAATTAATATTGATTTTACTTTTTTCTAATTGTTTCAGTTTCTATATAGACTACAATTTTTAATTTACTTGGTATGCTGTAAACATTGCTAAATTCAGTTTCTAGTTCTGCTAGTTTTTAGATTCATTATAATTTTCTACATACATGATCAATCATTATATATTGTAATTTAAAAGGCAAGAAAAAAGTAGACAAGCTATGTAGATCAATTATAATTTTCTACATACATGATCATCTGTTAAGAAAGACAGCTTTACTGCCTGCCTTCCAATTTTGTCTACTTATGATTTTCTTATTTTATATAACTGATTAGAAACTCTAGCACAATGCTGAATAGAAGCAGTGACTATAGACATCCTTCCTTATTTTTAAATCTTAGTTAAGATATTAAATATTTCACAAATATTAGCTATAGGTTTTTAATAGTTTCTCTTTCTTGGGATAAAAAAGTTTCCTTTTATTCCCAATTTGCTATAAATAAATGTTTTTTAAAAATGTAAATAAGCATTAAATTTTGTAAATATTTAAATGCATCTATTTAAATAATTATTTGGTTTTTCTCTTTTAGTCTCTTAGGGTAATGAATTACACTCATTAGTTTTCATATGTAAAGCCAACCTTGCATTCTTGCTCTGTGCCCAAGTGATCAATATCTTCTTTACCTTATGCTTTTCATATATTGATAGATTTAATTTGCTAGTATTTTGTTAAAGATTTTTTGTATCTATGTTCATTGAGGACATTGGTCCATAATTCTCCTTTTCTTATGATATCCTTGTTTGATTTGCTATCAGAGTTATAATGGCTTTATAAACTGTTTTGGGTTTCTCATGCCTCCCCCAGAAGCATACAGCTCTTTCCTGGCATCAGTTTAGAGGTGGAGCATGTGTGGCTTTTCTGATTCTTCTCAGAAGTATTTATGCAGTGTTTGCATTGGAGATAGACTTCTCTGGGTTCTTCTGCTCCACCTTAAACCAAAAGAGGACCCCCACACCTCTTTCATGCAAGAGATCTCTCTTAGGTCTCCTCTCCTGCCATCAGCCTTTCTCATTGCCAGGCAGTGGAAGCCCTTACATAAGAGTAGGAGAGTCAGTGCAAATGACCCTTTTGTCCAGGGCTTCTGAGGATTGTGCACTCTCAAACTGGGTCACAATTGGCCTTTAAAGATTAATTAAAATTTTATTTGTTTTTTTCTTGCCTGCTTCTGAGGTGGCCATCTCTTCCTCTTTGGTCTGCCCAAGGTAATATAGTTTTGTGTTCTGTCTCTGTGGAGGAGTTTGTCAACTTTGTATTGCAGTTCATCAGATTGCCTTGTGACCAGAGCACTCTAGCTAAAAAAAAGGAAGCCATTATTTTGTAGACCGTCTGGTTTGTTCTCATTGTTATCGTAGGAAAGATCTTCTTTTATGGCTTTCTATGTCTAAAGTAAACATAGAAGTCTATGTATTTTAAGATTTTTAAATGGTACTTCTTGATATTATACCCAAAAGTTGGTTTAATACATTTGATTTTAAAAATGTCTTATCCTGTGGACCTGGGTTCAACCTATCAGGATCTATTTCCTCTATTACTATAATTAATGATACAGGAAATGCTTGATTAATTGATGTGCCCTATTTAAAAAAAGTGTACACGTAGTTCTACTATTTATAGAATAGTGAACTATGAGTCAAAAAACAGCGTTGGAATCTCATCAGATTATTAATATATTCTGAGCTTCAGTTTTTTCTTTTCTAGGACTGGAGAAGTCATTCTTGTTTTTATCTACTTCTCAGTGGACATGAGGCTAACATGTGAAGAGGCATGCAGATGTTATTTGTAAATTTTTAATATGCAAATACAAAAGTTGCTAATAAACTGTTTTCAGAAAGGCGCATACATACATAATTAAAATTGAAAACTTTGAAATGAATTTTAATTCTAATAGCTTAATATTCATAATACTTTATGACCTCTTTGCAGCAGTTGGGAGAGGGTATATTTTATACATAGAAATAATTGACAAATGTATATTGAGTACCTGCTGTCTGGGCTAGATGCACTGCTTGCTGCTGGAAAGATACTGGAGAACAAAGCAAAGATGTTGATCTAGTAGTGCTTACCTTCTAGTTGAGAAGATAGCTAATAAGCAGGTGAACACATTTCTGATGCTTTGCTCTGAGAATAGTTTTGACCTAGGAGTTTACAATATTTTCAACAGTCACCCTGTAAGGACCTGGAGAGTTGCTTGTGAGATTGCTGAGATGTGCCTCCTCATATGTTATAATGCAATTCCATTCTTTCTTTTTTAAAGCCACACTTTGTTGGAGAAGTATGGTTGTTCTTGTTTTGCTGGGGGTCTGATCTCTTTTCCTCATGAATAGATGTTTAATTCAAACATTTTTTGGCATTGGAAAAGTTTGTGCATTTTGGAATAAAGTCAAAAAACATTTTATTATGGAAAATCTAAATATACAAAAGTAAAGAAACAAGGATAATAAATCCACAAATATTTGTTACCCAGCTCCAACAATTATGATTTCATGGTCAGTATTATATTATCTATGCACCCATCCAATTCGCTTCTCGGCTTGGATTAGATGAGGCAGAGTCTTTGATATCCATACATAAATATTTTTCGGCTTGTGTTATAAAAGATGAAGACTCTCTTCTTAAAGCACAATCAAAATACATCACCTAAAGTTAACAACTTATTAATATGAACTAATATGCAGTAATTGTTCAAATATTCATGTTTCATTATATTTGATAGAGGCTTCATTCAAATGCAGATGGAGTTGTTACATTTCTTTTGCTTCCATTTTTTAAAAGGATAAAGACTTTTGTTATAAGTATACAGATGGAAAGTAAAAATGTCATCTGAGTTTTAAAGGCAAAGAAGTATTGACTAACGGCTTTTTGTTCATTTTTCAAAACGTGACCATACAAAATACTGTGCTATATGTATAGGAATAGAAATTAATTTTAGATATAATTCATGCCTTATAAAGAATTTACAGTCTTCCGGCTGAGTTACAATATGAGAATCTACAAGGCAATGAGGTGTGTTCTGTCCCAGTGGTGAGTAGTTCTCATTCTCCATGATCATGCATGTTAGCAAAACAGGATCAGTGAAGTGATTGCAAGGTACATTTTTCTAAATACTGAAAAGAAAAAGCTCACCTTGGGAAGCCGAGGTGGGTGGATCACTTCAGGCTGGGGGTTCGAGAGTAGTTTGGCCAGCATCATGAAACCCCGTCTCTACTAAAAATATAAAAACTAGGTGTGCATGGTGGTGTCTACCTATAATTCCAGCTACTCAGGAGGCTGAGGCAGGAGAATTGCTTGAACCCAGGAAGCGGAGGTGGCAGTAAGCCGAGATCATGCCACAACACTCCAGTCTAGGTGACAGAGTGTGATTCTGTCTCAGAAAAAAAGAAAAGTATAAAGCTGAGAATTATTTAACTTTTTAATAATTAGAGTGGATTCAGGGTTATCTTGGTTATCATATAGTCATGTTCCTTTTTTTCTTGATTGTTACTATACTTTAAGTTCTAGCATACATGTGCAGAATGTGCAGGTTTGTTACATAGGTATACATGTGCCATGGTAGTTTGCTGCAACCATCAACTCATCATCTACATTAGGTATTTCTTCTGATGCTATCCCTCCCCTAGCACCCCACCACCCAACAAACCCTGTTGTGTGATGTTCCCCTCCCTGTGTCCATGTGATATCACTGTTCAACTTCCACTTATGAGTGAGAATATGCAGTGTTTGGTTTTCTGTTCTTGCCTAGTTTGCTGAGAATGATGGTTTCCAGTTTCATTCATGTCCCTGCCAAGGACGTGAATTCATTTTTTATGACTGCTTAGTATACCATGGTGTATATGTGCCACATTTTCTTTATCCAGTCTATCACTGATAGACATTTGGGGTTGTTACAAGTCTTTGCTATTGTGAACAGTGCCACAGTGAACATACATGTGCATGTGTCTTTATAGTAGAATGGTTTATAATCCTTTGGTCATATACCCAGTAATGGGATTGCTGGGTCAAATGGTATTTCTAGTGCTAGATCCTTGAGGAATTGCTGGACTGTCTTCCACAATGGTGGAACTAATTCACACTCTCACCAACAGTACAAAAGCCTTCCTATTTCTTGGCATCCTCTTCAGCATCTGTCGTTTCTGATTACCATTCTAACTGGCATGAGATAGTACCTCATTGTGGTTTTAATTTGCGTTTTTCTGATGACCAGTGAGGATAAGCTTTTTTTTTTTCTTCATTTGTTGGCTTCATAAATGTCTTCTTTTGAGAAGTGTCAGTTCATATCCTTTGCCCACTTTTTGATGGGGTTGTTTGTTTCCTTTAAATTTATTTAAGTTCTTTGTAGATTCTGGATATTAGCCTTTTGTTGGATGGATAGATTGCAAAATTTTTCCCCATTCTGTTGGTTGCATGTTCACTCTGATGATAGTTTCTTTTGCTGTGCAGAAGCTCTTTAGTTTAATTAGATCCCATTTGTCACTTTAGGCTTTTGTTGCCATTGCTTTAGGTAGTTTAGTCATGAAGTCTGTCTCAAGATATGCAGAAAAGGCCTTTGATAAAATTCAACACTCCTTCATGCTAAAAACTCTCAATAAACTAGGTATTGATAAAACGTATCTCAAAATAGCAAGAGCTATTTATGACAAACCCACAGCCAATATCATACTGAATGGGCAAAAACTGGAAGCATTCCCTTTGAAAACTAGCACAAGACAAGGATGTCCTCTCTTGAATAGGAGTGGTAACTCCTATTCAACATAGTATCGGAAGTTCTGGCCAGGGCAATCAGGCGAAATAAAAAAATAAAGGGTATTCAAATAGGAAGACAGGAAGTCAAATTATCTCTGCAGATGGCGTGATTTTATATTTAAAAAACTCTGTTGTCACAGCCCAAAATCTTCTTAAGCTAATGAGCAACTTTAGCAAAGTCTCAGCATACAAAATTAATGTGTAAAAATCACAAGTATTCCCGTAATCAATAATAGAGAACCAAATCATCAATGAACTCCCACCCTCAATTGCTACAAAGGGAATAAAATACTTAGGAATACAACTTACACAGGATGTCAAAGACCTCTTCAAGGAAAACTACAAACCACTGTTCTGGGAGATAAGAGAGGATACAAAAAAATGGAAAAACATTACATGCTCATGGATAGTAAGAATCAATATTGTGAAAATGGCCATACTGCCCAAAGTAATTTATAGAATCAATGCTATCCTCATCAAGCTACCATTGACTTTCCTCACAGAATTAGAAAAAACTACTTTAAATTTCATATGGAACCAAAAAAGAGCCCACATAGCCAAGACAATCCTAAGCAAAAAGAACAAAGGTGGAGGCATCACACTACCTTTCTTCAAACTATACCTCAAGGCTACAGCAACCAAAACAGCATGGACTGGTACCAAAACAGATATGTAGACCAATGGAATATAATAGAGGCTTCAGAAATAACACCACACATCTACAACCATCTGATCTTTGACAAACATGACAAAAAGAAGCAATGGGAAAAGGATTCCCTGTTTAATAAATGCTGTTGGGAAAACTGTCTAGCCATATGCAGAAAACTGAACCTGTACCCCTTCCTTACATCTTATACAAAAATTAACTCAAGATGAATTAAAGACTTAAATGTAAGATCTAAAGCCCTAAGAGCCCTAGAAAAAAACCTAGGCAATACCATTCAGCACATAGGCATGGACAATGTTCCTTTGAATTCATATGTACCCTTGTGAGTGGAAAGAAAAAAAAAATAATGGTATTAAAGCTTAACCTTGAAAGTTGCCCATAATTTGGGAAGGTAAAGATCAGTGAGGATGGGTTACTGGGGGGACCATGGCATAGGCAACTGTGTAGAAATTGGTCTCTATGTTATTTTAGGTTAAGGGAGTAGAAAGAGTGTTTAACTGGAGGAAAGTTGCAAATGTGGACATAGTAGTAAGACCAGTAAGGTAGATTGAAAAATATTGAAAAAATAAACTTAATTTTGTCTTCAATTATTCTTAAAATTTCTATGATAGTAATACATATTATGTTTCTCAAAAGAACCAAATTTTGTTGAATTTGATCTGTTGGTGTGTAGGAGGGAAAAGACAGAGCATCTGTGGAGTATTTTATTAGTACTGTCAATTTTCAATTACTGGTAATAATGGAAACAGAATTCATGTGGCTATCTGAGCTTCAAAGATAAAATCTAAAGCATTAATATTCAGAAATTTCTTCATCCACTCAAGACTTAGTCTTTTGCTTATATTTATAACAAGTAGAAATAATGATTTGTGTTTCATTTTGCTTTCTATCTGATGAAAAGACTGAAAAGGATAGGTACAAATTGGCTAATCCATACATCCAATAATTGTAAAGATTGATTGCAATAATAGAAAGTCTTTGCCTTAGGTCATTTCACTATTCTTGTTTCTTATATTTATGTGTGATATTTGCTTTATCTTTTGCTTTAGCTTTATCACTTGGACTTTGTGAGCCACTTAGTACTAACACAGATTTTTAATTTAATTCTCTACACTACTATGCCTACAATTTAGTGAAGTTCCTACCAGTCATATACAGTTCATACCTTGTAAGGTGACAAGCTAGTTCCCTCCCAGCCCTGACTAGGAGAGTAGTAAAGAATAGAGTGAATTTGGAATGAAGATATAGACATAAGCAGGGCTATGTTCTATAATTATCCCTTTGTTTTTGTCACTAGGATCTTTCTTTTCTCTTTTGAATGTATTACTCTAATGAGCTTTCAGTAAAGATAATGTTACATTAGTGACCTTCAATCTTCTGACAAGCCAGTCATCAAAAACAGATGGAAATAACAAAATTAATAATCTTTCTTAAGGAATTAGATTCTTATTTTTGGTTCCTAAAAGGGCCAACTCATTGAATTTGCTTAAACTTTGCACAATTCTAGCTCAAGCATAATATGTGAATAAATAAAATACCAAAGATTTATGACTGTACATTTTGTAGATAGTTTTTGTTTTCTAAAGCTTAATCATTCTTTCACATTACTAATCAAATACCCCTTCATTATAGAAATTCTGGAAAGCCAAATGTTCGGGTCTGGTTTTTTTATAAAACCTGTAGAAATTTTCTTTAGTGATGGAGCTGATAGGTGAAGGTATTATGGAAAATCATCCCCTCACCCCAGTTATTCTCAGTTCTAGATTTCCCAATGGTAGGATTATCAACCAGCTTCAGAGAGAACTGGTGAGGTTGATTCACCATTCAGCTAACATAGCCTGCTTCTGTTCATTCACCTAGCTTTTAAACTGTTAACATATAAGATTTGATTTTATCAGATTATCTCTATGTGGTGTAGAAACCAAACTGGGCAGAGTTTGAGCCAAATACATCCAATATGCCATCACTCATGTCCAACTCGTATGTGTTTGCCTCAGACTCATAGACTGCTTCCTAATCTTGTCCTCCAAAGCTCAGTGGCAAGTCTAGTTTCACAGTGAAACCATGGTTTAAGTACAATGGCAATTGATATGGAGAAAGAAACAATTAGGGTAACTTTCCATAAGAGGTGGCTGTATGTAAGGTATTGAAGGTTTCATGAACTCTACAATCAGCCCACTTAGAAATAAGATAATAGAATACAGAAAAAAAAATTGATTAAACCAAAATCTATTACTTTTAACATTTTGGCACAATTTCATCTGGTCTTTTTGTTTATGGATTTTTTTTTGGCCTATAATTAAAAGCACAAGGTATATGAGATTTTTTTCTTACAGTACAGTTATAATATAAAATACTTCATAAGCATAACTTTTGTTGTTGAGGAATAATTCAATGCATGATATAGTAAAATGTGCTTACCAGTCTCCCATTTCTGGACATTTATAGTATTTCCATTTTATTTTTGTATTGGAGCCCCAACGACCACCCCAAGTTTGGTGATTCATTAGAGGGTCTCAGAGTACTTAGCATATGGTTGTAGTCATGGCTAAGATATATTACAGGGAAAAATTACAAAGTAAAATCAGCAAAGGGGAGAGGTACAGGAAAGAAATCCACAGGAAACCAGGAGCAGGACTCCAGTAGTCCTCTCCCGGTATGATCACAAAGGATGCCTTTAATTTCTCCAGCAACAAATCATGACAACATGTGTGAAGTGTTATATACCTGGGACGCTTGTTAAAAACTTAGTACCCAAGATTTTTATTGGAGCCTAGTCACATAGGCATACTCTGCCAAACATGTATCAACATTCCAGATTTCTGGAAGGAAAGCAGATATTCAGCAAAAACCATATTGCTTGTTCAATTGGTCTGGGTATAGTGAGACACCCTTATAATTTATGGAAAGTTTAATATCAGGAATTGTTTACCTGCTGAGTTCTAACATATCAACCAAAGATTAATTTTACAAGCAGATCTTGCTAAGAACAGCAGTCTCAAGCTTGCTGTATTAAGTGTTTTCTGCATGATTATTATAAATAATGGTATAATAAACAATTTTGTTAATCTGTAGTTATATTTTAGTTAATTTCCTTATGAAAGACTCTTAGAAATTGGTATTACAAAAATTGTGAATTTTTAAAAGACAATTACTGACAATTACTTTCCTAAAAGTCTTTTCAACTTTTCATTTTCATCAGGGATATATGAGTTCAGGCATCAAAGCCTTGGCTAAAATAGGTAAGGTACATATGATTCATACATCAATATGTAATAAACTTGGAATAATTATTTTTGTAAAAAAATTGAATTATGTGAGAGGAACAAAAAACTACTTTGTTGTTGCTTCCTTTTCAGGTAGACCATTAAGAAAATGCTTAATGATCACTCTTAAATGATCACTCAGTGTCCACTTTTCCCCAGGACCTCTGTCTTTCTTGCTTAGAAACCTAAATTCACTGTTATCTGTAAAGCATATATCTTGTAGTTCACCATAACAATCATTTGTACTACAAAATTAGTGCATATCCTGTTCCAGGAACTGTGGTTATGAAGGCAGCAAAACAGTACCTGGGACACAGTCCCCATCCTGCTGGTGTTTGCAGCCCATTACCCACAACGGCTACATTTGGCAGGGTGCTTCCTGACAAAGATGACAAGTGTGCTGCCATCCAAAAGGCTTTTTCAAATTACAAAGTCAGGTAGTAGCTCCTACACTGCAGAAGTAAATCTCCGATAGACTTGGTGTCAGGACCCCTGATTTTCTTAATCAAGAGTCTTCCCTTTGTAAACCTAAGACCAAAGTTTTCTAAAGCTACTATGACACAACAGGCTGTGTCTCTCCCTTCCTGGGAAGGTAATATGAGTTTTGACTGTTATCTAAAGATATTGTGGTTCAATCCTTTGCCCCCACCACACCCACTCCCCAAAAGGTGCCACTGAAGGCATATTTAAAGGAAACATTCCTTTTTGTATGTATCTTTATTGAAGGAAGTTTAAACAAATTGTGTTTTCTCCTTTGCAAATACAAAATGTTCTCTTTAGAAAGAGTGAAATTTATTCTCAATCTAATGCCTCCTTAGAGGCAAATATTTCTAAAGTTTGTATTGCTCTCTCCATACCTTGCTTTGTCATAATTTTAACATAATTTTTGCCTATTTTTACCTAAAGATATATAGACTTATTTTTAACGTGTTTTCTCTAAAATTGCCATTAATTATGATTAATTGCAAAACATTTGGAAAATACAGAATATTATCATGACAGTTATATAGTATTCTGCTACCCAAAGACAATTGCTGTTATTTTTTTTTTCTCTTAGTTAAGTCACCCAGCTTTATAGGAACACCCAGAGGCTGTTCCTATGATATAATGAAGAGCTTTGTGAAGGGCACGATCATGATTCAGGTGATTCAGTTTGAGTTGTTTAAAAGGAGAAAACTCATATTTACATTGTGAGAAAATAAAAATCGCCATTATATTGGGTCTCTGGGTACATGTTCCAAACCAAATAAAATGTTTAGTATTTGTAAGTGTATAGCAGAAGAAACTGGTTATTGTTTCTTTGGATAATAATAGAACAGGCTTCAATTTGAAAGCTCATTTCATTTGAACTGTGAGTGAGTTCAAGTTTATACCCTAGGGGAAAAAAATGGTTTGGTTCCTGAAAAAGCAGAATATGCAGAATAGAAACTGTGAGGTAAAGCCAGGCAGGACCACACTTTAAGACCAAGCTATAGAATCCATGTAACTACCCCTGATCCTATGAGAAGTGTGTTTATTGGTGAGGGGAATAACTGCTGGTTCTCTTATACTGTGTTTTCTAAATTCTTTTATTGATTCATGCCTTGGTCTTCAGTTAAGTGTTTTCTGAGCAGATTTTCAGAGCCTTGGTATATTTGAGAATGATTTCTTTTTTCTGGCCTTCATACATTGAAGATAATTTTGTTATAAAACTTATTTAACTTTTCACTTTCCTGAAAAATCTGTTGGCATTATATTATTGATTGATTATTTTGCTGTTTTGCTGTTTCACAGAATAAATTTGAGAATAAGCTGGAGTTTATTCATTTGTAGATGTTTTTCTTCTTGAATATATATGAAATTTTCTTTATTCTTATTATTTAAATTTTCTTTACTCCTGTAATTTTGCAGAATATACTTGTATACAAGTCTCTTAATAAAGTTTTCCCAAAATGCAATGAACTCCAATAGTCAGATGATTCAAATCTTTTGTTTAGCTCAGAAAATCATTACATAGTATGTTTTCTTCATTTCTGATTATTCTAGTTTCATTTTCAGTAATGTGTGTAGTTCCTTTGATGGATATTTATTTTTTGTGCTCTTAATCTATAATCTTCTCTCTCATAATTCTCATCTTTGGATGCTTTTCTTCTGCGTTCTAGGAGTGCTTGCCAAATCCAGTCATTTGATATTCTGTGCTGTCATTTATACTTCTATTAACTCTGAAGTACATTTTTATTCCACCATTAATTTTTGTTTCTTTGTATTTCTTGCCTTTTAAAAATGCTAATTTTCATTTTTATTTGATTTACAATTATTATTATTAAACTCTTAGTTTTTTTTCTCATTGTTTTGGCTTCTATTTAAAAGAGTTGGCTTATTATAATATAGTGAGAATGCCAAGCACTTTTTAAAAATTTTTCCCTGGGTCTAGCTGAATATTTTTAGACTTAAACACTTTTACTGAATTTTTAGAATTGTAGACTGTGTTAGTTTCACTTTGGCTGCTGTAACAAATTACTGCAAACCTGGTAACTTGAAAGAATCCCCAATTTTTTCCTTATATTTGTAGAGACTATAAGTTTGAAATGAATTTCACTGAATTATGTCAAGGTGTCTTCAGGACTAGTTCCTTCCAGAGACCCTAGGGAAGAATCTGTTCCTGTGCCTTTTCCAGTTTGTGAAGGCTACCTGCATTCCTTGGCTCATGATCCCCTTTTTCACATCACTCCATTCTATTTTTTGCTTCATTACATCTCCTCTTTTGTAGTAAAGTCTCCCTCTGACTCTCTTGTAATAACACTTGTGATTCCATTTGGAGCCCACCAGGACAGTCCTGGATCATCTCCCTTCCCATTTCAGAATCCTTAATCACAGTTCCAAAGTCTCTTTTGCCATATAAGCTAACATTTATAGGTTCCAGGGATTAGGACATGGGTATCTTTCTGACTGGTCTACTACAAAGGCCTTTTCCCTTGTGTCAGAGTCACAGATAAGCTTCAAGATAGACCTGGGCTCATACAGCCTCTTACCCGCTATCTGAACTTGAGCAAGTGACTTAATGTGTTTTCTCTTCTGTCAAATGGAACACCTGCCTCATAGTGTTATTCTGCAGCATAGTTCAGGTAATGTGTGCAAATTGTTTAGTAATTTGAGCCTTCAATAAGTATTAACAAGCATTACCATGATTAATGTAGGCCCTAGTTTATTTACTTTGTCCCAGATAAGGAGAAATTGATCTATGCAGTGAGTGATTACAAATAGAAAGAACATTTGGATTTTTCTCAGGTATGAGAAAAATCTAGTTCTGTAGTTGATAATGGCGTGTCAATGCTTGGTTCTCTGCCTAATTCCCAGTAACTTGCAGAGACATTTGACTTGAACAATTGAGCTCTGCTGAGGTGATGATTTTCCTATTCCACACCTTCATTATTATTTTTAGCTATTTAGCTCATGAAAAATTACAATCTCCATTATGCATTGTTATTAATATCTGCCAGCCCCAGCCTCTGCACAGAATTCTTTCCTTACAATCAGACTGTATCAAACACTGCTGCTCCGTTTACAATAGCAAAGACCTGGAACCAACCCAAATGCCCATTGATGATAGACTGGACAGGGAAAATGTGGCACATATACACCATGGAATATTATGCAACCATCAAAAACAATGAGTTCATGTCCTTTGTAGGGACATGGATGAACCTGGAAACCATCATTCTCAGCAAACTGACACAAGAGCAGAAGATCAAACACTGCATGTTCTCACTTATAGGTGGGTGTTGAACAATGAGAACACATGGACACAGGGATGGGAGCACTACACACTGAGATCTGTTGGGGGGAAATAAGGGAGGGACGGGGGGGTGGGGAGTTGGGGAGAGACAGCATGGGGAGAAATGCCAGATATAGGTGAAGGGGGAGGAAGGCAGCAAATTACACTGCTATGTGTGTACCTATGCAACTATCTTGCATGTTCTTCACATGTACCCAACACCTAAAATGCAATTAAGAAAAAAAAAACACGCTGCTAGAGCCAGGGCTACTTTCTTTCCTAGTTGTTGTCTTGGAGCTGTAGTGTCTAAGTGGATTGGGGTAGATCAAGGTAGGAAAGGGGAATCAGTTATTTGAAAACAGCACCTACATTAGAGAAACATTTTTTTTTCTGTATTTTTTTCTTTGAAATTTATTAAGCATCTTTCTACCATCTTTCAGATTAGGATGGGTTGAGTATATTATTATGTAAAAGTCACTAATTGCTTTCCTCAATTCTTTTCCATTATCCTAATTAAATTTTCTTTTCAATTGCAAATTGATAAATGCTTAGATTTATTTTTTGTGATCTTGAGATTTTCACCTTCTCCTTTATCATTATAGTATTTCAGTCAGGTTGTAAAGGGGCTGCCTCACAGATGAAGGTAACAAACCATATTGAACCAGAAGTCATTTTTTTTTAACATTTTTTATCCACTATTAGCTTCAAAGTATCTACCAATCTTGTTCGAATACAAATACTTGGCAATTCACAAAGATGTTATGCAACAGTGATGCTACTGTTCTGTATCACATTCTAAATCACATTAAGTTCCCATACATTTTCTAACTGACCTTAAGCTTGTTTGTTTCTTATTATTTGCTCTATATCTACAAAACTCTGGTCCCATCAGATAGCCGAAAAAGGATTAGAAGTATATCTTATTTGCTGTCTCAGCATATGAATTAGTCACAGTTCTCTAGAGGGACAGAACTAACGGGATATGTATATATACTCATAAATATATATGAGTTTATTAAGTATTAACTTACATGATCACAAAGGTCCCACAATAGGTCACTTGCAGGCTGAGGAGCAATGAGAGCCAATCCAACAGGGCGAGAAGCATCCAGCGTGGCAGAAAGATGTAGGCCAGGAGGCTAAGCCAGTCTCTCTTTTCATACTTTTTTGCCTGCTATATTCTAGCTGTACTGGCAGCTGATTAGATTGTACCCACCCAGGTTAAGGATAGGTCTGCCTTTCTCATTCCACTGACTTAAATGCCACTCTTTTTTGGCAACACCCTCACAGACATACCCAACATCAATACTTTGTATCCTTCAATCCAATCAAGTCCACACTCAGTATTAACACACAAAGTGTTAAACACAAAATATTAAACAGAACTTACTACAAAAAGAACTATCCATATATCTTAGAAATACTATAAAATAAATTGACATCCATGATTATTAACTGGCATTCACTAGATATCCATAATTTAGCCTATTGAATCTTTCAGGACTCAGAACATATCCCAAAAATGTGATGCCCTGGCATGCTGAGTATTTTGGGCTGCAAGGATTGGGAGGACAGTAGAATCAGGAAGCCCTGTCTGAATTTTTCTCCCTAGAAGTTGGACATAGAAACTAGAATTCCTCTCCTCCAAAGCTAGCCATAAAACCCAGGAAATTCACCCCTGACTTCCTCCCTTCCCTCCTAAAGACTCTCTTCTGACAAATGTCCTGCCCCATGCCTAGAAGCCAAGAAGAATCTGAAGAAATAGGCCTTGCTGAGGTTTCCCTAGTTTACTCTCATAAGGTCATACCCCATTTTTGTCTAATCATACTTCTACATGACTGTCCATTCTTCATAAAAAAAATTTTCCCTGAGTCTTTGGGTCTTCCTTTCTGAATTCTCCCATGCTACACAAAACTTTGATAAATTAGCTTCTTATACTTTTCTCTCGTTAATCAGTCTTTGATATAGGGATGTTACCTCCATGAACTTCCAATGAGGAAAATATATTACTTTTATTCCCTTACAAATCTTTGTTTTTATTGAATCCTTTTTCAAACAGCTTATTATAAGCAAACAAAAGAAGGTAGTTTAATTTTAGAATATATGCCTTGTTAATTTTGTACTGTAATTTCAACACATATGAATTGATTTAAATGGACATTTCAGTCATTAATTCTAAAATTTAAACTAACGTAACAGATGGAATTCAGCCACCCAAGCAGACTTCTGGGGTTTGATTATTCAAATGATTAAGATGCTATTTGTCAACTCTAGTTTACCACCCCTTTTAATTATATAGATAATCAAACTAAGAACTGCTAATTCTGTCTCCTAACTATTAATTGTTTGTAATTACCTACAGATTAAAACTGCATGTGCAATTAACTCAAAGAATTAATTGATACAAGAGAATTGATAAAAGGGAAACAGAATGAGTTTGGCATAAAAGAGGCTCTAGGGACACAGGACCACTAAACCCAGTAATGTCTTTGGTTTCATCATATCCTAATAAAGATACATTTTCATTTGAACTTCCTTCTACTCTGTGGAAGGCAGATGTACATACTGTTTCTTAAGAGTCTATGGTTTCTAAGTTGACTAAAACAGTGTATTTTTAAACTATGAACTGCTATTCCTTTTGGGTCTTTTGCTGAAATCTAGGTCAATTGAACAAATGTAGTGACTTGAGATATGAAGATATTATTTATCACTGCAAAAATTATAGCTGTAGGGAATGTCTTCACTACCTAAGAACTTTTCTTTCCCTTTTCTTTCTTTCCTTTTTCTTTCCCTTGTTTCTTTTCTCATTCCCTGACACTATCACCTGTGATAGATGATCTTTTCAATTTTCTGTGAGTCATTTGTATAATTTAAGCCACTAAAATATAACAACTGCTTATTATGTTTTGGAAATGTCTCCCACCTCTGTAAATAATTGGCTAATTGTTAACTACATAAATTTGAATAAAAACAAAATAAAATTGAAAAATTATTACCATTATAAACATCAACATGATGCTAGAAAGTGAGGGGAGATGGTCTGGTGAAAAATATCTAAAAACCAGAATTAAACCTGTTTTTAAGGATTTTCTTTTCCTTCATGTATTTATTTCAGTTGAATTCTGTGGGACCTTTCACTCTTACAGTTTTGTTGGTTAGCCTTGTAATCAATGCCAAATTTGGTTCTAATTCAGGAATGTGCACGTGCACACACACACACACACACACACACACACAGGGCACACCATTATATATTCACATACAAACCAAGTGAAAGACTTGGTTTTATGACACATACAAACCAAGTGAAAGACTTTTAAGTCTAGATATGCAAATTAGATATGCAGAAAGACAACACACTAACATGAATTAATGTTTTTTGATGATAGTCTAAAATACTGAACAAACACAAAGTCAGAAAGGTATCAGTATGAGTACTTATTTAAAAAATTTTTTTTATATTCAAGGATTGCTACTTTTTAACTTCTTGTTAAACTGATGTGACCATTTTGGTTTCTTTTCAAATCTTGATCTTGATAACAGCATTTTCCTCAGATTTGTTTACAATACTTTGTTCTGTTCTGCTGACTGATGACTGGGATTACTGATAAGATTTCTCTTCCACTTGTCAGTATACAGTCTGCTCTTGTGCATATGTGTACACACACATGCATGCACACACACACACACACACACACACACACACACTTGGGATTCAGAGCTTTTATTTCTATGTGGCATTATCTGTGAAGATTGTTGACTCTTGAAAGGGTTTGTGAAGATTTAGTCTGATTAATGACTTTGGTCTTCATCAAACTATTAGCTTATAACTTTCCACCGACTTTGTGGAATAAACTGGAATTTGTTGCATGTCACTGTCTGTGCCTGGCTTCTAAGGAAGAGTGATTAGCATATATCAGTGTGTGAATGATTACCTCGAGGATTTTAGTGGAGGCTTTACTGCTTCCTGAAGCAGAAAAGTTATAGCTATATTTTCTAGAATGATACCTATGTACTGGGAGAAAATAATGCATTGTGTTTTCAATTCTGTGAGTCTGTTTTGTGAGTAAACAAGATAAAATATTTGAAAATGCTCTGGAGTCTACTAGAAAAATAAGTTACATAGATTTTAGTTTTATATTGAGTTGTGCTCTTCAATGATCAAGAAGATATCCTCCTTGCCTATAAGATTTAACCTCTTCAGACCAATTATGATTATTTTTTAATTACAGAGGAATTTTATTTATTTAATTTTATTTTTTAAATTGGCACATAATAATTCTACACATTTATGGAGGTACAGAGTGGTGTTTTTATAAATATAATGCTTAGTGATCAGATCAGAGTAGTTAACATATTCATTATCTCAGACATTTGTCATCTCTTTATGTTGGAAATGTTCAATATCCTCCTTATTTACTGGTGTTTACATAGCTACCTTGTTCACATTGCTAATGAATCAGAAACACAGAGCAGTTCCAAGTAAGTATAATCCTTGCCTTGGAAGAGTTTATATATTCAAAACGGAGATTAGAAAGAGAAGCACAATTATGTAAAATATTTATGAGATGTCACTTACTGTATGTAGTAGTGCATTAAGAAGAGTGGGTAGAGTAGGAATAGTGCTGATCAATTGGAGAATACTTTGAGTTAAGAGGGCATTATAAAAAATGTAAGGGTGTACACATCTTAATAACTCTTGTGTTACTCTTTTATACTCCCTTGGCCTTATAAAGCTACCAAATGAAAGTATAAAGGGCATGGCCTTTCCCTTGTTATCTTCTTCTTAGGTACTAAAATGCTCAGATTCTCTGTAAGTTACTCATTATTGGCATTTGCTTTCATTAAAGAATTTCATAGATTCACATTGAATTGTGATTGAAATATGATTGTGTTGCTTACTCTAGAGATTTTGCCTTTTCGAAAGAGGGCACAAACTCTCAACTGAAATGGAAGAAATAGATATAAAATTAAAATGAGGTAGAATGTGTATGTACTGATTAGGATGTCTCTGAGATAACATTACCTTTTCATTATTTTATGTTATTTCATTGCCTCCCCATAAACCACTCAACTTTATGATCCTGTAAATAAATTGAAGCAATGAAGTGAGAGAATTTCTTACTTTTGAGTTTTCTATAAATTTATATAAAACTAAGCAGTCCATGGATGACTTTATTAAATTGAAAGTTTCAGGAAAGACTATGTATATATACACATACATGTATATGAACATATGTACACATTATCACCTATACCCATATTATACACGTGTGTGTGTGTGTGTGTGTGTGTGTGTAGATATGAAGGCAAATTGGAAATGTGACAATAGTTTGATTCATTTGGATGACAGGATTGAACTGAATTTTCTTCTTTTTAAATGATTAATATCTCTGAGAAGTAAATGGACAAATAAATCCTAAATCTCCTTTCCATGATTAATGAAAAAAGGTTCCTGTAGAAATCTTGTGTACCAACTGTCATGAGACAGAAGAAATATGGGGTGATGCTGGCTCACCTTTTGTGCTTTCAACCTATTTACCTTAAACACTTTTTTTTTGAGACGGAGTTTCACTCTTGTTACCCAGGCTGGAGTGCAATGGCGCGATCTCGGCTCACCGCAACCTCCGCCTCCTGGGTTCAGGCAATTCTCCTGCCTCAGCCTCCTGAGTAGCTGGGATTATAGGCACGCGCCACCATGCCCAGCTAATTTTTTGTATTTTTAGTAGAGACGGGGTTTCACCATGTTGACCAGGATGGTCTCGATCTCTCGACCTTGTGATCCACCCACCTTGGCCTCCCAAAGTGCTGGGATTACAGGCTTGAGCCACCATGCCCGGCCATTTAAACACTTTTAATAACTTAATTTACCTGGCAATTTCAAAACTTGTGCCTTATAACAATACTGAATTTTCTTTTAAAGTATGTAACACAGAGAGGTTTTCCTTTTATTTTTATAATTGCTATTCACAAATATGATTTTGCTTTAAGATTTCTTTAAAAAAAAGATGTTGATGTTCTTCAGGAGAGCACAGTGAAGACAACGAACCTATTAGTTTTTTGATGGGCATACTATGCAATAAAAACATGAGAGCCTTACCTTATGAAGGAGCCAATTAATTGAAGCCTCTCTCTATGCAATCCTATCACTTCTTCATTTCTCTCCGATTAGATGACAAGATGTGATTTTAGTACAGAACAGTGAGCCCATAAAGGTGATTTGCTTTACTCTTTGCAACATTAAGCAATATAATCAGTGTGTAGTTTTCCTGGATAAATATTGTTTAATCTACGTTGATATTTCTAACAGACAATGTGTTCTCTGACTGGAGAGGATTTGTGCCGACAAGGTCTTTCCGTTTGGCTTGTGACTCCGGTCAAGTTAGTTTCTCTCAATCATCATCAATATTTCGGCATTATTATAATGTAAGTATTTATAAAACTATACATAGAGTGGAATTACCATTTTTCCATAAATTATTGGTTAATTTTAATGAAAGCACTTGAGATTTTACTATGGACCTATTTCAGTCCTAAGATACTTCTCCATTGACATTCTTTTTTTCTGAAGCATTGCTTTAGTTCTGTTCTTTTGTCTTGCTTAAATCGTGCTGATCACCCTAACCCACAATATGCGTGTCATTTTTTTTATTTGAAAAGCATTAGTCAAAGTTATCATCACATGGTTTGCCCCAAATGTGTTAGTACATCAACTATGTTTGTAATGGTACATAGACTATCAAGAAAACATAATGAAGGCCAGGGCAGAATGTAGACATCTGTTATAGGCTTAATAATGGAAGGATTAAAAAAGCCAAGGGCAGTTTTAGGATCACATGTTGATGGTTTTCTGAATGAAGACTCTAATCCAGGGCATGACAAACTGTGATCTAAAAGTAGACTTGGTACTTTAAATTCATCTGTTTGTTAAAGCAAGTCCTAATACATACATGTGAATAGTAAAAGAAACTCATATTATTCGGTCATCTTTAGCTACAGTTTCTTAAAAGGTCACATAACGCTATTTTACAACATTGTATTTCTTACTGTGTTTAAGTAAGTCTGGGTTTCTTGCATCTCTCACATGTTCTGTTCTGCATGTGAATATGTCTGTCATGTAATGGTGTGATCTCAGCTCATTGCAACCTCCACCTGCCGGGTTCAAGTGATCCTCATGCCTCAGCCTTCTAAGTAACTGCTATTACAAATGCCTGCCACCACACCTGGCAAATTTTTGTATTTTTAGTTGAGAGAGAGTTTCATCCTGTTGGATAGGCTGGTCTTGAACTCCTGACTTCAGGTCATCTGCTCACCTTGGCTTTCCAAAGTGCTGGGATTACAGGTGTGAGCCACTGCACCTGGCCACATTGTCTTTCTTCTGTACTAATGCATCCCTGGTGTCATATTGGATTAGGATCCTACCTTTATGACCTCATTTAATCTTAATTACTTTCTTCAAGGCCTTATCTCCAAATAAAGTTACAGTGGATATTAGAACTAGTATATATGAATTTTAAGGGGACACAACTTAGTACATAACATTATTTATTAGACAACTGAAATATATTTTACAAAATTATTTTTTCTATCTGTTGAATAGTTCTTAATCTGTCATTTTAAATAACACATGTTGAATTTTTATATTTTTATATTTTTTCTGTATACCAAAACTTTTAAGTTTGGGTTTGTTGTGTAGGTATACGTGTGCCATAGTGGTTTGCTGCACTTATCAACCTGCTATCTAGGTTTGGGTTTGTTACACAGTTATATGTGTGTCATGGTGGTTTGCTGCACCTATCCACCCACACCTAGGTTTTAAGCCCTGCATGCATTAGCTATTTGTCCTTGCGTTCTCCCTCCCCTCCCCATACCCCACCACTGCCCGACATACCCTGTGTGTGTTGTTCCCCTCCTTATCTCCAAGTTCTAAGTAGTCTATTTTCATTTTAAATAATGAAAATAATTAAAAATTATTATCTATAAATTTATATTTTGTAAAATATGCATAACATAAATTTTACCATTTTTAAGTTTATAGTTTGGTGGCATTCATCACAATCACATTGCTGTGTAACCATCATCACTTTTCCATCTCCAGGGCTTTTTCATCTTCCCAAACTGAAACTCTTCCTTATTAAACACTAATTGTCTGTTTGTCTTTGCCTTGATGCCCTGGAAACCACCATTCTACTTTCTGCCTTCATGAATTTGACTTCTCTAGGTGCCTCATATACGCAGAATCATAGAATATTTGTTCTTTTGTGACTGGCTTATCTCAGCATGTTTTCAAGGTTCATACACAGTGCATCATGTGTCGGAATTTCTTTCCTTTCTTAGGCTGAATCATTTTCTATTGCATTATATACTACATTTTGTAGTATCAATAGATATTTTGAATAATGTTGCTACGAACATGGGTGTACAGGTATTGTTTGAGTTCTACTTTTATTTCTTCAGATGTGTACCCAGAAGTGTAAATTTTAGAACCTATTGTATTTCTCTGTTTAATTTTTTGAGGACTAACCATATCATTTTTCACAGCAGCTGTACCATTTTACCTTCCCACTAGCAATGCACAAGTGTTCCAAGTTTCTCCCGATTTTGTTAGGAGTAGAAACAAAGGCACATGAAACTTGGTCTTTGATTTCATTGGAAGAGAGATAAATATAACATATTCTACTTAGAAGAACTCTTTATAGCTTAGTTACTCTTATCAAAATCTTAATTTGCTAAAATAACAAAGTCAGTGTAGATATGCTTTCTTTAGGCTAGAAGAACACTGTGCTTTTTAAAATGTATTTTGTATCCTCACGTTTTTAGCTCTAATAAAAAAATTCAGTAGTGCTATATGACTTTATGCTTTAATGTTTCACCTTTGCAACCATGTGTTTATTGTATGAGAATTATATTAGAATTTCCAGTTACTTTTAGTGGCACATGGGCCTCTGAAACTTTTTAATGTAAAATTCTGAAAACTGATTCCTTAAGAAACAGTTTCTGGTATTACTTTTTATGGTCTCTGAAGTACTAAGATATTTTTAACCTTAATTATCCTGAAAGGTAATATTTATCTAAGGTGAGTGAGACCCATGAATATAACTCCTGGTGTAATTCTTCTTTAAAGTGTTTGCTAACTTTATGATAATGTATGAAGCAATCTTGGAACATATAATGTGGAGAGTTGTAGTTGTGGTTGAAAAAAAAATCTAGCCTTGGTATTTATCACAATTCTGAGACTTGAAAATCAATGCACTTATCAATAGTGTTCTTAAAATAGGATAAGGACAAATATTAGCAGAAATTTGTATAAATAATTTCTAGTTAATATTTGGAAATACAGAAGAGAGTGAAATAACTGTAATTAATTAGCTGTCAGTATGGCAGGACTCTCCTCAGCAAGTGGCTAACGTACTATGTTGCAGTGGTCCTAAGAGTCAGGAAGGTGTCCCTGAGAAGAGCTCTGCCAGTTGATGATGCCCTAGAACAAACTCTTGTCCAACCTGCAGCCTGTGGGCCACATGCAGCCCAAGATGACTTTAAATGAGGCCCAACACAAATTCGTAAACTGTCTTAAAATATTATCAGATTTTTTGGCAATTTCTCTTTTTAACTTGTCAGCTATCCTTAGTGTTAGTGTATTGTATATGTGACTCAAGACAATTCTTCTTCCAGTGTTGTCCTGAGAAACCAAAAGACTGGACACTCATGCCCTATGAGGAAGAGCTGACAAGGGAATGTCTGTCCTGCATGAGTACATGTAAGATGCAGTGGTGATAGAGTCCAGGGATAGCAGGAAAATTATTCTAGCCCCAGAAAGGACAGCTGTGGTTGTTCAACGCGGAAAGACAGGATACATCTCAGAAATTCAGTGAGGCAAAAGCACAGCATGCTAGAGGGAAAGCATCAAGAAATGAAGCTGAAGAGATAAGCAAGGACCCATAATCATCATGCCGTGTAGGTCTCTTTAATGAGTTTATGCCCTAGGATAGGAGGAAGCCATTCAGTCACTTTACAGCTTCTTAACTCTCAGGGAAAAGAATTTGCCTCACCTTGATGCTTGAAGTAAAGGATTACAAGCAAATAGAATTCAGTCTCATAAAGGTTGCATTATAAATTGTTTTCAAAGAACACATTATGGATTTCTGGACATGCGACTTTTCACTTCTACCCTGAATACTCCCACCAAGGGGAACACAACCTACATGAGTGAGGACAATAAAAGGAGTTGCTGGTCATATTTTATTAAAAACATCCTTATAGAAGCCGAGGTGGGAGGATCCCAAGGTCAAGGGATCGAGACTATCCTGGCCAACATAGTGAAATCCTGTGGCTACTAAAAAAATACAAAAATTAGCTGGGCATGGTGGCACGTGCCTGTAGTCTCAGCTACTCAGGAGACTGAGGCAGGAGAATTGCTTGAACCCGGGAGGTGGAAGTTGCTGTGAGCTGAGATGGCGCCACTACACTCCAGCCTGGTGCCTGGCACCTGGCAACAGAGTGAGACTCTGTCTAAAAAAGAAAAAAATAAAACATAGGTTTAGGTCATGAAAAAAACAAAAACAGGTCATTAGTTTTGTAGAAACATTGTTTAAAAGTGAAAATAGAAATTTCAAGTATAACTTAAGTTCTTCACCTCAGGTTGATTTTGACCATAGAATGGATTGACTAGATTTTAATGTATGAAATTTTTCATTTTCTCTGGAGAAATTTCTTGAACCATTTTGGTAAAATGAATATCGTAAGAATCTAAGGAGATTTACTTCTTCTCACTTGGAAATTTCAACATCTTTTAAAAATTTCTTACCAAACTGTTCTGTCAGCTGGGTATGTGCTTGAAAAATTTTATTACATAATGAAAAATAGTAAATTAACTTTTATTATGTAAAGCATATTTGCTCATTTTTTTCTCCCTCATCACATTTTCTTCTCTTTGCCCTTTTTCTTCTCTCTTCTAAAACATTCGAGGAAGTACTATAATTATATTCACATTCATTATTTTCTCCCCTAATGGGTTACATTTGATAAATGATCATTACATTATTTGATTTTCTGACTGTTCTATGAATTAGCACAAATCATCAGAATGACTAAATTTAAAAATTCTTTTTATTCATATGATTTCCTAATATTGGGGGGGTTATTTTATTCAGAAACGAAATCACTTTTGGGAAATTCTGTAGTGGGCTTGGAATTAACTCTGGTCCTGAGTTAACAGTTATGTGACTACGATTTTTTTTTGGACCTTTTGAATAGCATTCCAGTAGTTAATTCTTATCTATGATTTGTATTTGTTTTGTTCCTACTTTGAGGAGTGGTGATATTTGAGGTTGTACATTATCTTTAAACTCAATTTTAGTTTTGAAATGCATATTTATTTTCCTATGGAAGATTAAAGTATGAATGTCTTTGACAAAATTACATATTTACTTTGAAAAAACACATATTTAATTTACATAGTTACAGTTAAAAGCCCACTTTTTAATTTTTTTTTAAAAAAATTTATTGTGCAATTTAGAGCACAGGAATTGTTCCTGCTTTGCTACTTTTAGTACAAGTCGTATCATGTCTTTGTGATCCATCTTGCTCCTTTGAAAATGAACGTACATATGTATGTATTAATAACTCACCTTGTTTCACAAAGGTTGTAAACCTGTATCTAAGAGTGTGACAAAAATGACCTCAGAAATATGTAAATGAGAAAATTGATGGAAAAATAAAATGAAGCTAAGGTTACTTTGGGCATACATAAAATAATTTCCCTTGGTAGAGATGGTAATGAATGTGCTTTGGAGCTTTCCACTCATAATTGTGAGAAGAGTAATATGGTTTGGCTCTGTGTCCTCACCCAAATCTCATCTCCAATTGTAATCCCCATGTGTCTGGGGAAGGTCCTGGTGGGAGGTAATTGAGTCATGAGAATGAACATCCCCCTTACTGTTCTTGTGCTAGTGAGTTTCTACAAAATCTGGTTGTTTGAAAGTGTGTTGCACTTCCTCCTTTGCTCTTTCTCTCTCCTTACACCATGTAAGATGTGCCCTGTTTCCCCTTTGCCTTCCACCAGGATTGTAAGTTTCTTGAGGTCTCCCCAGCCAGGTAGAACTGTGAGTCAATTAAACCTCTTTTCTTTATAAATTAAAAACAATTAATAATTATGAATATGTAATAGTTGTACATTTCCACGGGATACATATATTTTGATACAACATGTAATTATCAAATCTCAAGCATTTATTTCTTTTTGTTAGAAACATTCCAATTCCACATTTTAAGTTATTTTGAAATATACAAGAAATCATAGTTACTATAGTTGCCCTATTGTTCTACCGAACACTGGATCTTATTCTGTCTGTCTAAATATATTTTTGTGTCCATTAATCATATCTTCTTTATCTCATCCTTCCCACTACCCTTCCAAACCTCTGGTAACCATCATTTTACTCCCTGTCTTCATGAGATCAAATTATTTTTTAGCTCCCATGTATGAGTGAGAACATGCAATATTTATTCTTTTGTGCCTGGTTTATTTTACTTTCGATAATGTCCTCGAGTTCCATTCATGATTTTACAAGTGACAGGATTTCATCCTTTTTTAGGAATAATATTCTATTGTGTATATGTACCAGACTTTCTTTCTTCATTCGTTTGTTGATGGACTTTTAGGTTGATACCATATCTTGGATTTGTGAGTAGTAGCGCAACAAACATATGAGTACAGGTATTTCTTTGACATACTAATTTCCTTTCCTTTGGATATATACCCAGCAGTGGTGTTGCTGAATCATATAGTAGTTCTGTTTTTAGTTTTTGGGGAACCTCCATACTGTTCTTCGTAGTGGCTATATTAATTTACATTTTCCATTTCTCTACATTCTCACTAGCATCCATTATTCTGTTTTTTCTTTATAAAAGCCATTTTAACTGGGTTGAGATGATATCTTACTGTGGTTTTGATTTGCATTTCTCTGATGATTAGTGATATTGAACATTTTTTCATATACTTGGCCATTTGTATGTCTTCTGAGAAATGTTTATTCAGATCTTTTGCCTATTTTAAAATCAGATTATTTGTTTTTTTCCTATTGAGTTGTTTGAGCTTTTTACATATTTTGGTTATTAATCCCTTGTTAGGTGTGTAGTTTGCAAATATTTTCCCCCATTTTGTTGGTTGTCTCCACTTTGTTGATTTCCTTGCTGTGAAGCCGCTTTTAAACTTAATATGATCCCATGTGTTAATTTCTGCTTTGGCTACCTGTACTTTTTAGGTCTTACTCAAGAAATATTTGCTAAAACCTACATCCTGGAGTGTTTACTCAGTGGTTTTTTGTCAATCTTTTCATAGTTTCAAGTCTTATATTCAAGCCTTTAATCCATTTTGGTTTGGGTTTTGTATTGATAAGTGAGTAAAATTGTTAGAGGATTTTGAGTTGCTGGTGTTGTTCTCTCCCCCTCAGACTCTGTAAGAAGTCAGTAACAGAAAGTTTATTGGGCAGTGACATATGGTGTGTTTGTGATGCCACAAGGAAAATGCTTATTTTAGTTTTGCATTTTAAGTTTCAAAGGTGTCATTGACAAATAAAGCCAACAGTGTCTCTTTTATAAACTCTCAGGAGATATAAAGAGCCAATGTAAAGATGAAATGTGAAAGAAAGTTGTGTTTATCTTGCAAAAATACTCAGCATTAAGACATACAGTGATTTTTAAAACATTTTAAACAAATCACAAATATCTTGTATTGAGTTAAGCTTCATTCTGTCATATACTGCCATTTCAGATGCAATCTTATTTGCATGTGTTAATTTCATTTCATGGCATTCATTTCTTAGGAACTAAGATTGACCTTTCTTCTGGAACACAACAATAACCCGGAAAATTGTTGTGCATCATCTTTCAATATTTGTTAATTTTAGAATTCCCTGATTGTTTCCTTTTTCAAAGTAAACAATCATCCTCAAGAATAATATTGTACTTTTTGAAATATATGTACAACATGTAGATGATAATAGAGCAGCAAGCAGGACCTGTATTTTAAATGTTGCCCTCAAGATGTTCCATGACACATATTCATGGCTATAAAAATACTAATGGTCACAAAAAATTGTTAATCTTGATATTTCATACTTTTACACAAAACAGTACACTTGGCTTGGGACACACTGTCCTTCTGTGATACTACTATTTACATTCATTTTTCTTTTTTCAATTGCTTCCTTCTTGGCCAGACTAACTGAATTGAAACATTCTCCATAATGAGTGGTGGCAAATGTGAAGACTACTAAGTAAAACAATCTCAGGCAAACATTCCTGAGGATTTCCTTTCTTTAGATGTCCTCTGATTCTTTGTATTTTCTCTCTTCCAACTTCATTGCCTTCACAACCTCCATTGGTGTTTTCTACTTAACATAATTAGCAACTGATTTTTTTTTTTTTTTTGCTATCCTTTTTGCAAAATGAGTATGACCTTTCCTATAAGGGATCTGGTGTTTTTCTGAATCTTAATCTTCCTATATATTGACATCTCAGTTTTTCTGAGTCTTAGTCTTCCTATTGACATTTCAAGTCCATTCTGCCTTTATGTTTTACCTCTATTTTCTCTTAAATTCTTTCTCTCCTCTTTACATAGCCACTACCTGCTTCTTTCAACTTCTTTATTATTATTATTATTATTATTATTATTATTATACTTTAAGTGCTGGGATACATGCACAGAACATGCAGGTTTGTTACATAGGTATACACATGCCATGGTGGTTTGCTGCACCCTTCAACCCATCATGTACATTAGGTATTTCTCCTAATGTTATGCCTTCCCTAGCCCCTCAACCCCTGACAGGACCCAGTATGTGACTTTCCCCTCCCTGTGTCCATGTGTTCTCATTGTTCAACTCCCACTTGTGAGTGAGAATAGGTGGTGTTTGGTTTCTGTTCCTGTGTTAGTTTGCTGAGAATGATGGTTTCCAGCTTCGTTTATGTCCCTGCAAAGGACATGAACTCATCCTTTTTTATGGCTGCCTAGTACTCCATGGTGTATATGTGCTTCAGTTTCTTTATCCAGTCTATCATTGATGGGAATTTGGGGTGGCTTTAAGTCTTTGCTGTTGTGAATAGTGCTGCAATAAACATACATGTGCATGTAGTTTATAGCAGAATGATTAATAATCCTTCTTTAAACACCTGGTCTTCCCATGGCAATGCATTCAGAATGACACATCCTAAACACTTGGCTGAATATCTAAGTCATTTATTACACTCTCCTGTCAATATTTTCAAATTTTTGTAACAACCTAAACATCAAAACTACTTTTCATACTCCTTTTCCCCACATATTTTCCAAAATCCTACAATTTAACTGGTACCAAGCTTCTGATAATTTACACAATATTTTTACACACAGCTTCTTTCTAAAAAAGTAGCTGTCTAATCCATCAATTCCCTTTCTCTTTTCAAATCTCATTTGAATTTTTTTTCTTTTGACAATTTCTTCATGGTCTAATGATTAAATTTTTCCATTGATAAACCATAAATATTTAGCCTTCAATTTTTGCATCTTAATTGTAGACATATTTTATCTAATTCCTATTAGCATAAAATTACAAAATATATAACTTTTAATTGGTCTATATTACCCCAACACTTACTCCCAAATGTGGCTAAAGTGTATTTTCTAAGTAGAAAGGGATCTTCTTGGATTTATACAGCCTTGTGACCCTACCAGAAACGTATGTAAACATATCATTCAAGGTAAAATGAAAGGTTTATTTAAATAGGTGCTGTGAAGGGAAAATTATTAATAACAAATACATATAGAATTCCAAATTACACATTAAAACATAGTGAAGTAAGCTGAAGAGTTTCTTTCTGCCAGACCGGGCTATTAACACTAGCATTTGCCCTGAAGAAGTCAGTCATGTCCCTAGCACTTTCTGTGAAAGATCAGTGAGCTGCATTCTTTATGCTGCTACTGTTTCTAGGTGAATGATGGTTTAAACAGAAAAAATGCTAATCATTTGCATACATGCAGAATCAGAATGCACCAAACACATCTTTCTGAGATTTTTCACAAGCCAATTTCTTGACATTCTTGAATTTGAGAGGTTCCATGAACACACACAAACCACAGGATGGTTGAAAAGCCATATAACTACCCATAGGAGTTTTGGTAGATGTGAAAACCATAGGTTCCCAAAGTCTTTTCATGGAGCCAGACCAGCCTCCACTTTGAAAGGTGGTCTTAAGTGTAGTATTCCCTTAACATTTCTTTACAGAGGTGAAGGTATCCCAAAGATAATACTGGCCACTCTGTAACAGCCATGGTTTCGAAAAGCCATTCAACTTTCAGATTAGGAAAAACTGGAGAAGATGTCACAGAAAAATATACATTGTTCATTTACCAGTCACTAGAGAAAATTTCTTTAATCTTCATGAAAAATCAAAGCTATAGAAATTTACTTATATATGTAGGTATTTAAGCTAAGTGTAGGAGGCAATACACAGGCTGAAGAGAAGAAGGGAGCCCAACAGGGAAATTTGCATCCCAATATAAATCCCTGTAAAGATTGGAATCTTTTTTGAAAAAATTCAAAAGGATTGCTGTTTCCAGGAATATTTTCATAGTAACAATTAAAAACATAATGCAACAATAAATTCTAAAAATGTGAAAGTAAAAGGTATTGTTTAATGCATGGCTGAACTGATGGGAAAGTAATAATGGAATTTCAGTCTGGCCAAACACTGAAATGTTGAATTTACTGTTTTATAAGTTCAGAAGTTTGTCTTTGCATTGGGGACAATATGGCAATTCCTGATAGCCTAGAGCCTAGGTTTTAATGAGCCGCATGCCCTGCAGTTGGGTGGCAAACATTGGAGCCCAGAGTACTAAGGAAAGTCAGATCTAAGAACAGTCCTCATAAAACCCAGGTCTTGGAAGGGCAGTAGATTTAAGGCATAAACCAAGATTTTAAAATTGTCCTGTAGAAAGAGAGAGACTGTGAGACCACATACATACTATGGCCTTGGCTCTGGGTGAAGAGGTAAAATTCCTAGAAATTATCTAGGAATCTCTAATGTCAATATACCACTTACCCGGATTTAGAGATCCAATTCACATTACTGTAATGTGTTACAACACTGGAATCCCACCAAAAATGTTAAAAAATTTAGAATAAAAGTGGTCTCAACTTAGTAGTGCCCTAAAGCATCTGGTAAAAGCAATTTTATCAACCATTTTTAGAATGCAGTTTAACATAGACTTCTAAGAATTCTTACAATAAAATAGCAAGAAAAATTAGCTCAAAATCAGGAAGGTCACTAAACATAAGAAAACAGCAATCAAAGAATCAGAACCTACATATTCAAAACTTCAAAGACTAAATATACTGTAATTATCATGTACAGACTATAAACTTCCATTTCTACGTGTTTAGAGAAATATATTGAAGAAACCAAAAAATTACCTAATTTGAGCAGACTTGGAAAGTAACAATTGATATTGTAAGAATAAAACACACAATAATTAAAATTAGAAACTCAGTGAATAGCAATGAAAATAATAGGTACAGATAAAAAGAGAACTGATAATCTAGAAAATAAACTATGAGGGAAAAAAAAACACACCTAGGTTACAGCAGAGACAGAAGAAATGGCAAATATGGAAGGAGGAAAAAAGGAAAAGAATAAGGACAATGACAATTGAATGATTCACATATGTCTAATCAGAGATTTATAAAATATTTTTATCGTTGTGTGGGTTTTTTGTTTGTTTGTTTGTTTTGTGACGGAGTCTCACTCTGTTGCCCAGGCTGGAGAGCAGTGGTGTGATATTAGCTCACTACAACCTCCGCCTCCCAAGCTCAAGCTATTCTTTCCTCTTTCTCTCAAGTAGCTGAGATTATAGGCGCACACCACCATGGCTGGCTAATTTTTGTGTTTTTAGTAGAGATGGAGTTTTGCCATGTTAGCTAGGCTGGTCTTCAACTCCTGACCTCAAGTGATCTGCCTGCCTCAGCCTCCCAAAGTGCTGGTATTACAGGTGCGAGCCACTGCACTGATCTAGAGAGTCATCAAGTTTTAATTAGAGTTTTATACAATAATTATATAAGACAGTATTTGAAAAGAGTTTTGTGTTTGGGGTTTTTGTTCTCAGAATTGCTGAAAGACATTGATTTTCAGATGTAAGAAGCCCAACAAAAAAGAATATTTTGAAATAAACTACACTTACACACCTCATAACAAAACAACAGAATGACAAAAAAAGTTCTTAGAAGCAGAGTACATAGATCACCTACGAAAGAAAGACAACTGGACAAACATCTTTTTCCCTCCCAGCAACAATGGTAGCCAGAAGACAGAAGAATAACTTCAAAATGCTGAGAAAGTATGGTTGAGAGGAAGAAAAAATACATTATCAGTTGAAATTTTCTGCCAACTGACCCTTACTAATGGTACTTCTAAAGAATGTAGTTTAAGAAGAAAGGTTATCCAAGAGCTCTGTGATGCTAGATGTAATGGCAAGTAAAATAATTGGTAAGCATATAGATAAGCTTTAGTAAACAACAACACAATGAAACAAAATAATTGTGTCTAATAAGTGAGGTTTATAAGAAAAAGAACTAAATTCTAGAAGTTAACTCAATCTACCATTTCTGCGTAGAATAAGAAGAAAGTAAAAAAGTAAAGAAACTTTAAGGTAAATGTATATATTAAAATGTACACATTAACTATTTATAAAAAAAAAAGCAAAATATAAATGCCAAACTAGTAGAAAGGAAAAATAGAACAAGAGGGTAAAATATGTCCATTTCAAAAAATAAGAGAAGTATTTTTATTTCTTCTTCTTGGGCAAATAAAAGTACGAAATGGAAAGAGCAAATACAGGGCAAAAAATGAAATGAAAGAAATGCATCTGAATACCTTTTTTAAAAACAAAACCATGTGATGTTCACAAAGAAGAAATAAAAGATGACCCAGGAATATATAAAAATTCTCAACTTAGGCCGGGTGTGGTGATTCACGCCTGTAATCCCAGCACTTAGGGAGGCCAAGGCAAGTGGATCATGAGCTCAGGAGTTCGAAACCAGCCTGACCAACATGGTGAAACCCCGTCTCTACGAAAAATGCAAAAATTAGCCAGGCATAGTGGTGCCCACCTGTAATCCCAGATACTCAGGAAGCTGAGGCAGAAGAATCACTTGAACCCTGGAGGCAGAGGTTGCAGTGAGTGGAAATCATGCCGCTGTACTCCAGCCTGGGCAACAAAAAATAAAAAATAAAAAATCTCAACTTCATTTTTTAATGTCCTTAAAGAAAATGTAAATTAAAATCACAAAGAAATATAATTTTATAACTGCCAAATTGGCAAAGGTTAACACTTTGACAATATTGTTTCCAAGTATATGAAGCGATGGAGACACTCATAAACTGCTTCTGGGAGTGGAAAACTGCTATTGCCTGGGAAAGTTGAACCTATGCCCACTGGACAGTATAGCCATTCCATGGCTAGGGATTGCAGGGGTCAGTGGAGTACATAGAGGAGCTGCTTATGGCTAATGGCAATCAATTATTCAGGTAATAAATAATCAGCTATTGAGCTCCCACTCCCCAGGCCTTGCCCATCTGCCCCCACACCTGAATGATACATATATATATAAACCATCCTTGATGCAACATAATGTAGGCTCATATTGATGTTGGGGGTGGTTGCCCTAGAGAAACTCTCATACCTATGCTTCAGGAGACATGTAAAAAAATGCTTGTAGCAGTTTTTTTCACAATAAGAAATAACTTTTTTAAAAACCAAATATCTCTAAGCCATAGAAAGGATAAATAAATAATATATTTATTCAATGGGATGTTGTACATTGATGGAAATGAATGAACCATGGATTATACATCCACATTAATACAGATGAATGGATCACAAAAATGCATTGTTGAGCAAAAAGGAGAGTGAAGAAATTATGATTCCATTTACATGAAGTTATAACAAGCAAAAGTAAAATACTAATTAGGAATGTGTATATGTGCTAAAATTGTATGGAAATGTAGGAGAATCATTAACATAAAATTAAGGGGATGTATTTCCTCAGGATATGAAAAGAAGGAAAAAGACATAATGTTCTAATTCTTAAGCTTTGTGGGTCTTTTTTTTTTTTGAGTATTTTTCCTTCACACACATCTATGTATACATATATGTACTCTTAAATGATTGACATAAAAAAAACGCTAAAAAAATTTTAATAAAATGGCAGAAATATTTTTCGAGCTTAAATTGAGCATATCACCCTGTGATAAAGAGAAGATTTGAGAACCCATAGGTTTGGCAGATATGCTACAACTTCCTAGAAGGTTATGTGGATCCAAATTTCTCCTGTGGTTTGTGTATGCTTTGGAAACTCTAAGATTGAAGAATGCCAAGCAATAACAAGCTGCTGCCAGGTGTTGATTACTTTATTCTGACGTTTTAAACTGTGGGGGTCTGTAATACTTGTTGCTAATTTTTTTATTAGCTGAAATTAAAACTTTATATCTAAAAGGCCGGATTAAAGAAATGAATTTCCATTTTACAATTTGGGGGCATTTTAATATACTTGTGTTCATATTGATGTTATAGTTGATGCTTAAAAATATACAAGTTGATTATTTGGTTTTCAACATGATTCCCACCTTTGGATTTTAAGGGAGCCTCCTGGGTAGTTAATTTGTTACTATACAATTCAGTTATAAATTGGACAGTATTTTTAAAAATTGAATTCAATCCTTTTTATTTGTATATTTATTCAGGATTAATTTGAATGTAAATCTATTCTAAAAGATGAGTTTTTCAATTATGAGATTTATATCCTATGTGGCAGGTCTAGAGCTGCATCACAGAACTAATAAATTGTTATATCTAAAAATTAAAGCCTGCTATGTGCTTTATGTGTATTATCTTCAATCTTCACTAAGACTCAAAGCAGATGTTTTATTCCCACTTTTCCTGAGGAAATTGAAATATTTACTATCTTGACCTTGATTCTACAAGTAAGAGATGGAAAGGATTCAAATTCAATATACTAATTCAGAAAGTGAAATTGGGGATATAAGCAGGAAGTTTTTAATCTATAAAAATAGAATACAGTGAAAAAAAAGACAATAATGGAGTTCACATTAGATTTTTAATTACTTAGTGGTCAGCAATTTTGTTTTCCACATTGCTTATTCGTTTAGAAAAGATCCAGGGATTTTCTAGGGAGTCACTGGGACTTAATCATAATGGGATTTACAGCTGCCAATCAAATGCATTGGGGTCAAAGTCTACCCTAGCCTCCTACCTACAACTTGACTACTTGGCTTTGATGGAGAATTATCTAAAACAGTGATTCTCAAATTTAATGTTCTTATAAATCACCACAGATCTGCTTCCTAGAAACTCAGGATATACTTGGATAAGTATATCAGTTTGTTGAAACTGTCCAGATTAAACCATTTAGGTGAAAGTTGTATTATCCAAATACCTGGAAATTTCTTTCAGGACAATTTTGACAACAACTGTGGTCCTGTTTCATTATTTGAGAATATATTTCTAATATCTTTGATTGGATATTATCTCGTTTCACAAGGAACTGCATTTCTGCCCCTCACCATGACTAAATTCATAGAATTTCTGCACTTCAGGTATTTGTCAGGAAAACAATACCTTGTACACATTGGCAATACTTATAAAAAGCTCACTTAATAGGAATAATTGATGGAAAATCTTTTTTTATTGTACTTTAGGTTCTGAGGTACATGTGCAGATCATGCAGGATTGTTGCATAGGTATATACATGGCAAGGTGGTTTGGTGTCTTCCTTTCCCATCACCTATATCTGGTGTTTTTCCCCAAGTTATCCCTCCCCAGCCTCCTCATCCCCTGTCCCTCCCTTAGTCCTTCCCCCAGCTGACCACAGTGTGTGATGCTCCCCTCCCTGTGTCCACATGTTCTAATTGTTCAACCCCTGCCTATGAGTGGTACCATGTGGTGTTTGATTTTCTGTTCTTGTGTCAGTTTGCTGAGAATGATGGTTTCCAGATTCATCCATGTCCTTATGAAGGACACGAACTCATCATTTTTTATGTCTGTGTAGTATTCCATGGTGTATATGTGCCACATTTTCTTTATCCAGTCTATTGCTGATGGACATTTGGTTTGGTTCCAGGTCTTTGCTATTGTAAACAGTGCCCCAATGAACATACATGTGCATGTGTCTTTATAATAGAACAATTTATAATTCTTTGGGTATATACCCAGTAATGGGATTGCTGGGTCAAGTGGTATTTCTATTTCTAGGTCCTTGAGGAGTTGCCACACTGTCTATCACAATTATTGAACTAATTTACACTCCCACCAACAGTGTAAAAGTGTTCCTATTTCTCCACATTCTCTCCAGCATCTGTTGTCTTCAGAATTTTTAATGATTGCCATTCTAACTGGTATGAGATGTTATTTCAATGTGGTTTTGATTTGCATTTCTCTAATGACCAGTGATGATGAGCATATTTTCTTTTTTTTTTTTTTTTTTTGAGACAGAGTGTCGCTCTTGTTACCCAGGCTGGAGTGCAATGGCACGATCTCGGCTCACCACAACCTCCGCCTCCTGGGTTCAAGCAATTCTCCTGCCTCAGCCTCCTGAGTAGCTGGGACTACAGGCACGCGCCACCATGCCCAGCTAATTTTTTTTTTGTATTTTTAGTAGAGACGGGGTTTCACCATGTTGACCAGGATGGTCTCGATCTCTCGACCTCGTGATCCACCCGCCTCGGCCTCCCAAAGTGCTGGGATTACAGGCTTGAGCCACCGCGCCCGGCCAATGAGCATATTTTCATATGTTTTTTGGCCTCATAAAGGTCTTCTTTTGAGAAGTGTCTGTTCATATCCCTTGCCCACTTTTAAATGGGTTTGTTTTTTTAATGTAAATCTGTTTTAGTTCTTTGTAGATTCTGGATATTAGCCCTTTGTCAGATGGGTAGATAGCAAAAATTTTTTCCCATTCTTTTGGTTGCTGGTTCATTCTAATGATTGTTTCCTTTGCAGTACAGAAGCTCTGGAGTTTACTTAGATCCCATTTGTCTATTTTGGCTTTTGTTGCCATTGCTTTTGGTGTTTTAGCCATGAAGTCCTTGCCTATGCCTATGTCCTGAATGGTTTTGCCTAGGTTTTCTTCTAGAGTCTTTATGGTGTTAGGTCTTATGTTTAAGTCTTTAATCCATCTGGAGTTAATTTTAGTGTAAGGTGTCAGGAAGATGTCCAGTTTCTGCTTTCTGCACATGGCTAGCCAGTTTTCCTAACATCATTCTTTAAACAGGAATCCTTTCCCCATTGCTTGTTTTTCTCAGGTTTGTCAAAGTTCAGATGGTTGTAGATGTGTGGTGTTGCTTCTGAGGCCTCTTTTCTGTTCCACTGGTCTATGTCTCTGTTTTGGTACCAGTACCATGCTGTTTTGATTACTATAGTCTGAAGTCAGGCAGCATGATGACTACAGCTTTGTTCTTTTTGCTTAGGATCGTTTTGGCTATGCAGGCTCTCTTTTGGTTCCATATGAAGTTTAAGGTGGTTTTTTCCAGTTCTGTGAAGAAGGTCATTGGAAGCTTGATGGGGATAGCACTGAATGTATAAATTACTTTGGGCAATATAGCCATTTTCACAATGTTGATTCTTCCTAACCATGAGCATGCAACATTTTACCATCTTTTTGTGTTCTCTCATTTCATTCAGCAGTGGTTTGTAGTTCTCGTTGAAGAGGTCTTTTACATCCTTTGTTAGTTGTATTCCTAGGTATTTTACTCTCTTTGTAGCAATTGTGAATGGGAGTTCACTTTTGATTTGGCTCTCTGTTATTGGTGTATAGAAATGCTTGTGATTTCTGCACATTGATTTTGTATTCTGAGACTTTGCTGAGTTTGCTTATCAGTTTCAGGAGATTTTGGGCTGAGACGATGGGGTCTTCTAAATATACAATCATGTCATCTGCAAATAGAGACAATTTGACTTCCTCTTTTCCTAATTGAATACTTTTTATTTTTTTTTTCTTGCCCGATTGCTCTGGCTAGAACTTTCAATATTATATTGAATAGGAGTGGTGAGGGAGGGCATCCTTGTCTTGTGCCAGATTTTATAGGGAATGCTTCCAGTTTTTGCCCGTTCAGTGTGATATTGGCTGTGGGTTTGTCATAAATAACTTTTATTGTTTTGCAATATGTTCAATCGATATCTAGTTTATTGAGGGTTTTTAGCATAAAAGGCTGTTGAATTTTGTTGAAGGCCTTCTCTGCCTCTATTGAGATAATCGTGTTTCATTCTGTTTGTGTGATGGATTATGTTTATAGATTTGCATGTATTGAACCAGACTTGCATCCCCGGGATGAAGCGTACTTGATCATGATGAATAAGCTTTTTGATTCACTGTTGCATTCTGTTTGCCAGCATTTTATTGAAGATTTTTACGTCAATGTTCATCATGGTTATTGGCCTGAAGTTTTCTTTTTTAGTTCTGTCTCTGCCTGATTTTGGTATTAGGATAATGTTGGACTCATAAAATGTGTTGGGGAGGATTCCCTCTTTTTGTATTGTTTGGAATAGGTTCAGAAAGAATGGTACCAGCTCCTCTGCATACATCTAGTAGATTGGCTGTAAATCCATCTGGACCTGTGCTTGTTTTAGTTGGTAGGCTATTAATTGCTGCCTCAACTTCAGCCGTTGTTATTTGTCTATTCAGGGTTTCAACTACTTCCTGTTTTATTCTTTGAACAGTGAATTTATCCATTTCTTCCATGTTTACTGGTTTATGTGCATAGAGTTGTTTGTAGTAATATCTGATGGTAGTTTGTATTTCTGTGGAATCGGTGGTGATGTCCCTTTTATCGTTTCTTATTGCATCTATCTGATTCTTCTCTCTTTTGTTTTTTATTAGTCTGGCTAATGGTCTGTGTATTTTGTTGATCTTTTCAAAAAACCAGCTCCTGGAGTTGTTGATTTTTTGAAGGGTTTTTTTGTGTCTCTATATTCTTCAGTTCTGCTCTGATCTTAGTTATTTCTTGTCTGCTGCTAGCTTTTGAGTATTTTTGATTTTGTTTCTCTAAATCTTTCAATTTTGATGATAGAGTGTTGATTTTAGATCTTTCCTTCCTCCTCATTTGGGTATTTATTGCATGAATTTCTCTCTAGACACTACCTTAAATGTGTCTCAGAGATTCTGGTATGTTGTGTCTTCGTTCTTGTTGGTTTTGAAGAAAATCTTTATTTCTGCCTTCATTTCATTGTTTATCCAGTCTACATTCAGGAGCCAGTTGTTCATTTTCCATGAAGTTGTGTGGTTTTGAGTTTGTTTCTTAATCCTGAGTTCTAATTTGATTGCACTGTGGTCTGAGAGACTGCTTGTTATGATTTCTGTTCTTTTGCATTGGCTGAGGAGTGATTCACTTCAAATTATGTGGTCGATTTTAGAGTAAGTGCAATGTGGTGCTGAGAAGAATGTATATTCGGTAGATTTGAGGTTGAGAATTCTGTAAATATCTATTAAGTTCGCTTGGTCCAGATCTGCATTCAAGTCCTGGATTTCCTTGTTGATTTTCTGTCTCATTGATCTGTCCAATATTGACAGTGGAGTGTTAAAGTCTCCCACTATTATTGTGCAGGTGTCTAAGTCTCTTTGTAGGTCGTTAAGGACTTGCTTTATATATCTGGGTGCTCCTGTATTGGGTGCATAAATATTTAGGATAGTTAGTTTTTCTTGTTGTATTGATCCTTTTACCATTATGCAGTGACCTTCTTTGTCCCTTGATCTTTGTTGGTTTAAAGTCCATTTTATTAGAGACTAGGATTGCCACCCATGCTTTTTTTGTTCTCCATTTGCTTGGTAAATCTTCTTCCATCCCTTTATTTTGAGTTTATGTGTTTCTTTGCATGTGAGATGGGTCTCCTGAATACAGCACACTGATGGTTCTTGGCTTTTTATCTAATTTGCTAGTCTGTGTCTTTTGATTGAGGCATTTAGTTAATTTACATTTAATGTTAATATTGTTATGTGTGATTTTGATTCTGCCATTTTATTTGTGATTGGTTGTTTTCCCTTTGGTTGGCATAGTTTCTTCATTGTGTCATTGGTCTTTACCATTTTTTTTTTTTTTTTTTTTTTGCAGTGGCTGATACTGGTTTTTCCTTTCTGTGTTTAGTGCTTCCTTCAGGAGCTCTTGTAGGGCAGGTCTGGTAGTGACAAAACCTCTCAGCAATTGCTTGTCTGTAAAGGATTTTGTTTCTCCATCATTTATGAAGCTTAGTTTGGCTGGATATGAAATTCTGGGTTGAAAATTCTTTTCTTTAAGGATGTTGAAATTGGCCCCCACTCTCTTCTGGCTTGTAGGGTTTCTGCCAAGAGATCCACTGTGAGTCTGATGTGCTTTGCTTTGTGAGTGACCCAACCTTCCTCTCTGGCTGCCCTTAGTATTTTTTCCTTCATTTCAATCCTGGTGAATCTGACAATTATGTGCTTTGGGGTTGCTCTTTTAGAGGAGTATCGTTGTGGTGTTCTCTGTATTTCCTGTTTTTCAATGTGGGCCTGCCTTGCAAGGTTGGGGAAGTCCTCCTGGATAATATCCTGAAGAGTGTTTTCCAGCTTGGATTCATTCTCCCCGTCATCTTCTGGTACATCAATCAAGTGTAGATTAGGTCTTTTCACATAATTCCATTTCTTGAAGGCTTTGTTCATTTTGTTTCACTCTTTGTTTTCTTTTCTTGCCTTCTCATTTTGTTTCATTGAGTTGATCTTCCATCTCTGATATCCTTTCTTCTGCTTGATCTGTTTGGCTATTGAAACTTATGTATGTTTCATGAAGTTCTTATGCTGTGTTTTTCTTCTCCATCCACTCATTTATGTTCTTCTCTAAGCTGATTATTCTAGTTAGTATTGCATCTAACTTTTTTTCAAGGTTTTTAGTTTCTTTGCGTTGGGTTAGAACATGTTCCTTTAACTCATAGAAGTTTGTTATTATCCACCTTCTGAAGCCTGCTTCTGTCAATTTGTTAAATTCGTTCTCGGTCCCTCTTTGTTCCCTTGCTGGTGAGGAGGGGTTGTGATCTTGTGGTGGGGAAGAGGTGTTCTGGTTTTTGATGGTTTCATTCGTCTTGCACTGTTTTTTTCCCATCTCATTGGATTTATGTAGTTTTGAACTCAGGTGGCTGCTGGGGGAGGGGACCTTTCCTTTGTCTGCCTTCAGAGGTGCTGCTGGGCTGCCGCAGTTCAGTGGAGCTGCTGCATCTTTTTATTTACTCAGGAATGTTAGGGAGGCTTCTGCAATCATGACTGCCCTTCCCTTTGCCAAGCTGGATTGGTCCTGGTCGCTGTCTAAGTGCGAAACTCTGGCATGAGAGTTTTTTTGAGTCTGTTGGGCTTTGTTGAGGGTGGGGGACCTGTCTTGCCATATGGGCTACTTCCCTGTTTTCCGTTTGCTTTCCCTCTGTGGGGAGGGTAGATCCATCCAGTCAGCTTTCTGGCTTTCCTGTCAGCCAGTGCTTCTGCCTAAATCTATGCTGATAGCCTTGGCGTGGCCAAAGTTGCTGTTCTGCCCTGTTCAGGCAGCTCGCTGAGGCTTTTCAGCCTGGTAAAGATCTCCTGTTCCATGGGTTGTAGAGGGCTTGGGTGGAGTGCTGTATCCTAACTGAAGTCCCAGCGGGGGAGATCCCCCAGTCCTCCAGTCGGTTGCATGCACCTCTTGGGTGGGGCTGTGCCCCGCCATACCTCAACTTGCCCTATTTGGTTTATACCCACTGCCCAACCAGACCCAGAAAATGAACCTGGTACCTCATTTGGAATTGTGGAAACCACTTGGTTTCTGTGTTTCTCTCACTGGGAGCTGCTTTCCAGAGCTGCCTCTTATTCAGCCATCTTGGGATCTCTCTACCAATGGAGAATCTTTTAAAACAGTGTTTCTCAAACTTTAACGTGCTTATATATCACTAGAGATCTTCTGATTCAATAGATTGGGCTGAGGCCTAAGATTTTACGTTTCTAACTAATTCCTAAGTGATAACAATGCCACTGACACATACAGTAGAAAGGACCAAAAATATATTTTTCCACTCCTCAAGATACCCTCAAATCTATCTCTGATTGAAACTAAGCCAGCATGTAGATAAACTTAAACAATGATAAATGAAACAAAATAGTTGTTCTACTGTTTAGGGAGAAATGAGGCTGTACATGTTTAGTACAGATATGATTAAAAAAAATAACTGCAGTTGTTTGACTCTGTAGATGCAGAACCTATGGATGAGGATGGCCAACTGTTCTAGGATAATGTTGTTTCCACACTACTCCCACTGCAACAACCAACACCTCCAAGCCCTCCTACCCCTGAAAAAGTACTTTCACCAAATTGTACTTTAGGCTTATGAATAAAAGGCGGGTAGATATTTAGTATGCCGCTAAATTTTATGAAACTGTATCAGTTAGTACATGACAGTCAACTTTTCATATCCGCTGGTTTTGCAACTGCAGATTCAACCAACAGTGGATTAGAAATATGTTTTTTTTTTACAAAAAAATAAGAAGGTAGAACACATCAATAAAAATATAAAAGGAAAAAACAATACAGTATAACAACTATTTACACCATTTGCATCATATTATCTATTATAGTTAAGCTAGAGATGGTGTAAAGTATAGGGTAGGGAGTGTGTAGGTTACATAAAAAAATACTATGCCACTTTATATAAGGAATTTGAACATTAGTGGAATTGGTATCTGCTGAATATCAATTCAGAACCTTGAATACTAATTTGGGTACTGGAATCAATGCCCCATGCATATGGTGAGATAACTGTATTCATTACATTTATTTCATATTACCCTCTTCGTTATCATCTACATGGTACATATTTCTGGTTTGTTTGCATTTGTTCTATGGAAACACACTGAATCAAGTGACCAAAAATTATATCCTCCTTTAATGTCCACAGCCAAATTTTTGGCTTGCTTATTACAAACATCTAATGTACCAATTCTGACTCTGTATTCTTACCTAAATCTTAATTTCATGCTCTCTATTTTCTTTTCCATAATCCCTGAAGTCTTTATTTATGTAATATTTCATGTTATATAGATTTTTATAAGGTATCATAAATTCTTCTTAAAAGAATGTAATAAATTTTAAAATAATAAAGTTAATAACAGCTGTAATATATGAAGTCCTTACTCTAACCCACAAATACTATGCTAAGCCCTTTTCATATATGATTGTCTACTTTTAGTTGGTTATCAGTTTAATGCTCCCTTGTTTTAGAATAGAAGAAGCAATAAAAATCCAAAAAATTCAAAACTAACACTATTTAGAGGGCAATTTAACAATGTATAACAAAAGACAAAGCAAAAAGGTAGGAGTAGGAGAGGTGCCAAAACTTAGACTGTAAGAAATTTATTGAAAAAATATTAAATCTACAAAAACTTAACTACAAATCTAGTGTACTACATTTTGCCAAAACACTGTTCAATTGCCAAGTTAAAAACAAGTTATTTCCATAAATGGGATATTGCTATCATTGATTTTATGGGAAGAAATATATTAATATAGAAAGAATTATTTTTGAAAAAATATGGCTATGAACTATTTTTATAATAATTATGGTTGATTTTCTAATTATTTTTGCTCAATTGAGTTTTCTTCAAAATGTATGTATTGAAAGCATAATTTTAAAAGATAGTCTTAACACATGATAAAAGGCAAATGTTAAAAGGCATTATGGAATGTTCATGAATATGTGGTAACAGGAGTAGAAAGAATAAAAGGAGAATACAAGGACCTAAAATAATGTTAGGTTAAAAGTTATCCTATATGTTTAGTTAAAGAATAAAACTGGAGTCAGATTAGGAATCAATCACTGAGGGCTGAAGTATCTTAAAATAACCTTTCATCATTGATATGGCATCCATTTTTTGAAAAATTCCTAACAGAACAACTTCATGTGGCCTCTTAATTACTACCAACCAGGTCTCACCATTTGTGACCTATTCTTTCTTACTAGGTTCCTCTAAGAGTCAAAGTTTAGGGTTTGTATTCCTAAGATAGACCTAGTCCTTCCATCTAGCCAATGCAACATGCCTTGCCTGTGGTAGAAAAAGCAGTCTTCTAATGAGTGTTAGAAAACCAGAAAAAAAGAAATCAACAAGAAAACTGTCTGACAAAATGAAAATGGCCACTGATTTCAGAGAAGAGGAATGATGAAAAAAAAAAAGTCAATTTCAGAACAAAGAAATTAAGGACTGGATGAGTCTTTGTTGTCAATATAGAAAAAAAAAAGTTACAGCAAAATGTAGACAACATTCTTAATTTAGCATTTTCCCCCTTTTTCCTCTTCTTCACAATATTCTAGCTGTATTTTTCACTGCTTTTGAACTATGTGTACATGCACACTTGTGGACATGTGTGTCCTCATCTCCTGATCTTTCCTAGTCTCCTCCACCAACTGCTACCACCACTACTATTACTATTACTACTGCTGCTACAAGTCTACAATTCTAAGACTCTGAAAATCTAAAAATCTCTGAAAACCAACAAATTGTTATAAACTATATAAGGGTAAAACTTAACACCTGATTTTGGGTGGCCAAACCTGATCTATACCGACCAACACAAGACCTATATAATGGCCTCTACCTACAACTTAATGAGAATATGCATATGCTATAAATATTAGCAAGTGTAATTACTGGTTTGATGATGAATCCACTTATCTTCTTACCTTTCTAAAATTTAAAATTTTCAGGATTCTTACATACGTGTAGGCCCAAGAGTTTCAAATAAATAATTATGGATCTACACAACTAGCTGTAACTATTACCACTGCTGCTGCGTGCACTATAAAACTTTGCCTTTGTGTAGCTCTGTATTTTGTTATTTCAGATCATTCTAACAGCTCATCAGCCTAAAGTTATATAACTAAAGATCAATCTATTGTTTAATTAATACATGACTTGTACAACATTTTATCTGATTATTCAAAAAGTTACTGCAAATTTAAACCAACACAATATTAACACTCACAATATCCAAAGCCTGTGGCCATAACCGTGGCTACCAGCACTTTCTAAGTCTTATTATTATTACTATTGAAATTTTCATTCATATTCAACATCCATGTCTGGTGCATTTTGTTTGATGAAAACAAGCTAATTAGTGCTAAACCTTCCCTAGTTCATAAATTTATTCCTAAGAACATTAAAAAGAAGTCAAGTGAGACATGTTCAGTAACAGATGTTTGCCTTATTTGGCTGCCTTTTTACAGTTTATTCTCTTTCATTACTTTTTAAGAAATTTAGTTAATGTTCCCTTTACTAGAGAACAAGCATACCTAGCTTCCCAGGAGGTGATGGTGGGTGGGAGGAGGGATTCCCCAGGAAAGGCAGTCTGTTCATTTTCTTAATCTGTTATCTGCTCAAATGCTGTCTACATTCAACTTTTTATTCTTCCATCCAGGTATTCACTTGTGTGATTTCACAATCACATATCAGTTTATCTCACCAAAGAATGCATATGTTGACACAACTGTACTAAAACTATTGTAACAGTATTACTAATGTGTATGGGTATAGCGCTCCTTAAATAACTTTCCCACATGAGGATATCTCAAAGCAGAAGGTCAATTATGATTGAGAACTGGGTTGAATATTTTGGCTTCTACAGTAAAGGAAGATTGTGAAGTGGCCTCCAAAAGCAAAAAGTGAATAGCCTTTTACCAGAAAAGACACTGAAAACATATATTAAGAATTTCTCTATAATATTAAATTGATTCAAAAATACACATTTAAAATTGTACAACTTTTGTATCTAAACCTCCACATTTGAAAATCATTTCTGTGGGTGGGACTGTGATGTGATTTAGGAGGTAGCAGGTTGGTATATCTAAATGATATATCTAAATACAATTCAGATCTTGCATTTGCCAAGAGTGCTTTCTTTCAAAACTATGTGAGAATAGTTGAATATACTTCTTGATCTATTTACTGCCAAATAAAATTTTGCATGTAGTACATTCTTTCTTTTTTCCAATAAGTACCTTCTAAGCTAGGACAATAGTAGGGGTTTATCTAAAAATAAACATTCAGTAAAATAAAATAAATGATGGTTATAAAAATAAACTTTAGGCCTAGATAATACTGCTGCAAGAAAACATTACTATTGAAATATGGGCTTTTATTCTGGTGCTACACTGGTCTTGGAGGCAGTGAACTTGGGCTGTGCATGACCCAGTATGATACCAGCTGTGGTAGCCAAGGAATCCAATGCCTATATAACCCCTCCCCCAACTCCAGGCATTGAAGCTCAGAGAGAGACTTCTCCTTGGGGGAAGGCAGGGGAAGCGTACAGAGCACTTTGTGTTGCAACTTGAATACCAGCTAAGCCACAGTGAAATAAAGTACCAGGAAAATTCCTTGAAACCCCCGACTCCAGGGCTTTGTTCCTGGATGGTGTTTCTAAACCCACTTTTAGCTAAAAGGGAATAAATGGCTCTGATAGGACAGACTCAATCTTGGCGAGATTCACTACCTTCTGACTAAAATGCCATTGAGCCTTGAATAGCAAAAGAGGAAGCAAGGCAGTATTCACTGTGGGCACTGGGTGAAAGCCAGTTCTGTGCCGGCCTGCAAGTCTTCAAGTGGGAACCTACACACTGCCACTTGTGATGGCCATGGGAGTACCAGCATCATCCCTCCCCCAGCTCCAGGCAGCCCAGTACAGAGAGAGACTCCTTCTATTTAGAAGAAACAGAGGGAAGAGAGTGAGAGATTTTGCCTGGTAACCCAACTGTTGCAATGTTCCTGGTTTTAAGGTGCACCATAGTGCTGAAACAGCTGCAGTGACCACAGCCTTAGGTCACAACACTCAGTTCCTTTTAAACTACTGGAAGGCCCTCTCAAGAATTATGAATACAAACAAGCCCAAACCACAAAGATTGAAATAAATACCTAGTTTGTCAATGCTCAGACATCAGTGTACATCCACAAGCACCAAGAATATCCAGGAAAACATGACCTCACCAAACTGACAAAATAAGGCACCAATGTTCAATCCTGGAGTGATGAAGATATGTGACCTTTTAGACAGGAATTCAAAATAGTTGTCTTGAGGATGCTTAATGAACTTCAAGATAACACATAGAAGAAATTTAGAATTCTATGAGATAAATTTAACAAAGAGATTAAAATACTTTTTTAAATCAAGCAGAAATTCTAGAGCTGAAAAATTCAATTGACAAACTGAAGAATGCATCAAAGTCTTTGCACTGCAGAATTGCTCAAACAGAACAAATAATTAGTGAACTCAAAGACAAGCTGTTTCAAAGTACATAGAAGAGAAAAAATAAAAAATAGAATGAAGTACACATACAACATCTAGTAAATTGCCTTAAAGTGGCAAATCTAAGAGTTATTGGCGTTAAAGAAGACATGTAGACAGAGATGGATCAGTGTAGAATGTAGAAATAATAACTGAGAACTTTCCAAATCTAGAGAAAGATATTAATATCCAGGTACAAGAAGGTCAAAGAATACCAAGCAGATTCAACCCAAATAAGACTACCTCAAGGCATATAATAATCAGCCTTACAGGTCAAGAATAAAATGATCCTAAAATCAGTAAAAGAAAAAAAAGCAAATAACATAAAAAAGCTCTGACAAGTCTGACAACAGGTTTCTGGGGCAGGAGGGAGTAGGATAGCATTTTCAACGTGCTGAAAGAAAAATACAACTTCATTAAAAACCTTATCTTCAAATATAGTGATATTGGGGGTTAGGACTTTCACAAATGGATTTAGGGGAAGCACAATTCAGTCCATAACATTTCAATAGGAATTTGAGAGCTAAATCTCAAATATCAAGAAATATCAGAACATTTTTGGCTTTATTTTTCTACCCATATTTTCCCCTTCCCTGGATTTTATTTCCCTTTTTCATAAGTACTGTATTTATTAAAAGGCATCTTGAATCTCTTTTGTAAGACAGAATAAATAAATAAATAAATAAATAAATAAATAAATAAAATTCTCATCTATAATAGAGTTGTAAGGATATTTGCTCATTGAAATAACTAGTAGGACCTGTATTACTGGGTGCTAAAAGATTCTGAAGGAGGTTCAACAGTCATACTCCTCTGCATATACTAACAAATGTATATAAATGTGTAGATTTATAATATATCTTATAATGATTCTTCCTTTGATAATGTAACAGAACATTAATGGAATTAAAATTGTACAGGTGATGACATTGTTTTTCTACTTATGTCAACTCTTCTTTTCCTTGTTATAGAAAACCTTTATTAAAAAGGAACAGCAACCTATCAAGCCAGAACCACAATCACAACCCAGGTATATATTTTAAATAATGGAAAAGCATAAATTAATGCAGTCATTTTTGATGTTATCAATGTAATTGCTGACTTTTATGTCTAGGTTTAAAGAAGTATAGGTTGTTTTAAGCTCAAGTTTTTAATACCTGTTTTTCAATGTTGCCTTTTAATTTGACTGAGGAAAGGAGAAGAATACTTTTTTTTTTTGAGTGTCTTAGTTAATTAGTAGACCCAGCTGAAGTTTTACTTTGCAGTATTTAGGAGAAAGCAGTCTTAACAACACTGTATATGTTTTAGCTATTTTTTTTTGTTTGTTTATTAGAAGCTACATACCACAATTCATTATGGTAAATCATGCATTTCAATGAGTCTATTAAGAGTACTTAGATTACTTTGCTACTTTATATACCAAATTTGTTGATAAACTGTTTTGAAAAACATTGATTTTCTGAGACAGATTAGAGGGTGAGATTGAATAAAGCAATTGTGGAAAGTTAACAATGAAGTTTCTAAAAAGAGCAGATTTCATACTTGTGTTTTCTTATTCACGGGCAGTATGTTCATTTGTTAATGATAAATGATTATAAACTAAAAAAAACACACAAATATTTGAAGGCACTAGAGAGTGATGGCATGTAGACAGAAACTGGAGGGTAACTATTTGACTCTTGAAAGGAACTGCAATGGGTAAGATCCCCATTTATCTAGCTTTTCCCACATCACGCAGTGTGAGATAGTGAGACCTTAGGCAGAAAACCTGGGTGTTAATGGTGTGAAATGTCAGAAGACAGACAGAGTTTAGTGCTGCCAAAATGACTAAAAGTTGATTAAGAAATTTTGTAAAAGGAGAAAACCACACAGAGAGAAGAGTCCCAATTCTGTGTACAAACTCTTCTAAAATTATGGGCTGACCCCTGAACTGTGCATGTGTAGTAAAGACTTCAAGAAAGTGCGTCTGGAAGTAACAGCTTGCATAGTTTTCAATTGCTTCACCTGTTTACATAGAAAGAAAAGGATTTATTGGCCTTAAAGAAGATATGTAGACAGATATAGATCAGGGTAGAAAGTTTACAAAAATGAATAAATAAATAAATGAAGAAAGAAAGAAAGAATAAATAAAAAAAGATTTTTTTTTCTTTCTACGGATGTTGGAATTAGCATATAAGGGCTTTAAAGCAGTTACTATAAATGTTCAAAACTTAAAAAGGTGTTCATTATAACACAGAAGATTCCCAGTCCAGAAATAAGAGCTGTAAGAAAGAATCAAATGAAAATTCTACATACAGAAGATTTGAACAAACCATTAATTCATTTGACATAAATGACAGTTATAAAAGACTACATCCAATAATGTAGAATATACATTATTTTTAAGGGCACATGCACAGGTATTAAAAAGATAAGAACAGTAGGCAATAAATTAGAAATTAGGGATACAATAAACCAAATTAACAAAGCACGTAAATCTTTGGAAAGATTAATAAAATTTATGTGTTCTTAGTAAGACCAGTTTTTTTTAAAAAAGGAGATAAAACACAAATTACCAATATCAAGCATGAAAGATAAATCATTATATATCCTACAGAGATTACAACGATAAAAGAATATGTAAATAACTTCATGCCAATTGCATTTAACTAAGAGGAAGTAGTCTAATTTTTTGAAAAAAGATAGCATACCAAAACTGACACAGGAAGCAGAAAATCTGAATGACTGTGTCTACTAAAGAAATTGAATTTGTTCTCAAAAACCTTCTCACAGAGAGAATTCTTTTAAAGCAAATAATTTATAACTGTTCCATGTAAATTATTTTGAAAATATTTGGTGGTATTTAAAGCAGTTTGTGTTCTTATGTAAGTCCTTTTCCCGGAAATATTCTTTACCTGGTTAATTTGATTAGAAAATATTTTATCCTTATAGATGTTAATAAGTTAAAATTACTTCAGCCATTTCAATGATAAGGAATTGGGCAGCCTTCAATATGAGTGCTTATTATAGTTATTTGGCTTGAGCCAGCCAGATAATCTGAACTCTAAACATTTTTCTGTACAGTTTACCCTCTGTAAGTTTTTCAGGTATGGCTTAAACGTTTTAAAGATTATTGGCTGACAAAATTTTGGACATCACTTGATTCGCTCCTTCTGTTTTCCAATTAGGAAAACTGGGATAAAAAAGATATAGTGACTTCTTTAAGGTCCTGAAAGTAAAAAACAGAACTGTGACTAGAATCTGTCACCTCATAGCATAGTGATATTCTTAGTCAGTTATGCTCCTTTTATACCATTTGTATCTTAAATTTTAATAGACTTTCTGATGATTACTTAAGAGAGGTAAATTGAAACTATACTTAATAAAAAAAGAAACTATACTTAATAAATTATTAAACTTGAGTGGCTTTAGTGATTTAAAAAGTATTACTAGAATAGAATCATGGAGAGAAATATAAAAGAGTGAAATTGAATGTAAAAATAAAGCAAAGTAGTGAGCAATATGAAACTGTATATACGTATGTGAGATTTTATATGTCTGCATAAAATACACAAATACACTTAATTGAAAATATTTAAGTAAATGAATATTAAGATTCTCTTCTTTCTTTGAAATCGTACCATTTCTATCATAAAAATTCCATGAAACTTTGGAATTCTCATGTTGGATTTATAGCTTTGTTTAAAGAACTTTTCTTGTTACAGAAGAATTTCCCATATATTTTTTTCAGATAGAGGTTTCCTTAGAGCCTGCATGAGGCAGAGTATATTATAACCTTCCATCAGTCATAAGTCAACTTCAATATAGTACTGGCCAATTTCTAAAGTACTTTTGCGTTTCAAGGGTAAAAATATGTCACACATATATTACTATTGCCAGGCTACAGTAAATATAAGAAAGTCTGTTTTCCTCAGTCTCTTCTTAGTTATAGAAAAAAAGATGTTGGAATTAATTTACACATACCCACAAGCTTTGCGGGAACTCTTTACAGTTGGCAAATAGGACTGGTTTATGTACCCACTCAGCAGTATTTTTTTAAAGGAGGCAGTCACTTGGCTGTTAAAATGTGGGAGTGGGGAAGTTAAGCAAACTAAAAATGTTGCAGCAGTGCTTGGTCTGGAATTACTGCTAATGTGAACACCCACTCCTATTCTTGGTTGCCTTATATGGATAATTAGTGGTGGGCAACTCAGAGTCCTAGTTATTTCTCTCCTCATCTTCAATGATTACAAACCTAAAAAGCAAATTTCACATTCATTTGTCATTGTTGTTGTTCATCTTCCTGTTTTCTTTAACTGTAAACATTTCAATATTCAGAAAGGGAAGAAAAGATGGTGCTGTTGTGCTCGGGTATATTTCTTTGTACAAATATATGTACAAGTATATATAACATTTTCCTTAGCATTATTAAAGAAATAGCTGTAATACTAAAATTTTACCTATTTAGAATGAATTTACTGGGTTAAAAAGATTGCATAGTAGATATAGATACTTGATTTAATTTGGGGGTTGTTAAATATATTTGTGCATTTTTATGAAAAAAAGATTATCTTTTTGCCATCATTTTATAATTCTGCTGTATATTCATTTCATATACACCTATGTCTAACATTTATAGTAAACTATTTTCATAGATGAAAACTTATAAAACAAAATTGCTTAATATCTGAATTTTTCTACTTCCTCAGTATTTTAATTTAAATGATGCATTTTCAAATTGTTAGAACTCCTTAAGTTTCTGAAAATTGTTAGAAATTCATAAGATTAAAATATGGTTGAAAAATTCTAAAACAATTTTTAAAGGAGAAGTTTGTGTTAAACATTTCAAAGAAAGCCACAAATCTTAGTTCAGTCAGAATTGCCAAAGGAACATTTTTCTGAGTTTTCTAAAATAAAATATCTATTTTTAAAATTTAATACCTTTAAATCAGACAGAATTAGATTTAAATAGATGTTGTTCTTAATTTTTAGTTTAAATAAATGTAATATGTACATAAATGATAGTATACACGTTTATTTTTTATTTTTATAAAGGTAAAGATTTTTTTGTGTTGAAGTGGGATCTCATCTTTTCCTAACATCATCTTTTTCATCTCCTTCTTTATGCCTAATATATTCTCCATATTTTATATAGTATCTTTAATATAAAGTATGAAAAGCAGTTTATATTATTAGTTAAAGGGAAATAATGCATTGAGAGTTCATATTCAATATCTAAGCAAACACTGTGAACCAGAAGCTGTATAGATTATATTTCATTGTACTATTGTGATGACATTGTTCTTTTATTTTCTGTGAGAAAAAATACTTTATATATAATGTTCCTTGAGGTTCACTTGAATTTGTTTAGTACCTCTAAACATATTACAAAAGTCTACATTTTCCTTGAGATAACCTATCAGATTTCATGAATAAAACACTCTTTTGATTTTTTTATTGCAGTGAGCTGTTAATCTTGTGTAGATTAATATGACCTCAGTGATAAATTTTCCTTTTGTTGAACTTCTAAAGCTCATAGCTGTTTTTAAAAATGTTTGACTGACTTCCAGGTATAGAATATAAATTGATGGGTCTTTAATTCATAGAGAAAAAATATTCTATTGTTGACTCATAATGTTAAATTTGTAATTATAATAATTTCAGAGGCTGGTCATCACCCTTTCATCCTTTTAGTATTTAATTTGCTTCAGTTCTTGTTATAAATGTTGGCATTTACATTTACCTTCTATGAAGTAAATTATACTATTTTGGAACTTTTGAGTTTTCCTTGTTTTTAAAAAGTCTTTAGAATTTCATGCATTATTTTAGTTCATGTAAATATGTAGGTAAGGAACAGTTGTATTCTTCCTTCTTCCTATTTCATAGCATACTGCAACTAAAAGGGTAATAAGTTTTGATACTAATATCTTTCTGAAAGGCAAATTGAATTACCAATTCTAAATATTTTCTTTTTTGATATAGTCATATACTATATCAGTTGTCATATCTAAGTATAAAATTCACATTTCGAAGTCCAGATATTTATGTAGGTTCTTGAATATTTCCTTTTTATCTTGAAAATTACTGTATTCTCTTTGTTTATTATCCTTCTTTTTTCATGAAAGAGATCAAGTCTTCTTATTTTATCACCAAGCAATCTTTACAATTTCCCAACTAAAAACTTTTCTTTGGTCTCTTCTGAAATTTTCTTACCTATGAATGGAAAGTTATCCTGCTTATCATTAGACATTTTTTGTCAATGGTTTCTTCTGGGTCAGTGCCTATCCTAAGCATTATTTGAAAATAAATATATGGTGAATAACATTTATCAGGTGACACCTCCACTGTGTGTTCTGTCTTTGGAGAATGATGGACTTGGAGAGTTTGAGGAAACTTAAAGGTTTTCTGTTGAAAACCCACTTTCCAAAGTACTAATCTCCTCTATAACACTGTAAACACATAGACTCTACTTGCAAACTCTAGGGATTCATAATACCTCCATTCCAGTGACATCCCATTTAACTCAAAGAACTGCTCTGATTTTCAGGCAGTTGTCTAATTTAAACTTAATACCTATCTCTCTTGAACTGGTATCCACTGCTCTTATTGAAGTCACGCTCCTTACCAACTTTTTCTTTTCTGATTAAACCCCTCAGTGTATTTCAACTGAATATCTATATTTAAATAATACACATATTTTATATATATATATTTATATATATATAAATGGTCTATAATATCTTCATTGGATGGTAGTTCAAACTATCTTGACCAAAAAATGTGATTTGACTGACCCATCTAAATAGGAATTGCAAAGGTACAGAATATGGTGGCTGTCTATTCTTTGTATTGGTTTAGCATCTTAGGCTCACATGACTCAAGGATTCAAGTAATGTCTTCAGGATGTATTGTCTTTTCTTTCATTTTTTGATCTCTGCTTGGCTTAAATATTTCCTTCTATAGAATTTTTCTCCATGTTACAAGGAAAATGGCTAGCTCCCAGGTATCCAATTCACTGTTTGTTCTTACCAAAATGGTGGTGTTATATTACCACAAAAAATAAAAGCAAAAAACAACCCCTCATCAAACCTTGCCCCTCCTCTACTCCTCGCATAAACACACACAGAAATATTCTGGCCGACTCCCCGCCTTGGAAGACATGACCAGCCTAAGACAAATCATGAGGGAGTCACATGGCTGTGGGGAAGTATAATTCTCCAAAGAAATAGAAGGTGCTAGACAGAGGAAAGAAACAGATGCTCTCTGTACTAAAGGAAATCCCCATTAAAATATGATACTTAGGAAAGAATACAGTATTTCAAATGAAATTTTAGTAGCATAATGTAAAGTGGAACCCAACCCTAGACCCTGTAGATCAAAACCCATCATATCAGCTTTGGGGGACAACTTTCCAAGGACAATAACTTATATTGATTTGAATTTTGTAAAAAAAAGACAAATAGAGCCCGAGAACTTTTCAGATATTCTAATGTGTTATCAATATATTCTCCTTTTCTCCCTCCTTCCTTTTCTTTCTCTACCTCTTCCTTTCTCTCTTTATCTATTATACAAAGAAAAGTAGTAACTTTCAGGGATTCTGGGTATAGAAAGAAGATAAACTTGGAGATCATTATAAAATAGTGTAATAACTAAAATGAGGGAAGTAAGATATCTAACATCTGTAAGATCATAGTGAAATTATTGTGTAATCACACACACACATATATGAATTGTAGTACTTTACAAGTAATTTTATTACATTTTAACTTAGCTTCTTGTCATATTTTCCTCAGATATTTACTACAAGTCATCTTTTCAGTAACCCCTCCACCTGCGATGACACACTATTTAGAATTGCATATTCCATCCCTTCCAGGATTCCCCAACCACCAAATGCTACTTTATTTTTTACCATAGAAAACATTATTTTCTAATATACTCTACTATTTACTTGCTTACTCTGATTACTTTTGGTCTATTCTACTGGAATATAAGTGCAATGAGGACAGGGAAATTTTTTTTTTTTTTTGTATTTTATTCAACAGGGTATCCTCTGCATTAGAACAGCACCTTACACAAGTAAGAAAATAAATATGTAAATAAACAGATATTTATTTGATTATTGAATCACCCATTTAATATCTTTTCTCTGCTTTGTAATGATTTTTTTTTCTCTTCCATCCATGTATAGTTCTTATATCAAGCTAGAAATTAAGAGACTGCTTCCTATCTTCACTGGAATATCCATAACAACTTTCAAAATTGAAATAATTATGTGTTAGCTTTCCCATTCTTCTCTACTGTATTCTTTATCTTGGTTAGTAATGATGCAGTTCCTCCCATCACCCAAGACCACCCAATCAGCATATCCCTGCCTTGTTTACAAAGGTTTTATGAGAACCTTGAAAATTGCCTTCCTGAAATTCAGACATATCAAAAATTATTTCCTGGGCTAGCAATATAGTAAGAAAAAAATAGTTATAAAATTAAAATTAAAAAATGAATTTAGAATGGCATGACTTATTCTTTTTGTGTACATTCTAGCTCTTGGCACCACTGCTTCATTCTTTAAGTCCTCACCCAACATCCAATTGATAACTGATAGATTCTGAGATTTAATTTAGTGTTCTAGTGTTTACAATACTTTATTCTTTTCTTTTTTAAAGTAAGGACATTTGCCATTCTCCAGAATTCTCACATCTCCAGTTTCTCAAGATAGCAGATCAGTAGATGTCTAAGGAAAATTATTCACCTGAGTGCAGAAAATTTAATTAAAAGAAGTCTCATTTTTATTTATGCAATCTTTTGTGACTTGTATTTCAGTTCTTTCCTATCGGTATTTGTTTTTTCATTTTTAGTTTGATAGTTATTGTTTTTGAGCATAGTAGAATCAAAACAGCCTGAAATACTGCATTTCAAATAAACTCTCAGGTGATACTGATCTGCTGGTGCTCAGACCACATTTTGAGTACTAAGCTAGAGAATAAACTTAACTGTGTCCAGTACTTACTTTCCTGGCTCTATCAATTCCTAGGATGACTTAGTTGCTTTCTGCTATGATTAGCTAGTTAATGGAGCTATAGTTAATCACTTTGATGCTTTCTCAGTGTCATAATCTTGGGAAAGGAAGTCTTACAAAAGTAGCTGCTAGAGACTGCATCTCCTGCAAATGCTTCCATCTCCAAACTCCCTCATATACCTCTAAGTCAAGTGTTATGTAGCTGCACTTTAAGTCTTCTAGGACTGGTTTCTTTAGGATTACTTCTCAGTGGTACGAGGCAAAAATAAAGATAATCAAATTTAAGGCAAGCAATTGCCTCTTGTGCAAAGGTTCTGCCCAAGAGAGCTGTATGCTGAAGTAGGAGCAGGGTCAGGCAGTGAACTGCTGGTACCTCAGGCCTCTGAATGTGTCCAGAGTCCAGCACTGGCATTAGTCATGAGGAATCAGAATGTTAGCATCACTGGCTTCCCAATCTAGCCTAATTGGATGGACAAACAAACAACTAAACAAACAAAAAAACACTGCTCCTAATAGGCAGAACAAAGAGGACACAAAATAACCGATTACTGATGGCTGGGCTCTCTGGTAAACCTGAGTCAGAGCATATTGGTTTCATCTATAGGCTGAATGGGGCCTTCTGCTTTCTCCCCTGGAACAGAAATGGCTTTGTCTCTAGAGAAGTCAAGAGTGTACTTCTCACTTGTAAGCATGGGACATACATAATTCCACTAGTTTCTGCTGAAAGGTGTAGCAGAGAGTAAGGAAACTGACTATAGGAAATCAGTAACTGGGAAAGAGGACAACTGGGCCTAGCTCAAGAGGAAGGTGTAGGTATGACTCCTGCAAGTAATAATAAGAAAATTGCCCAAGGAAGAGAAGGACAATAGAGAGAAAGAACACACGTAAGGTCTCTTCTCTAATGCATACTAATCTTACTTAATAGTGAAATGAGAATGTATGAAGTCTCAGGCAGGGAAAATCAGATTTGCAATTGCTTTTTAATTGAGGGACATATTAAGAGAGTGATAGAAAGGCAAAAACATGGGGAAGGGGGCCAAAGAATCCAATCTCTCTCTAATCCAGGTTATTTTCAGACTTTCCACAGTTCTACTTCTTTAATAGACTTTGCCTACGGTTGCCTGACCATCACTCTGTGTGTTCTGGCTTGAGGGTCTCCCCAGTCTTTTGGTAATGGTAGTCTCTGATATATATGTGGTTGGGAATAAAACATTGAGTATCATATCAGAAATCGTTTTTAGAATTACCTTAATTGTGGACATTCTTTATTTTCTAGAGCCCTATAAGCTGAAATCCCTATTCTATGGATAAGAAATTTTATCTTTCATCCTTTTTGAGCAGAGGTGAGAGAGATGGATGGAAATGGGTAGAGTCAGCTCTTCTCTATGACTGACTAAAGTTTGGGTTGGGAGCAGAAGTATCTCCAAGAGGAAGAAATAAGTATATTGAGAGGAAGAGCAGAACAATTCACTATGTTCCCTGTTTCATAGATAAAAATTGACAACTTTGGTCACTGTGACACTGAAAAATCAGCCCCCATTACACCTTTGGCATGAACACCCTAGTTATTTCAGTTGACTTCAATGGTAATATTTTTCAGAATCCTACAGGTAAAACATGCAGGCACAATAAAATGGAGTTTCAGACATGTTTAAGTTAGAGAGAGTTTCCTAAAAGTGTATTATATATTAATTTGATTAAAAACATCAGAATCTAGAAGTCTTAGAGCAATCAGGCAAGAGAAAGATATAAAAAAGGTATCCAAATAGAGAGGTCAAACTGTCTCTCTTCACAGATGATACGAGTCTCTACCTAGAAAACCTCATAGTCTCTGCTTAAAGGTTCTGTGATCTGATAAACTTCAGCATAATTTTAGGATACAAAACCAATGAACAAAAGTAAATAGTATTTCTGTTTAACAATGTCCAAGCTGACAACCTAATCAGGAATACAATCCCATTCACAACAGCCACCAAAAGAATGAAATACCTATGAATGCAGCTAACCAGGGAGTTGAAAAATCTCTCCAGTGAGAATTACAAAACGCTGCTGAAAGAAATAAAAGATACCCAAACAAATGGAAAAACATGTTCATTTATAGGAAGAATCAGTACTGTTAAAATGGCCATACTGCCCAAAGCAATTTACATATTTAATACTAGTCCTATCAAACTACCAATATCGTTTTTCAGAGAATTAGAAAAACTCTTCTAAAATTCATATGGAACAGAGAAAAGAGCCCAAATAGCCAAAGAAATCCTAAGCAAAATGAATAAAGAAGCATCACACTACCTAACTTCAAACTGTACTATAAGGCTACAGTAACCAAAACAGCACGATGCTGTTACAAAAACAGACACATAGATCAATGGAACAGGTTAGAAAATTCAGAAATAAAACCACACACCTAAAACCGTCTGATAAGCTTACAATAGCGAGCAATGGGGAAAGGATTTCCTATTCAATAAATGGTGTGGGGATAATTGACTAGCCATTTGCAGGAGATTAAAACTGGATCCTTCCTTTCATTATATACAAAAATCAACTCAAGATGGATTAAAGACTTAAATGTAAAACCTGAAAGAATAAAACATTCTAGAAGAAAACCTAGGAAATACCATTTGGAACATCAGCCCTAGCAAAGATTTCATGACTAAGACTCCAAATGCAATTGCTGCAAAAACAAAAATTGACAAATGAATCCTAATTAAACTAAAGAGCTCTGCATGCAAAAGAAATTGTCAACAGAGTAAACAGACAACCAACAGAATGGGAGAAAATGTTTGGAAACTATGCATCTGACAAAGATCTAATATCCAGAATCTATAAGGAACTTAAGCAAAAAACAAACAACCCCATTAAAAAGTGGGCAAAGGACATAAATGGACACTTTCCCCAAAACAAGACATACATGTGGGTAACAAGCATATAAAAAAATGCTTAATGTCACTAATCATTGCAGAAATGCAAACCAAATGCATAGTGAGATACCATCTCACATCAGTAAGAATGAGTACTATTGAGCCTTTGTGTATCCTTGTATGTGAGATGGGTTTCCTGGATACAGCACACTGATGGGTTTTGGCTTTTTATCCAATTTGCCAGTCTGTGTCTTTTGATTGGGGCATTTAGTCTATTTACATTTAGGGTTAATATTGTTATGTGTGAATGTGATACTGCCATTTTTGATGCTAGCTGGCTGTTTTGCTCATTAGTTGATACAGATTCTTCATTGTGTTGATGCTCCTTACCATTTGGTTTATTTTTGGAGTGGCTGGTACTGGTTGTTCCTTTCTATGTGTAGAGCCTCTTTCAGGAGCTCCTGTAAAGCAGGCCTGGTGGTGATGAAATATCTGAGTACTTGCTTGTTCACAAAGGATTTTATTTTTCCTTCACTTATGAAGCTTAGTTTGGCTGGATAGGAGATTCTGGGTTGAAAGTTCTTTTCTTTAAGGATGTTGAATATTGGCCCCCACTCTCTTCTGGCTTGTAGGGTTTCTGCTGAGATACCTGCTGAGATATCTGAGTCTGATGGGCTTCCCTTTGTGGGTAACCCCACCTTTCTCTCTGGCTGCCCTTAGCATTTTCTCCTTTATTAAAAAGTCAAAAAAATAAAAGATGCTGGTGAGGTCGTGGAGAAAAGGGAAGACTCATATGCCGCTGGTGGGAATGTAAATTAGTTAAGCCACTATAGCAAGCAGTTTGGAGATTTCTCAGAGAATTTAAAACAAACTATCATCTAACCTAGCAATCCCATTACTGGCTGTATACCCAAAGGAATATAAATTGTTCTACATGAAGACACATGAACATGTATGTTCATGGCAATGCTATTCACTGTAGAAAGGACATGGGAACAACCTAAATGTTCATCAATGGTGGACTAGATAAAGAAAATGTGGTGCACGTATGCCATATAATACTGAATACTATGCGGTCATAAAGAATCCTATTCTTTGCAGCAACATGGATGCAGATGGAGGCCATTATCCTGAACAAATTAATCCAAGAACAAAAAAACAAATACCACTTCAGTGACAGGTGGATGAACATCCCGGGCTTCACTACTATACAATTCATCCATGTAACCAAAAACCACTTGTACCCTTAAAGCTACTGGAATAATAATAAAAAAGCAAATTAAGCTAAATATTGAATACACATGGACAGAAAGAAGAGAACAATGGACACCAGGGCCTACTTCAGGGAGGAGGGTGGTAGGAGGGTGAGGGTCCAAAAACTACTTTCTAGTACTGTGCTTATTACTTGAGTGGTAAAATAATCTGTACTTCAAAACTCCATAACACAAAATTTACCCGTATAAAAAACCTGTACATATACCCCCTGAACCTAAAATAAAAGTTGGAAAGAAAGAAAAAACAGAATTGATTAAATTTGAATAAAAACAATATTTTTTCTGGTTTTGCTTTTCCGTTATGTGAACTGAGAGTTTCAACTTAATTCATAAGTTGTGCTCCTGCAGAATATTTATCTATGCCAGGAGGAAAGAAATAATTGTGTTTTTTGAACTGAATTTGGAATTTAAAAAGAATTTTGTTTTGAGGAAAATCTTTTTGAAAAGTCAAACCAAGCAGCAGCAGTAGCAGTAATAACAGTAAGACCCCTCTTTCCTTAGACATGGTATCATGGGCCTGGAAAATGTCTTCTGCCTCCTGCATCCCATGCCTGATTCTCTTCTCCCATATTGAGTGTCTTAAGCATTTTACTACCTGAAATGTTCTAACTAGGAATCTGTATAGGTGGTAAAAGGTATCCTACTCAGAAGTTCAAATTCTCTTAGAGATTTTAAATGGAATATCAATCTCCATCCTTTAATATGATCTAGGTAAACAGATTGCTCTGGACCTAGATACAGCCAAAAGTAGGAGGGCACTTGTTTTTTGGGGGCTGGCATGGAGTACCATTTTGAGGAATGATAGGGGTGTGGAAAGAAAGCAGAAAGCACCCAAGAATTACATCTCCTTTAGGTAATTAAACTATTTAAAATTTTTCCTGAATTAAAGTGACATTATCTTCCACTTCAGGAAGAGTACGTCTTATTTTAGAAAGTCCCAGGAATGCTGCTGTGATTTTTGAAGTGAACAGGTTTTACTAGCATGAAGTACTAAAACCTTGGGAACACTTGGAAATGGAATAGTAAAATAATAATGAGACAAAATATGAATTTCATGAGCGTGTATTACATCCCTCCCCTTAAAAATCTACGTCACCCATGTTGAATTTAATGCATTGTTTTCAAAGTTAACAAAAATCACTTAGGGGATTAAAGTAGGCCACAAACTTGTTTCACTCATTACCCAAGTTACTTTCAAATCCCACATTGAAGGCACAAGGGTATCACATTTCTACTTCAAGGCTGTACGTACAGGAAACGAAAGCCCTTGACACAGCTTGGTAGCAGAAGATCCAAATCAGAATAAATTGTGTAAATTATAACTAAATTGCAAAGCTTTTGGGCAAAACAGGCATGCTAGTCTAATCAGGAAAGTGGTGATATTCACTTTTCAATAATGCAGGTTGGAAGAGGAATTGGGGGAGGGGGGCGTCACAGACCTCTTTTAATATATTTCTGAACTTGGCAACCCGATCTGGTTTTGTCACATATTTGCAGCTTAAAAAGTATTTGGCTTTTACAACAGCCAAAATAAGTATGCTTAATCACTTTCAACCTATGAACAGATGGGCAAACAGTGCTTTTATAAATGGAGCATACAAAATACTTCAATATCAGCCAAAACTAATTAGTAGCAATATCTGAACCAAACTCTAAAACTGATTTAGTATTTAATATATATTATCGTATAAGCATTAGCAGTTGAAAGGAAATTCCCTGTTCAAATGTTTGCCAAGCTCAGGGTGTAATGTTCGGACATGATTAACTTACTAATTAACTTGTTGTATCTTTTCTCACATGTAATCATGCATAATGATTTCCTCTGTCTCTGAAAACTATTTGATTTGAAGCTTTGAACATAGATTTGTCAAACTTCAAATGAAAAAAGTCAAAGGCAGCCAGTCGGCCCTGTTTTTTCTCTCATTCTTAGAGTGACATTAGCAGGAAGTGCCGTGAGAGTAAGTGGCGTGGTCTCTTCTATGATGAAAATTTGTTTAGCATCTTGCCTTTAATGACTCACTTTTTTATTTTCAATAGGATTTTCTAAGAGTTTTATGGAGACTCTTTAGTGGCTATAAACGTCTGTAAAAATGATAATTTGCTCCATATCAAAATTATATTAAGACATGGTAAAGAAAGATAAATCTAAAAATTACATTTGGAGGGTAAGCAAAGAATAATTTCTCTGATTCTGTAACTCAGAGGAGGTCACTCAGTCTCCGTATATCTGACAGTCACATTACATTTCCCACATCTCATCTACTACTCATTCTTGTGTAAAGAATGAACATAAAGTCTGTGGCATAAAATTAAACATTTGTGTAATAGATTTTGTATTTGTGATATGGCTGTATCTTTTCAGTACTCCTGAAACAAACAAATGCACAAAAACCTAAAGCCAGTTACTCAAGTCAACTTAACTATTGAGGATTGAGTAACCAAAGGTTGGGTCAATACCAACATTTCTCTTGTCATGAATTAATTTTGTCTTCCTTTGATTTCATCACACACAGGATGAAGAGGGCTTTGAATTCTGGCTGTACTACTTATAATTTCATCTCATTGATGACATCAGAATAATATTTATCCAACAAAACTATTTTTTTAATTTTGATTTTTTTTGAGTCAGGGTCTAACTAGGTTACCTAGGTTAATTTCTCACTCCTGGGCTCAAGCTATTCTCCTGTCTCAGCCTCCTGACTTGCTGAGACCACAGGTGCATGTCACTGCCTCTAGCCCTAACAATACTATTGTGAAGATTAAAGGAGAAAGTATATCTGAAATAAATGTTTAATAAAAGATTCTTACTACCACTCCTGCTGATATTAATGGATTTAATAATTATCCTTTTATTTTACACAATGAATGCCAGCCTATTTCAGGAAATATGAACAAAATTAGAAAACCGGAAACAAATTATTCTTTTTCTTTAGAACCTAATGTTTTCCTTACAACCCAGCGTTTAATCAGGAATGCATCAGTTTTACTGAAGGAGTCAATGAAACAGAATCTCTGAAGGAAGGTCCTGAAGGTCCTTGGAAATAATTGTCATGATTCCTATCCATTCTTGATTTAGAAACACTGAGTTAATATAACCACTAATAATACTTGGCATGTTTTTATAGTCATTCATGTGTGTCTGTGTGTGTATATATATGTATAGTTACTATTATATAATTCATATAATTTAATATCTTTATTTTTAATATTGACTTTTGAAATGACAGGCGTTTAGTCAAATTAATACGTAATCTTCACTGACACTTTTACAACCTCATAATAGTCTATTGATTGGCTCTAACACTATTTACTCAGATATTTGTTTCTAATTTTTTTTTCTATTATAGAAGAAACTGGGAATGGATATCTTCATGGATATAGCTTTTTTCATACTTAGGGGAAAATTCCAAAAAGGAAATTACTAGGTTGCATGCTTTTGATTCATATTGCCAAGTCTATCTATTTTCCAAGTAGATTATACAATTGAGAATAATATTGGAAATGCATCTTGAACCAAACATGCTCTGGAATTTGATAGGTTTATAGGATTTTCCTCTTAAATTTAGAAGTGAAAAATGGTGCCTTATTTCCATTTTAACTTAAAATAATTACTGAAACATTTTTCTGTATGTATGTTTCTAATTATTTTTTGACAGGTATGTGTTTTAATTAATCACAAACAAAAATTTATTTGAGAATACAATGAAACCTCCAAGTCAGTCTGGTTGTGCAGTTCCCACAAAACTATGTTCAGAAATCATTATTTCAAAGTTAGGAAATATGATACAGATGAAATAGGGGATGTTTATTTTGAAATAGACACTTTATATACATATATACATATATGTATCTTTTAATAGAGATATAAAGTTTGAAATTAAGTGAAAGACACTTTTATGAAGACAGGCTTGGTTGCTGGAAATTAAAAGAAAAATGGGCCAGGCATAGTGATGTGTGCTTATAGTCACAGCCACTTGGGAGATTGAGGCAGGAGAATTGCTTAAGCTCAGGAGTTAGAGGCTGCAGTGAGTTGTGATTGCACCACTGCATTCCAGCCTTGGTAACAGAGAATACTCTGTTTCTAAAATAAAATAAAAATAAAAAATATATTAATTAAAAGAAAATAAAAGATCAGCAATAGATATTGTTTTATCTAGAAAATAAGTACAAATCTGAGATAATGTGAAAGGAGCTAATCCCTTTTGCTTGTCTGCATACTATTCTTAGAATGTATTAGGAAGTCAATAACTAAATGACTGACTAATGTTTATCCTCTCTATCCAGGGTTGTTTTATATCAGTAATTCATATGTCAGTGAGAGTTAAAAATCATTCTTTGGTTATAGACTCAATAATAACTTAAAAAAGGGCGGGTTTGAGATTCTAATTATTTTGGAGATTAGTACTAGACAGAATTACCTGTGTTTGTTTACCACAGGGTAGCAGGTGCCTATTCCCCTTGATTGTAAGATATTATATGCTACTTATTCATGTTGGAGGAAGCTAAGTTGTTAGTTTGCTTTTTCATCCCTATCTTTTGATCAAGATACATTCATAAAGCATGGTTGTGACTGTGTAAGTTTGTTCAGCAACTTTATCTTTGGTTTATTCATTGTTTATTCATTTATTTAACTCATTATTATTTTAATGTGTATATATTTTATTGCATTTTAGGTTCTGGGGTACGTGTAAAGACATTCAGGATTGTTGCATAGGTACATACATGGCAATGTGGTTTGCTGCCTCCATCCCCATCACCTACATCTGGCATTGTTTATTTTCTTTCTTTCTTTCTTTCTTTCTTTCTTTCTTTCTTTCTTTTTCTTTCTTTCTTTCTCTCTCTCTCTCTCTCTCTCTCTCTCTCTCTCTCTCTCTTTCTTCCTTTCTTTCCTTTCTTTTTTTAGACAGAGTCTTGTTCTGTTGCCAGGCATCAGGCTGGAGTGCAGTGGTGCAATCACGGCTCACTGCATACTCTGCCTCCCGGGTTCAAGCAATTCTCCTGCCTCAGCGTCCCGAGTAGCTGGGACTACAGGCATGCGTCATCACGCCCAGCTAATTTTTGTATTTTTTTAGTAGAGACGGGGTTTCACCATGTTGGCCAGGATGGTCTCCATCTTTTGACCTCGTGATCTGCCTGCCTCCGCGTCCCAAAGTGCTGGGATTACAGGTGTGAGCCACTGCGCCTGGCCTGTTTATTTTTATTTACAGAAAAAATTGTATCTATTTTTTGTGTACAACATGATGTTTTGAAGTATATATACATTGTGGAATGGCTAAATTGAGCTAATTAACATGTGCATTCCTTTAAATAGTTATCATTTTTATGATTAAAACACTTTATGTCCATTCTCTTAACGTTTTTCAAGAATACAATATATTGTTTAATTATAGTCACCGTGTCATACAATAGATCTCTTGGACTTATTCCGCCTTTGTAAATACAATTTATATCCTTTGGCCAACATCTCCACAACACCTGCTCCAAAATGCTCCAGCTCTTTTTGCCACTATTTTACTCTGTATTTCTATGAGATCAACATTTTAGATTCCACATATGAGTGAGGTCATGCAGTATTTGCCTTTCTGTACCTGGATTATTTCACTTAGCATGACATCCTCCAGGTTTATCCATGTTGTCACAAAGGACAGAATTTCCTTCTTTTTATGGCTGAGTACTATTCCATTGTGCATATATACTGTATCTTCTTTTTTCATTCATATGTTGACAGACACTTAGGTTGATTCCATATCTTGAATGGTGCAGTGAACATGGTAGTGCAGATATCTCTGAAAAACTGATTTTATTTCCTTTTGATGTGTACCCAGGTGTGGGATAGCTGAATTAAACGGTATTCTATTTTTAATTTTTTGAGAAACCTCTGTACTGTTTTTCATAAGGCTGTACTAATTGACACTCCCACCAACAGTGTGCAGACGTTCCCTTTTCTCTGTGTCCTCTCCAATACTTGCTGTTTTTTCTCTTTCTCATGATCAATTCTTACATGTGTGAGATGATAAATCATTGTGGTTTTAATCTGTATTTCCCTGATGATTATTGATATTCAGTATTTTTTCATATACATTTTGGCTATTTGAGAAATCTCTATTTGAATGTTTTGCCCATGTTTTAGCAACTTTTGATTCAATATCATTAACTGGTATTTTACTGAGTCAGTTTCATTAATAAATGTGGAATAAGGAATGGATTAAAATGTAGATATTTGTATTGTATCATTAGCAAAACTAGAATCATACGATACTAACATATCAGCAACTTTTGTCTAGAAGACTGATAAATCCCCTAGTTCATATTGTATTCTTTCAAAATGATTTTATGTAGCAGGATTTTTATTGCCTGTGTCAGTTTTTTCATTGAGGTTAGGAATCATCCAATTTTCTTTTTCCAGTTTTTACCTACGTCGTATATAATGGTAAAAGTACCAACTTTCTTTTTTTAATATTCTTGAATTTCCCAGTATTTTTTTTTTCTGTATCATTCCATTGGGTGGCAATCCCTTAACCAATATAGAAAATAGCAGGTTGGTTTTCTAGGAGGACCTAGTTGGCATCATTTTCACATTAGGATTAAATCCACGTTCCTTAATAGGAGCCACCATACCTGACTTGCCTTTAAATGTGATATATTTCATATGGAAACTGTAATACAAACTTGATTTTTCAATTATATTATGGTAGATAAAAAATATCAAATCTTTTTTAAATATATATTTTATTGCATTTTAGGTTTTGTGGTACATGTGAAGAACATGCAAGGTTGTTGCATAGGTACATACATGGCAGTGTGGTTTGCTGCCTTTCCCCCAATCACCTATATCTGGCATTTCTCCCCATTATCCCTCCCCAACTCCCCACACCCCGCTGTTCTTCCCCTAGTTCCCTCCCACAGACCCCAGTGTGTGATGCTCCCCTCTTAGTGCCATGAGCTCTCATTGTTCAACACCTGCCTATGAGTGAGAACATGCGGCGTTTGATTTTCTGTTCTTGTGTCAGTTTGCTGAGAATGATGGTTTCCAGATTCATCCATGTCCCTACAAAGGACACAAACTCATCGTTTTTTATGGCTGCATAGTATTCCATGGTGTATATGTGCCACATTTTCCCTGTCCAGTCTGTCATCAATGGGCATTTGGGTTGGTTCCAATTCTTTTCTATTGTAAACACGGCTGCAATGAACATTCGTATGCATGTGTCCTTATAATAGAATGATTTATAATCCTCTTGATATATACCCAGTAATGGGATTGCTGGATCAAATGGAATTTCTATGTCTAGGTCCTTGAGGAATTGCCACACCGTCTTTCACAATGGTTGAAATAATTTACACTCCCACCAACAGTGTAAAAGTGTTCCTATTTCTCCATTTCCTCTCCAGCATCTGTTGTCTCCAGATTTTTTTTTGTTTATTTTTTATTTTTTTTATTGCATTTTAGGTTTTGGGGTACATGTGAGGAACATGCAAGATTGTTGCATAGGTACACACATGGCAGTGTGATTTGTTGCCTTCCTCCCCTTCATCTATATCTGGCATTTCTCCCTATACTCTCTCTCCCCGACTCCCCACCCCGCCGCTGTCCCTCCCCTATTTCCCCCTGACAGACCCCAGTGTGTGATGCTCCCCTCCCTGTGTCCATGTGTTCTCATTGTTCAACACCCGTCTATGAGTGAGAACATGCGGTGTTTGATTTTCTGTTCTTGTGTCAGTTTGCTGAGAATGATGGTTCCAGGTTCATCCATGTCCCTACAAAGGACATGAACTCATCGTTTTTGATGGCTACATAATATTCTATGGTGTATATGTGCCACATTTTCCCTGTCCAGTCTATCATCGATGGGCATTTGGGTTGGTTCCAGGTCTTTGCTATTGTAAACTGTGCTGCAATGAACATTCGTGTGAATGTGTCCTTGTAGTAGAATGATTTGTAATCCTATGGATATATATCCAGTAATGGGATTACTGGGTCAAATGGAATTTCTATTTCTAGGTCCTTGAGGAGTAGCCACACTGTCTTCCACAATGGTTGAACTAATTTACACTCCCACCAACAGTGTAAAAGTGTTCCTATTTCTCCACATCCTCTCCAGCATCTGTTGTCTCCAGATTTTTTAATGATTGCCATTCTAATTGGTGTGAGGTGGTATCTCAATGTAGTTTTAATTTGCATTTCTCTAATAACCAGTGACGATGAGCATTTTTTCATATGTTTGTTCGCCTCATGTATGTCTTCTTTTATAAAGTGTCTGTTCATATCCTTTGCCCACTTTTGAATGGGCTTGTTTGTTTTTTTTCTTGTAAATCTGTTTCAGTTCTTTGTAGATTCTGGTTATCAGCCCTTTTTCAGATGGGTAGACTGCAAAAGTTTTTTCCTATTCTGTTGGTTGCCAATTCACTCTAATGACTGTTTCTCTTGCTGTGCAGAAGCTGCAGAGTTTGATTAGGTCCCATTTGTCTATTTTGGCTTTGGTTGCCAGTGCTTTTGGTGTTTTAGTCATGAAGTCCTTGCCTATGCCTATGTCCTGAATGGTTTTGCCTAGATTTTCTTCTAGGGTTTTTATGGTGTTAGGTCTTATGTTTAAGTCTTTAGTCCATCTAGAGTTAATTTTAGTGTAAGTGTCAGGAAGGAGTCCAGTTTCTGCTTTCCGCACATGGCTAGCCAGGTTTCCCAATACCATTTATTAAACAGGGAATCATTTCTCCATTGTTTGTTTTTCTCAGGTTTGTCAAAGATAGGATGGTTGTAGATGTGTTGCCTCCAAGGCCTCTGTTGTGCTCCATTGCTCTGTATCTCTGTTTTGGTACCAGTACCATGCTGTTTTGACTACTGTAGCCTTTTAGTATAGTTTGAAGTCCAGTAATGTGGTGCCCCCCACTTTGTTCTTTTTGCTTAGAATTGACTTGGCTCTGCGGGCTCTCCTTTGGTTTCATATGAAGTTTAAGGTGGTTTTTTCCAGTTCTGTGAAGAAGGTCATTGGTAGCTTGAAGGGGATAGCACTGAATCTGTAAATTACCTTGGGCAGTATGGCCATTTTCACAATATTGATTCTTCCTAAGTTTAAGGTGATTTTTTTTCCAGTTCTGTGAGGAAGTTCAAAAGTTTAATAAGAATTGATATTTTCAAACTACGAAAAACATCAATTCTTATTAAAACTTTGTAAATAGATACTTCTATAATGAACTCAGTAATGACATATTATATATATGTAGCCTTTTTTCTATGTTGTTCTAAAGATAAATTAACACATGTTCTTAATTTCTATAAAGTTATTCATGATGATTTATTAACTTATTATATATATATATATATGAACATTTTCTTTAGAATATTTTTTTCCCTCAAGTTCTGAGGCGTTAGTTGAAACCATTTGTTTACCATTTAAAGGATATTTCATTCTAGTCTGTGCTAGTAAAGGCAAACAAGTTGAAGTTTATAAATAGATTCAAAGAAAAAGCTCTCTCATATTTTATTAGAAAATAAATATAGAACATAATTCAATCAGCATGTTTAATTGTAGTTAATTAATTCTTAATTTGCTGATCTTGGTTTAAGCAGACTACTATATGAAGGTTTCTGCTTCTAGATGAAAAAAAGTCCTGAAATCTTCAATCAGTTCTTTTGCTTAGTCTAACAGGTTCATGATTATGATATCAGTTTAAACTGAGAAACTTGTACCCATAAGTCTTTTTCTTCTACTATAAATTGTTAAGAAAATGCATTGTTCATAAGGCTGCCATTCTTCGGATGTTTTTTTCAGAAGATGAAATTTGTAACCTGCAACTTGTAGCAGCGGCTTTGGGCAGAAACTACCTGCTGATGATATCATTGAATTCTATAATATATGTTTAGCATAAATTTGCTGTAATAACCAACAGTATCAGAGTGGAGGGGGAATGGAGTCCTCTACTGAGGACATACCTGTTTTTTCTTTATGGATTTAGTCATTGATCACCTTGAAATAAGAACATATTGACAACAAGGGCATTGACAAACTTCAAGTTTTAAAAATTTCTTCCCTAATGTCACTTCTTGACAGATAATTTACTTCTGAAATAAAATCCATGAAAAAATCAATTTGACAGTTATTGTGTTAGTCTTTGAGAATACACCTAAGTATGTGCATCAGTTATCTATTGCCACAATGGCATCATAAAACTTAGTGGCTTAAAACAACAGCTATTTATTATTTCTCATGGAACAATAATGATGATCTGGTACAGACTTGGGCTCACGCCAGTGGGTACAACTTCTGTCTTCCCCATGTGACTTCTCATCCTTCAGAGGTTTGCTAGCTTGTTGTCATGTAGATGAGGGTTCTGAAAGAATGGAACGGTAATGTCTCTTGAAACACAGACTTAGAACTGGCACATTATCATTTTCATTGGATTCTATTGGCCAGAGCAATTCACAAGACCAGCTCATAGTCCTAGAGTGGGTGAATAGACTCCACCTCTTGTTGATTAGGGCTGCAAAGTCACATTGCAAAGATATGGATTTAAGGAGGCATTAATTGGCCGTCAATTTACCACATGTGTTTCTAATATGTTTATGTTAATGTAAAAATATATATGTATTTGTATATTTTGAGATTGGATCTTACTCTGTCACATAGGCTGGAGTGCAGTGGCAAAATCATGGCATACTGCAACCTCAGTTTCCTCGGCTCAGGCGATCCTCCCATGTCAGCCACCCATGGTAGCATGTGCCACCATGCCTGGCTAATTTTTCATAGCTGTTTTTATAGAGAAAGGGTTTCAGCTTGTTGCTCAGTCTGTTTTTGAACTCCTGGATTCAAATGATGCACCTGCCTCAGGCTCCTAAAATGCTGAGATAACAGATTTGGAGCCACCACACATGGCTTTATTAATATTTTAGTTGTTATATGTTTAACTTAGGTCAAATTTTTCCTTGATTAGTCACTTCTTTTTACATTTTGAGATTTGATTCACAAGCATGATAAAAGGAATATTTATGTGATAAAAGGAACTTTTTGATATGTAGACAAAATATATTGAAGTCACAGAATGGTCTTTTCTCTGTCAAATTAAAAGCAGACTGTATAATCAAAAATCAGTTTGTCAGTGCAACAAAAATGGTATCATATTATAATTTTATGTTTAAAATATACCACCTATATAATGTTTCATAGTTAAGGATTCACAAGCATTTCTGTTTTATGATTAAGCTCATCAAAATTTACCATTGTCAAAATTTAGTGTATTAGCCTCTTTTCAAACCCATTATTTGTAAGTACAATTTGTTTTTCATCAAGTCTTCTATAAATTGTTCATTTCTATAATTTTTCCATTTGTCTTTAACATTCCAATTATCTAGAGATATAATATTGATCAGAGTTCATCTGTTTCAGACTTAAGATAAAATTCTTTTCTTTTTTAATTGTTATAAAAACCAGAAAGATAACATTCATCATTTTGTAAACATGCTTGCATTTTTTTATATTGTTAATATAATATAGTTCCAATCATTCATATTAACTACAGCTTTTACCCCAAATAAGTAACTCTTCTCTTTCTGTTTCTGTGTTGTCTCTCTCTCTCATACACACATATCCATGTTCTCTCTCTCTCTCTCTCTCTCTCTCTCTGTCTCTCTTCAGTAGAATATTAAAAACTCTGTGACTTTCAAGGCAACTTAGGAGACCAGAAGACTCTAACGACCTAGAGCTGTCACTTTAATAGTACACATTACCCATCACCATACCACCATACATATTCTTTTGTTATTTACATCTTGTTAGGACATGCAACTTTCCTTCACTTTTTGGCTTGGATATTTAACTATTTATATAACAGCCCTCTTTTTTCTTCTGAGAGAAATGAGAAAAAGATGTCAACTCAGAATCTCTTAAATTTCACAGTGGTTCTTGATGCTATGAACAAGCCAGAAGTAATCCTTACCATTTCACCTGCATTCCCACTTGATCTCATGTATTAATGCCCATTCCTAAAATTTGTTATATTAACCAAGCAAAAATCCTCTTAGAATGCAGAGCTGCCTCTTTTCTAAACTATTCAAAATCAGTCTTAATTTGAACAAACAAACACAAAACTTTGTTTCCTGTTCTTCTGCTTTTCTGGCAGCTTTGTTTAACAAGATATCTATCCCTCAGTGTACAAAATGATATATATTGACTCAGTAATTTAAAAATATTTTTGAGAGAATGAAAGAAAGAGAGAGACAATGAGAAAATGAATCAGCCACTGATACAAAAGAGCTACAGTTACAAGAATATTGTACAAGGCTAATTAATTTCCTTTTGCAAAGAGGAAAGGACTTTTTTCCCCCATGTACACACACAGACACTAAGATAATTAGCAGCCTCAGTTATACACATTTAGATATAGGTCAATAATAAATATAAAGCACAATTTGCTGTGCTCCAGTGAATCTCACTGGTTCATTGTAGCTGCTTGGGTGTAGGGAGTTCAGGAAGTCAAAAAGATCTCCAACAAATTCTTCTTATGAAAAATTCTTAATCTGTGGCTGATCTCCATTCTAGTGGGTGCAAAATTTTCTCTTGAATTATATTCAAACTTGAGTTCAAAAATGGTGTTATGCTAGTGTTCAAATGACATACAATATGGAGAATATCAGGAGATAGCAGAAGCTTCAAGAAAAAACTGCAGAAAGACAAATATAAAAAAACAGAACTGGGATTTCCTGCCCTCTACCACCAAACAGAGACTTCATGACTAGGTCAAATAATCAAAATCATACTCAACATTTTAGTTAACCAAGAGAAGAAAAATAATTGCCATGTACAAAACAGAACAAGACTTACTTAAGAATCAACTTAACACAAAAATTCGATAAAACAGACTAAGAAAATAATGCAGAAACAAAGTGAGCATGAGTCAGTGATTCACTCTGAGAGTCAAGAAACTGGGGTCTGAGATTCAGAGCTGTAGGTACAGATCACTTTTGGGGCAAGGCTAAGCCCTGGTGGGTGAATTGACCTGGGCATCTCAGTCAGTGGAACTCGATTTGTGAGAGAGGCAGAAATAAAAACATTAAGAAAAAGAAAGCATTTTTATATGTTAAGAATTGCAAGAGAACTAGACTTTGGAAGACTTTGAAAAAACTGTCTATCATATATAAAACATAACAGGTATATGTATATGTATATATATACACACACACACACATATATATATACATACATATATGTGTATATATATGTGTGTATGTATATATGTGTGTGTATATATATATATATATCTGACACAAGGTCACCAAGATTACAGATATCTAATGATAGAAATCTTTAGTTTCTCAAATGTTAATAGCTGCTAGGGTCACTGTACTAGGGAGTCTCTAGAGGGACAGAACTAATATTAATCAAGTTAATACTTAATAAACTTTCGTATATATATATGTTTTATTTATATATAAAACTAATAAGTTAATAATAAATAGAACTAATAACAATTAAGAATTAGTTCTTAACAGAACTAATCAAGTTAATACTTAATAAACTCCTATATATATATGTTTTATGTATATATAATGTTTTATATATATATGGGAGTTTATTAAGTATTAACTCGCAAGACCACAGTGGGGTTCCATACTAGGCTGCCTACAGGTTGAGGAGCAAGGAGAGCCAGTCAGAGTTCCAAAACTGAAGGATTTGGAGTCTGATGTTTGAGGAGGCATCCAGCATGAGAGAAAGATGCAGACAGGGAGGCTAGGCCAGTCTCTCTTTCTGCATTTTTCTGATTGCTTATATTCTAGCTGTGCTGGCAGCTGATTAGATGGTGCTCACCCAGATTAAGGGTGGGTCTGCCTTTCCCATTCCACTGACTCAGGTGTTAATCTCCTTTGGCAACCCCCTCAAAGACACACCCAGGATCAATACTTTGTTCCTTCATTCCAGTCAAGTTGACACTCACTATTAACCACCACAGTCACCTCTAAGAGTATTGCTGACTGGCCATGGTTTGCAGTATGACCCTTCCCGTCTGCTGATCCTATAAGCCATGATCCTATCACCATAGTACAAAGCCTCTTAATTCAAAGCATTTGGATCAAAGTTACTTTTCAGATGATGTTTGGTTAACAGAATATCAGTGCCAAATAATAAATAATTTAAAATACCCTATAGTTTAAAATAGCTTCTGGGACAGGAAAATTATTTGAACTAACATGCCCTGTCATATGAAAACATTCTAATTTGAAGAGTTGTAGATACACTGACAAATTCACTTTGTTTTGGATATTTTTTTTCTTTAGAAGGTTAATTTCATCCATGTAATACTGATCTTGGCATATTCAACCTTCTTTGGAGAACCTTATTGACATGTCCTGGTGATATCATATATTGAGTTCTATGTACAAGTTGCAATATATTTCCTGTTTCAATGTATTCATCATTGAAAGAATTTAAAACCACAGAAGTGTTAGTTTTTCATATTTTCTATAATAAGAAATTGTTATATTTTATTTTTAGGATAAAAGATACTCCAAGTAAAACTGATAAACTTGACAGTAAAGTTAAAAGAATTGGACCACACATAGAAATCTTCCAAGTGTTCCGAGGAAGGAAAAAATTCATGATTACCAGAAAATTGATTAGAATGATCACCATCATGCAGGCACATGTCAGGGGGTGGCTTGAACGCAAAAGACTGCAAAGAGTAATGACCAAGGTAAGATATGCATCAGATATTATAATGTGTTTAAAATTTTTTATGTAGATTCAATTAAGTAGAATTTTCAATAGTCACCTTGTCAATATGCCTGTGATTTTTTTCTAAGTAAAATTCTGTATACATACTTTTTTTTTTTTTTTGAGATGGAGTTTCACTCTTGTTGCCCAGGCTGGAGTGCAATGGAGTGATCTTGGCTCACTGCAACCTCTGCCTCCTGGGTTCAAGTGATTCTCCTGCCTCAGCCTCCAGAGTAGCTGGGATTACAGGTGTCCACCACTACACCCAGCTAATATTTGGTATGCATACTTTAAGAAAATGTGATGCATAATCTGCTATGATTACAGATTTAGACTGTGCAAAGTTGGAGACTTGGAACAAAAGGCCTCACTTATTCTTAACTCAGGAATTCTGGGATCACCTATTCTTAAACCAGGATATTTTGAAATAACTTTACACTAAAGTTGTTTGTACACTAAAGTTGTTTCTTCTTTGCTATCTGTTCATTTTCTGTCTAGAGCAACTTTCCTTCACTTCCCACACTCCTGGGTACACTTGCAGTGCATAAATGTCCAATTTCAAAAGAATTACACACACATACAAATATCTACCCAACTTTTCATAGATTGCAATCCTGATTTTTAAAATACATAATGCAGAACCATTTTGTCTGCGTGAATGCAGATGAACCTAAATGGGTCTATCTTGGAAAACCTGAGAGAATCTAAAATGTCCTCACCTTGAGTGCTAAAGTTTTACTACTAATAAAAAATTTGAGTAATCAACTATAAATAAAATAGATCAGTAGTGCCCTCTCCATTTCCTTGATCTTCTGAGAAAAGCCTCTAGAATAGACTTGCAGTGGGCATCCTGAACATGTTTCTTTGACAATGTGGTGATACTGTTAGAGTTATTCCATATGCCTATCTCTGGGTATAAATTTATATATGTACTAACTTGTGTAAATTAATATGAATATGAATCACAAATGTAGTTCTGATGATTAAACATGATAATACATGTAAAACTTTGGCAAAAGGTAAACACTCCATATACTTAATCCTGTTATTTTGTAAGGTGGCTGCTATGTCTATTTTGTTGCTGAAGAAACTGAAGCAAATTATTTGCCCAAAGTCAAACAGCGGCTAAGTGACAGAACTAGATTTCAAACTCATATCTGTCTAAGATATTGAAAGAGCCATGATTAAATTAGACTTGAATTTCTCCAAAATGAGAAATGAACTCATTTTCTTACTCTCCCAGTCCTTTCTATTTTGTAACTACCTATATTGATAAACTGTTCTATCATTCATCATTCAAGCCATAAACCTGGATGTCTCCTAGATTCTTTCAACTTTTTCACTCCCACATTCAATTGGTTCCACTTTCATGACATTTGTCGAACTGCCCTTCTTTGTGCTTCTTGCCAGAGTTGCCATTCATTTACTCCTACATGAATAAATGCAATAGTTTCCTAATTGTTCTCCATACCTACAGACCTACTTCCATCAAATCCATTTGCCATGTGCCATATTTGAAAAATTCTACTCATTACCTTATTCCACTTCTTAAAATCTTTTTACAGATCTACATAGTACACATGACCTCTCTATTTTGGCTCTTGCCTTTTGTCCAGCCTCATCATATGATATCCCCGATACATTGTCTATGTTTTAGCAAACTGCAAATCTTGATTGTTTCCTGTTATCTTATGTTTTCATGCTGTTCGCTTCTCTACCTTCCTTATCTTCTGATAAACTCCAATTCATCTTTCAAGATCTTCCTAAACTATATTCACTTACCCTGTGTCTGGCCCATCAAGCAAAGCTGATCTCTCTATCTTTTCTTGTAATTATTGTGTCCAGTTCTTTACATTGTTATCATCTGTTTACATGTTTGACATGAACAGTATCGTTTATATGACTTATTTGGAATTATATACTCTTTATTTTTCTGTTCATAGTACCACAAACTATCTTAACACATAATATATACTCTATCATTTTAACTGTATGTATGTATGATCTATGATTTTTTCTTGTTTATCTCCTTGTTGTATATATATACTTTATAGTTTGGCTAAATAGATTGCAAACTCCATGAAGACAAGTATCTGTCTGTCTTGTTGTTTCTGTATTAGATTGTGAACTCCATGGAGACAAGTATCTGTCTGTCTTGTTTCTGTATTTAAATGCCTAGAATAGTGTTTAATATATAGTAGACACTCAACAAATACCTATTGAGTGGGTGAATTAATATAATTGTAGAAGTTTATCATGGAGCCATAAGAATATCACACCCCCCCACACACATTCTTAAAGTTCTGTCTATACACATTTGATACATTCCATATAATTTAATTATAGCATTTTCTAATATCAGAAAGAACTGTAGAACCATTCATAACCTCTGGGACAGAAATGGATCTAGAAAATTTAGGGAGAAATAATGGGCCAAAGATGAGAGTGAAAAGGAATGATTTGATTGATAAGAAAAATACTAAATTTCTATGTGGAGAGAGAATTTGAGATTAAAAGAATGAGAAGTACTTTTAAAGGATCAGAGCCAATATAAAGTAGATTTTGACTTTTATTTGGTGATAAAATTTGTTATGGTCATTGATTTTTTTTTTTTATTCCATCATTGGCATGATGCTTTGTCTGTTAGATGATTGCTTTGTTGATGTGGTTAAAGTTGTTTTGCCTACTGTCAAAATCCTAGCGTGACAGGCCTGTAATGCAGTTGATAGTAAGTTTCCTGGACTGTGCCTATGTGAAGGGTTGCTGTTGGGGGAATTCTTGATAACTTTCTGCTCTAGAGGCTTCATAGCAAATCACTGGATAATTGTCAGCACTGTGGCAGTCCCTCCACTGGGAGACTTCCATAGTCATATTGCTTTACTGCCACTTCAGAGTTTGTTGTTGTGGACAGTGTCTGCTAGAAGTTTGAGATTACTCAAGAGACTGCATAATTTCCACCATTTCCTATGAAAAATGTAGTTTGGAATTCTTTGGAAATAATAAAGCAGCATCAAATTTTCTTACCAGTAATATAGCAAAAGATCACAGAGATTGCTCTATTTTAATATGAATATTTTTTCCACAATTCAAAATGTCCTTTTCCTTTAAAAATTTTTGTGTTGTTTGCATGTGTTTTGGTATAAATAATAATGATACTAAAAATCATAAAGACCCAAAAGAGGGTACATTCCTCAATGTAATGCTTCTAGAACCTTACTTAATTTCAATATTTTCCTCTAAATATTTATAATTTTAAAGTTTTAATCCTAAATTAAATATACTCCATTGCTATTGGCTAAAAATATTGAAATTCCAGGATATTTGAATCATTGATGGCTACAATAATAAAAAATGTTTGAAATTGGCTTTTAATAAATATTTGTTGAATAAGTAAATTTGGAACAGTCTTGGAGAATCTGAGTTTTAGTATTACCAAAGCAATATCTTATACATAACTCAATGGTCTTCAATATTTTGGATGTTATAGACTTGTTTGAAACTTTGATAAAGTAGGAATTTCCTATCATCTTAAAAGAACAAAACAGAAATAATAACAAAATCTGAAACTATTCATGGACATGTCACCTTGTATAATAGCAATCCTCAACCTTTATGGTGCCAGAGACCAGTTTCATGGAAGACAATTTTTCCGTGGACCAGGGCAGGAGCAGGGATGTTTTCAGGTTAAAACTGCCCTACTTCAGATCATCAGGCATTAGAGTCTCATAAAGAAAGCACAACCTAAATCCCTGACATGTGCAGTTCACAATAGGATTCTTTCCCCTATGAGAATCAAATGTTTCCACTGATCTGACAGGAGAAGGAGCTCAGGTGGTAATGCTCGCTCACCTACCGTTCACCTCCTGCTGTGCAGCCTGGTTCCCAACAGGCCACAGACCAATTGGTCTGTGGCCCAGGGGTTTGGGATTCCTGTTGTGTAGAAAAGTTTTATTAAATAACATCATGTGTACTAACACAAGTACCTGGAAACCTATTTTCATTTATTCAATAACATATGTGTTTTTAAATTTGATAATAGTTACTATATACTGACACCAATTTCCTTCCTTTTGTGTGAAGAGCATACATAGTCTAGTGAGCAATGTAGACAACTAAAAGAAGTCTTAGATATCATTAGAGCATTTAGAAAGGCCATTTAAACCCAAGTGTGTTGGTGTGGCAACTGGTTAAGATCAATAAACTGAGATCTGGAGGGTGAGGTGTAACTTTATTTTGTCAGGTAGACTGGAAGGCTGAGAGGCACAGGAAAGACAGTCTCAATGAGCTTAGGTTACCTAATTACATTTTGGGGGCTGGGACATATTTGAGAGGACAATAAAGGAAGCTGATGTTAGGAATCAGATTAATCATGCTCTTAAAAACTTTACTAAGGAGTTTATACTTGGTTTCTGAGAGTGGATGCCTTTAAAGGAGATCAGTGACATGAATAGATTTGTATTTTAGAAAAATAACTGACTTTGGACAATGATTTGGGAGGAGAGGGTGACAAAATGGAGGGAGAACAACTAGTATGCTTTTTCGATCAACCAGTGCATGGTGGTGATAGGACTTTGGGTTTGGTTGTATTTGGAGATAAGGAAGAGGGTAGAGTCAAGAATGATTCCCAGGTTCTTGTCTTGAGAAATCTGGTGTATGGTTGAGAAATGGAGAATTTAAAGGGAAGGGCAGGCAGGAGGGAGCAGAAGAAAGGAACAAACATTGAGTCCAATTTGCAGCACTGAGTTTTTAACACTGAGTCCCAATTTTCAACACTGAGTTTAAATCTTCTGTGGGAAACCCTTGGGATGTCTGGGAAGCAGTTGAGTATATGGGTCCAAAATTCAGAAGAGGATTAGGTAATATAGAAAGACTTGGGATTCATCAGTAGTTCTTAAAGTCTTTTCACTGAGGAAGAATATAAAACCCTCTCACGCATAAAAGTGCCTCATTTTGGCCACAAATCTCATCATGTGTCTGAGAACGCTCTTCCCCCAGGTGATGCTCCTCTACTTCATTCAGGTCTCTGCTCATTGTCACATTATTGAAAAACTGTCCCATACTAACCTGTACAAAATAACTCTCACTCCAGTCACTCCCTGTCACTTTAAAAACACTTTATTGTTCTTCATGGCACTTACTGCCACCTAACATATATTTGTTTATTAGATTATTGCTCCTTTCACTAAAAAGTAAGCCCCTGAAAACAGAACTTTTATCTTTCCTGTTCTTTAATCTACTCATATGGTCTTGAACATTCTTGGCACATATTAGAAACCTAATGCATGTTTTTAATAAATTATTTTCAAGAGTGTGAAGGATGTATAACAGCATTTGGGGGCTAGGAGGGATGTGAAATTTGAGAAACCTCTTCTAAATATGTTGATGCAGCTCTCTGACCAAGGATGCCCTCCTTGAAACCGGCCATGACCCATGGATGTGAGAATCATCATTAGTGATACTAACTGGAGCCATGAGAGTCAATGTCATTGTCATTGTCTAGGGAGAATATATAGAATAAAGAGAGAATCATATAAAGAAAAGATTGAGAAAGACTGGTTAGTGTTTAAGGGGAAGCAGAAGATGAGTATTCCACAAACACTAAAGCAGTAAATAGTGAGGTAAGAAGAAAACCAGAATATGTTAGATCAAGGAATTGAAAGGCAGTACAAGGAAGAGGGTTAGGTGCATAGTCTCCAGTGCTGCTAGACAGAATTTTCTGAGTTTAGTAACAATAAGTTCATGCAGTGAAAACATCTGAAGTAGATAAACTGAGACATGATGAGGTTTAGAGAAGGATTGTTTAGCATACTTAAGAAATATTTAAGTATGCTAAAATATTCATTGGAAAAAGCCAGTAAAAGAAAAGGTTGTCAATATAAGAAAGATGAAGATAATCCATATTATAAGGTCTTTAACAGGATCAGCGTTAAGTGAGAGGAAACGTATTTCTCCATTGTTGCGAGAGAAGATGTTGTGTAGATGCAGCTAAGTGTTTAGATTTGGTGCTGCAAAGTTGAGATTACAATAAACCAATCGTTTTGTCTCCCTTTGTGAAGTAAAGAATTAGGCCATTTTCTGAGAGTAAGCATTTAGATGAGTTTGAATGTTTGAGGAGATTGAGGTAATACAGAAAATGGTAGAGAGATGTCTTAAAAAGCTTACGTGAAATTCCAGGCCACTTTGAGAATCTCATTGAGGTTAGTGATCAAGAATTGGAGTAGTATCATTTCTCCAGGGTGTATAATTTTCTTTAGTAATTATGAAAAATGAGGCATAGAGATGTAACATAGTTACCCAGAGTTAGACATCTAACAAGTGACATAGTTGAGAATCAAACATAAGTTTGTCTGGCTCCAGGGCACTGTAAAACATGAGGTACCAGCAGTGTCCAGTCATTGCAACTGGTGGAGTCTTTTCTCACGTCAGGCTCAAAATGAACATTGGAGTTTCCTGCCAAAAACCAAGGCTAGATAACACTCCCACCTGGTGCTAACAGAGCTAATCCAGGTGAGCTTACATCAGAGACGTGAAGCCAAGAACCACAGTCTATAGAGAAGCACCCTTTCTATGGCAATCAGGAGCTGCTCTTTAATATTTTGAAGAGCATGCACAGGGAAAACAATATATTATTATTTATATTTAATGATAAAGTTGATCAAGAATGTATATTTAATAGTTTCTATGCTGAGCATTTAGACATAGAGTGATTGAAGCATATGCTTCAGGTAGTAGTAAAAATAATCACTTTGACTCAGATCAAAATGGGGTACAGCAAGCAACAGGGACACAGAGGAGAGGCCTGAAAAAAGAGCAACAGGAATCAAACCTAGGAGAGACACATGCCCAGTAGCTCTCCATGGATACGGTCTTCACTAGTTTCTTAGTGAGTGGGGAAGGGACTATAAGGATCACAATGTATGTTATTTATGGATTGCACATTTGTAAGTGTGTGTTTATGTGTATGTGCTTGAGATAATTATTTATAATATTCACTTGTTATTTCACTGTGTATAGGTTTAGCCATTTAAAAACATTTTTCCTTTTGTTTTTATAAGGTTTTCAAATAAAGCCTTTTTTTTTCATATTTTCATACCTAAATGATTAGACAAGGTTAGACTTCAATCAGTAAATGTGGTCAGGATATCTTATGGGTCTATAGCATCTTTATTCAGAGTTAAAAAGTCAAACTAGCAAAATATTTGCTGAAATATGACACAAAGTTTTAAAAAGCCTAACATATAAAAATCTCTCACAAACTGATAAGAAACACAGTAACAGAAATTAAGTCCCACTGAGTGTCATATGATGGTGGAATTCTCCAAACAATGAATAAATTACTTAAAAAAAGCCATGACCATATCAAGCAAAAGCAAATTGAAATACATACTAGAAAATCTTATTAAGCGTTGATAAGTATAATACATGTGTCCATTAAATTAATATAAATTAGAATATTATAATCAGTAATTTGCAGTAACTTTTATATTACAATATTGCTGTTGTAAGTAGAAATTTGTTTATATTGTTTACTGAGAACAGCATGGAAAAAAAAAGTAAGTAGAAATTTATACTTTTTTTCTGATAAATTCTACCTTGAGAAATATTTAGAATTATAGTAAAAGATTTACCTACTGAGCTGTACTAGCACAATAGCTGAGGCATATTTCCATGCAAAGGCTGGTAGGGACACTCCCTGTAATAAAAACCACATGGATGGACCATTGTCGTTTTCTCTGGCTCAACTTCCTAACCATGAAACGCCCTCGGTAACCTTGCAAATGCCTGAGATCTGAAAAGAGCTCCCTTACAAGATAGGTTGTGTTCCTCAAAAGAGTTATTACATTCTGAGGAAAAGGCACTCAAATTGAAGTTGGTAGCTGCCCAATGCCCCTCCTCTTCTTGGAAGTATCATCTGTCCAAGCAGCACATTCCAAGAGGGAACTTTTCTACTCAGGTTTTAAAGATACAGTCAAAACACTGCTTGATTTTTAATTACAAGCAAAAGAAATCCACCTATAGATTTAAGCAGAAAGTTGTTGAGTAGGATATTGTACAGAGGTTTCGAGAACTAAGTTCAAAAACCGAAAGGAATAGCAAAGGCTGGGTAGCTCCCAGTAATCCAGCCAAATTCTACACAACAAGACTCTGATGTAGATACTGAATCCTGGGTGTTTCTGCCTCTACAAATGCTGCCCTTGAAAAATGTATATTGCTGCTACAGTTACTCTCTCACACAAATAGATTTCCCAGGATCTACTCTTAAAAGTATTATTTGTTTCCATTCAAAGTTTAGGATTGGTGCAGGCAATGGGTAAAGCTCACATGTCTGCATCCTAGCAACAGAAGAGGTGTGAGTCATAAGTATCTGACTTTTGGTTTCAAATGATAGGAAGTGGGTTCTGCCTCCCACTAAGATTTATATGTAGGGAATGTGCCAAAGTGCGACCAATTTATTATTATTATTTTTAAGACAAAAGCCTATTGAACAAAAGGCAAATTAAAAATACACACTGAGGCCAGGCAGGGTGGCTCACACATGTAATACCAGCACTTTGGGAGGTTGAGATGGGTGGATCACCTGAGGTCAGGAGTTTAAAACCAGCCTGGCCAACATGGTGAAACCCCATCTCTACTAAAAATACAAGAAATATCTGGGCATGGTGGCTGGTGCCTGTAATCCCAGCTACTCAAGAGGCTGAGGCAGGAAATCTTTTGAGCTCTAGAGGTGGAGATTGTAGTGAACCAAGATCACACCATTGCACTCCAGCCTGGATGACAGGGAGAAACTCTGTTTCAAAAAAACCAACCAACCAACCAACCAAACACATTGAAAAATGTTATTAAATTAGCAAACATCCAGAATCTGCCATCAGATGGAAGGAGAAAGAAGAAGATGAATGTAGTAAAATTAAGATAATTTATTTTTCATTCACGTAAATAAAAAATATTATTTCACATAAATGGAAAATAACATGACAGCAACAAGAAAAATAATATGTAATATGAAATATGCTAGGAAAGAAACAAAACAAAATCTTGTAGAATGGGTGAAAATATGGCTGAGTACTACGGCTCATGCCTATACTCCCAGCAGTTTGGGAGGCCAAAGTGGGCAGATCACAAGATCAGGAGATCAAGACCATCCTGGCCAATATGGTGAAACCCCCATATCTACTAAAAATACAGAAATTAGCTGGGTATGGTGGTGTGTGCCTGTAGTCTCAACTACTCGGGAGGCTGAGGCAGGAGAATTGCTTGAACATGAGAGGCAGAGGTTGCAGTGAGTCAAGATCATGCCACTGCACTCCAGCCTGGCAAGAGCAAGACTCTTATAAATAAATAAATAAATAAATAAATAAATAAATAAATAAATAAATGGTTGAAAACACTAAATTGAAAGGAATATAAAGTATAATAGGTGGGTTCTGGAATGTCTCTATGCTGGTTTCAAAACAAATTCTACAACTTACTAGCTATGGAGCCTTGGGAAAGTTATTTAAATATTTTCTGCTTCAGATTTTTTGCATTTATAAAATGGCATGCAAAATACATTAAAGGAAAGCTGACTCAGCAGAAAATGTGTAAATGTAAATATATTCCTAAACAAACAAGAAATAATGAAAATTTTTAAAAATTAAGCCTTTAAGAAGTCAAGAACGAAAAAAAATAAATCTAAATATTATTTAGAAAGAAAGAAATTAATAAAAATATATACAGAAATTAATAAACCAGAAAGTGTAAAATGTTAAAATAATTGACTTGTTAACTAAAAGGAAATGGATATCTAGAAAATAAAAACAAATATAAAATAGGTAAATTTTTAAAACTTTAATTATAAAAACTGTTCTGGTGAAATGTTGAAAATGCATACACAGAAGAATGTAGTCACAGGTAAACTAATAAAACAAAATTTGCACATATGCTGAAAAGGGTTAATTTATTTAATATTCAAAGAGATATTTAGAAATCAACAAAAAATACTTAAAAAGTCCAATGAAAAATAGGTAAAAACCACGAATGTACAGTTTCCAAAGGAAATAACAGACAAAGATTCGATTAACACCTTAGTAAGACTATGTCATTTCTGGCAGAGTGGGCTACACCAGTATAGAAAGTGTCTATAAAAAAGCCAATATTGGAGCCTCTATTCTATGAGAAGTGTGAATATATAACGATAAGGCAATTCATAATGGAAATCTTTGAACTTCAGGGAGATGATGTTACTCTACAATGCATATATTTAACCAAACTAGGCAATAAACAATACATACACCCATAATTTAAGAAACTGGGTGAAATAGACTAAATGAAAGTGGCAAAGTCAAATTAAATATAAATACCAGAAATATATAAGGAGCTTTTCTGTCTTTGTAGGCTTTGTATCATGGACCGGATGTGAAAGCAGTTATTAACATGTATAGCAGACTAATCCACCGTGTTCGACATCGACATGGTCTTTGGAGGACAAGACAAATTGTCAACTTAGCAGAGCTGGAGGAATGGATGGACCGAAAAAAATGTAAGTGATGCAGATACTTCTGGTTTGAATTTAAGCTTGGAGTTAGTTTAACCATTGAAATTTTACATATAATTATCTGTAGAAAGCAAAGGTAGATTATATTTTATATTGCTGTAAACAATTTGCATTTTAAGTTAGCGTGTTGTATATTTGAATTACTTTATTAGCATTCTCTGCAAGTAACAGAAAACTCATTCTAGCTAACTAAAGCAAAGAGGAAATTTAATGGGAGAGTATTGCAAAGATAGTTAAAGAATCAGATTTCAGACTGAATATGAAACATAACTGCTTCAGAGATCTAGGAAACAGGAAATAAGGGACAATGTCGATTTGTCTCTTGGGGATAGATAAGCCCTACCACTTAAAGACTCTTCGTTCCTATGCTTTAAATTCATATTCCAGGGAGACAGTAACTGAGACCCTATAGCTTGAGTCAAAAATCCAACACTTTGCAGTGGGGGTAAGGAATCTTGCTTGAGAATTGCACAGAAAGTGTGTTCGTTGGAGGAGGGATAGCTGCACAAAGGAAAAGTATTTATATCAGGACAGTAGTTAATGGACACTGAGCATACTGAATAACACATTGCTTATTAATATTAGAATTCTATTCACAGAACAAATTCTCCAATTTATATTTTAATTTTCAGAGATCCCAGTTTATATTTATATTGAATGAATTCAGTATTGCTTAGGATTAGGATAGATTATTAGGGCCAGTTTCTTGACTAAAAAATTGATACAAGTGAATTATACTTAAAAAGAATCATTTTCTTACTGCTTTATAAGGTAAAAATGTGAAAAATTTGGTTGTCTCACTTAGTCATACAGTGTTTATTTTACATTTAAGACTGTAAGTTTCATGACAGGGAACTTACAGATGGAAAGACAAGAAGATGAAAGAACAAGAAAGCAAGAGAAAGCGAGAGAGGTGGAGAAGGAGGAAGATCCTTCTCCCATTAGGAAGCTACTTAGACTCCTTTTACTTACAGAATTGAGAGAGAGACAGAGAGAGAGAGATAGTGAGAGAGTCATATATATTTATCAGTAAATACTCACTATCTAGAAAATGCCCGGTTTACAAGAAGGGCTAAAAAATATTTGTTAAAATGATATTTTTAAATTGTTTATTAGTTTTGACAAAATTATGTGCCAAAAGCTATTTACAGATAACTGGAACTCTTTGAGTTAGAATAATTTCTTTTCTGTGGTTAGAGGTAGAGGCAGGAAGAGAGAGAGGAGAAAGAGAGAAAAGAGGGAGCATGATTTTTGTATATAAGTCAGAGGTTGCTAAATCAATTAACCCAGCCAAGGGCCAACAGCCTGGTTTCTAGAGAAAAGAGCAGAAAGAGCAAAGTGTTGGAGAGATGGAAAGACAGGAAGAAAGAACAAGAAAGCAAGAGAGAGAGAAAGGCAGAGAAAGAGAAAAATCCTTCTCCCATTATGAGGCTACTTAGATTCCTTTTACTTATAGAACTGAGATCTATATATATATATATATATATATATATATATACACACACACACACACACACACACAGAGAGAGAGAGAGAGAGAGAGAGAGAGTGTATGTGTGTGTGTGTGTGTGTCAGATTTTAAGACCTTTGCCCATAAACTCTCCATACCACTAGTACAAAATTCAGGAAGATCTTAGTACTTTTTTATGGTTAGTAGTTTATATTACATAATCTAATATGAATGTGCCAATTTTATACTATTTATCAAAATATATGCTTTACAGTTATTTTACTGACAACCTTTTCTTTTCCATCCACTTTAATTTTAAGCTTCTGACTTCCAAATCACATATTCTTTTCAAAAAGCTCCTATTATTTTACTCAGTCTTCTCTTCATACCCCAAACTATCACTAAATTCATTTTTATTCTTATAGACTGTTGCTTATTTTTCATAGCTTTACTTTCTTTCCATGACTTCTCAGTTTGTAACTGCAGATTTCAATATTTTTGCATCCTAAAATATCCCCTCATTTTGAAAAAAATAGTTACCGTGATTTCTGTTTTCCAGCCTGAACTCTGATGCTTTCTAGCTGAGAAGCTTTTTCAGTAAAGCTCTTGTAGAAAGTGAGTGTTAAGCCAACTAGATTATGAGGAAAGACGGTTCTAAGCAGAGGGAGCAGCAAGCACAAAGGCCTTAATTTGGAGGCAGCTAGTCTTAGAGGAAGCCAGGAGACTAATATTACTGGAATAAAGTTTTGAGTTGAGAGCAGAGTAAAATGAAATTGTAAGGGTAGTGGGGAGTGCAGGTTGTGTCAAGCTTTATAGACCATTGCATTTTACCTTGAGAGAACTGGGAAGCCTTTGGAGGACTGGGAACAGAGGACTATGAAGCAACTTGTGTTGCAGATATCACTCTGGTAATTTTGTTGAGAATAGGCTAACATGAGGCAAAAACAGAATAAAGGAGTCCAATTAGAACAGATGGTGCTCTAATATAGGAGCTGAACAGTAGAACAGAATTTGGCAAATGAATAATTTAAAGAATTACCAACCAAAACATCCATTTACATTGAGGGGTAACTCAACAGAGACATAATTTGCAAGTTCTAATTTATCTTCATGTTACTTAGAAAATTCCTTCCATCCTTTCTTCATCCATGTGTTGATGGCTAATTGGTTGATGATACTTGGCAGATATCTATACACCTTTTAAAGCATCTTTCAATAATCAGAAAATTTCATTAATTTTCATGATTTAAATTTTATATTTACCCTAAATATATCATCCTTGAATAATAATTCTTCTAGCATGTTGCTGAAAGTTTGCTCATACGGCATAATTTACAGGTTAAGGGCACTGTTCTCAATACTGTTTCAAAGACATAATATTAATAGGTATGCCAATATTATCTTTTGAGAAACATATAAAACTGATTAATTCAAGGAAAAACTAATAAAGCTCTATATACTTTTTCAAGGAGAAATACATTTACTTAATCAAAAAAGTGAAAGGTGACATTATTTTTGTTTTAGTTTAGAATCAGACTCTGAGACAAGAATTCAAGTACAATTAATTTTTTTGAGAGTTAATCCTAGGCAATACTGTTGATCAAATGGAGAAAGGAGACAGACGGAAAGGAGTCAAAAGAGAGTCCAGTATCAAGCAAATTACTATGTGGACTACTAAAGCCTAATTCCTCTAGGTAACTAAGAAAAAACAGTGTAAACAACTTGCCTTTAGTGCTGGGTCTATATCAACCAGCTCCCCTGAGTCAGTGGTTGAGGTCCACTCCAAAGGGGGTCTTAGTTTCCTTTGTGCCTGGCTTGCTGCGCAGGTGGGCTGAGTAAATGCCTGCAGCCAGAGGGAGCCCTTAGGCAATGGAATGAGGATGCTGGCAATTGAAAGTCAAGTTAGCATACCCAGAAATAAGGGACATGGAGATATAGATGGGGCACTGAAAGAAACGATCTAGTTTGCTTACTTCAAAAGAGACAAACAGTCATAAATATAGTAAATATAAATTTCCATTTATTTTACTGCTGTGTTTCAGGATCTCAAATAGCTCTTCATATTTAGACAGTCATTAAATATGTCTTTAATTTGTTGACATCTCATGGTTATCTCCCTCAACAAAATGAAGGAATGAATGGAAAAACTGAAATCCATGTGGTTGAGTACCAGGATGATAAAACTTCTATTAGAAACCACCCTGGTGCCCTTTGTCATTGGCAGCAAGAGCTAAACCTGTGAACAGCCCCTGACATCCTGTAAATACTGACTTATTCAATCAGCTTCATGGGGTTAAATGTAACATTTCAAAGTAGACACTCAGTGTCACTTTTTTGAAAAAAAAAATTATTTATGGAAAACTACACTTATAAAATATATGCATCAGTTCTCTTTGTTGTTATCTAACTCCTTTCTAATGTCACACTGAATGAGCAAAAACTGGAAGCATTCCCTTTGAAATCTGGCACTAGACAAGGATGCCCTTTCTTACCACTCCTATTCAATATAGTATTGGAAGTTCTGGCCAAAGTAATCAGGCAAGTAAAAGAAATAAAGTGTATTCAATTAGGAAAGGAGGAAGTCAAATCATCTCTATTTGCAGACGACATGATTGTATATTTAGAAGACCCTATCCTCTTAGCCCAAAATCTGCTGAAACTGATAAGCAACTTCAGCAAAGTCTCAGGATACAAAATCAATGTGCAAAAATCAGAAGCATTCCTATACACCAATAACAGACTTAAAGCGAGCCAAATCAAGAACAAACTGCCATTCATAATTGCTACAAAGAGAATAAAATACCTAGGAATACAACTAATGAAGGATGTAAAGGACCTCTTCAAGGAGAACTACAAACCACTGCTCAAGGAAATAAGAGAGGACACAAAGAGATGGAGAAACATTGTGTGCTCATGGTTAGGAAGAATCAATATCATGAAAATGGCCATAGGACCCAAAGTAATTTATAGATTCACTATCCCCATCAAGCTACCAATGACCTTCTTCACCAGACTGGAAAAAAAACACTTTAAAATTCATATGGAACCAAAAGAGAGCCCACAGAGCCACGTCAATTCTAAGCAAAAAGAACAAAGCTGGAGGCATCACGTTACCTGACTTCAAACTATACTACAAGGCTATGGTTATCAAAACAGCATGGTACTGGTACCAAAACAGAGATATAGACTAATGGAACAGAACAGAGGCCTTCGAGGCAATGCCACACATCTACAGCCATCTGATTTTTGACAAATGTAACAAAAGTAAGCAATGGGGAAAGGATTCCCGGTTACTAAATGATGTTGGGAAAACTGGCTAGCCGTGTGCAGAAAGCAGAAACTGGACCCCTTCCTGACACTTACACTAAAATTAACTCCAGATGGATTAAAGACTTAAGAATAAGACCTAACATAAAAACCCTAGAAGAAAACCTAGGCAAAATCACTCAGGAGATAGGCATAGGCAAGGACTTCATGACTAAAACACCAAAAGCACTGGCAACAAAAGCTAAAATAGACAAATTGGATCTAATTAAACTCTAGAGCTTCTGTACAGCAAAAGAAACAATCATTAGAGTGAACCAGCAACCAACAGAATGGGAAAAGATTTTTGCAATCTACCCATCTGACAAAGGACTTATATCCAAAATCTACAAAGAACTAAAACAGACTTACAAGAAAAAAACAAATAAATCCATTCAAAAGTGGGCAAATTCGATATGAACAGATACTTTTCAAAAGAAAACCTATATGAGGCCAACAAACATGAAAGAATGCTCATCATCACTGGTCATTCGAGAAATGCACATCAAAACTACATTGAGATACCATCTCATGCTAGTTAGAATGGTGATCATTAAAACATCTGGAGACAACAGATGCTGGAGAGGGTGTGGAGAAATAGGAACACTTTTATACTGTTGGTGGGAGTGTAAATTAGTTCAACCATTGTGGAAAGACAGTGTGGTGATTCCTCAAGGACCTAGAAATAGAAATTTCATTTGACCTAGCAATCCCAGTACTGGGTGTATACCCAAATGATTACAGATTGTTCTATTATAAAGACACACACACACATATGTTCATTGCAGCACTGTTTACAATAAAAAAGACTTGGAACCAACCCAAATGCCCATCAATGATAGACTGGACAGGGAAAATGTAGCACATATACACCATGGAATATTATGCAGCCATCAAAAACGATGAGTTCGTGTCCTTTGCAGGGACATGGATGAATCTGGAAACTGTCATTCTCAGCTAACTGACACCAGAACAGATAATCAAACACTGCATGTTCTCACTCATAGGTGGGTGTTGAACAATTAGAACACATGGACACAGGGAGGGGAGCATCATACACTGAGGTCTGTTGTGAGGGACTAGGGGAGGGACAGTTGGGGGGTAGGGATTTGGGGAAGGATAACATGGGGAGAAAAGCCATATATAGGTGATGGGGAGGAAAGCAGCAAACCACATTGCCATGTATGTTCCTATGCAACAATCCTGCATGTTCTTTACATGTACCCCAGAACCTAAAATGCAATAAATATATATATACCTGAAAGTAGAATACATGAAATTAGTGAGCAAAAAGTATACATTGCTCCCAATTCGGGGGCAACTTAAGAAATAGAATAAGCCATCCAAAGTGGAATTACCAATGTCAGTAGTTAGAATATGCGTAAAAGCCAAAAGGAGATTAAAAGATTAGAGGAGCTAATAAACAATGAGGAGTTAAATGGATCAGTAGGAGTCAGGTTCCCCGAAGTCCTGGAATGAAAGCTATGTCTTATGATATGGTTGAGTTTACATTGTAGGATTTATGGTCAATTGTCATGAAACCAGTATAGAAGATACCAGTATTCATCTTGGGGATTCAAGTAAAAGTTTCACTACTGTGGAATGTGAGGAGAGAGAATCATGCACACTTCCTTCTACTGTTTGCCAGAAGGTTGACATAGTGCTAGTCTAATCATGGAGAGTTACTGGTAGACATGAAAATAAATCTGGAGTTAAAGTTTTTTATTTAATATATTTTTTAAAAGAAAATATTTTCATTTACATTTTTGTCCTTTTAGTCTATGAAATAATGTTTGCTAAGAGAGAAAATTGGCAAAAAATAGAAAGAGGAGAGCTACCCAGTTTCTTCAGTGACTGTGGTCATTTCCCAACTCAGAAACAAATTGATGATACTTGGGACCTGGTCCATCAAGGTGAGTGGTTTCTCATTTCTTCTTCTTTTATTTTTTCTTTCTTTTCCTTTCCACTTCCTTCTTTTCTCTCTGCCAGCTTTTCTCAGTTGTTCTCTTCTTTTCTTCATTCCTTCTCTTACTTTTACTAAACTTGTTTATAAGTCCTTTTCCTCAAATTTCTTTGTATGTGATCTTAATATATGTGAAGGAAAATATGTGAAAAGTAAGTTAAAAGAAGTTAATACAATATAGATTTTTGGAGGGAGATGGAAGAGATGGTTTTCATTTTCATAGCTTTTAAGTATTTTTGATATAAAGTAAGTTACATCAAACTGAGTATATTTTAAACTATTATATTTTAAATACTGACACTAGGAGGGTTTCTCCTGGATAATTAGATTTGATACTGGAGAACATAATTCAGTTAAAATATATAAACATTGTAAGCTATTTCAATACAATAGACTGTCACAGAAAATCATTTCTGAATAGTATATAAAAATATTGTTTACAAAAATTTTAATAATTTAAATGGAGCAGGATTTCTGTCTTCACTAAAGACTAATAAGGGGATGTAAAGTGTCACAAAGTCATGAAAAAATATCAATAAATTTTCCTTTAATTTTTTAAGATTCTTCTCAGCTTTTCTGTCTTTCCTCCCCAGCTTTACTGAAGTATAATTGACAAATTAAAATGGTTTATATTAAAGATGTAATGTGATAATTTGAGATACATATTCATTGTGTAATGACCACCACAACCAAATTAATCATATATCCATCACCATCCATGGTCACCGTGTTTGTGTGAGTGTGAGCGCATGGTGAGGATGTGTAAGATCTATTCTTCTAGCCTATTTCAGGTAGTCAATACAGTATTAACTACAGTCACCATGCTGTACATTAGATACTTAGAAGTTATTTGTCTTTCAAACTGAATGTTTGTATGTTTTGACCAACATCTCCTTAATTCCCTCCAACCCTCAGCCCTGGCAACTGCTATCCTATTCTATGTTTTTATATTAACTTTAATAGATTCCACATATAAGTGAGACTATACAGTATTTGTATCACCATATCTGGCTTATTTAACCTAGCATAATGTCTTCCAAGTTCATCTTCATTAAAACAAATGACAAAATTTCCTTAGTTTTCAAGGCTGAATAGTCTTCTATTGTGTATAATACCAAATTTTCTTTATCCATTCATCTGTTGATGGGCACTTACATTGCTTTCTTAACTTGGCTATTGTGAATAATGCAGCAAGGGGGTACAGATACCTCTTTAACAAAATAATTTCATTTCTTTGGATATATACCCAGTTGTAGGAGTGTTGAATCTTATGGTAGTTCTATTTTTAATTGTTTATGGAAATTCCATATTGTTTTACGTAATGGGTATACTAATCTACATTCTATTAACAGTGTACAAGGATTCCCTTTTCTCCACATCTTTGCCAATACTTGCTATCTCTTGTCTTTTTAATAATAGTTATAATACTAAGTGTGAGGTAATATCTCATTGGCATTTTGACTTACATTTCCCTGATGATCATATACCTCTTGGCCATTTGCATATCTTCTTTGGAAAAATGTTTATTCAGGTTTGTTGGCCATTTTTGAAATACATTATTTGGGAGGTTTTGCTATTAAGTTGTATGCTTATCATTTTAAATACTAATTCTTTACCAGGTATATGGTTTGCAAATATTTTCTCCCATTCTGTGAGTTCTCTTTTCATTTTGTTGATTGTGTTTGTGGATTATTTGTTCTTTTTGCTGTTGAATTGTTTCATTATTATTATTATTATTATTATTATTATAATACTTTAAGTTCTGGGATACATATGCAGAATGCGCAGGTTTGTTACATAAGTATACACATGTCATGGTGGTTTGCTGCATCCATCAACTTGCCATCTACATTAGATATTTTTCCAAATGCTCTCTCTTCCCTAGCCCCCCATGCCCTGACAGGCCCCAATGTGTGATGTTTCCTTCTCCGTGTCCATGTGTTCTCATTGCTCAACTACCACTTATGAGTGAGAACATGCGGTGTTTGTTTTTCTGTTCTGGTGTTAGTTTGTTGAGAATTATGGTTTCCAGTTTCATCCACGTCCCTGAAAGGACATTAACTTATCATTTTTTATGGCTGCATAGTATTCCATGGGGTGGATGTGCCAGAGTCTATCACTGATGAGCATTTGGGTTGGTTCCAAGTCTGCGCTATTGTAAACAGTGCTGCAATAAACATACATGTGCATGTGTCTTTATAGTTGAATGATTTATAATCCTTTGGGTTATACTTAGTAATGGGATTACTAGGTCAAATGGTATTTCTAGTTCTAGATCCTTGAGGAATCACTGCACTGTCTTCCACAATGATTGAACTAATGTAGGTAAACGAATTTACACTCCCACCAACAGTGTAGAAGTGTTTCTATTTTTCCACATCCTCACCAGCATCTGTTGTTTGCTGAGTTTTTAATGATTGCCATTCTAACTGGCGTGAGATTGTATCTCAATGTGGTTTTCATTTGCATTTCTTTAATGACCAGTGATGATGAGCTTTTTTCATGTTTGTTGGCTGCATAAATGTCTTCTTTAGAGAAAGGACTGCTCATATCCTTTGCCTACTTTTTGATGGGATTGTTTGTTTTTTTCTTGTAAATTTGTTTAAGCCCCTTATAGATTCTGGATATTAGCTCTTTGTCAGATGGATAGATTGCAAAAATTTTCTCTCATTCTCTAGGTTGTTTGCTCACTCTGATGATAGTTTCTTTTGCTATGCAGAAGCTCTTATTTTAATTAGATCTTTTTGTCTATTTTGGCTTTTGTTGCCATTGTTTTTGGTGTTTTGGTCATGAAGTCTTTGCCCATGCCTATGTCCTGAAGGATATTGCCTAGATTCTCTTCTAGGGTTTTAAGGGTGGTACGTATTATGTTTAAGTATTTAATCCATCTTGAGTTAATTTTTGTATAAGATGTAAGGAAGGGATCCAGTTTCAGCTTTCTGCATATGGCTAGCCAGTTTTCCCAACTGCATTTATTAAATAGGGAATCCTTTCCCCATTGCTTGTTTTTATCAGCAATGGGGAATGTCAATGTCAAAGATCAGATGGTTGTAGACATGTGATGTTATTTCTGAGGCTTCTGTTCTGTTCCATTGGTCTGTATATCGTTTTTGGTACCAGTACCATGCTGTTTTGGTTACTCTAGCCTTGTAGTATAGTTTGAAGTCAGGTAGCATGTTGCCTCCAGCTTTGTTCTTTTTGGTTAGGATTGTCTTGGCTATATGAACTCTTTTTTGGTTCCGTATGAAATTAGGTAGTTTTTTGTTTTTTGTTTTTTTTTTCCAATTCTATGAAGAAAGTCAATGGTAGCTTGATGGGGAAAGCACTGAATCTATAAATTACTTTAGGCAGTATGTCCATTTTCATGATGTTGATTTTTTCTATCCATGAGCATGGAATTTTTATCCATTTATTTGTCTCCTCTCTTATTGCCTTGGGCAGTGGTTTGTAGTTCTCCTTTAATAGGTCCTTCACATCCCTTGTAAGTATTCCTAGGTATTTTATTCTTTTTGTAGCAATTGTGAATGGGAGTTCACTCATGATTTGGCTCTCTGTTATTGGTGTATAGGACTGCTTGTAAATTTTGTACATTGATTTTGTATCTTGATACTTAAGCTGAAGTTGCTTATCAGCTTAAGGAAATTTTGGGCTGAGATGATGGGGCTCTCTAACTATACAATGATGTCATTTGCAAATACAGACAATTTGACTTTCTCTTTTTCTATTTGAATACCCTTTATTTGTTTCTCTTGCCTGATTGCCCTGGCCAGAACTTCCAATACTATATTGAATAGGAGTGGTGAGAGAGGGCATCCTTGTCTTGTGCCAGTTTTCAGAAGGAATGCTTCCAGTTTTTGCCCATTCAGTATATTGGCTGTGGGTTTTTCATAAATAGCTTTTATTATTTTGAGATACATTCCATTGATACTTTGTTTATTAGAGTTTTTAACATGAAGGTCTGTTAAATTTTGTTGTCAGCTTTTCTGCATCTATTGAGATAATAATGTGCTTTTTGACATTGATTCTGTTTATTTGATGGATTATGTTTATTGATTTGCATATGTTGAACCAGCCTTGCATCCCCGGGTGAAGCCAACTTAATCATAGTGGATAATCTTTTTGATGTGCTGCTGGATTTAGTTTCTCAGTATTTTATTGAGGATTTTTGCATCAATATTCATCAGGAATATTGGTTTGAAATTTTCTTTTTTTTGTATCTCTGTCAGGTTTTTATATCAGGATAATGCTAGCCTCATAAAATGAGTTAGGAAGGGGCCGGGCGCGGTGGCTCAAGCCTGTAATCCCAGTACTTTGGGAGGCTGAGGTGGGTGGATCATGAGGTCAAGAGACCGAGACCATCCTGGTCAACATGGTGAAACCCTGTCTCTACTAAAAATACAAAAAATTAGCTGGGCATGGTGGTGCATGCCTGTAATCCCAGCTACTCAGGAGGCTGATGCAGGAGAATTGCCTGAACCCAGGAGGCGGAGGTTGCAGTGAGCCGAGATCATGCCATTGCACTCCAGCCTGGGTAACATGAGCGAAACTCCGTCTCAAAAAAAAAAAAAAAAAAAAAGAGTTAGGAAGGATTCCCTCTTTTTCTGTTGTTTGGAATAGTTTCAGAAGAACTGATACCAGCTCCTGTTTGTACCTCTGGTTTAAGTCAGCTATGAATCTGACTGGTCCTGGACTTTTTTGGTTGGTAGGCTATTAATTCCTGCCTCAGTTTCAGAACTTGTTATTAGTCTGTTTAGGGATTTGACTTCTTCTGGTTTAAACTTCGGTAGGTGTATGTGTCCAGGAATTTATGCATTTCTGTTAGATTTTTTAGTTTATTTGTGTAGAAGTGTTTATAGTGTCCTCTGATGGTAGTTTATATTTCTGTGAGATCAATGGTGATATCCCCTTTATCATTTTTTATTGCATGTATTTTATACTACTCTCTTTTCTTCTTTATTCGTCTGCTACCAGTCTATTTTGTTGAACTTTCAAAAACCAGCTGCTGGATTCACTGATTTTTTTTTGCAGGGATTTTTGTTTGTGTCTCTCTCTCCTTCAGTTCTGCTCTGATCTTAGTTATTTCTTGTCTTCTGTTAGCTTTTGAATTTATTTGCTCTTGCTTCTCTAGTTCTTTTAATTGTGATCCTAGGGTGTTAATTTTAGATCTTTCCTATTTTCTCTTATGGAACTTTAGTGCTATAAATTTCCTTCTACACATTGCTTTAAATGTGTCTCAAATATTCTGGTATCTTGTGTCTTTGTTCTCATTGGCTTCAAGTAACATCTTTATTTCTGCCTTCATTTCGTTATTTACCCAGTAGTCATTCAGGAGCAGGTTGTTCAGTTTCCAAATAGTTGTGTGGTTTTGAGTGAGTTTCTTAATCCTGAGTTCTAATTTGGTTGAACTGTGATCTGAGAGACTGTTATGCTTTCCATTCTTTTGCATTTGCTGAGGAGTGTTTTATTTCAAATTACATGGTCAATTTTAGAATAAGTGTGATATGGTGCTGAGAAGAATGTATATTTTGTTGATTTAGGATGGAGAGTTTTGTAGATGTCTATTAGGTCGTCTTGGTCCAGAGCTGAGTTCAAATCCTGGATCCTTGTTACTTTCCTGTCTCATTGATCTGTCTAATATTGACAGTGGGGTGTTAAAGTCTCCCACTATTGTTGTTTGGGAGTCCAATTCTCTTTGTAGTTCTCTAAGAACTTGCTTTATGAATCTGGGTGCTCTTGTATTGGGTGCATATTTAGGATAGTTAGCTCTTCTTGTTGCATTGATCCCTTTACCAATTTGTAATGCCCTTGTCTCTTTTGATCTTTGTTGGGTTAAAGTCTGTTTTTTTCAGAGACTAGGCTTGCAAACCCTGCTTTCTTTTTTGCTTTCCATTTGCTTGGTAAATCTTCCTTCATCTCTTTATTTTGCGCCTATGTGTGTATTTGCACATGACATGAATCTCCTAAATACAGCAGTCTTTATCTAATTTACCAGTCTCTGTCTTTTAAATGGGGCATTTAGCATGTTTCCATTTAAGGTTAATATTGTTATGTGTAAACTTGATCCTGTCATTATGATGCTAGCTGGTTCTTTTGCTAGCATTAGCAAAAGATGCAGTTTGTTCATAGTATTGATTGTCTTTACAATTTGGAATGTTTTTGCAGTGGCTGGTACTGGTTGTTTCTTTCCATGTTTAGTGCTTCCTTCAGAAGCTCTTGTAAGGCAGGTCTGGTGGTGACAAAATCTCCCAGGATATGCTTGTCTGTAGAGGGTTTTATTTTTCCTTCATTTATAAAGCTTAGTTTGGTTGAATAAGAAATTCTGGGTTGAAAGTACTTTTCTTTAAGAATATTGAATATTGGCCCCCACTCTCTTCTGGCTTGTAGGGTTTCTGCTGAGACATCTGCTGTTAGTCTGATGGGCTTCTTGTTTTTGGTAACCTGACCTTTCTCTCTGGCTGCCCTTAACATTTTTTTATTCATTTCAACCTTGGTGAGTCTGACGATTATGTGTCTTGGGGTTGCTATTCTCAAGGAGGATCTTTGTGATGTTTCTGTATATCCTAAATTTAATGTTAGCCTGCCTTGCTAGGTTGTGGAAGTTCTCCTGGATTATATTCTGAAGAGTGTTTTTTATCTTTGTTGGTTTCATTCTACCTGTCACTTTCAGGTACACCAGTCAAATGTAGATTTGGTGTTTTCACATAGTCCCATATTTCTTGGAAGCCTTGCTCATCTCTTTTCACTCTTTTTTCTAATCTTGTCTTCTTGCTTTATTTCATTTAACTGATCTTCAATCTCTGATATCCTTTCTTCCGCTTGATTGATTTGGCTATTGATACTTGTGAATGCTTCATCAAGTTCTCATGCTGTGTTTTTAAGTCCATCAGGCCATTTATTTTCTTCTCTAAATTGGTTATTCTAGTTAGCAATTTGTCTAACAATTTTTCCAGTTTCTTAGCTTCCTTGAATTGGGTTAAAATATGCTCCTTTAGCTTGGAGAAGTGTGTTATTACTCACCTTCTGAAGCTTACTTCTGTCAATTCATCCAACTCATTCTCTGTCCAGTTATTTTCTCTTGCTGGCAAGGAGTTGTGATTCTTTGGAGAAGTAGTGTTCTGGTTTTTGGAATTTTCAATCTTTTTTTTTTTTTTTTTTGCTGCTTTCTCCCCATCTTCATGAATTTATCCACCTTTGGCCTATGATGTTGGTAACCTTTAGATGGGGTCTCTGAATGGACATCCTTTTTGTTAATGTTGCTATTATTCCTTTCTGTTTGTTAGTTTTTGTGCTAACAGGGCCCTCTGCTGCAGGTCTGTTGCAGTTTGCTGAAGGTCCAACCTGTTTGCCTGGGCATCACCAGCCAAGGCCGCAGAACAGCAAAGATTGCTTGCTGCCTGTTCCTTCCTCTGGAAGTTTCATCTCAGAGGAGCACCCACCAGATGCCAGCCAGAACTCTCCTGTATGAGGTGTCTGTGGGGCCCTATTGGGAGATGTCTTCCAGGTAGGATACATAGGAGTCAGGGATCTACTTGAGGAGGCAGTTTGTCCCTTATCAGAGTTGAATGCTGTGCTGGGAGATCTGTTGCTGCTCTCTTTAGAGCTGTCAGGCAGGGAGTTTTAAGTCTGCTAAAGCTGTGCCCACAGCTACTTCTTTCCCCAGGTGCTCTGTCCCAGGGAGACGGGGGTTTTATCTATAAGTCCGTCCATGGGACTGCTACCTTTTTTTCACAGATGCCCTGTCCAGAGAAGAGGAATCTAGAAAGGCAGTTTGGCTGTAGTGGTCTTGCTGAGCTGCAGAGGGCTCCACCCAGTTCAAATTTCCCCGTGACTTGGCTTACACTATGAGAGTAAAACTACCTACTCAAGCCTCAGAAATGGCAGACTCCCCCTGCCACCAAGTTCAAGTGTTCAAATTTGACCTCAGACTGCTGTGCTGTCAGTGATAATTTTAAGCCTGTGGATCTTAGTTTTCTGGGCTCCGTGGGTGTGGGCCCCCCAAGCCAGACCACTTGGCTCCCTGGCTTCAGCCTCCTTTCCCAGGGAGTGAATGGTTCTGTTTCACTGGCATTCCAGGTGCCACTGGGGTTTGAAAAAAATAAATAAATAAATACTTCTGCCACTAGTTTGGTGTCTGCCCAAATGGCTGCCTAGTTTTGTGCTTGAAACCCAGGGCTCTGGTGGCATAGGCACCAGAGGGAATCTCCTGGTCTGCTGGTTGTGAAGACCATGTTAAAAGCATAGTATCTGGGCTAGAATGCACTGTTCTTCCTGGTATTGTCTCTCATGGCTTCCCTTGATTAGGGGAGGAAAATCATTCGACCCCTTGCACTTCCCAGGTAAGGCAACACTCCTCCCTGCTTCAGTTCACCCTCCATGGGCTGCACCCACTCTCCAACCAGATCCAATGAGATCAACTGGGTACCTCAGCTGGAAATGCAGATATCACCTGCCTTCTGTGTTGATCTCACTGAGAGCTGCATACTGGAGCTGTTCCTATTTGGCCATCTTGCCAGCAACTAAAATATGTATTTTTTTCAAATTAACAGTTTCATAGGGTTATGTTTCTCTACTCATTATTTTAGAGTATATCATAATGGCTTAGATTTAAAGCATGGCTCTGTGGTTATCTTGCCTGGGCTTAATTCCCTGCTCTACCAGTTTCTAGCTGTCTTTGGACAAGTTATTTATTCCTCCTATACCTTACCTTTTTTCGGCTATAAAAGGAAGATAATATCTGAGTCACTGGATTGTTGTGAGGCTTAAATGAAATAATTATGTAATATATGTGGTCCATTGTAAGTGTTCAAAAAAAGTTTACTATTATTCATAAATAATCCTTACATATTCTTAAATAAATATGAAAATAAACTTATAATTATTTTTATTTTGAAAATGTTAAAAAATTAAACGAAATTTTATAATGACTTATTTTCAAAGAGATTTTGTATTGAATGTCATCAATTGGTTTCTACCCATATAATCTCTTGATTATCATAATGATCTATGTGCCAAAGAAGGTGATATGCTTGTTTATACATATTTTATGGATGGGAGAGCTGAGGCTTGGAAAGAGACATTTCTAAGCTTATCGACAGAGATGGAACTTTAACCTTGGTTTCTTCAAGTTAAGGTGAATTCTTTTTCCATTTTACGATGTGAACACATTTTAAAAATCAGTGTTATAAAAACGTAATTAGATGGATGATTAAAGCATTCTTGATAGCAAGAGCTGCCTTTTATTCATGTTTCACAGACTAGCTTAATGCTTTGCAATATGTTAGATTTTTCTGTAAGTGATTGTGTCTGTTAAAATTCTTATTTAAACTAGAATTTTCAAAAGAAAAGTTAATTTAAAAGCATATTTTTATTATAATGCATAAGATTGGGAAACTTTTCTTTACAGAAAGGGGCCACTCCAACATAATTTTAAATATATGCCTAATTATATTGCTCCATCCAGCTAAAACATTTTTTGATGCATAAGAAAATTTAATTTAAAATGGAGGAGATATTCTGAAATAGTGAAAGGAAAACAGAATATTGATTTGAAAAATAGAGCTCAAATAATGGATTCCTGTTTGCTTCTGGTATATGTTTGATTTTTGAAAAAATATATTTTATGTGTTTTAGATTGTCTGCCATCTTCATTCATACTGTCTTCTTTGATTGTGTATAATAGCTCCAGATGTGCAACCCACGCATTTTTTCATCCAGTAGAATATTTCAACTAACACATATGTAGTTAATTCAATTGATTAACTTCTTTTAGTGTATGACACCAAGTGGGTCACATTTCTAAAACTGTCTTCAGGTATTTTTAGCTTTTTTTTTTTTTTCATTCTTTATTCTTATCACTATGGTAACAAAAAAATTGTGACTGAGGACATGATTTTTGTATAAAAATCTTACTTTGGGAGAATGAAGTAACTTCAGGCTACATGTGTAGGCAGATCTTAAAAGCTGCAGAATATGCAAAAATGAAAACCATTACTTGATATTTATTTAAATACCAATAAATAAAACTAATAATAAGAGAATAGCATATCTAAAAGTAAAGAAAATAATAAATTGTGGTTATATATTATCTACTCATACATCTGTCTATTCTTTAGAAATATGAACTTTGAAAGTTTTCCAGTATTTTTCCAACTTGTAAATAGAACTTTTAGTTCATTTTCTGCAATTAAAATAATGAAAAAACTCAACAACAGTGATAAGTTCATTTGTAGTGAGAAGCCCTAGACAAAAATCTTAAAAAACATGAAAGGTACTTATGTTCTGTTTAACCTGAAATATTCTATTATCTGAACAAATTATAACCTGAGATATTATGTGAATCATTTTAAGTTTTCTGACTAGTTAGTGGCAAACTATAACTTTTTTCTGAGCCTCCTGCTCCTCAGACCACAGCTTTGTCCACCACAAGCCAACAATGCTACATTTTCTGTTCCTTTACTAATATATAGCTTTTTGTTATTAAATGAGAAATGTATAATGATTTTCTCTTAAAAGTTTTTCACATGAACAGGCACTCTAATCATAAAGTTTAATTATCTAGGAAGGAATTTAAAAGGATATTTTAAAATAGAGGAATCTAGATTATAAAACACTGACAGCAAAAGAATGAAGATGTATCGGAGGTAACGTTATGATAGCATTATTTTAAATAACTTCCAAAAACAAAATTTAACACATTTTTATTGTAAAACATTTTGAAAATACTTACTAAAAACAAAAGGTGAAATGAAGAACACTGACAACTTTATGTTTGAGAATGGCCTGAGGCTCCTGACTAGGGATCAGAATAGGCAGTCGGTTCTTATAAGGATCTTAGAAGTGCCCCCATTAACATTTAGTTAAATGTGTTTGTCAATATAGCTTCTTTATTAATAGAATAAAAATAGAATCACACTGTACATATGTTGCTGGTCTCAGCTCACAAACTCACTGTTTAAGATTTACTTTTTATTTTCAGACTTCATACATCAGAACTTTAATTTCAGGCAATTTGACTTTTGATTCCATTTTTTTCCTAAGGTTGTTGCTAAATAAGAGTGGAGGAAAGTCGATCTCCGTTACTACTGTCAGCCCCAACCAACCACTGATCTGCATTTTTCCTCTATAGATTTATCATTTCTGAAAATTTCTTGTAAATAGAATAATACAGTATATATAGTCTATTGTCTCTTACGCAGTGACATAGCTTGTCGGGTGTTCAGATGATCTGCAATATTGTCTGTTAACTTTGGCATTTCCTGGCAGTTAGTTCACTATAATACCACATACTAGATGGCTTAAACAATTAGTATTAATTTAGTGTCTCATAATTCTAAACACTAGGAGTCTAAGATCAAGTGTTTCCCTTGATTTCCCTTAAAGCCTTGGTTTCACATAAGCCCTCTTTTCTTGGCCTCCTTTATTGCTGTGTCCTCACATGGCCTATCTTCTGGGCATGCTCACCTCAGTATCTTTTCCACTTTTATAGAGATTCCTGTCCTGTCAATGTAGGGACCTACCTTTATGACCTCATTTAACCTTAATGTCCTCTTTAAAGGTCATATCTTCAAATAGAGTTACATTAGGGGTTAGAGCTTCAACAGGTTAATTTTGGGAGGAGACACAATTCAGTCTATAACACCTGGCATATCCATTGGACTTATTGACACTTACAAGTCAATTTAATCAAGATGCAATGAAGATTCTCTTTTTATTTTATTTTATTTTTTGAGAAAAAGCCTTGCTCTCTTGCCCAGGCTGGAGGGCAGTGTTGTGATCTCGGCTCATTGCAACCTCCACCTCCTGGGTTTAAGTGATTTTCCTGCCTCAGGCTCCCAAGTAGCTAGGATTACAGGTGCCCACCACAATGCTCAGCTAGCTTTTATTTTTCTTTTTTAATTTCTCTAACTCCTGACCTCAGACAATCCACCTGCCTTGGCTTCCCAAAGTGCTGGGATTAGAGGCATGAGCCACCTCTCATGTCCATTTTTTTTTTATTTCTAATGAGATATAATTTACATCTTAAAAAATTCATTCATCCATTGTAAGGATTCAGTTGAATGATTTTTAGTAAATGTACATTGGTGTGCAACTATAAGCATGTTAGAATAAATATAAAGATTTTCATAACCACAAAACATAATTTTATGCCCATTTGCAGCTAATATCCCACTCTTATCTCCAGCCCCAGACAACCACTAGAGTGCCTTCTGTCTTTATAGATTTGTCATTTCTAAAAATTTCTCATAAATAGAATTATGCAATATATAGTCTACTACGACTGTCTTCTTTCAACAATGTTTTTGAGGTTTATCCATGTTGTAGCGTATTTTAGTACTTCATTCCTTCTTATTGCTGAATAAGATTTCTTCGTATAAATAAGCCTGATTTTATTTAACTATTCATTAGTTGATGGACATTTGGGTTGTTTCCACCTTTTTGTTATTATGAATAATGCTGCTGTGAACATCTCACTGTGGTTTTAATTTGCATTTCCCAAATAATTAATGATGTTAAGCATCTTAGACATTTTTATTTATCTTCTATAGAGAAGTCTATTCAGAACTTTTGAATATTGTTTCAATTGAGAGCTTTATCTTCTTATTATTAAATTATTAACTTCTTTCTATTCTGGATACAAATTCTTTGTCAGATATATAATTTGCAAGCATTTTTCCCAGGCTGCAGAATATCTTTTTATTTTCTTAATGATGTGCCTGAAAAGCAAAGGTTTTTAATTTTCATGAAGTCTAATTCATCAGTGTTTTTTTTCTTTTCTTTTCTTGGGAATGCTTGTGGTGTTATATCTAAGAAGGTTTTGCTTGTAACAAGATAAAGGTTTCCTTCTATGATTTTTTTTTCAAGAATTTTAATACTTTAGCTCTTACTTTTTGGTCTATAGTTCACGTTCTTATAGCCTATCTGCATATTTGAATATAGAGTATTTTTCTTATGGACAGCGTAGAGTTTGATCTTGTTTTTAAAAATATGGGCTGTTTGATTGGAGTCTTTAATTCATTCATATTTGGTATAATAATTGATATGCTACGTTAATGTCTGTCATTTTGTTATTTATTTTGCATATGATTCATGTGTCTTTGGTTCCCATGTTCCTCCTTTACTTCCTTCTTTTGCATTTTGTACATATATTATTATTGCACCATTATAATTATATCAGGAACTTTACAAGTATATTTTAAAAATTATTTTCTTAGTGATAGCTCTAGGTATTACAATGTGCATTTTAATTTATCACAATATTGTTTAGATAAATACTAAAATAATTCTGGTTAGACATAGTCACTTTGCTTCAATACAGTTTTATGTCATCTATTCACCTTTGTTCTGTTGTTATCATATATATACCATTTGAAATTTATAAGCCTGGAAATTTAGGTTTATAATTATGTTCTATGTAATCATATACTTTTGAAAGAAATTAAGAGAAGACATTTGCAGACATCTTTTATACAGTTATATATGTTAGTTAAAACTATGTTAAAATATATAACTGTATAAAAGATGTCTGCAAATGTCTATTGCAAACACACACACACACACGCGCGCGCGCTTTGCCATTTTCTTTGCTCTTCATTATTTCTCTGGATATCAGTTACCATCTGGTGTCTTTTCTTTTTCAATAGGTCTTCTGGCCGTGTATTTATTTAATGTCTTTATTTCTGGAAATGTCTTTATACCTTCATTCTTGAAGAATAGTTTTGCTAGATACAGAATTCCTGGTTACCATTCGTTATTTTTTAGTCAGTATTTTGAATATGTCTTTCCACTGACTTCTGACCACCATTGGTTCTGAAAGGGTCTTCTAGTAGTGTATTTGTTTAATGTCTTCATGTCTGGTAATGTCTTTATTACCTCCATTAAGAATAGTTTTGCTGGATATAGAATTCTTGATTGACAATTTTTTGATTTTCAGACAGTATTTTGAATATATTCTCCCACTGTCTTCTGACCACCATTGGTTCTGATGAGAAATCAGCAATTAATCTTATTTTTGTTATCTTGTGTATGATGAAGTATTTTTCTCTTTCTGCGTTCAAGATTATCTCTGCTTTTGTCTTTCAACGTTTTGGCTATGATTGGCTTACATGTGATCACTTTGTGTTTGTTTGTCATGCTTGGGGTTCATTGAACTTCTTGGATGTTTAGATTAATGTTTTTCTTCAAATTTGGCAATTTTCAGCCAAATATATTTTTCTTGACTTTTTCTTCTCTCTCCTTTCCTTTGATAACTCTCATTATATGTATATTAGTACACTTAAAATTTTCCTGGAGGTTTCTGATGCTGTTTATTTTTAAATCTTTCTTTGTTTAGTTGTTCAAATTGGATAATATCTATTAATCTACCTTCAAATTCACTGTTTCTTCTGCCTTTTTACACCTATGGCTGATACCACTTTGTAAATTTTTTTTGTTTCATTATATTATTTTCCATCTCTAGAATACAGTTTCATTTTATTGAATATATTTTGCTTTATAATTTCTATTTTTACTTTTATAACACTTTTCTTTAATTTTTAAATGTAATTTGATTATTAGAACATATTTATAGTAGTGTCTTTGAGGTCTTTGTCTGTTAAATCTTACTTCTGAGTTCACTCAGAGTCAGTTTTTATTAACCCTTTTCCATTTCTTGGCATGTATCATTTTGTTGTTGTTATTTGAGTAATGGAAATTTTAGATACTATATTGTTACAACTATGGATTCTTCCCTTCTGACTATGACCTGTTCCAGGATTTACTTATGTAAAGATTTTAGGCAGTGGTGTCTACAACTCTTGTGTAGCAGACTGCCACTTTTCTGATAGTAGGTACTCTTTAATGCTTTCACCCACCTGAGAGATAAATGTGCCATCTCCTCTCTGGTTAATAATTTAAGGAATAAGTCACAAAGTGAAAGGAAATTCATGAGAATATACTAATGGATACCTTCCTTGGTTGAAGCAATCCACAGTCTTTTTTGATGAAATTGTTTAAAAATATAATCAACAAATATAATATCTTTTGAATATTTAATATGTGCTGTGAAAAGTAATGTGGTTCAGATATTTCAGACTCCATAATAACTGGAGAGACATACAGACATATAACTACATACATACAATGTTGCAAGTGCTTAAACATTCATACATGTATCAATTGCTAAGATAATAGAGTATTAATTATATGTTCCTTACATAGAGGGTAGAATTTGAGTTAATCATTGTAAGATGAGTTAACTAGATAAGAAAATAAAAACAAAGATTTAACACATGGAAGAGAGATAATGTGCAAAGCAGATTAGGATTTTCATGGTAGCTGGTAACACTGAATAGGGGAATGTCTATGTTAAAAATGTCCCTTATTTACCTATTATCTGCCTACTGGAAATGGATGTTCTTAAATGTACAATGCAAATTAGATTTTGGAAATAAATCAATATTGTCAGTAGAAACTATTTGAATTATTTTCCTAGGGCTGAATACCCCTGGATAAACAAGAGACCAAATTCTAAGGGCAAAGAGCAACCCTGGAAGATTTGTCTGTCATCACCTTCTTTAGCTACCTAATCCAAACAGCTGTTCCTACTCATCTGCCTGCTCTCTTCCCTAGCACTTTGTAAAGATGGTTCTTGACATATGGTCTCATTTTACATTATTTAACTCTGTTAATTCCTGCTTTCACCCTAGCAATAGCTGTGCAAAGCCTATTAAAGCCCCTGGGAATGATCATGGCTAGTGAAAGGCTTTTACTTCCTCCACACTTTCCTGTCTTATCCTACAGCCATGTGAGTTGTTACTCCAATTAGTAAGTTACTCTTAATTGCCATTCTGTATTTTTTAAAGCTTTGAGTCTTATTATTTGGTTTGGTATATTTGTACCATTATTATATAAGCTGCACAGAGAATCTGATTAAATTCTGTAAAGTTACTTAACAACAGTTATTCTTCTAAAATATGTCTTTAAGTTGAAAATAACCATCTTTAAGAAACAATAGGAATGGCAGGAGCTTGAGAATGGTGTAACTTCAATAAAGGTATAATTACTTTTGTAAGTCTGTTAGAGAGCAAGGCTTTTGGTTCCTTTTGTTAGATCACTGTTTATTAAGATTACACACTCAGTACTCCTAACATGCAGAGAGCCACTAGCAAGTCTTTGTTTTATATGATTAAATTACTGCATCAGGAATATAAACTCCTTGATGAGAACAACTTATCTATACAAGTTTCTGATACATGAAAGGAACATAAAATATTGTATCACAAATTCTTAATGTACAAGGCAGTAAGATATGCAAATTTTTAATATAATTATTCCAAAATAATAAACATAATATTAAGAAATTTTTGTTTTTTTCTGGCATTTATCTTGGTCCAGGGTCCTATAAATTACAACAGTGAAGTGAAAACTTCTAAAAGACTTAAGGTAGTTTTCAGTTCTTCACTGTCATAATGTTTTGTAGTTCTCACTGAGTTTGCTTAAGTCACATTTAGTAATGAACATTTTCTAGCTTTTCTGAATCAAGCTTTTATTAGACATTATGCTTTACTCGATAAGGCAAGTTGGTACTTCCATGCTGTGAAGTCTATCATGCACGATATAAATTATTAGTGATATTGAATAGAAAGCTTATGATTCAGATTTGTAAAAGCAGGCCTCTTACTGGAAGTTGCCAGTTTAGCAGAACATAAGCCAATTGTTCATGCTAAAACTTGTGTTTTTAAAAGATTTACCTCTAGAGCCATGATAGGTCCATAAGAGTTTCATTTTGGTATTTTGATTTCCAAAATTTAAAATTAAGTTTTTCACATTGAAATCAACATGGAATACAGTGGTGTAGCTATGTTTTTTAATAAACCATGTTGACTTATAAAAGGAGATATTTATGGAGTAAGCTTCTTGGGGACATAGTTTTTCAGGCATTAATGTAAATATCTCATGTTTCTACCATAAAGTTGTTGAGTCTGTATTCTTTAGAAATATTCTTGTCAATGATTCCTTATATATCACTATGTATATACTATTAGCATGATGAGGGACCAAACATCCTTTCAGCTGATGTTATTCAGCAGTTTGGATATAGAGGATGTGATTGTCATATACTTCTTCATATGCACTTGTCATCTTTTGAGGAAAACACAAATACACACATACAAGCATATTTGTATAGCATGTGAATCAGTAGTAATGTCCAACAGCATTAACATCTTCCTATAAAGGCAGATAATCAGAACCTTCTCTTTCTCTTTTTTGTGGAGTTTAATTCATAATAATAATCAGAAAAGGCAAACAATTAAATGTATACACACAATTTACAGTATGTACTTTCTAGCATTGAGGTTTACATTTAATATTAAACAAACATTTAACTAGTGGCTCTTAACCAAGGTCTCATAACCTGTTTATGTATTTAAATAAGATGTACAGTGAGTAACAAATAATTTGATTCTAAGAAAGTTAAGGTACCTAGAGTTTTTAAGTAAGAACTAGATATGAATGGATTAAAAGATAATCCCTACAACTTCACTGTCACTGACTAAAATTCTAAAGACAAAAAAAGTAGTAGAAATTTCCCTGCCAGATATATCACCCTTCTTGGACTTTTTCAATTCTATATAAATGTGAGAATTAGTCTTTCTAGTTCCATTAAAAGTACAGTTAATATCAAAATAGTTTGTAGAGAATGAATTTCTTTTTTTCCCATTAAGTCTTTCTATTTTATAATAGTGTTACAGTTTGGCTGTGTCCCCACTCAAATCTCATTTTGAACTGTAGTTCCCATAAACCCCACGTGTCATGGAAGGGACCCAGTGGAAGGTAATTAAATCATGGGGGCCATTACCTCCATGTTGTTTTCATGATAGTGAGTTCTCAGGAGAGCTGATGATTGTATAAGGAGATTTTTCCTGCCTTCACTCTGCACTTTTCTTTGCCTGCCACCATGTAAGATGTGCCTTTTCTCCCCCATTGCCTTCTGCCAGGACTGCGAGGCTTCCCTAACCATGTGGAACTGTGAGTCCATTAAACCTGTTTTTCTTTATATACCCAGTATCAGGTATGTCTTTATCAGCAGCTTGAGAACAGACTAGTACAAATAGACTATCTACTTATTTAAGTTTTCTTTTATATTGTTAATAAGGGAATTAAAAAAATCTCTATAAAGAACTTATAAACCCCTTTTTATACTTATTTCTAAATATCTTAGTTTTCTGTTGCTGTAGGGAAATGAAGATGATTCAGTTCTCTTATATTGTTTTCAAGTCAGGTGCTAGATAGAGAGATATTTATTTATTTATTTATTATTATTTTTAATATGTCCAAAATACTTTAAAATCAAAATATAAAAATCCTCTCATTTCTTCCTATCATACGTAGAATCAACACTTAACAAATGACACATTTTCCACCTTCTGACTTCAGCTCCTACTGCTCTAATTTTTGTTCACTCCACTCCAGTTAGGCTAATAACTTGACTTTTTAAATACACTAATTTTTCTGCATTTGCTGTTTCTTCTATTTAGAATTTTCTTCCCTCATGGCTTCCTTTGCAAGAGTTTGACTCATATCTCTGCTTCAATATCAATTACTCGTAAAGCCCCTTCCTGACTTTTCTCTCTAAGATAGCCTGCTGTCCTCCCACTGACCTCTGCCCTCCGTCTTTGCACCATTATCTTAATATTTATTTTCTTTCATCCCACTTATTACTACTTTAGATTATATCATACATGTTTCTCTTTATTAGTTTATCGTCTATCTCCTTCTACTAGCCTATTGACTTCCAGTGTAGCAGGGGCCTTACCTTTCATGTTCACTGCTATAACCCAGTTCATAGAATAGAACCTCGTTTGTACAAAGGAGGCAAGAGCTGGTGTCACCAGCCACAGCAGAATGAAGGCCACATGCCCATACTAAGCTAAGAAACATGAAAGGAAAATCTCTCCTACTTTACTGTAAAAGTAGTAGTAGGAAAAAATTGTAAAAAGGTAGTATATGCCCATATACTCCTCTGATGATAGAAAGAAATGATTTGGCCTCTTTTTTTTTTTCCTGTCTTTGGACAAAAAAATAATTTTATCCTTCAGAAAAAGCCTTCTCCTCTTACAGCTTTCCAAAACTCTGTCAGGAAAGCCTGTGGAGATCCTATAGTATTTCCCAGGTAGTACTTTCTTATTCATGAGTATTCTGTGTGATTTGTTGGGAAACATTATTTCAAACATGGGCATCTCTTGTAGGTCTATTGCCAATGTGTCACCTTGTAGGCACTGAGATTCCCTAATTGACCCTGGCATCATACCAGCATTGCCTTTGTATACTAGGTGAAAGACATGTTACTGCTCTTGTATTTATTTAGTTTGTATATTGTTTTTGAGCTTTGTAAGGTGAATGAATACAGCTTTCATGTATGCCAAGGCTGTATCTATATAGGAATAATCACATAATTTTCTGCTATGATCTTGTGAACTTAGGACACACTTGCATAGCCAGCCAAGTATGAATCACCCAACAGAAGTGAAAGTTGAGAAGGGATTAAATAAGATTAGGATTCAGATACATGAGGTGATAGAGGATCTGGCCCTGCTGTCAGGCAAAGCTACCCTCTTATGTGGCCAAGAATGAGCCTTCAAAGACCAGTTATGTTAATAAGACACCTGCTATAAACAATATGTTCATAAGAAAGTTAATAAACAGTACCAGGCCAGTGACTATTATGAGTCAGCAGATATGGACTGTTTAATCAGATAAAATGTTTAAGTATTAAAAAGGACATTATTCTAATTGTTAAAATAAAAGTAAAACAGAATGGTAACTAGTATGCAGTCTTCTCTGAGGAGCTCAGTCGTGCTAGTGCTACATACAATTAATTTTAAAAGCTGATGGCTGCTAGTTTACATCCAAAAAATTACTATACATTTATAGCAGTGTTTGGATGACAAATGCATTGAAATTAAGGCTTTTCTTCTTTTACATAGTAGACTATAAGCACCTAGTCATTGTCTTATGCTTTTTTGTATGCTCAGGATTAGCACATTTTAAAAAGGTTGATAAATATTTGTTGAAGGAAAGAAGGGAAGGAGAAAGAGACAGAAGCTGTAGTTGGAAAGAGAGACGGAATAAGAGAGGAAAGAATGCAGGGAGGAAAGAAGGAAGCAAACAGTGAGGATTACAGTAGTTTTGAACTTTTTTAGGTTGAAACATACAGAATTTACAAAAATAGAGAAAAATCTCTTCTCAAATGTTTATCTTGTTACCATTATTTCTTGCCACTTGAAAGGAGTTAGAGAAGAGTTTACTCAGAGCTGGTATACCATACAGGTGCTTAAGAGGTAAAACTCATGTCACTTTTTAAGGGATGAGTTTACATATATAATAAAGAGAAAGAACGAAATAGAATCGTATTATACAATGAGTGTGGTTAATTTATCATGTAGACACTATTATAATTTTCTATATCACTTCTCCTGAGTAAAACTTTCTCACATGAATTATAGTATTGTCGAATTATATTGAACATAACATAAAGTATGGAAGTTTTTCTTAAAAGTATTTCTAAAACATCCTTGCAAATAAGTCTCAGTTGTTAGTCCACCACTTGCCAGAAAATAAATGTGATAATTGTGCACATAGAACATAAAACAAAGTAACCCATACATTTTTAGGAATCTGTGCCTCTTCTATTTCTCTACCTAGAGATTTTATGGTTTAAAATAGACTATGATATTAACTGATTGAAAACAATGAGTGTGTGTGTGTGTGTATGTCTGTGTCTGTATTTGTATGTGTAGGTATCATAATAGCTAGATACATCTTCATTGAATAAAGTGTTAGCCTTTTCTTTGTTCTTTCTACCTAGAAATAAATCTTTCTGATTGTCTTACCTGAGTCAGGCCTCCAATGGCAACTATGAGTGGTAAAGCACAACATGAAGAGAAACTATATAGATTTAATTTAGAATTTAGGATTTAATCTAATTTCCAATCTTTTTGCCACAGTACTCTCTCAGGACTAATATATTTCAAAGCTAGTTTTGTGTTCCAATAACTTAGTCTATGTGTCAATTCTGAATCCTGTCTTGGATACAGAGAGATTGCTTTCTTGGTTGTTCCCACAGATACATAGAGTTTCCTATCCCATTCACTCATTCAGCAAGTATCTATTGAGCATATTATATGTTGTATGCTCTTCTAGGTTCCATAGGTATAGTATGAGTAAAGCACATTCCCTGCCCTCCTGAAGCTTATACTGTGTATGTGTGTGCATACACACACAACAAAAAATATATATTTTATATATTTTTATTTATATATATATATATATACACATGCACACATATATATGTATATATCAAATCAATGACAAGTCCTATGAGGAAAACTAAAGCAAGGTAAGAAGATAGAGAGCAAGGTCAGGACATTTTTCTTTGGGGTGGGTGGTCAGAATAGTCTTTTGGAATAAAGTGGAATTTGAGTAGGGACCATAAGGAAATGAGGGAGGGAACCATGCTGATGACTGTGGGAATGATCAAGTCCTAAGGCAGGAGTGGATACTGAGAGACAGCAAGGAGGCCAGTGTAGCTGGAACAGTTGTATCAAGGCAGGGTTGAAAGGAAATGACAGTAGAGCAGTCACCAACGACTAGGTCATAGAGGACCTTGAAGGCAGCATTAAATACTTTAGATTTTATTGTAAATATGGTAGAGACTTTATGTGACTTATATTACAAAAGAGTTGCCACAACTTTCATGTGAATGGGCTGTGTGGCACAAAAGAGGAAGCGAGAATTTGGCTAGGAAGTTATTGCAACTGGATCTGCACCAGACACAGTGGCTCACACCTGTAATCCCAGCACTTTGGGAGGCCGAAGCGGGTGGATCACGAGGTCACAAGTTCAAGACTAGCCTGGCCAAGATGATGAAACCCCATCTCTACTAAAAATATAAAAATTAGCCAGGCATGGTGGCAGGCACCTGGAATCCTGGCTACTTGGAAGGCTGAAGCAGAGAATTGCTTAAACCCGGGAGGTGGACGTTGCAGTGAGCAGAAATCGCACCACTGCACTCCAACCTGGGCGACAGAGCAAGACTCTGTCTCAAAAGTAGAAAAAAAAAAAAAGAATGGGAAAGCTCAGACCAGTGGGTTTACAGTAGGGCATGATGAGAATGGTTGGATTCAGGAGGAGCATTTTAATACCTTTGGAATCCTTGCAACTAAAATTAGCCTATGTTAGAGATGTTCCCTGCAGAGTTGTGGACTTTTTTGGTCATCGTGCAAATCTTTATTCAAAGATTTGGCAAAATCCCTAAAGCCCATTGTATGGCCTGCAGGAAAATACTGTTGATCAGTGCCAATGAAAGTATGACATGGGATGAGACCTTTATGGTTTTATGAGAAAAATATGTCACCAACCCAAGGGAAGTAAATTAAATATAATAATAAAACCAGAATATTTGGAATGACAAAACATTTCTTTTAAAATATATTCTTCTGGGTGGGTGCAGTGGCTCACAAATGTAATCCCAGCACTTTGGGAGGCTAAGGCCCGCAGATCACTTGAGATCAGGAGTTTGAGACCAGTCTGGCCAAAATGGTGAAACCCCATCTCTACTAAAAATACAAAACTTAGCCGGCCGTTGTGATATGTATCTGTAAACCCAGCTACTCGGGAGACTGAAGCAAGAGAATCACTTGAACCTGAGAGATGGAGGATGCAGTAAGCTGAGATTGTGCCACTGCACTCTAGCCTGGGTGACAGACAAGACACCATCTCAAAATAATAATAATAAATTTAAAAAATGAAATGTAAATACCTAATGTAGATGACAGGGTGATAGATGCAGCAAACTACCACCATGCCATGTATATGGCTATGTAACAAATCTGCATGATCTGCACATGTACCCCAGAACTTAAAGTATAATAAATAAATTTTAAAAATAAATAAAACATAAAAAATAAAATGTATTTTCCCTACCCAGTAATACTTGCTTTTCATAATAAACTTTGCTCATTACATATTACGTCTCTGTACTCAATTCCTTTACTTTCACTTTATTGCTACTTTTTTAGTTATTAAAGGCGTATGTTATTTAATGAAGACTTTTTAGTGCAGCAGAATAAAAATGCTTTTACTTCTTACACAAAAAATTATTTCTTTTGCTCCTGTTAGCTTCATCTCAAGCAGAATGCCATTCACACCTCAGAGAGCTTCTATAGTACAAGGTACACTGTCTGTCAAGTTAACTGATGGTCAGAAGTACCATCTGCTGAGCATTTAAACTAGTCTAAGACAAACTGTGGCATGTGAGAAATTTGTCTTGAGGAACTCCTTCATCAATGTTGATACTTTTGTACTCATTTTCTATACCCAGAATCCTCATTGCCATGTTCTGTTATCTCAATTCCTCAGGCTTATTCTTTCCTAATTTACTCTCCTGCTTCAAACATTCAATTCTCCCAAAGCCACTTCTTCAGAGCTTTCCAAGGCAATTGGATGATTATATTTTACCTCAGTTTTTCAGAATTTGAGATTACCTGCATTATGTAGTAACATCTGATGAGACAGTGATGGGTGCATAATACTATTCTTGCCATGTAGCCGATATGTAATTTTATAAAATCTTTTAATGCCTTAACTCAATGAATTGGTAAGAGATGATTGATAAAATGCCAAGTTGTGAAGCTTTTTGGGTTCTACATTGTGCCTCAGTTGAGAGGACTGAGTATTCTATTTAAAAATCAAGATAGGCGGCCTGTAATCTCAGCACTTTGGGAGGCTGAGATGGGTGGAACACCTGAGGTAAGGAGTTCAAGACCAGCCTGGCGAATGTGGTGAAACCCCATCTCTACTAAAAACACAAAAATTAGCCGAGCTTGGTGGCAGGCACCTGTAATTCCAACTACTTGAGAGGTTGAGGCATGAGAATTGCTTGAACCCAGAAGGTGGAAATTGCAATGAGCTGAGATCATGCCACTGAACTCCAGGCTGGGCAACAAAGCAAAACTCAGTCTAAAAAAAAAAAAAAAAAAAAAAAATCAGGATAAATCTCTCATGAACATATCCAAGCAAAATCATGAAGTACCTATTATGTACAAGATGACTAGGGAGACATACTGTTACCGAGTCGATTGCTGATTTCAGGAAAAGGAAAGTGGTATTATTCTTTGAACCTTTTCTCAGAAAATCACTTTTTCCCTTCATATTGCTGCATGGTTATGTTTACTTTAACACAATATCACATGGGAGAAGCAAAAAGACCTGAGTGAAATATAACTGTGTTTTAATTCTGGTTCAACCACTAACTACCTGAATAATCTTGGGCAAGTGTTTCTTTTGGAAACGTATTAACTCCTGTATAAACTAGAATAATACATACTGAAATTCAATAGGTATCTTACTCGGCTCAGGCTGCTCTAAAATACTATAGGGTGGCTTAAATGATAAACATATGTTTCTCACAGTTCTAGAAATTGGGAAGTTCAAGATCAAGGGACTGATAAATTCAGTGTCTGGTGAGGGCTCTCTTCCTGACTCACAGATGGCAGCCTTCTTGGGGCATCCTCACATGGCAGAGAGGAAAAGCTCTAGTTTCTTCCCCTTCTTATAAGGACAGTCATCTAATTCTGGAGACTCCATCCCTATGACCTCATTTAAACCTGATTACCTCCCAAAACCACCTGCTAATACTATCACATTGGGGGTTGAAGTATCAATATATGAATTTGGGGAGAGGCACAAACATTTAGTCCATAATAAGAGGGAAATACATATCACATAGAAAGCAAGACATATTCAGGTTTATAAATATTAGTCACTTCATATTCTTAGTCTTTCTTATTCTTGGGTAAAAAGATTCAACTTTTAAGTCTGCTTTGGTAGGTGTGGCCAGCACCGTGCTTTGTTTAGGGCTTGATAGTTTATGGGAATGATAATCATGATCCTTTTATAGTAAGTTGATAACGGTGATTCCCTTTAGTTCTTGTTGAGATCATAATACCAGGAGTCAGAGAGGAAAGTATTTTGACATAAACAAGAATTCCCCTTGCTGTACTGATCTGTAAATATCCTATAAACTGACTATATGTAATTACTTTTCCAAGTGCTTATAAAAATAAAAAATACAATATATTATTTAAAAATTTTATAATGATTTCCTTAAAATGGAATAAAACATTGGTTAATAAGCTAAATATGTAGGAAACAGCAAAAAATAAAAATTATGCAAGGTAATTTTTAAATTTGGGATATTAATACTTTGCATTCACAGTTTACATATTTAAAATATTGCCATAAAATATTTTTTCATGGAATTTTCTAGTTTCATTATTTACAAATATGTCAGTTGCCAAAAACAATATCAGCTTATTTTAATTCTGTTGAGAGCATTTCATCATTATAGTATAATTTATTTATACATTAAACAGATTAATCTGTCATCATGATTGCACAGAGAAGTAGGTTTCATTTGTCTAGATTAAATTTCCATTTGTGTAATGCAAGCAGGGTGCAAACTATTTGAGGATCCATTTTTCACATTTTTATAGCTCTTTGAAATTTTTCACAGGGAAAAGAACTTTTTTGATTATATAAATAATATATTCTTGTAAACTTAAAGAAATCTTCAATGCTCTTCTTCTTGCTTCTATATGCATATAAAAGTACATGTTAATGGTCATTGTTTATTACACAGTCTGGAATCACCATGAGAATCCTCTAATCCTTTCCAATGTCTTCATAACGTCCCATAATATGAATATACCCCGGTCTATTCAGTCATTCTTCAGTCAGACAGAATTTACTTTGTTAATAGTTTGGTGTCATTACAAACATCTTTTTGGATTGGTGCTTCTATGTTTATGAAACAGATTTCTGAGAGTAAAATTATCAGATAAAAGTGTATAAATATTTTAAATTTTGATTGATATCTACAGAATAATTATCAATTCACATTTCTCAGCAAAATTTGAGCACATTTTTTAATTTCTAAATTCCCAATAGTAGACATATTTGCCAATTTGTTGAGTGAAATGATTTATACTTACTTTAATTTACATTTCTCTGTGATATATAGTGCCCTTCATATGTATGTAGCTCTTCTATAGTTTGCCTATTTATAATTTTTGTCTATTTTAAAATTATTAATTTGTCTTTTTCTTACTGATGCACTTTTTACCCTATTTATATATTAATCCTTCACTTGTGATATATTTTACAATGATTTACCAGTTATTTAATTATGAACTCTTTTTATGTTATCTTTGGTAATTTAAAATCTTTAAATTTCTACGTAATTAGTATATATTTACACTTTTGATTTACCTTTATTTGGTTAAAAGCATTTTTCAAAAACCAAGGTACACATAGAACCTATTAAAGTTTTGTTCTAAAATTATTATTTTATAAACTTTTAATGCATCTGGAAGTTAACATCTGAATATACTGTGAATAGAGTTCCAACTTTGTTTTTTTCCAGCTGGATATTTGTGTATATCAATATCATTTACTATCTTTTGACCACTAAGCAAAAATAATTTTTATACATTAAATTCTCATATATGTCTAGATCTAGTGAAGGGCCTTTTGTTGTGTTGCATTTATCCATGTGTCTGCTATAAAGCTTTTGTTAGAATTGACTGCTTGATTCAATCTATTGCCAGTTTAACATCTATGAATCACATTTTTTTTTAATATTTTGATTTAATTCATTTTATTAATAGATTTGCTGGCAATATAGTGACTTTCCTAAAATAAAGACACTTTTTTATAGTGGAAATCCTGCTACATTCTATTTTATAGTATTTTATGTAGAATGTTTCATCTACTTTCATAAATGAGGCTAGTCTGTGATATTGGGATAACTTCAAGTTTTGCAGTTAAGAATAGGTTGGTTTCATAAAATGAAGATTTTCATTATGTCCTATGGTTGAGGAACGTTTAATTAAAATACTGGAATTACTTATTTCTTATGAGTATATAAAATTTAGGTAGTAACATTTGGTTCCAGTGCCTCTTAGAAAGGAAGATCATTGTTAAATGTTTTAATTGACTTTAAAATTATTGCTTTATTCAAATTTACCATTTTTTAAACTACTAGCGATACTTTATGATAACACTATTAGTTTGTAATAGTTTTAGAAAATTATTAATTTCTTTATGTTTATAAGTATGTTACAATCAAATTGTTTTTCATGTTTTTGTAATTACTTTTAATATTTTCTCTACAGATGGCTATGCCTCTTCTCATTCTTACTGTCTTGTATATCTGCTCTACTCTACTCTTCCTACCAAAGCTTGCAAAGAGTTTCTGTGGGATTAATTATTCTAAACCACTAGGATTTGAATTTACTTTTGTTTTCTTTTTATGTCAGCTTTTATCATTACTAATTTTATGTTTTGCTTATTTTATTAAATTTTAAAGATGTGTATTAAGTTCCTTTATTTGTAGTTGTTCTTCCTTTACAATGCTACAAATTAGATCTGGCCATAGCTCTAGTTCTCCTAATTGTTTTTGTGTGATGTATTCGTTTTTCACTCTTTTCTAATAGAGTTCTAACTTTAGTTTCTTTATTTTAAATATTTCTTTAATGAGGCATAATTTACCTATCAAAAAGTGCACAAATATTAGGTTTACAGCTCGATGAATTTCACATATCTGTACTGTACACTTGTGTAGCCACCGTTTAGATCAACATATAGAACATTTTCATTGCTCCAGAAAATTCCCTGTGCTGCTTCTCAGTCAGTACACCACTCCAAGAGATAATCACCAAATTGACTTTTATCACCATAGAATAAATTGACAGCTCCCTGTAAGGGGAATCATACAGCATCTATTCTTTTCTGTCTGACATCCTTCACTTTTAACATTTCTGGGAGTCATCTATGTTGTGTGTAACAGTGTTACATTTTTAAAATCGTTATTTGTATTTCTAAATAAAATTCTTATTTGAATTTATCTGTCATAAATTATTTATTCTGTTGATGGACATTTGATATATTTCCTGGTTAGGGTTATTATACACAAAGCTGTTGTAAACATTATATATGCAATTATATATGAAGAAGTTACTATTTCCACCTACTCTTTTCAGTCTAGAATGCATTTACTTTGCTCTTTTCCCAACTCTTTGGTTTTGCATAGATAATTATTTTTACTTGAAGATCATTTGATATTTCTTTGTATTATTAATATTCCTTTTCAAGAATTCTTATTTAGTACTTAATTTGTGTACAACCCCAGTCTCTTTCTCATTGTCCATTTTCATATCAAACACTCAACCAATCAATTAATCAATTGATCAGTTGATCCAACTATCCACCCATCCATCTATCTATAAGTATTGATGTAGATATTCCAGTGAATGCTTATTGCTCACCTTTGTCTGCTCTCCTCTTTGTCTTTCTCTATCTGTGGTTTTTAATATGATTCATTTTTTGTTGATTATCATCCTCAGCTGGAATACTTGGGTATGTAGTCTCAAAATACTTGAATATTCCAGCTCAGGATGGAATACTGTATTTATTTTAAATTGACATGTGAAGTGTCCTTGTTTGTGTAAATATATTTGGTTATATTCCTTTCTCCTGACAACTTTCAGGATTTTATTCAACTGTCTTTTAACTTCCTATGTTGTTGATGAGAAATTAAATACCTTGTATGATTCTTTTTTCTTTGTAATTGCATGCTATGAACTGAATGTATTCCCCCCAAATTCATGTGCCGTAACCCTATCCCCAGCATAATGATATTTAGAGATGGGCCTTAGGGAGGTAATTCACCATGAAGGTGGGTCATTACAGGATTAGGACTTTTATAAGAAGAGAAGGAGAGCGCTTGCTTCCTCTCTCTCTGCTGTCTGCCCTGTGAGGATACAGCTATAAGGCAGTTTTCTACAAACCAGGAAGCAGTTCCTCCCTGACTAGATACTGAATCTGCTAGTGACTTGATCTTGGATTCCCAGCATCTCCAGAATCATGAGAAATAAATATCTGTTGTTTAGTCTATGATATTTTTATATTTTTGTTACAGTAGTCTGAGCTGACTAAGATATCACAGTTTCAGTCTGGAATCATGTACAATTTTATCTTTTATCTTTGGGGTTCAGGAATTTTTACCAGGATATACCTATTTTGTGTATTTTCTTAGAGTCCCAGTAGGAACTCTGGAACTTTAAACTCTTTCAACTTGTACATTCAAGTCTGGATTAATTCAAGCATTATAATTTTTTATCAATTGATTATTTACCCTTCCTCCTGTAATTACTTTTTTCTTATAAATCCTCGATTTCTGTGTTATATTTATTGAATCTGTTGACATGTTGCTTATCTTTATTCCGGAGATATTAAGTCCTCCCTTCCCCCAAGTTTTGGTCTCTGTGTCTTGAAATATTTCCTCCTCCATATCTTCTAGATTACTAAATCAGGGTTCAAAACTGGTTATTCTCTTTTACAATGTATCCACTGAATTATTAAAGTAGAAAATCGTATTTGCGTTGTTGTTGTAGAAAGTTTTTTTTGTCTTTAATGGTACATTTTCTTACTTATTTTGTTCAAGTGTTTTTCTATCTCTTTCATCTCTTCTATTCTGATAGGAGCCATCTGTTTTGGATGTTCTATTTCTTCTTCTACCTGACTCTCAGGTTCCTGGAGAATAGTGTTATTTTCCTTTGCATACTTATGGTCCTTTATGTTTTGGCAGATAGGGCCAGCTGCTGGTTACTTTAAGCTATGACAATCTGTTAGCGGTGGGGTGAGCAGCTGTCCTGCCCTATGAGTTGGCAAGGACTGGCTGGTAGTCACAGGAAAGGTACCAGAGCAACCAGGAGAACTCTATCTGCTCCATGGCAGTCTTAACAGCAGAGGCTTTCTTAGCATCAGATATCAGAAGCTCTGGGCTTTTCTGAAGGCTCCACTGTAACATCCTCAGTGAGAGGGAGACTAGCATATGCTCCCTGGAAATGGCAGCCTTTTTTTTTTATTATATATATATATATTTATTTGTAATGGTTTATTTATTTATTTATTGTTATTTAGGTTCTGGGATACCTGTGCAGATCATGCAGAACTGTTGCATAGGTACACACATGGCAATGCGGTTTGCTGCCTCCATCCCTCCATCACCTATATCTGGCATTTCTCTCCATGTTATCCCTCCCCAACCTCCCCATCCCCCACAGTCCCTCACCTAACCCCCCCAGTAGACCCCAGTGTATGATGCTCCCCTCCCTGTGTCCATGTGTTCTCAATGTTCAGCACTCACCTATGAGTGAGAATATGTGGTGTTTGATTTTCTGTTCTTGTGTCAGTTTGCTGAGAATGATGGTTTCCAGATTCGTCTATGTCCATAAAAAGGACACAAACTCATCATTTTTTATGGCTGCATAGTATTCCATGGTGTATATGTGCCACATTTTCCTTGTCCAGTCTATCATTGTTGGGCATTTGGGTTGGTTCCAGGTCTTTGCTACTCTAAACAGTGCCTCAATGAACATATGTATGCATGTTTCTTTATAATAGAACAATTTATAATCCTTTGGGTATATACCAGGTAACAGGATTGCTGGATCAAATGGAATTTCTAAGTCCTTGAGGAATCACTACACTGTCTTCCACAATGGATGAACTAATTTACACTCCCACCAACAGTGTAAAAGTGTTCCTGTTTCTCCATATCCTCTGCAGCATCTGTTGTCTCCAGATTTTTTAACGATCACCATTCTAACTAGGGTGAGATGATATCTCAATGTGATTTTGATTTCATTTCTCTAATGATCAGTGATGATGGGCATGTTTTCATATGTTTGTTGGCTTCATATATGTCTTCTTTTGCAAAGTGTCTGTTCGTATCCTTCACCCACTTTTGGATGGGTTTGTTTGTTTTTTTCTTGTGAATCTGTTTTAGTTCTTTGGAGATTCTGGATATCAGCCCTTTGTCAGATGGGTAGATTGGAAAAATGTTTTCCCATTCTGTCAGTTGCCGGTTTGCTCTAGTGATTGTTTCTTTTGCTGTGCAGAAGCTCTGGAGTTTAATTAGATCCTATTTGTCTGTTTTGGCTTTTGTTGCCATTGCTTTTGGTGTTTTAGCCATGAAGTCCTTGCCTATGCCTTTGTCCTGAATGGTTTTGCCTAGATTTTCTTCTAGGGTTTTTATGGTGTTAGGTCTTATGCTTAAGTCTTTAATCCATCTGGAGTTAATTTTAGTGTAAGTGTCAGGAAGGGGTCCAGTTTCTGCTTTCTGCGCATGGCTAGCCAATTTTCCCAAAACCATTTATTAAACAGGGAATCCTTTCCCCATTCTTTGTTTTTGTCAGGTTTATCAAAGATCAGATGGTTGAGATGTGTGGCATTGCATCTGAGGCTGTTCCATTGGTCTATATCTCTGTTTTGATACCAGTACCATGAGTTTTGATTACTGTAGCTTTGTAATATAGTTTGAAGTCAGGCAGCATGGTGCCTCCAGCTTTGTTCTTTTTGCTTAGTATTATCTTGGCTATACCGGCTCCCTTTTGGTTCCATATGAAGTTTAAAGTGGTTTCTTCCCATTCTGTAAAGAAAGTCATTGGTAGCTTGATGGTGATAGCATTGATTCTATAAATTACTTTGGGCAGTTTGGCCATTTTCACGATATTGATTCTTCCTAACCATGAACATGGAATTTTTTTCCATCTGTTTGTGTCCTCTCATATTTCCTTGAGCAGTGGTTTGTAGTTCTCTTTGAAGAGGTCCTTTACATCCTTCATTAGTTGTATTCCTACATATTTTATTCTCTTTGTAGCAATTGTTAATGGGAGTTCACTCTTGATTTGGCATTCTGCTAGTCTGTTATTGGTGTATATGAATGCTTTTGATTTCTGCACATTGATTTCGTATTCTGAGACTTTGCTGAAGTTGCTTATCAGTTTGAGAAGATTTTGGGCTGAGACAATGGGCTCTTCTAGATATACAGTCATGTCATCTGCAAATAGAGACAGTTTGACTTTCTCCTTTCCTAAGTGAATACCCTTTATTTCTTTTTCTTATCTATTCATATAGCAAGAAAGAACTTCCAATGCTATATTGAATAGGATTGGTGAGAGAGGGCATCCTTGTGTAATGCCAGATTTCAAAGGGAATGCTTCAAGTTTTTGCCCATTGAGTATGATACTGGCTGTGGGTTTGTCATAAATAGCTTTTATTGTTTTGAGATATGTTCCATTGATACCTAGTTTATTGAGAGTTTTTAGTATAAAGGGCTGTTGAAATTTGTCGAAGGCCTTCTCTGCATCTATTGAGATAATCATGTGGTTTTTGTCTTTGGTTCTGTTTATGTGGTGGATTACATTTATATACTTGAGTATGTTGAACCAGACTTGCATCCCCGGGATGAAGCCTACTTGATCGTGATGGATAAGCTTTTTGATGTGCCATTGCAATTGGTTTGCCTATATTTTATTGAAGATTTTTGCATCTGTTTTCATCATGGGTATTGGCCAAAGTTTTCTTTTTTTGTTAAGTCACTGCTGGGTTTTGGTATAAGGTTGATGCTGGTCTCATAAAATGATTTGGGAAGGATTTTCTCCTTTTGCATTGTTTGGAAAAGCTTCAGTATTTTGGTACCAGTTCCTCCTTGTATGTCTGGTAGAATTTGGCTGTGAACCCACCTGGATATGGACTTTTCTTGGTTGGTAGGCTATTAATTGCTGCCTCAACTTCAGCCCTTGTTATTGGTCTATTCAGGGTTTCAACTTCTTTGTGGTTTAGTCTTGGGAAGGTTCAAATGTCCAGTAATTTATCCATTTCTTCCATACTTACTGGTTTATTTGCATAGAGTTGTTTGTAGTATTCTCTCGTGGTAGTTTGTATTTCTGTGGAAGTGGTGGTAATATCCCCTTTAACATTTTTTATTGCCTAAATGTGATTCTTCTCTATCTCTTTTTTATTAACCTGGCTAGTGGTCTGTCTATTTTGTTGATATTTAAAAAACTAGCTTCTACATTTATTGATTTTCTGAAGGCTTTTTTTTGTGTGTGTCTCTATCTCCTTCAGTTATTTCTTGGCTTCCGCTAGCTTTTGAGTTTTTTTTTGATTTTGCTCTTCTAGCTCTGTAAATTTTGATGATAGGGTGTTGATTTTATATCTTTCTGCACTTCTCATATGGGCATTTATTGGTATAAATTTCCCTCTAGACACTGCTTTAATTGTATACCAGAGATTCTGGTATGTTGTGTCTTTGTTCTTGTTGGTTTCAAAGAACATCTTTATTTATTCCTTTATTTCATTGTTTATCCAGTGAAAATTCAGGAGCCAGTTGTTCAGTTTCCGTGAAGTTGTGCTGTTCTGAGTTAGTTTCCTAATCCTGAGTTCTAAATTGATTGCACTGTGGTCTGAAAGACTGTTTGTTATGATTTCCATTCTTTTGCATTTGCTGAGGAGTGATTTACTTCCAATTATGTGGTCAATTTTAGAGTAGGTGCAATGTGGTGTGGAGAAGAATGTATCTTCTGTAGATTTGGGATGGAGAGTTCTGTAGATGCCTATTAGGTCCACTTGGTACATATCTGAATTCAAGTCCTGGACAGCCTTGTTAATTTTCTGTCTTATTGATCTGCATAATATTGACAGTGGATTCTTAAAGTCTACCACTGTTATTGTGTGGGAATCTAAGTCTCTTTGTAGGTTGTTAAGAACTTGCTTTATGTATGTGAATACTCCTGTATTGGCTGCATATATATTTGGACTATTTAGCTCTTGTTGTTGCATTGATCTTTTTACCATTATGTAATTCCCTTCTTTGTCTCTTTTGATCTTTTTTGGTTTAAAGTCCATTTTATCAGAGACTAGGATTGCAACTTCTCCTTTTTTTTTTTTTCTCTCCATTTTTGGTAAATCTTCCTCTGTCCCTTTATTTTGAGTGTATGTGTGTCCATGCACATGAGATAAGTTTCCTGAATACAGTACACTGATGGATCTTGAGTTTTTATCCAATTTGTCCATCTGTGTCTTTTGATTGGCACATTTAGCCCATTTACATTTAAGGTTAATATTGTTATGTGTGAATTTTATCCTGCCATTTTGATGCTAGCTGAGTTTTTTTTTTTTTTTTTTTTTTTTTGCCAGTTAATTGATACAGTTTCTTCATTGAGTCGATGGTCTTTACCATTTGGTACATTTTTGGAGTGGCTGGTACTGGTTGTTTCTTTCTATGTTTAATGCTTCTTTCAGGAGCTCTTGTAAGGCAGAACTAGTGGTGATGAACTCTCTCAGCAATTACTTGTCCATAAAGCATTTTATTTCTCCTTTGCTTATGAAGCTTAGTTTGGCTGGATATGAAATTCTAGGTTGAAAGTTCTTTCTTTTCTTAAACATAAGACCTAATACCATAAAAATCCTAGAAGAAAACCTAGGCAAAACTATTCAGGACATATGCATAGCCAAGGACTTTGTGACTAAAATACCAAAAGCAATGGCAACAAAAGCCAAAATAGACAAATGGGATCTAATTAAACTCCAAAGCTTCTGTACAGCAAAAGAAACAATCATTAGAGCAAACCGGCAACTGACAGAATTTGAAAAAATTTTTGCAACCTACCCATCTGACAAAGGGCTAATATCCAGAATCTACAAATAACTAAAGCAGATTTACAAGAAAAAGACAAACAAACCAGCTGTGCTTGCCGTGAAACTCTATGCAGAGCATTTTAGATTGCTAGTCTTTGTTTGGGTGGGACCTGATGAACCAGATCAACTGGCTGCCTGTTTCAGCCACCTCTTTTTCAGTTGAACAGGTGGCTCTGTCTCCCAGGCATTCCAGGTGCCAGTTGAAATGTCCACCCAAATTTGTGTGAGTTTTTTTGTGGAAACCAGCGGTGCTGGCTGAAACAGCAATGCTGGAAACTTGTGGCGATTTTTGGCCCAGAAATCCCCTGATCTTTGGGCAGTAAAAACTCGTTTGGAAATGTAGTGATCGCTTACTCTCTGCATTGTTCTTCCTGGGAACTGCGCTCCAGAGCTGTTTCTATTCAGCCATCTTGGGTCCTCTCAGCAGCCTTTGTCTCTAAGTTTTGCAGCACTTCTGGTCCAACTCTGTTAGAATAAGGGGTGGTGTTTTGATCCTTGTCTCAAGACTCTCCCTCTTAGCATTCAGTGTTTCTTGCATTGGATGTGGAGGTCAGATCTACTGAGCCCTAGCCTTAGCCCTGGATTTACCTATTCTCTCCAGGCCCATCTTGTCTGAAGACAAAGCGAACATTCCAATTAGTTGAACTGGAGAGGGAGAGGACTGCAGGTATAAGTTCAAAAGCCATATAACCTGACTGATTTATTTAGAAACTGTGATCCTCATTTCCCAAGTTGGAACTGAGATACTATTAAATTCATGTTTTTCTCAGCCACATCCAGTTAATCCAGTGAAGCCTTTATGTTGTTGCTGTTAGATACTTAAGTAATAGCTTATGCTTTGGGGAAAGCTTGGTCAAATTATTATTTAAAGGGTCAATTCATTTCAAGACTCTTCAACTGAATGACATCTGAATGCATTTTGACCTAAAACATCTGACCCATTCTGTGGAAGCTTGTATGATTCAAGTATTTAAATAGTTACTAAGAGTATATTAATTTTTCTGCCTCTGAAACAAAAACTTATTTTTATGAAAATTGTCAGTAGGTAATAATATGCGTGGTAGAAAAAAGAGGAATTAAAAAAATACATTTTGGCTTTTATTTGTAACCTTCTTCCCATCCTCCCTCCCTCCTTTCCTTCCTACTTCTCTCCCATCCTCCCTTCCTCCTTTCTTGCCTTCCTTCTTTTCTCTCCTTGTTTTTGTTCTCCTCCTCCTCCTTTCAAATAATAAGGGCTAAGAAAGAAGAAAAGGAGGAAATGAACTCACAGACTAATTCTTTGTCACCTCTTGTTCTCCAACCAATAACCTGATTTAGTGCCTTGTTTAAAGAGGGTCTGTCACCATTAACAGAAAGAACTATTCACTAATTTGCTGACACTTTGGGTAAGGATGGGTTCTTATGGACCCAGGTGAGAAACTACAGCCCAGAGAGGGTTAGTTAGCTGTTCTGTTTTATCTCTGTGTCATCACAGCACTCAGGGTAACTTGGGACCCTGCATAGGAGCCATCAGCAGAGTGTTGCTGTGCACAGCAGAGCAGCAAGAGAAGTTGGGGCCCTTGAGAGAGTGAAGTTCCTATTGGGCATATGAGACAGTGTCCCTACTATGTAGGAGGCAAGGTGGAAGAGCTTGAATGCATTTTGTCTACAAGTATGTAGGTATATATTCTGGAGAATATAACATAACTGGAAAGACTTTTGAGGGAAGTATGATGTTTTGGCATCATCCAGGTGGTAGCTAGAATTTGTTCATTGAAGCTGTAAGTCTGTATGTTTATTGACAGGTTGGTGACATCTGGAGCATTCAAATTACATTTACATAATAAGGAAAAGAACACCTGATACATTACTAGCTTCTTGAGATGGTACATTTTAACTTTAATCATCTACTGTTCTTAGTAAGTTTCTTCATTTTTCCCTTTTTTATCCTCAACATGACTAGCTTTCTGCCAAGAAGGCAGGATTGTGTTGTTGATAAGGATTTGTGTTCTAAGTAGGCTAATGATGTAATTCGTCATCCCAAATGGGACATTTTGAGAATTAAAGGATAAACCACTAATAATTACCCTGTGATAAAAAACAAAATGGTGAACCACCCAGGAAAAGAGGGATGAGGGACATGTTCTTCTGAGCTCTGGAGTCAGGGTATGCGGGCTTAAGCTCTGCATCTGCCATTTATGGGAGCCTGGGTGCATTACTTAAAATCCCTTTGCTCTGATTTTCTTACCTGCAAAACAAAAACAAAAGCAAACACACAAAAACAAACAAAAAACAAAAACAAAAAATGGTACCCACCTTATACAGTTTTGTGTGAAATAAACAATTACTATACAGAACGTACTTCAAGCAATGCCTGACCTATAGATAAGCACTTTTAAAATGTTACCATTATTACCATACCATTATTATTTAGTGGGAATTCTTAACCAATTCTACTACATATTGTTTAACTAATATAAAACATGATAGTGTTTTAAAAGCATGACATATATATTAAGAGGAACATTTTTAAGAAAGCACTTCAAAGGTATGGTCTGATTAATGGAAAAGTAAATATTCTTTTGTAAGCAAAAAAAATTACAATAATTTTTCGATGATTTAAAATGGTACAGTCAGACACTCACCAAACACCAGTAGAAAATGAATCACAACTTTGCCTTACACTTTTTATTGTATATATTATCAAGCTGCTCTTATTTGTTTGCTTTTGCTCAATTCAGAAGGACGATTTCTATCTAGGAAAAGAACAGTAATATCTGGGAAAAGTGTTCACTTGTACTGTTTGACAAGAAACCTGACCATGGGATTTAGTGTATCCCTTCTGCTGTCTTCTCTAAATCAAATGATGGGATTTGTTTTCTATTATTTGTTCTATGATTGATTTGTTGTGGGCAAGGAAGCCTTATATTCTCTCTTTATTTCCTTTTTATCTCTTCCCTAAGTGCAGGAACTCTTCAAGAGTGTCTCCCTTGTTGCTTTCTCTATGTTTTCATAGTCCTTTCCTTAGGTAACATCATAATCTTTCTCATCTTCTGTCTGAGACTTTCACATTTTTTTCTCTCTCTCTGGTCTGGCTCCTTGGCTGAACTTTCTTTTCACATTTACAATATTCTGTGAGTCATTTCCATCTTAATATCCACTGGAACCTAAAATCCATTGTGATTCTTTCCACTTGTTTCACACCATTGAATTAGTTGTCAAGTTTTTGAAATCCTTCTTTTATGATATATCTGACTTTCTTTTCTTCCTATTTTCCTGGTTACTATTTTATATGACCCATGCAACTTGTAATATGCTACTAAGCCCCTAAATATTTCCTTATTTGAAAAAAAAAGATGTAAGAATTTATTACTCAGTTCAGGCTTAATATTATGTTCCTTCTGGGGAGCTGCATTATACTACAGGATTCCTATGTATCACAGAGACTTAACTCAAAGGAATAAACTTAAATAGTGACATTTTAGGTAGATTGCTGAGTAGGGGAATACCATTTCACAGGTCTCTTATCTGCCCAGTAAGCACTGGGGTAACAGAGACCTATACTTATTTTGAAAAGTAAATTATGACATTGAGGCTTGTGAAATAGTCATTTCCCCCCTTCTATTCCCAACATGGTAGGAGTATACTTCCCTACATTATTGATATTGGTCTTGGCCATGTAACGAGCTTTAGCCTCATGGTAGGTGAAATGTATTTTTGTCATCCTTTGGTGTTGGGCTTTGCCAAGTCACTTGCCTTGGTCAGTGGGATATTAGTAGATGTGACACCAGCAGAGACTCGAAATATGCTTGTGTCATTACCATCACAACATATCCCAACTAGTCAAGAACCTCTGTATGAGGTTTCTCTAGAAGGACAGAACTGATAGGAAAGATATATTTATATAAAGTTGAGTTTATTAAATAGTATGAACTCACATGATCATGAGGTCCCACAATAAGCCATCTACAAGCTGAGGAGCAAGGAAGCCAGTCCAAGTCCCAAAGATGAAGAACTTGGAGTCTGATGTTTAAGGGAAGGAAGCATCCAGCACAGGAGAAAGATATAGGCTGGGAGGCTAAGCCAGTCTCTCCTTTCCACATTTTCCTGCCTGCTCTATATTCTGGCCACACTGAAAGCTGATTAGATGCTGCCCACCCAGATAAAGGATGGGTCTGCCTTTCCCAGTCCACTGACACAAATGTTAATCTCCTTTGGCAACACCTCCACAGGCATGGTTCATGATCAATACTTTGCATCCTTCTATCAAATCAAGTTGACATTCAGTATTAACCATCTACCCCTTGTCAACTGGAACCCATACACATCTCCTGAGTTCATACATAATCTTCAAATAAAGACAAAAATAAGGTCATAATTACACCTAATACAACACAACTATCCTTTGTACAACTGGAAACACACCAGTCCCCAACCCAAATACTATTACATAAAGATAATGATACCTAAATGCTGATAAGAAGTCAATAAATCTTATGTCACATGATAAAGGAAAGAGGAAATACAATGAAGATATTTTCCTACAAGTGTATACATGCACAAACATGTTTTAACAAAAGAAACAGGAAATATACATAACAATTAAGTCCTAATTTCTTCAACTGGTTACATGGTCGTAGCTTGTATTGATGCTTGTCTTTTACTACCCATTCTGTATTCCCTTTGCAAGGACCTCAGCAGGTCATTTTTTTTTTTTTTCCCTCTGGTGGAGAGACCCAAACCTTCATTCCTGAAGGGTCTGGGTCATTTGTAGTCCTGCCCAGATTGGGTTGTTGTAGTTTCCCGTTGACCTTAATCACAGGGCATGGTAATACTAAGAGATACCCTAATGGATCTCCTGTATTCCATGCATACTCTTCCTTACCTTCGTTATGGAGTAGTAGACTGATTTCATCTTGATATCCCAGGTCAATCACCCCAGGCAACACTGCACCTCCCTTCTTACCCTGTTGACTTAAAGGTGGGAGTATCTGGATGGTAATCTTAACTTTCAGTTTACTAGAATCGTGTTTCCTAGTGACAGTGTTCCTCCCTCTGGAACTAGGACCTCTAGGCCAGCAGACTGTAATGTCATGGGAACAGGAAGCAAAAATTTTGCTAGTGAATCACTAGGGGTAATGGTGAGTGATGCCACTTCCACTGCCACTCCTTGATTCCTGGATCCATAAATCCTACCTATGGGAGAAGCAATACCATATATTGAACACTAATTCACAGTGTACACGGCCTTCTGGAGACCTTTGACCCAGCCCTGCAAAGTATTGTTACGTAGTTGGAATTGTAATTGTGACTTCCAAAGGCCATTACACCATTCTATCCATCCAACTGTTTCAGGATGATGGGGAACATGGTAAGACCAGTGAATTCCATGAGCACGAGCCCACTGCCATACTTCATAAGCTGTAAAGTGAGTGCCTTAGTCAGAGGCAATGCTCTGTGGAATACCATGATGGTGGATAAGGCACTATTTGAGTCCATGGATGGTAGCCTTGTCAGAAGCATTGTGTGCAGGATAGGGAAACCTATATCTGGAGTAAGTATCTATTCCAGTGAGGACAAACCTCTGGCCTTTCCATGACAGAAGATATCTAATATAATCAACCTGCCACCAGGTAGCTGGCTGATCACTCCAAGGAATGGTGCCATATCGTAGGCTCAGTGTTGGTCTTTGCTGCTGGCAAATTGGGCACTCAGGAATGGCCATAGCGAGGTCAGCCTTGGTGAGGGCAAGTTCATGTTAAGCCCATGCATAACCTCCATCCGTTCCTCCAAGGCCACTCTGTGGGCCCATTGAATGATGACAAAGGTGGCTGGGAAAAGAGGCTGAGTGGTGTTTACAGAACCGGTCATCCTATCCACTTGATTATTAAAATCCTCTCTGCTGAGGTCACCAGTTGGTAAGCACTCACATGGGACACAAATATCTTCACAGTTTTTGACCATTCTGAGAAGTCCTTTCATATACTTCTTCCTCACGTTTCTTTGTCATCAGTTTTCCAGTCCTGCTTCTTCCAAGTCCCTGGCCATCCAGCCAAACCATTGGCTACAGCCCGTGAATCAGCATACAATTGCGCATCTGGCTATTTCTCCTTCCATGCAAAATGCACAACCAGATGCATTGTTCAAAGTTTTGCCTCCTGGGAAGATTTCCTTTCACTGCTGTCCTTCAGGGATGTCCTACAAAGAGGCTATAGTGCTGCACCTGTCCACTTTTGGGTGGTGCCTGCATATCATGCAGAATCATCTGTGAACCACACCCTAGGCTTCTCTTCCTCTATCAATTGATCATAGGGAACTCCCCTTGAGGCCCCTGGTACAGGCTGGGGGAGACAAGGCAAGGTGGCTGGAATGGAGACCATGGGAATTTGAGCCACTTCCTCATGTAACTTACTTGTGCTTTCAGGACTTCCTGGAGCCCAATTGTACATACCACTTCCATTTGATGATGGAATGCGGCTGTGCTTGGCCCACTTTATGGATAAGCGGGTTAGAAAGCATCCAGTTCATGATAGGCAATTCAGGTCGCATGGTGACTTGATGACCGATAGTCAAATGTTCAGTTTCCACCAAAGCCTAGTAAAAGGCCAAGAGTTCTCTCTCAAAAGGAGAGTAGTTATCTGCAGAAGATGTCAGAGCCTTGCTCTAAAATTCTAGATTTCCCTGCTGTGATTCACCTGTGGGGGCCTGCCAAAGGCTCCAAACAGTATCCCTATTTGCAACTGATACCTTAAGCACCATTGGATCTGCTGATTCAAATGGCCCAAGTGGCAGAGCAGCTTGCACAGCAGCCTGGACCTGTTGCAGAGCTTTCTTCTGTTCTGCATCTCACTCAAAACTGCCCGCCTTTGGGTCACTCAATAAATGGGCCAAAGTACTATACCCAAATGAGGAATGTGTTGCCTCTAAAATTCAAATAGGCTCATTAGGCATTGTGCCTCTCTCTTGGCTGTAGGAGGGGCCAAATGCAGCATCCTATCCTTCACCTTAGAAGGAATATCTCTATAGGTGATAGGCCCCACACCACTGGACCCCTAGAAATTTTACTGAAATAGAAGGTCCCTGAATTTTAATTAGATTTATTCCCCGTCTTCTGGCATGCAAATGTCTCATCAGTAGGTCCAGAGTATTTGCTACTTCTTACTCACTGGATCAAATCAGCATAATGTCATCAATGTAATGGACCAGTGTGATATCTTGTGGAAGCAAAAAGTGATCAAGGTCTTTCCAAATATGATTATGACACAAAGCTGAAGAGTTGATATACACCTTATGTAGGACAGTAAATGTATATTGCTGGCCTTGCCAACTGAAGGCAAATTGATTCTGGTGGGCCTTATGTACAGGAATGGGGAAAAAGGCATTTGCCAAGTCAATAGCTGCATACTGGGTACCAGGAGATGTCTTAATTTGCTCAAGCAATGAACCACAGCTGGTACAGCAGCTGCAATTGGAGTCACCACTTGGTCAAGCTTATGATAATCTACTGTCATTCTCTAAGATCCATCTGCCTTCTGCACAGGCCAGATGGGATAGTTGAATGGAAATGTGGTGGGAATCACCACCTCTGCATCTTTCAAGTCCTCGATGGTGACACTAATCTCCAGGGATGCAATCCCTCCAGGGATGCAATGTTGTTTTTGATTCACTATTTTTAGGTAGACGCAGATCTAATGGCTTCCATTTGGCCATTCTCACCATAATAGCTCTCACCTTATGAGTCAGAAGACGAAGCCAATGTGTGAATTCTGCCATCTACTAAGTATGTCTATGTCAATTATGCACTCTGGCACTGGGGAAGTGACCACAGTATGAGCCCAGGGACCCACTGGATCCATTGTAAGTTGTACCTGAGCTAAAACTCCTTTAATTACCAGACCTTTATAAACCTCTACTTTACCTGGAGCACGACAATGATGTTTTGAGTTTTCTGGAATCAGTCAGCTCAGAGTCAGTGTCAAGTAGTCCCTGAAATGTCTGATTATTTCCCTTTACCCAGTACACAGTTATCATGGTGAAAGGCTGGATGTCTCCCTGGGGAAGGATGGGAGAAAGATTAATAGCATAAATTGTCAGTAGTGTAGTGAGGTCCTCCTTGAAGGGGACCTAGCCTCCCCTTCATTCAAGGGTCTCTGAGTCTGTAAACTGACTCAAATCTGGAACTTGATTGAGGGGCCATGATTCTATGATTTTTTAATTCAAATTAGTCTTTTGTGCATTCAACCTGGAAGTTTTCTGCTTATGTAAATTAGGTAGGAAAACAGTAGGCTTTCTATCTATTTAACATCTAGGAACACCATGATTAATTAGCCAATGCCAGAGCTGTACGTGAGTCAGACTATTCTGATTGCTGCTTTGCCTCTGCTGTCCATTATGGCAGCTACATTGATCTTGCCTTTCATGGTTGAGAGCCACCACATGGTCCCCGCCACCTCAAGATCCAATTATTCCCATTGTGTTTAAATTTTGTAGTTGAGTGACTGTAGTTCCCACTGTTAGATCTGGCATACATAGAAGAGCAATTACAGGGCTCTTCAAAGATGCAGATGCTGCCCTCACAAATCTGTTTTGCAAAGCAATGGTCAAAGGTTTATCTCCTGGACTCTTCCAGCTGAGATGAATAGATCTAATGTGACTAATCCACTCCACCATCCCAATCCCCCTAAACCTTTGGAGCCCCTCTCTACTTTAAACCGAGGGAGATCAGGCATTTTCTGCTCGCTCACAGTGAGCTATCTTTTAATCTGTATTTCAGCTAACCAAACAAATAAACTACGAGAACCATTTTTAACTCCTCATGCTGCAATATTAAATGCAGAGTCCCTACTTAATGGGCCAAAATTAATAAATTCAGCCTGATTGAACTCTATTTTCCTTCCACCATTACCTCACACTTTTAATATCCATTTCCATGCCTGTTCTCCAGATTTGTGCTTATATAAATTAGAAATTCAAGCAGTTCTTTTTGAGTGTAGCACAACTCCTCATGGGTCACACTCTCAATCTTACCTCTAGGGGCCTGCTGGGACTTTAGTCTGGTTACAGGTCTAGAAGCAAACAGGGGTGTTGGGGGTCACTCCTGAGGAGAATCAACATTATCTTGCCTGGCAACTGTCTCAGGTGAGGTCATCACTGTTGTCTGTGGCAGCACAGAGTTTATCTCCTCAGACAAAGGTGGAAAGGCTGATGGCAGATGGGTCTGGGAGGGGATGTTGCTGCTACTGGGAATGGGGAAGCTGTTCCTTCTGGCAAAAAAACTTCATCAGAGTTTACAAGCTCAGTGTCCCCAGCTTTATCAGAGTCCTCCCACATGTCCCCATTCCAAGTTGTAGTGTTCCATTCTTTTCCAGCCAATGCCCTCACTTTTACAGTAGACACCAGGCAAGGCTGTGCATGTGCCTTTCATTGCAGGTCAGCCACTTGCATGATAAGAGCTTGTGGCTGTTTTTCCACAATTTTAGCTCTTTATTTACGGTAGAAAAGACTCTCTCACTTAGGGGAATCCTAGTAGATTTGAGGCTCAGTATTTGATTCTGAGGCTGAGAGTTAGAAAGAAAATAATGAATTCATTATTTTCTTTCATTACTTTGTCCAGCGAACTTAGGAGCAACCAACTAACTTCATTATGTTTCTTGGTTCTCCACATACAGTCAAAGCAACCAACCAACTTGATTATGTTTCTTGGTTCTCCACATATAGTCCATTATGTATGGAGTCAATAAACTCCTTGCCTCTCACAAGTGCCAAATGCATTTATTTTGCATAATTCTCTAAACAGTTCATTCCAAGGACTATCAGTGTTCTCCATACTATTAGAAGTAGAGTCCTTAGGATTTTAATCTAATCATATTAAGCTGTCAACTCCAGATACCCCAAAACCAATGAAAGAACTTCATCCTCAATATTCTGTTCCTCTAAAATCACTTCCGGTACTAAAATCTGTATTAGTCAGGGTTCTCTAGAGGGACAGAACTAATAAGATGTGTGTGTATACACACACACACACATACACTCACACACACATATATGGGATTTTATTAAGCAGTATTAACTTACACAATCACAAGGTCCTGCAATAGACCATCTACAAGCTGGGGAGCAAGGGAGCCAGTCCAAATACCAAAACTGAAGAATTTGGAGTTTGATGTTCAAGGTCAGGAAACATGGAGAAAGATGTTGGTTTGGAGACTAAGCCAGTCTAGCCTTTACACATATATTCTGGCCATGCTGGCAGCTGATTAGGTAGTGCCTACCCAGATTGAGGGTGAATCTGCCTTTTCCATGGATTCAAATGTTAATATCCTGTTGCAGCACCTTCACAGACACACCCATGATCAATACTTTGCATATTTCAATCCAATCAAGTTGACACACAGTATTAACCATCAGAAGCTCAAGAAAAGTAAGAGATATTAAACAGACTGAAAAACAACCTGCAGAAAATAGCTGCCTGGCTATGCCCAGCCTAGATCAGCTGACTCCACATGAGCTAACTGTTTATCATTGATAATGATAAACACGTGTGAGCTAAGTCATTGCTTATCATCCTATACCCCTGATAGTCATTGTTTGTTTCATAGCAATAGCTGACTGATACAAGTCTCTGGAAGATTTGTTTAGCTTCAAATAAGCAAAGTATTTTAATATGTGATACTTACTAGAAGGTAAAGTGAATTCATGCAATTTACAAAGATTGTCATAATAATGTTGGAGGAGAAAGGAGAAATTCTAATAGATATTTAGCATGTTCTTTGAAAATTAAAAATCTAATTTAGCAGATCTCAGGTTTTTATGTGATTAATAATCACTTGGGCAGATCATTTAAAGAACAAAGTCCTGGCTCTAACTCTGACAAGTAATTCATTTGTTTTAGGTCAAGTACCAGGGATCTGTATTTTTAAGTCATTACTTCCAGATGATTATAATACAGTTAGTTTAAGAAACATTGGTTTCTCATTCTCTCTCTCTCTCTCTCTTTTTTACATTCTTCTTTTTTTAAAAATGCCAGAGAAACAAAAAGTATAAGATGTATCTGAGTGACACATAAAACAAATATAGAAAATGAAATGATAAGGTTCTACTTAGTTTACACACTGCTGAATCTTTTTGTCCATTATGAGTTGAAGACTGAAGAGCAACATTATCCTAATATATCTGGTTTCTAGGAGTTTATGTCATAAACTTGGAATGCTTTAATTTTTATTTTAGCATTATTTCTATTTAATACCAAACAGTTCTCCAGAGACCTCTTTTCAACAACCAATGTTCCCTTTGGCAGTGAAATCCACTTACCTTAACTGACTGTGATTATACTTCAACCTAGTTCTTGGAGCCATGATGGTAATATTCACTTTAATATCCCAAAAGGCTCTTAGTATTCATTAAATATTTGATTAACATTGTCTAATAAAGCTTGTAGAATGCAGAAACATGAAGCCTAACTCTACCATGATTTTTCCTTCTGTCTCTTTCATTATCACCATGAGTTGCTTCTCTAAAATAATTAAAATACATAATTGAATACCGTGGAATAATTTTGGAAAATTAGCTTAATTATTCCAGTGCTTTCATTTGGAAAGCTTGCGTTATTTATTACAACTAAATGGATAAATGTGGTCCTTCTTTTCTTTTTTTTTATTTAACATTTACTCTTTAGAAGGGAATAAATATATGTTTTGTATATTTGTATTGTTTTCTAAAGGGAGTGAATAATAGCCTTAAAGCTAAGTTGACAAGAAGAACATAAGGATGACTTGGGCCCTATAAATAAAATGAGTGCACTAACTGCAGAAGTCTCATTCACCTTCAGGAATTGGCTCATTATACTCAGAAATATACAGCTCTCTCTCCTCACTGAGTGTATTTTCTAAGTTTTAAATTATTCCATACTCTTTAGAAGTAAAATAGAATATAGGAAATTGTAAATCTTTCAAAGATTCTCTTTGGAATAGAGACTAGATTTTTTTTTTCTCTACTAAGTTTAGGCTTTATGGTTCACTGGTAACCTAGAGTGAGTTTGGGCTACACATAGTTCATTAGTCTGCATTAGGTCTGTAGCTGAGCATGGCATCTAGGACATGGCTGAGTTATTTATATAACAGAAAAACTGGAGGTGTTTTATGGACCTAAATAGAAACCTAAATAAGACATTTTAAACTTAGATTAAATCCCTCTTGGTTATTCTCACATAGCAATCCAAGCAATCATACTGTAGGTAGAGGACCATATTTTTATTAAAAATGTTTCAGTTTAGCTTTATGAGATAAAAGTTATTCAGAACTCTAATGACTATAGTGACTTTTTTTTTTGAAACACGTATTTATGGGAAGTAGCAAGAGCCTCAATGGAAATTACACAATTCATATTTTAGAAGATCTGGGGTTCACCCAGTCAGAATCAATATGAGCTGGTTGGATTATAAGTCGCAAATATGCTTGGATTTCATAATTGTAAGTTTTACCTCTGACTTAGTAGAATAATTCAACTGTCTACACAGAATCAAATAAAAATGCCCAAAATGATTTAAAAGAGAAAGAAATTAAACCTAATATAAACTGTCAAAAGCTGTCCATTAAAATTTGTATTTGTGAATTATCCCAAGTTAAGCTAAATAAATACTGTAATAAAGATTCCTAAAATGCCACTGCCATCTTTACTACCAAATTTCTTAGCTTAGCATTTGAAATAAAATTTACAGAACTAGATTTTTGGCATGGTATCATGTCAGTGCTGAAATCCCCAATTTCTATACCATTTCCTCCCCTTTCTTTGATATTTCTGTTCCCCAATCCCACACTGCCTCCTCAACCCCTGTAAACTACTTACTTAGACTTTCCAAGGGAAGCTGATCAATGCAATAAGACTACTTGATTTATATATTTCCCTGAAGTAGAGCTCATGTTGTTTTGGAGCCTAAGGGGTTGACCAGTCAGTGTTGACAGCCACAAGGTGGCCCATGAACAACTTTTTGTAATGGACTTAACCTTTTAAACAATTTCATGATTTTTTGCAGTACATGACTATATGGTCATGAGAGCAAAGGCCGTGTCTGTCTTGTTCACTAGGCACCTAGCAGCTAGGACTTAACATGTATCTGACACAAAGAAGGTATACAATAAATATTGGTTGAATAAAATGAGTGAAAAGGCATGTATACATAATTGAAAATTAAGAGCAATAAACAAATGTTTTTGAGGGCTACTGCAGTCAAGACATTAGTATTTTGAAACAGCATGTATTTATTTATTTATAAAATATTTATCTAGTACACATTATGTAACATGCATTATGCTAGTCTCTGGAGATACAAAGGAAAGAAGATGGATATTACCAATGCTCTGCTATAATGTGTAATCCTCGTACAAGGTATAGAGGATTATAACACACAATAATAAGGTCTAGGACAGGGGATGACAGCATTCCATGGGAGCATACAGATAGGTCACCAGATCCAAATTAGAGATCTCATAAAATACATTTAAAAAAAATGTTTATTTTTTGTTTGAGGAGGACAGGGTCTTGCTCTGTCACTCAGGCTGGACTGTAGGGGCATGATCTCAGCTCACTGCAGCCTCTGCCTCCTGGGTTCAAGTAATTTTCCTGCCTCAGCCTCCCAAGTAGCTGAGGTTACAGACATGTGCCACCATGTGTGGCTAATTGATTTTTGTATTTTTAATAGACACAGGGTGTCACCATGTTGGCCAATCTGGTCTTGAACTCCTGCCTTCACGTGATTCACCCACCTCGGCCTCCCCAAGTCCTGGGATTATAGCTGGGAGCTAATGTGCTTGACCACAAAATACATTTTAAAAACTGATATATAAGTTGATATTTGTAGAAAGAATAAGTTTTAACTCAGTGAAATTAGGGATGAAGGACAGAAAAGAAGAATATTATAGACATGTCTGAATAAAGCTGAGAGATAGTGAGAGTGATATCCTCCAAAAACTTAACTTATGGGTCATGTTAAGGAAACTGGCCTTTGTTCCATTAGCTATGAGGAAGTACTCTAGGTAAGAAACTAAAATGTTTAAATTAAAATTATGGATTTTATTATTAAAAATGTATGTCTTTAGTAACTTGCTTTCAAAGAACAGTATAGAAAGAGAGAAGTAGTAACTTAACAATGGAGAAACCTGGCAAACCCTGCAGTACCTAAGTCATCAAGGTTACTACCATCAGTGATATTGTGTGGATAACAGGTACTGTCTGATATGATGTGATGAAAAGGGCACCTTTATGACACTATATTTGCAAACACATAACCCCAGTCTAATCACGAGAGAAATATCAGACAAATCCAAATTGAGTGTCATTTTATAAAATACTTGACCAGTAGTCCTCAGAACTGTAAAGGTCATGAAAGAAAGCCCCAGAGACTATCATAAACCAGAGGATAACAGAAAGACATAACAAATAAATATAATGTGGCATCCTAGATCAGTAATATATCAGTACTGATTTTTATAAATTGTACTTTAGGTTCTGGGGTACATGTGCAGATCATGCAGGATTGTTGCATAGGTACATACATGGCAAGGTTGTTTCTTGCCTTCATCTCCCCATCACCTATATCTGGCACTTCTCCTCATATTATGCCTCCCCAACTTCCCCACCCCACAACTGTCCCTCCCTTAGGCCCCCACAACAGACGTCATTGTGTGATGTTCCCCACCATGTGCTCATGTGTTCTCGTTGTTTAACACCTACCTATGAGCGAGAACATGCAGTATTTGGTTTTCTGTTCTTGCATCAGTTTGCTGAGAATGATGGTTTCCAGATTCATCCATGTCCCTACAAATGGCACAAACTCATCATTTTTTATGGCTGCACAGTATTCCATGGTGTATATGTGTCACATTTTCTTTGTCCAGTCTATCATTGATGGGCATTTGGGCTGGTTCCAGGTCTTTGCTATTGTAAACAGCACTGTAACAAACATACAAGTGCAAGCATCTTTATAATAGAATGATTTATAATCCTTTGGGTATATACAGTAATGGGATTGCTGGGTCAAATGGAATTTCTATTACTAGGTCCTTGAGGAATCTTCACACTATCTTCCACAATGGTGGAACTAATTTATATTCCCACCAACAGTGTAAAAGTGTTGCTTTTCTCTGCATTCTGTCCAGCATCTGTTGTCTCCAGATTTTTAAATGATAGCCATTCTAACTGGTGTGAGATGGTATCTCAATGTGATTTTAATTTGCATTTCTCTGAAGACCAGTGATGATGAACATTCAAAAGTGGGTGAAAGGTATGAACAGACACTTTCCAAAAGAAGACATTTATGAGGTCAACAAACATATGAAAAAATGTTCATCAGTACGGATTTTTTAGATTTAACAAATGTCTCATGATGATGGAAGATGGCAACAGGTCAGGGATATTCAGTATTCTCTTTACTATCTTTATAACGTCTCTACAAATCTAAAATTCTCCCAAAATTAACATGTTTATTGTAAAAGAATAAAAATTAATGTATGGCTATGACATGATTTATTTGCAAATAATACTTGCAATGCTTGGGACATAAATATTTAAATTCTCTACCACATAAAGAGTCTTTAAACTGATAAGGGAAAGTAACTGACTGGAAAAATAGACCAATTTTATTACAAGGAATTTCCCGAAAGAATACATTTGAAGGACCAATAACCAGGCCCTGTTTTACCAGTAGTCAGAGAAATGCAGATAAAAATAATGAGATAATCTTTTTTAACCTATTAAATTGTTTATAATTTAAAAGACTGATAATTTCTGGTGTTACCAAGGATTCTAAACATTTAGAATTTTCGTATATTTCTTGTGGAAAATTTGTTATTTTTTGTGGAATCTTGTTGGCGATGTGTTAGAATATAATATGCATACATTTTCCTAGCAAACAGACTCATGCTTTCTTTCTATGATTTCATAAAAATAAAAGTTAGTATAAAATAAGGGTAGATATAGCAGTGGGATTTTTTTGAGCAATAAAAAATATTGAAATGAAATGAAATTTACTAATATGAGAAAAAAAAAACTGGGTGAGTACATTTGAACCAAAGATTCAAAGAAATCATTATGGATGAATTAGGATCAAGGCTTGGGAGGGTTTCCAGAGTATTTTACTAAATTAGAAAAGAAATACATATTAAAAAATATAAAATATAATTGCCTTTTATAAATTTAATGATATATATTTATAGCTATAGTAAAAGTGACAGTCTCAACTTCCTACAATAATGTAATAATTTTTGCTTTTCTCCACTAATAAGCAGACTTTTGTCAGATCTCCCTTTCTTGGCCTTAGATTATGTGTTGATCTTGGATTTTTTGGCTTTTCCCATCATATTTTTAGATAATAAAAATCCAGGCTGGGCATGGTGGCTCATGCTATAATTCTAGCACTTTAGGAGGCCAAGGAGGGAGGATTGTTTAAGCCCAGGAGACCAGCTTGGACAACATAGCAAGATCCCATCTCTACAAAACAAAACAAAACATGCTGGGTTTTGTGGTACATGTCAGTGGTTCCAGCTAGTTGGGAGGCTGAGACAGGAGGATCATTTGATCCCTAACAGGTTGAAGCTTCAGTGAGCCATGATTGTGTCAGTGCAGCCCAGCCTGGGCAACAGAGAAATACCCTGTCTCAAAAAAAAAAAAAAAATCAAATCTAGTCTAATATCAAAACTTCAATCTCCTAAACAGTTCAAATTGTCTCCTTTACTTCTAGCTCAGGTGGGATCTTGGCTTCTGCAAAACTATTGAGGGTAAGGAAGTGGAAGATGGTGTATTAGTCTGTTTTCACACCACTGATAAAGGCATACCTGAGACTGGGCAATTTACAAAAGAAAGAAGTTAATGGGATTTACAATTCCATGTAGCTGAGAAGGTCTCATAATCATGGTGCAGGGTGAAAGGCACATCTCACATGGCATCAGACAAGAGAAGAGAGCTTCTGTAGGGAAACTACCCTTTTTTAAACCATCATATCTCCTGAGACTTATTCAGTATCACGAGACCAGCACTGGAAAGACCTACCCTCATGATTCAATTACCTCCCACTGGGTTTCTCTCACAACATTGTGAGAATTCAAGAGGAGATTTAGGTGGAGACACAGCCAAACCATATAATTTAACCCCTAGCCCTTCCTAAATCTCATATACTCACACTTCAAAACCTTCCTAACAGTCTCCCAAAGTCTTAACTCATTTCAGCGTTAACTCAAAAGTCCACAGTCCAAAGAATCATCTGAGACAAGGCAAGTCCCTTCTGCCTATGACCTTATAAGTCATTACATAAGTTAATTACTTCCTAGATACAATGGGTATAGTCATTGGGTAAATATAGCCATTGCAAATGGGATAGACTGGCTGAAACCAAGGGGCTATAGGCACCATACAAGTCTGAAATACAGTGGGGCAGTTAAATCTTAAAGCTCCAAAATGATCTCCCTTTGACTCCATGTCTAATATCCAGGTCACACTGATGCAAGAAGTGGGTTCACATAGTCTTGGGTGGCTCTGCCACTCTGTTTTTTCAGGGTGCAGCTCCCCTCCTGGCTGCTTTCATGGGCTGGCATTGAATGCCTGGAGTTTTTCCAGGTGCATGGTAGAAGCTGTCAGTGGATCTACCATTCTGGTGTCTCGAGGATGGCAACCCTCTTCTCCCAGCTTCTCTAGGTGATGCCATAATAGGGACACTGTTTGGGGGCTCTGACCCCACATTTCCCTTACACACTGCCTTAGCGGAAATTATCCATGAGGGCTCTGCCCCTGCAGCAAACTTCTGCCTGGGCATCCAGGGATTTCCATACATCCTCTGAAATCTAGATGGAGGTTCCCAAACCTTAGTTCTTGATTTCTGTGCACCTGTAGGATCAACACCATGTGAAATCTGCCAAGTCTTGGGGCTTCCACCTTCTGAAGCAGCAGCTTAGGCTATATTTTGGTCCCTGTTAGTCATGGCTGGGAACACAGTGCATCAAGTCCCTGGACTGCCCACAGCAGAGGGACCCTGGGTTGGACCTACCAAACCATTTTTACCTCCTAAACCTCTGGGTCTGTGATGGGAAGGGCTGCTGCAAAGGTCTCTGATGTGCCCTGGAGGCATTTTTTCTATTGTCTTGGGGATTTACATTTAGTTCCTTGTTACTTATGCAGATTTTTGTAACAGGCTTGAATTTCTCCTCAGAAAATGGGATTTTCTTTTCTATTGCATTGTCAGGCTGCAAATTTCCCAAACGTTTATACTCTGTTTCCCTTTTAAAACTGAATGTCTTTAACAGTACTCAAGTCACCTCTTGAATGATTTGCTGCTTAGAAATTTCTTCCACCAGAGGTCCTAAATCATCTCTGTCAAGGTTAAAGTTCCACAGATCTCTAGGATGAGGGCAAAATCCCAGGAGTCTCTGCTAATACATGATGAGAGTCACCTTTGCTCCAGGAGGCAACCTCTGCCTCCTGGTCTCAACTGATTCTTGTGCCTCAGGCTCCCAAGTACCTGGGATTACAGGGATCCACCATTACACCAGGCTAATTTTTGTATTTTTAGTAGAGACAGGGTTTATCATATTGGCCAGGTTGGTCTTGAACTCCTGGCCTTAAGTGATCCACCTGCATTGGCTTTCCAAAGTGCTGAGATTGCAGGCATGAACCACCGTGTCTGGCCAAGTATCTTTCATAAAAACACTAATCTCATTCAGGAGAGTTCCTCCTTCATGACCTAGTCACTTACCAAAGGCCCCATCTCTTAATATGGTAACATTATGGGTTGGGATTTCAACATATGAATTTGTCACAGGGGTTGTGGGGGGTGGATGTGGGGTGGGTAGTGGGGATTGGGAATGGGGGAGAGGAGCACACATTCAATCTGTAGTATCCCCATTTACAATAGTACCTGACATATAATTTGTAATCAGTAAATGTTTGTTAGGTGAATAAATGGATGATTTTTAAATATTGTTCTTAAATTCTATTGCACATTCATTTTGTGCAGCAATTTTAATATATAATTGTTTATTTAAGAGTAAATCATTTTCAAGTTTTTAAATTTATGCTGTCAAATATGTCTGGAGAAAGACTATAACATTACTTTATTACCACCAACTGTGTATGGGAGTATCCATTTCTTCTCACTCTGGCCATCTTGGGGTAGTATCATGCTTTTTAATCATTATTAAACTGATAGATGAAAAATGGTTTGAGAATATTGTTTTAAATTTTCTTATTCATTTGCTAGTAAGAATGAATCTTTTTTTCAAACTTACATACCATTCCTCTTTTGTTAGTGGTCTATTTGGGTAATTTGCTAATCTGTTTAATTTGTGTGGTTGTCTTTTTTTCTTTTCTTTTTTTTTATTGCATTTTAGGTTTTGGGGTACATGTGATGAACATGCAAGATTGTTGCATAGGTACACACTTGGCAGTGTGGTTTGCTGCCTTCCGTCCCCTCACCTATATCTGTCATTTCTTTTGTCTTTTTTTCTTAATAATTTGGAAATGCTCTTTAAATACATAGAATAGCTTTTCTCCCCCTCAAAATTCCAGATGGATTTTATCTCCAAATTGCTGTTTATGTTTTTATTTAGATAGTTTTTTTTATATATAGATATTTTGATACGACCATGTTCCTCAATTCACTGCATTCTATATGATAGTTTGCAAGTCTTTAACATTTCTGGCCTAATACAAATTAAAAAAATTTTTGTATCTACTTCATTTTAGTTTTTAATATTTTAGTCATTTAGTTTTTGATATTTTCCTGTGGCTCACTGGCATATTCCTTCAAAAAATGTTTATAAAAAATACCTAATATCCTAGATTCTGAATCTTAGCATTCAGATAATATCAGTCTTTAGCATTTACGTATGTCCAACAATTTGGCGGCACATCAAAACTTCGATAACAGTTATTTTCTCTAAAAACTGTATAGTTGCCATTTTATGTTATTTTATTATTTATTATTTGTGGGAAAATTCTAGAGCCACTTTGATTTTGGTTCCATTCATCTTCAAATATCTTTAGGCTGGATGGTGAGGAAAGTCTTTGTCTTTAAAATTTGAAAATGTCACTGCTATATATAGCTCTGTGTTATTTTCTGTATCATTTTTCTCAGTTTTTAGTAAGCTCTTTAGATATGCAGATTCAGGCATTTATGTAGGTCAGAAAAGATATTTTAATTATTATTATTGTTACTGTATTTGATTTTGTTTGTAGAGACAGGATCTTGCTCTGTTGCCCAGGCTGAAGTGCAGTGGCATGATCACAGCTCACTGTAACCTCACATTCTTGGGCTCAAGCAATCCTCCTGCCTCAGCGCCCCCAAGTAGTTAGGATTTTAGCCACATGCCATCACATCGGCTAATTTAAAGAAACTTTTTTTTTTTTTTTGTAGAGTTGGAATCTCACTATATTGCCCAGGCTGGTCTTGAACTCCTGGTCTTGAAAAATCCTCTCACTTCAGTCTCTCAGAGTGTTGGGATTAGAGGCATAAGCCACTGTGCCTGGCCCATTTTTTTAAATTAATTTTTTTTCTGGTGTTATGTTTAGGAACAACACATAGATATCAATTGGATACTGATTTTCTCGTCTTTTGCTTATTTGTACTTCCTCTGATTACTTGCACATTTTCACTCATGGATACTGATTTTCTCGTCTTTTGCTTATTTGTACTTCCTCTGATTACTTGCACATTTTCACTCATTCATCTTCTGCATAGCAAGTTCGAGTTTTCTGTCAGGCTGATTTTACCATTCATTGCTCTTGGCACGTATTTTAATTTTTCAGTTGCATTTCTTCCATTTCTCTCTCTCTCTCTTTCTTGTTATTGTTTTATTTGGCTTGGTTTTCAAGACTGAGTCTCACTCTGTCACCCAGGCTGGAGTGCAGTGTGATCATGACTCACTGCAGCCTTGACCTCCAGGGCTCAGGTGATTCTCACACCTCAGCCTCATGAGTAGCTAGGACTGCAGGTGAATGCACCATTCCTGGCTAGGTTTTGTTTTGTTTGCAGAGACAGGGTCTCCCTGTGTTGCCCAGGCTGGTCTCAAACTCCTGGGTTCAAGCCATCCTCTCACCTCTGCCTCCCTAAGTGTTGAGTTTAAAGGCAGGAGCCACTGCACCTAGTCTCTTCCATGTCTCTTATTTCATTGTCTTTAAAAATTTTTCCTCTCACTGTGTTTTATTTTCTTTATAATTTTCTTTTTCATGTCTGGTTTAAGAATCCATTTTTTCTTTGAATTTTATTCTGAGTACAAAGTTGATAGATTTACAATTTTTACTTTTGTTCTCAATAATATCTTACTTTGGAAAAAGTACATATATATATCTATATAACTTTTAAAAATTATTTATTTTCCCTGTTCAGTCTATCATCGATGGGCATTTGGGTTGGTTCCAGGTCTTTGCTATTGTAAATAGTGCTGCAATGAACATTCGTGTGCATGTGTCCTTATAGTAGAACGATTTATAATCCTTTGGATATATACCCAGTAATGGAATTGTTGGGTCAAATGGAAAACGTGGCATATACACACCATGGAATGTTATGCAACCATCAAAAATGATGAGTTCGTATCCTTTGTGGGGACATGGATGAGCCTGGAAACTATCATTCTCAGCAAACTGACACAAGAGCAGAATATCAAACACCACATGTTCTCACTCATAGGCGGGTGTTGAACAATGAGAACACATGGACACAGGGAAGGGAGCACTACACATTGGGGTCAGTTGGAGGGAAATGGGGGAGTGACAGTGAGGGGGTGGGGAGTTGGGGAGAGAGAGAGCATGGGGAGAAATGCCAGATATAGGTGAAGGGGAGCAAGGCAGCAAATCACACTGCCATGTGTGTACCTATGCAACAATCTTGCATGTTCTTCACATGTACCCCAAAACCTAAAATGCAATTTTAAAAAAGTATTTATTTAATAAGAGAAGTCTATTCAGGGCTAGTAATTACCCATAAGTGGTTTGATGTATTCTCATTGTCTTCTTTGTTGCCATAAAAACCCTTTGTCGTATCTTGAGATGTTTGAATGGTAGACATAAATTTACATTACCAGTGATCTATAAGCCTAAGGTGAATTGAGAAGGAGCTAAAGTTATAGGAAGTTCAAGCAGAGGAACTTCCTTATAAAGAATTTTCTTCTAATGAAACTGATATATCGGGAACCAGCTTTCAGAAGATGTCTACTTTTGGTCTCAGGCTTGCACCAGGGTCAGGCTTCCTGATCTGCTGCTGCTCCATTCATATGCTGATAACTGTAGCCCTGGGTCTCACAGGGCAATCAATTTCCTAGTGGCAAACGAGTATAAATAGGGTGTTCCATATTGGCCATGCAGTGTTCATGACTCCAGCGTTTATTCTCCGAAGTTAGTTACTGGTTTTTCTCCTTCCTGATGTTTCTGAGGTTTCTTAGCAGGAGAATTTAGAGATCATTACTCATTTCCTATCTTCAATATTATCTGTACTTTTTTGTATAATTTACCAAAAATTGTTGTTTAGTTGGTGGACCCTCTCATGGTTGACCAGATTTCCCTATTTTAATTGTAATTTTTAATATTCTATAGCTCATTTCAGTAGGATTCTGGAGCAATGAGCAGGCCTTTCATGTTACTAGGAATTTTCTGTCATCTAGATGGCTGCCGTTTCTTCTGCAGTTTCTAACAGGAGTTTCTTACTGTCCTGATGAACTTCTGGAATCATTCAAGTTGCTTTTATTTATCAAACACTGAATATCTATTATGTTTCAGGCCCTCAAGATACCCAGATGAATTTTTTAAAATGCTTTCTTCCTGATAGTACCATCTAAATGGCTAAACAGCAAGAAAATTTACACACAATATGATTAGTTCAATTAATTAGGTATGGAAAAATATTTCTGCAGCTCCTTAAAGGAGGCAATAGGGAGAATATAATTGTAAGTCAAATTGAGATTTGTTGGAAACACAGAAGCTTTCCTCCTGGACAGATCAGGAAGGGCAAAGGAAAGTCACTGAAGAGGGAAGTAACAGCATGTGAGCAATCCAAAATATGAAAGGGAAAGAACTTTAAGTATTTTATGCGAAATAAATCTAAAGAGACTTTTGTCTTCCAAAAATGGATAATCATGACTTCTGTGTCTTCTTTCAAGTCACTGAAAAGTAATATTTCCAAAGGAAACAAACCTCATGGCATAGAATAGCATAACCATCAAGATTGGTATTATGTCATTGTTCTATTTTTTTCTACACTATATCCTAAAATATCATGTGATTTTGCTGAATATTTTAATGAAATTGCCTTTGTATGTCTGGGCTATTCATTCATCCTTCTAATAGGGAAACAGTACCAAAAAAGGAACTAATATTTATTTAATTTGGATTTTCTTACTGACCCTAGGTGGACTGCTTTGATTTCTACTCTTTTCTTCCTAAATATATACAAGCCATCTGCTTAAAAACCTGTCCCAGTATTTTCTTTTGAGATTGATGTCAACATTTCTATGGTTTCTGGAGCGCAAACTTAAAATAAAAGAGATGAGACACTTTTTGCCTATCTCAGTCTTTTGGTACTTTTTCAAGTTTGTATGGCTTTTAAAAGTTAATTTAAGGTGGTGTGTGATTATATCTGAAAATGCCTTCAGCCATCTCTATTTTAGTAATCTGGGTCTGAATATTTGAACTCTTTTCATACACTTAAATGTTCATTTAATTTCTTCTCTGTTATTTTGAACTTCAATTCACTACATCTCACAGCTTTTTACTTCTTCCTAGATGAATAGAAAGAGGGTTTATATTATCTAAAAGATACTAACTTAGGCCTATGAGTCATTTGAATCATAAATAATTATACCAATTTCTAGAAGGGCAAAATGTAAATTGTTACCTCTCCAGGGATCTCTCCCACTATTGATAAGTTCAGACTTTTCTCATTTAATCATTTCTGATTATTATCTTGGATACTTTACCTTTCAAATAGTAAATGAACAGTCATTGAACACAATTTGTTTTTATTTTTAATTGCATTTTAGGTTTTGGGGTGCATGTGAAGAACACACAAGATTGTTGCATAGGTACACACATGGCAGCATGATTTGCTGCCTTCCTCCCCTTCACCTATTACTGGCATTTCTCCCCATGGTATCTCTCCCTAACTCCCCAACCCCCACTGTCCCTCCCCTATTTCCCCCTGACAGACCCCAGTGTGTGATGCTCCCCTCCCTGTGTCCATGTGTTCTCATTGTTCAACACCCATCTAGGAGTGAGAACATGCGGTGTTTGATTTTCTGTTCTTGTGTCAGTTTGCTGAGAATGATGGTTTCCAGGTTCATCCATGTCCTTACAAAGGACATGAACTCATCGTTTTTGATGGCTGCATAATATTCCATGGTGTATATGTGCCACATTTTCCCTGTCCAGTCTATCATTGATGGGCAAACCTAATAGATATTTACAGAACTCTCCACCCTAAATCCACAGAATATACGTTCTTCTCAGCACCACATTGCACCTACGCTAAAATTGACCACATAATTGGAAGTAAATCACTCCTCAGCAAATGCAAAAGAACGGAAATCATAACAAACAGTCTCTCAGACCACAGTGCAATCAAGTTAGAACACAGAATTGAGAAACTAACTCAGAACCGCACAGCTTCATGGAAACTGAGCAACTGGCTCTTGAATGTTGACTGGATAAATAATGAAATGAAGGCAGAAATAAAGATGTTCTTTGAAACCAATGAGAATGAAGACACAACATACCAGAATTTCTGGGGCACATTTGAAGCAGTCTCTAGAGGAAAATTTATCAATAAGTGCCCACATGAGAAGCAAGGAGAGATCTAAGATTGACACCCTGTCATCAAAATTGAAAGAGCTAGAGGAGCAAGATAAAAAAAAAAAACTCAAAAGCTAGCAGAAGACAAGAAATAACTAAGATCAGAGCAGAACTGAAGGAGATAGAGACATAAAAAACCATTCAAAAAATTAATAAATCCAGTAGCTGGTTTTTTGAAAAGATCAACAAAATAGACCTCTAGCAAGATTAATAAAAAAGAAAAGAGAGAATAATCAAATAGATGCAATAAAAAACGATGAAGGGGATATCACCCCAGATTCCACAGAAATTCAAACTATCATCAGAGATTATTACAAACAACTCTATGCACATAGACTACTAAACTTGGAAGAAATGTATAAATTCCTCGACACTTGCATCCTCCCAAGCCTAAACCAGGAAGAAGTTGAAACCCTAAATAGATCAATAACAAGGTCTGAAGTTTAGGCAGCAATTAAGAGCCTACCACCCAAAAAACGCCCAGGTCCAGATGGGTTCATAGCCAAATTCTACCAGACATACAAAGAGGAGCTGGTGCCATTCCTGCTGAAACTAGTCCAAATAATCCAAAAAGAGGGAATTCTTCCCAGATCATTTTCTGAGACCCAACATCATCCTGATACCAAAACCCGGCAGAGACTCAGGAAGAAAAGAAAACTTCTGGCCTATATCCATGATGAACATAGATTCAAAAATCTTCAATAAAATACTGGCAAGTCAATTGCAACAGCACATCAAAAAGCTTATCCACCATGATCAAGTAGGATTCATCCCGGGGAAGAAAGGCTGGTTCAATATACACAAGTCTATAAACGTAATTCATCACATAACCAGAACCAAAGACAAAAACCACATGATTATCTCAGTTGATGCAGAGAAGTCCTTTGAACACAATTTCTTAACTAAATTGCATTTGGACAAATTAGAAGCTTATTAATTCATTTCTCATTTAAACTACTGTTCTCCAGAGAGAGTTGGAAGGTCTGCTAAACTTAGGCTGTTGCCTTGGACTAGCTTGGAAAGAGACCTACGTATTCTTACAATGGAGTGAATTATAGGAAGTTGTTGAACAAGGAAGGGTCAGATGGAAGAACTTGTATAGTCTGGAGGCAGTTTCTGAGGTTTTTTTTTTTTTTTTTTTTGTATTTCCTTGGCTCCAATATTAGAATAAAAATTATATCCCAAAGTAAAAACAAGTGGCTCTTTGTCTACTATTTTAGTCAATCACCATTTCCTTTCTTCATTACTTGGGATTATGTAGACATCTTGAATGTAGTTTCAAGCCACCACTTTAATTAATATCACATTTCTGTAATATAAGGTTTGAATTTTTTTCATCCTGTCTTTAAGAGCTTTCTTTTCTTGCCTATAGGATATATAGCTGTTATCTTAATAAATAAGAACCATTTCTATTTTAAAAAAAACTATTGTAGCAATTTTTGCTTTGCTTAGGTAAGCTGTTAGTTAGTCATCTGCCTCTAAAGGGAAATCAGCTAGATTTTAAGTATTGCTGTGTCTTTCTGGTTTTACAATATATTTGATTGTCCAATAAATATAGGTTCTGTATCTTTCTGAATTCAAGTTACTATGTTTACATTCTCCTTTACTAAGGCAAATTATTTTTTTCCTAATATTTTGATGAAAAACATATTGTTTTATAAAATTTTTTTTTCCTAATATTTTGATGAAAAACATATTGTTTTATTGAGAAAATTAAAGAAGCTAAATAAAACTCTGGTTATTGTATTTTTTGTTTCTCGAAAAAGTAGCAGGTATATGCACATGCATGTATATTTTTAACTTAAAGAGTAATATATGATATTCAAATAAGCATTTGCACCTGACATTTCCTGTTCTCTGCATAACATCCTCCCACCCCTCATTCTGCTTTCTAGGAGCCAGAAATTTTGTTAGTGTTCCAGCGACTTTTGGAAAATTGAATATGTGCTTTCTCTGCTTTATTTTAAGGAGAATAAATCAGAGTCTAAAACTTTATTTCTATTTATATATCACTTGTAAAGATGTTCTGTAAACACTCAAATATGCTGGTAAATACCAGTTTTTTAACAGTTTAAACTTGGTGGAGAACATCTATTTTTGTTTATTTTTTTTATTTACCACCTTTATTTATGTCCCCTCTCTGTCTCTTATCAGTTTCTCAGACAGATCTGTAACTTTCTTGTCCATTTATTCCAGTGCAAAACTTCAATTCTATTTCTTCCATGTACGCTACCCTTTTCTAACTCAAACAGGTGGGTCTTGGCTGGAATCTTGGTGGGAAAGTGAGCAGGGTGTGTGTTCCTTCACTCACGTATGCCCTCTTCTGCTTCTTTCAAAGTTAAATCATGGTTTTGGGGTAGCAGGAAGAAGTGGTGAGAGAATAGGGATGCAGATATTTTTTCCTTGACTGTCTTCCAATTGCTTGCTCTTTATGAGCTGTGTGTGTTCTTCAGTGCATCCTGGGATGGCCTCCCTTCTGCATTTTCCTATCAAGAGATGGTTCTTGCATAGCCTCTTCTTAGTTTCTTCTCTGCCCCTTGGAATAGCTCAGAGCCTGCTATACCAGGGTTGCTGGGATCCCCTTGCTCAGAAGGCAGTCTTCTTGGTTGAAATGCCTGCAAGGAAGTCAAAGCCTAGCTACTTTCCATGGTAAACATGATCTGCCAGGAATATGAAATCCTTGCTACACCATAATGGAAGTGATGGCAGGTCCCACCATTGATCCTGCCTCTTTTACCCCTTCTCTCAGTTCCTTTTCCTTTGGTCCAAGAGTCACAGAGCTGTTCTGCTGCATAGGCAGAGGTAAAATGTTGGTCTTTTTCTTGCAACCTCATCTAATTTTTATGAGTCATCACTTGGTTTTGTGTGCTTTTCCTGTTGGGTAAGGAGGGGAAAAATGGGTGGTTTTCCCCAGCTCACTCACTTCTTCTCCAGTCATTCTATCTTACATTCCTAATGCCTGTTTAGGTACAGGGTAATGGTGGCAGGGCCAGTTCTAACTTTCTTAGGAACTTTTCCAATAATATATCTGGGCTTGTCTTTAGAATAAAGTGTTTTATTGCATCTATGACATTCAGCTTTGGGGCATTAGTTACAATTTGGTGACAGGAGAACAAAAACCACTCAGCATCATATGGGAATAACATATAGGCTTGTAAACCAAAAAGAAAAAAAAACTGAGAGAAAAAATTTCAAATCAGGGTCCAAAAACTTGCAAATAAATAGAAATATATATAGGGTTTTTTGGGTAATTGCTTTCTTTTTTGAAAGTGAAATACAATTTCAACATTTTTTTTTTTTATTCAGTGGGAGGTAACTGGATCAGGAGGGCAGGTCTTTCCAGTGCTGTTCTTGTGATAGGGAATAAGTCTCATGATATCTCATGATTTTACAAAGGGGAGTTTCCCTGTACAAGCTCTTTTCTCTTTTCTGCTTCCATGTGAGACATGCCTTTTACCTCCCACCATGATTGTGAGGCCTACCCAGCCACGTGAACTGTATGTCTAATAAACCTCTTTCTTTTGTAAATTGCCCAGTCTCAGGTATGTCTTTATCAGCAGTGTGAAAATGTACTGATACTGTAGCATTTCTCTCTTAATATCTGGCCTTCTGGGGAAAAAATGGATTCATTTGCTGAGGATGCTGCTGCCTGAAAGCCCTAGGGCTTTTCTGTCGCTTGTCCTGAGAGGCCTTCTTAGACCCAGGCCCTCCTTGAGGTTCCTCTGTCTCCTCCCAGAAAGCTCAGGATCTAGCTGAGGAGGTGAGAGCTGTTGACACTCAGAGCATTCTTTGAAAGACTGATAAAAAAAATAGGCTATATTCTCTTGCCCAATACATTGATTTCATAGTTCTTTTCAACTAAGAATTTTATAGTTATTTTCAGGAGAAAAAAAGGAGAGACAAAAGGAGAAATTCCATGAAACCTTTCTGAACATCTCTCTCTCTTCCTCCTGCAGAACTGAATTTTCTTTCTCTACCTGCAGCTGTCACCCCACTCCATCACTGAAAAGATTTTATTACACGTATTTGTTTTTGTTCCCGGCACTAGACAGCATTTTAGGAGCAAGTACCTTGTCTTAGTTTGCCATTCATATTTCAGACACCAAAGGAGGGCTTGGCAAGTCTTGAAGCTTAAGAATTTGATGAATAAAGGAATGAATGAATATTGAATGAAAGGAAATTTAAATGTAATAAAATGAGCAAATTAGTGAGCTTACAAATTTTATTAGCTTCTTATTGCTGCTATAGCAAATTACCATGAAGAGTGGCTTAAAACAACAGGAGTTTATTATCTTGAAGTTCTGAAATCAAGGTGTTTATTATCTTAAAGTTCTAAACTCAAGGCATCAGCAGGGCTGCATTCCTCTGAAGGCTCTAGGGCAGAATCTATTTCCTTGCCTCTTTTACCTTCTAGGGGCTTCCTGCATGCTTTGTCTGATGGTCTCTTCCTTCTTCTTCAAAACTAGCTTCAAATCTCTTCCTCTCTGATTTCTGCTTTCATCTTTACCTCTCTTCTGACTCTGACTTTCCTGTCTCCCTCTTATAAAGACCCTTGCAATTTCACTGGACTCACCCAGATCATTCTGAATAATCTTCCAGTCTCAAAAATCCTTCACTTCATCACATCAGCAAAGTCTCTTTTTTCCATGTAAGATAATGTATTCACAGATTTCAGGATTGAGATGGAGATATCTTTGGGGTACTATTATCCTGCCTACCATATAGATCCTGGTAGGATTCTTATAACTCATGTAATGCCTGACTCACATTAAGTATACATGAGAATTACATTGGATTCGGCTAGATAATTGTTATTCCTAGGGCTAGAATTTGCAAATGTTCATCTTTGACTCCCTTACTCTCCTACTACGCTGCCCTTCCAAGTCTGATTCTCCTTTTAGGGAAGACTTTATTGCCCATTTCTCAAAGATGCTTGGTTTCCTGTACAAAGGCCAATAAATGGAAACTACCCAGTTGCAGAATATCATGGATCTGATCCATTTGCTTAATCTTATGCAACTAAATATCTTTCCCTCTGAGATGGCAACTCAATACTCAGAGATCGTGTAGGCAAGGAGCTATAAGATTTTTACCATTACTGAAATTAGGCAAAGCACTGTACCAGCTTAGGATAGGAATTTATTTTTGGTGTCAATTATTTTTTGGCAAATCATGACTTAGGCAAAATTATGTTTGGGAAAAGTATTTTCCCAAACTTTTCTTGGATTCTCTAACTGAGGTGCCTTTATCTTATACATATATATATTAAGTATACTAACCATTTTGCCTGGCAACTCCAGCCTGCTCTGCCTTTGTGTAAAAAGCTTACCTTGCTATCAAGGTTCATTCTACACTGCCCTCCTCAAAGTGGCTTTTCTGCATCCCAGATGCTTAGAGTTGGAATCAGTCTTTATTGCACCTTTACCATTGCACTTTTAGTGTGTATATGTGTGCATTTGTGCAGGTACACATGTATTTTGAAAGTCCTATGGTATAAGTGGCCAGGATCATGGATTTTTGAGCCAAACTACCTCAGTTTTAAATCCTGGCTCTAACATTTATCTTCTCAGTGGCTTGGGCTTGTCACTATACTCTAGACCCCAGGGTTTTCACCTGTAACATGGGTTTGCATGAGGTTAAATAAGGCTCTCAGACTAGTGCTTAGCTCACATTTGATATATTTTATGTGGTAGCTATTCTTTTCCAGTGATTGCTTATGTATTTGTGTCTCTGTGTCACAGTAGATTATACGATCTTAAAAGAAAATGACAATATCTATGCCATAAGATAGAGAGTGCCTGGAATATGTAAGCAACTTAAAAATTGTTGGATTGAATTTTCTCTAAGCCCTCATTCTTTCTCTGTATCCCATTTCTATAAATGGCACTGCCGCTCTTTCATATATGCGAGTCCCAACCTGGGACTCTTATCTTTAGCTTTTCCTTACTTTCTCCTTTAATAACTATTCTTGATCTGTCTGTTCTTTCTGCTATTATCTTCAGTTCCTCCCCTGAAGACGATAACTCCTAATACAATAGACCATGAGTGGTTTCCTGGTTTTCATTTTGACCCCATACAACCCATTCTCTATCCAGCAGCCAAAGTAACCTTTATGACATTTAACTCAGATCATGATATTACCTTGCTTAAAACCCTCCCGTGACTTCATCGTGCTTAGAATAATATGTTTCCCTTATTCCAATCCACCAAGCTTTCTAAACCCTGGTCACTGTCTGCATCACCAATCTCATCTTGTTCCAGTCTCTCTTGCCTCACTGGCTCCAGCTCCATTGGCATTTGTTCTTCTCTTTATGCTTGTCAAGAACCTTCTTACTACCTTAAGGCCTACTGTTTGCAGATGGAGTGCTGAAAGGTTGCCCTGTTTTTTTTCTGGACTGAGGTACTATAATTTCTTTTTGTTATGGAAATGATGCAGTCACCCAAGTGCCTTGAGTTCTCTGCTGGTGTCTTGGCCACAAACAGGAAAATTGAAGACTTGGTTTTTGTTATTGTTTCCTCATCAGGGCTCTTATTTTTTGGCATTAAAAGCACAATCTCATTAGGGACCTTAGGGTATTGAAATTACTAAAGGCAACAAAAGATCAGAGCTTTGAATGACATTCTTACCCATGCGGATGTATTGAGACACATTTCCTGGGTTGCTGCTGGTTATTTTTCTTTATATTCCCTTATTTGTTGCACAGACTTGTTGCAATTGTTGTAAATGTTTATATCTACTTATTAGAGTGATTACTTTGCATTTATGTCTCAGCAGTGTGCATACTGTAACTCACACAAAATGTTAGCCATTAAAAATGACTGCTGGGCCTGAGTTAATTAAAAATACAGAGGAGGCTGAATCTTATTGTGGGTGTAGTATCAGGCTCTGTTTGGACAAGGATTTTATATATTATAAAGTGGAAACTGCAAAAAAAAAAAAAAACCCTTAAAAAAGAAAAAAGAAAAGCCTTGTATCTTGACAGAGCCACATGCTTAAACCATGGTTGCTAATTTTTGTACCAGAAAATAGATGGTTTATGTTTGATTATAATCCTGCTCTTCAGAAATTTATATGCCAGCAAGCTCTTGGCAGAATGTAGATTTTTTTTTTTTTGCCTTCTCCAAATTTCTTCCCCTGTAGTCCTCCCTGCTACTCGCACCCAGCTATTTTTTTCTCCTCAGTGAAGGACAGTGTTTGCAGCAGCAACAACACTTGAATTAACTTAATTTATTTTTCTCTGTGTTTGCAGAGTGGTTCAAGGTCCATAGCAAGGTGAATCTTTCTCAGATTATGCACACATTCTCAAACTTCAGAGGTCACTTAAGGGTAAAAGTACTGATTGCTGTGAGTTATTAGAATCCCCCTCCTTCTCTTCCTTTAGAAAGACAGGCAAGGCATAAGAGATCTCTCTCAAACCACATAAAGGCAATTTCAACATATATATTTTGGGAGATAATATATGCTAGAAGCATTTCTATACCTGCTTGGATGAACTAATAGCACTTAATTAACATTTTTGATAAATGTGTCAGTTGGTGACACGTTTTCCAAGAATGGTAAAATTAAGCTGTCCAGATTAAAATACTATTTTAAAAAAATCCTAATTTTGTCTTTAGCTGATCTAAAACTAGTTCTTTTAATTCAAGTCAAATTAAGCTCATTTAAGTTTTTGTTTTAGGAAAATTATTTTCTCCTCTATATCCCCTTTTTTCTCAGTGAGGAAAAAAAAATTAAAGATGGCAAGAAAAATAAACATTTTAAAGTATTTAAAGCTTTAAAGGTTTTTATCTAATTGGATATGAAGGTATCAAGAAAAATTCTGGATTTTCTGATTGAGTAGTTGAATTTGGGGATCATGGCTGGTCCTGGTTAATTAACTTCCCCAGGAGTCACTATTCCCCATACATCTGATTCACATCATAAGTAAGTTTTATACACCACCCAATGTTCAGGCAGTTTATTTTGGCAGTGCTCTTGTAAGATGAACATCAGGAGCACACTGGTGGCATGGGCCACATACAGTCAGGTATCAGATGACTTCCTGACTGGGAGGATCTCTGCCCTCTGGAGACCAACCTCAGAGTTTGGGGACTTCTTCCCTCTTTCTTATACCTGTTTTCAGTCTGGGCCAGTTACCAAGTGTTTCTTTAATAAAGGGAATTGAAGCTATTCTTGTAAGGGTAAGCTTTGTTTTAAGCTACATAGAAGTTGCATCTGTGCTAAGTGGATCTTGTCTCTAGGGCAAACAGGGTTTTTAGGTTCCATTTTCATAGAGATCCTGTAATCTTGGGGCCAGAGTTAGAAATTCCCAGACCAGGTTACATCATACTGCTAAATGACAAAGAATATAGGTCTTGCAAGACGTTTGAATTGGTCTCATGGCTATCATTAATCTTGTAGCTACAAAAATGTCTCTTATAGTATATCAAAATGGTCTGGTTGATAGTGTTACCATTAACTGAAGCGGAGAATATAAGAGGAGGAAGACTTGTTCAGATCAGCACCAAGTAGGGCTTAGTTTGTAGATACTTGAGTTGGTAATACCTAAAAGTCAGTTAGACATGTGTCCTTAGTAATGAAGGTGACTGTTCATCCCATTGGTGCAAGAGTTATCTGACACATCTAAACTACTAGACCATAATCTTTTTCTCTTTTTCCACTTCTGTAACCTATTCAGAATTGTGTAATGGAATGATCTTCTCTGATATGAATAACATGTACTTTGATCAAAGACCTATTTAAGAGTTATAGTCACTGTAAAGAGACAACCTATAGAATGGGAGAAAATATTTGCAAATCATGTATCTGGTAAGAGGTTAACATCCAAAATGTACAAGGAAGTCAACTCAACGAAGTTTGAAAACAAAACACTGGGTTAAGAACATGGGCAGAAAACCTGAATAGACAGTTCTCAAAAGTAGACATGCAAATGGCCAATAGGTGTATAAAAAACATGCTCAAAATCACCAATCAACAGAGAAATGCAAATAAAAGCCACAATGGTATCAGCTTACACCTATTAAAATGGTGTCTATGGAAAAAAATGAAAGATAACAAGTGCTGGAGATGATATAGAGAAAAGGGAACCCTTGAAAAAAATGGTAGAGATATAAATCAGTATGACCATTATGAAAACCAGTATGGAGATACCTCACAAAATTAAAACTGTAACTACTATATGATCCAGAAGTCTCACTTCTGAGTATATAGACAAAGGAAATGAAATCAGCTCATCACAGAGATATCTGCACCCCATGTTCATTACAGCATTACTCAGGACAGCCAAAGTATAGAATCAACCTAAGTGTTTATAAATGGATTAATGAATAAAAAAGTCATATATGTACGTAATGTAATGCTATTGCACCTTTAAGAGGAAGGAAATCCTGCCATTTGCTACAATATAGATGAACATGGAAAACATGTTAAGTGAAATAAACCAGGCACAGAAAAACAAATACCACATGATCTCACCTATATGTGAAATCTGAAAAGGTTGTACTCACAGAAGTAGAAAGTAGAATGATGGTTTACCAGTGGCTGAGGGTTGGAGTTTAGTCAAAGGATACAAAATTTCAACTAGATAGAATAAGTTCAATGGTTTTATTGCACAAGATGCTGACTATAGTTAATAACAATGCATTATTTTCTTGAAAATTGCTAAGAGAATAGTTGTTAAGTATTCTTACCACAGAAATAAGTATATGGAGTAATTCATATGTTAATTAGCTTAATTTAGCCATTCCATAATGTATACATATTTCAAAACAACCAAAACAACACATACACAGTATGTATAATTTTTATTTGCCAATTTAAAAAAAAGAGTTATGGTCACCTATTAAAAAACTCCAACATGGGTCAGAGTTCAAAAGTCGAAGCTGGTAATTAAGGCCTAGGAATTGTTTTAGGCACAGTTCCATAGGATAGTGAATGGCATAAGAGAAACTTGCAAACAGTAATCAATTCTATTCATATACATCATGAGCATAAGAGGCAAGGCGAGCCCCACAGAAAATGATACATCCAAACTAATCTTCTTACCATCTGTTTTCCTTCTGTTTCCTCATGGGCTACTGTCAGGGCATATGCCCACTTGCGTGGGGAAATCATCCAGGTCACAGGAGATTGTGATTAGAATTACAAAGGATAAATATGTCTTTAATATGTGTTACTGGAAGTAGGTAATATTTTGTTGAAGAATGGAATTTTCATAGGATGGTTTTTGGTGGGAAGAGAGGCACTTTCCAGGTGCACTGTGGGAACTGTTATACATATGAGACATCAAAACTTGTGTTGGACTATGGGGAAAATGCATTGTAATGAAGGGAAGGGATTTATAGAAAAATAGTGGGCAAGATATTTATTGAGTCACAACTAAATAATGGAGTAAAAGGATAAAAAGTAGTCAGGGATAAATTAAGAATATGATTCTAAAACATTTTCCAGTCTTGATTTGGCTCATAGTATGTTTTTTATTTTCTATTGAAAAAGTTCTATCTTAGCAGTAAAGATTATTTTATTATGAAAACTGAATACAATTAGTGTTGGCGCAATAAACTATATTTGAGATACAAGGCTTTATCTTTTGAAAATATTTTTAAGCATATCCCATTGAGATTGTATGATAATAGATGATTGTTATGATCATTGTTTTCAATGTTTAATAGAATGTGACATTTGGTTTCAAAATACTTATCAAAACATGTGTATCTGCATAGGTAAATCTATTATGTGCAGTTATATATATGTATGCATATATATATATATATATACACACACACACACATATATATGGTCATTGAAAATTAAAGAGTTTTAGAAATCTTAGACTGAGTCTTTTTAGAACCATTAGTTTAGTACTTTGACTTTTTTCATTGATTATGCATCTTATTTCTCCACCCTATTATAAATATGTTTAAGCATATCCCATTGAGATTGTATGATAATAGATGGTTGTTATGATCATTGTTTTCAGTGTTTAATAGAATGTGACATTTGGTTTCAAAATACTTATCAAAACATATGTATCTGCATAGGTAAATCTATTATGTGCAGTTATATATATGTATACAGATATATATGTATACACACATATATATGGTCATTGAAAATTAAAGAGTTTTAGAAATCTTAGACTGAGTCTTTTTAGAACCATTAGTTTAGTACTTTGACTTTTTTCATTGATTATGCATCTTATTTCTCCACCCTATTATAATAATGTTTCACACTTCATTAATCTTTTTTTTTCAGAAACTGCTCCTAGTGTTTGTAGAGCTAGCACCAGTAAAACGTAAAGTCAGAGACAACTATCTTCTCTAATATTGGATTTTTAAAACACAAATATTGATGTTTATATTTAACCACAGCAAAAACAAAAATTTTAATCATTTATATGTTTAGCTTGTATTTCAAGTTCTAGACAACTACTCATTAATATATTTATTGTGCTTAGAATTTCAGTAGAATGATAAAAACTCTATTCTAATACATGTTCATAGATATGCATGTGTGTATATATGTATATATATATATACACAAAAAACTCTATTCTAATCTTTATAGATATACGTGTGTGTGTGTATATATATATATACACACACACATGCATATCTATAAACATATTAGAATAGAGTTTTTATCATTCTATATATATATGTGTATGTGTGTGTGTGTGTATACATAGACACACACACACACACACACACACACACACACACACATATGTATTTAATTATAGAGATATCCTTGAGCCCATAATGCATGACAGCAAAGCAGGTCAATTTCTTAAACAACAGTATTTCATTCAGTACCTTGGTGGCTGTAATTAACGTTTCTGTTTAGTTCTAATTATAGTTTTTGTATCACAGCCATTATGCTAATGGTGTTATTCAGTAGTATGTGAGATTGCATTCATTATCACTGGTGAATTAAACCTTTATTAAAGAAAAATTCCCACAGGCCTCATTCTGGAGTTAAGTAATTATTCATTTGGTTTTATCCTAGCAATTAGCTTATATACTGTAGCACTCATTATTGAGTTTCTATACCTCACTGAATGAGATTAACCCACCACGGTAAATAAATGCCTAACAGCTCCCAAGCTCACAATGTGTTCCTTTTTAAGCATATTATTATGTAACAAAATAAGGAATCAGAATGCATTAAAACAGCATTCTGACTTCTAACAAATAATGTACTTCCTGGGAAGACTATGCTGGACATTTTGTGTTTACTTCAGAATTTTAAAAAAATGCAGTAGAAGCCCTCCAACGCTAAGTTCACCATCGTGGGTGTATGTTCTCCTTTGTTTAGTTCCATTCCATTTCTTCTTTGCTTGTTGAGTTATGTTACTATGCCTATTTGATGTTGATAAAAGTGTAGTTCAATAGCACAGTCTCTAAATAGAACATCTAATTAGATCTCCATTCCAAATGATTTTGAAGAAGGCTGATCATGAAAGTCCTTTAGCTAGATGGGACCTTGGAAATCACTAGAATTTGTTGATCTATAGTTTTAGTAAAAATATCTTAAATTACTGTTCTGTTTTTACATAGCCATTCATGTCATCAAAAGGTCTACCTTCTCACTTACATAAAAGGCTAGTCACATTTTTAGGTAATCACATTTATTAGCTGATGTTACCTTTTGAGATAGTCTACTACTACCTTTTCTCTTCTTGCGAATGATCTTAATTTACCTACTCCGCCTCTTTGATTTTTTTCTAGAATCTACTTTAAAAATTTGTTCCAAATTAAAGTTCTCCTCAGGGACTGAAAAGAGGCAGGTATGACCCAATAGAGCCTTTTTGGGTTGAATCTGACTATTTTCTATCCCTAAGGAGAACATTATTTCTCTTTTTACACATTTCAGTGTAGTCTGTAGTTGATGTATACAACCTCAAAAACAGCTGCATGAACTGTGTTATGACAGCAATATATCTGGGAAAATACTATTAACAATTTTTCATAATGTATTTATGTTTTTGACTTAAAATGATATATGAAGATAAACTTAGAAGTTTCCAATTTGGTTTTTTCAAATTCCTAGTCTATCCCAAATGTATTTTTGGAAAATGAACAGTATTTTCAGATAATAGTTTTCTCATTTTGAAATAGTTTGCTCATTTTAGCATAACTATATTTTATGTCTGTTTTATAATCAGAATATTCCTCATAGTACTGACTCATTGGTAAATATTTGTAAGATAAATTAATGTATTTATTTCTGAATGCTTTTGTTTGTGATAGATAAATATTGCATGGTAACCCCACACTTAACAGCATAACAATACCAATAAATTCATATGAATAATTTTATGTGGTAAACAGATATAATATCATGATAAAATATTTTTTTTTTTTTGTTTTTTGTTTGTTTGTTTGTTTGAGACAGAGTTTCGCTCTTATTACCCAGGCTGGAGTGCAATGGCATGATCTCGGCTCACCGCAACCTCCGCCTCCTGGGTTCAGGCAATTCTCCTGCCTCAGCCTCCTGAGTAGCTGGGATGACAGGCACGCGCCACCATGCCCAGCTAATTTTTTGTATTTTTAGTAGAGATGGGGTTTCACCATGTTGACCAGGATGGTCTCGATCTCTTGACCTCGTGATCCACCCGCCTCGGCCTCCCAAAGTGCTGGGATTACAGGCTTGAGCCACCGCACCTGGCTGATAAAATATTTTTAAATATTTTGTACCTATCTAAATATCTTTTTAAAAACACACACACAAAAATGGGCAGAGCAAGATGGCAGAATAGAAGCCTCCACTGTTCATCCCCTTAACCCACTGCTGGAACACAAAATTTTAACAAGTATCTGCATACAGAAAAGCACCATTGAGGAACCAAAAACCAGATGACCAGGTGGACAATCACGGTACCTGATTTTAACTTCATATCACTAAAAATAGCATTGAGCTGGGCAGGAGAGGAACTCTTGTATTGCCAATAAGATGCTTCCACATCTGCTAGAAGAGGCACTGTTACAGGAAAAGAGAATCCTGTGCATTTTGGGAAAGAAGGGTTCAGTGACTAGGGGATTTTACATTAAACTCAGAGCTGCCCTGTCACAGTGGAGAATAAAGCCAAGCTGTGCATAGCTTGCATCTGTGTGCAAAGAGAGTATTTGGATCTGACCTAGCCAGAGGGGAATAGCCCATCCCAGTGGTAGAACTTGAGTTTCTTGGCAAGACTTGCCACCATGAGCTGAAGTGCCCTGGGGTCCTAGGTAAACTTGAAAGAAAGTCTAGGACACAAGGTCTGTAATTCCTAGACAGTTCCTGGTGATAGACTGTGCTTAGAGGCAGTGGACTAAGGTGGCATGTAATAGGGAGACACTGGCTGGCACAGCCAAGAAAGTGCTTACACCATCTCTCCCCCAATCCCAGGCAGTGTAGTTTGCAACAATGAAAATGAATCCTTTTTTCTGAGAGGAAAGTGATGAGTACAGAGGGCTTTGTCTTGCATCTTGGATACCAGCTCAGCCTCTATAAGAGAGGGCACTGGGAAGAGTTGTGAGGTCCTTGTTCTAGGCCCTAGCTCCTGGATGACATTTCTAGCCATACCCTGGGCCAAAAGAGAATCCACTGCCTTGAAGAGAAAGATCCAGCCCTTTCAAGATTTATCACCTGCTAACTAAAGAGTTCTTGGACCTTGAATAACCAGCAGTGATACCAGGGAGTACACTGCAAGACTTGGACTCTGAAATGTGCTAGCTTCAGGGGTAATCCAGCACATTTCCAACTGTGGTGTCTTTGGTGAAAGACTCTTTCTGTTTCAGAAAAGCAGAGGAAAAAATAAAGGGGACTCTGTCTTATACCTTAGGTGCCAGCTTGGCCACAGTAGGACAGAGCAACAAGCAGGCTCTTGGGGTTTGTGAGTCCAGGCCTAGGCTCTTCGGCAGCATTTCTGAATCTTCCCTGGGCCAAAGGGAACCCTACTGCCCTGAAGGGTTAGCTTGGGCCTGGGAACATTCACTACAAGCTGATGAAAGAGCTCTAGGGCTTTAAGTGAAAATTGGCAGTGACCTGGCAGAACCCCTGTGAATTGGTTGGTGGTGGTTGCAACAGGGAGAGGATCCGCCACCTGTGGAAAGTGGAGGGAAGAGTGGGAAGGACTTTGTGTTATGGTGTGGATGCCAGCTTAGCCACAGTACAATAGAATGTCAAGTAAAATGCTACGTTTTTTAATTCCAAGTCTGGATTCCAGATATCTGGTGGCTGAGAACACACACACACACACACACACACACACACACACACACACACAAACACACACACACACAGACAAATACACACACACACAGACAAATACACACACACACACACACAGAGAGAGAGAGAGAGAGAGAGAGAGAGAGAGAGAGAGAGAGAGAGAGACTCTGTTTGCTTAGGAGAAAGTAAGGGAAGAGAACCAGAGTCTCTTCTTGGTAACCCAGAGAATTCTGGATCCTATTCAAATCCGCCAAGGTGATACCTCTATGAGTATGCGAACAACATAGCATTGTTGGGCTTATTGCCCAAGTCTCTTTGAATACCTGGAAAGCCTTTCCCAAAGTGACAGCCCAGACTGTGAAGACTACAATAGATACCCAACTTTTAAATTCCCAGACACTGAAGAATATCTTCAAGGATTGACACCATATAGGAAAATATGGCCTTGCCAAATGAACTAAATAAGACACCAGAGACCAATCCAGAATAAACAGAGATCTATGACCTTTCAGACAGAGAATTCAAAAAAGGTGTTTTGAGGAAATTCAATTCAAGATAACACAGAGAAGGAATTCAGAATTCTGTCAGATAAATTTAACAGATTGAAATAATTTAAAAGAATCAAACAAATTCTAGAGTTGGTAAATGCAATTGACATTCTGAGGAACGCATCAGAGACTCTTAGTAGCAGAATTGATCAAGCAGAAGAAAGAATTAGTGAGCTTCGAAAATACACAGTCAGAGGAGACAAAAGACAAAAGAATAAAAAACAATGAAGCATGCTGGCAAGATCTAGAAAATAGCCTCAAAAGCACAAGTCTAAGAATTATTGGCTTTAAAGAGAAGGCAGGGAAAGAGAGAGACATAGAAAGTTTATTCAAAGAATAAAGCAGAGAACTTCCCAAACCTAAAGAAAGATATCAGTATTCACATACAAGAAGACTATCGGATGCCAAGCGGATTTAACTCACAGAAGACTACCTCTAGGAATTTGATAATCAAACTCCCCAAACTCAAGGACAAAGGATCCTGAAAGGATCAAGAAAAAAGAAACAGATAACATGCAATGGAGCTACAACATGTCTGGCAGCAGACGTTTTACTGGAAAATTTACAAGCCAGGAGAGAGTGGCATGACATATTTAAAGTGTTAAAGTTGGAAAAAAAAACAACAGAAACAACAACAACAACAAAACCCTTTTACTCTAGATTAGTATATATAGTGAAAATATGCTTCAGGCATGAAGAAGAAATAAAGACCTTACCAGAGAGATAAAAATTGAGGGATTTCATCAATACCAGATATACCCTACATGAAATGCAAAAGGGAATTCTTTAATCTGAAAGAAAATAATATTAAGGAGCAAGAAAAAAATCATCTGAAGGTACAAAACTCAAGTAAGCACACAATAACATGGAATAGTGCAACACACCAACTGCTGTATGAAACTATTCTTGTCTTAAATAGAAAGACCAAATGATTAAACCAATCAAAATTAGTAACTACAGCAACTTTTTAAGACTTCGTACAATAAGATGTAAAGAGAAAGAGCCAAAAGTTAAAAAGTAGGAACAAAATTAAATTTAGACTTAGTATTAGTTTTTTTTTTTTTCATGTTTGTTTGCTTGTAAATGCAGTCAATGTTAAGTTGTCATCGGTTTAAAATAATGGGTTATAAGATAGTATTTGCAGTGTCTGTGGTAACCTAAAATTGAAAAACATACAACAGATACATAAAAAATAAAAAGCAAGGAATAAAATAATACCACTAGAGAAAATCACTTTCACTGAGAGGAAGACAGGAATGAAGAAAAGAAAAGACTGCAAAACAACCTGAAAGACTTAACAAAGTGGCAGGAATAAGTCCCTACTTATCAAGAATAACATTGAATGCAAATTGAGTAAACTTTCCCATCAAAAGACATGAAGTGGCTACATGGATGAAAAACCAAGACTTAATTATCTGTTGTCTACAAGAAACACACTTCACCTGGCAAGATACACATAGACTGAAAATACATATTTCAGGGATGGAAAGAGATATTCCATGCTAATGGGGTGGGGGGAAAGCAGGAGCAGCTATACCTATATCAGACAAAATAGATTTTAAGACAAACAAATCTTAAGACAAAAACTGTAATAAGAGACAAATAAGGTCACTACAGTATGATAAAGGAGTCAATTCAGTAAGAGGATATAATGATTGTAAATACATGCATTCAAGACTGGAAGCACCCAGATATATAAAGGAAATATTATTAGAGCTAAAGAGAGAGATAGACTCCAATACAGTAATAGCTGGAGACCTCAAAACCCCATATTCAGGATTGGATACTCTCAAATAGACAATCAACAAAGAAAGATCAAAAGTGATTTGCACTATAGAAAAAATGAACCTAATAGATATTTACAGAACATTTTATACAATGGCTACAGAACACATATTATTTTCCTCGGCATATGGATCCCTCCCAAGGAGAGACCATGTGTAAGGTCACAAAACAAATTTCAAAGCATTCCAAATAGCTGAAATAACATCAAGCATCTTCTCTGCCCACAATGAAACAAAGCTAGATATCAATAACTAGGGGAATTTTGGAAACTATGTAAACACATGGAAATTAAACAATATGCCTCTTAATGACCAGTAGGTCAATAAAGAAATTAAGAAGAAAATTGAAATATTTCTTAAAACATATGGTAATGGAAACTTAACATACCAAAACCTATAGGATACAGCAAAATCAATATTAAGGAGGGAAATTTATAGGTATAAGAAGCTACATCAAAAAAGATGAAAAACTTCAAATAATAACCTAAAAATGCTCCTTTAAAAATTAGAAAACCAAGAGCAAACTAAACTCGAAATTAGGAGAAGAAAAGAAATAAGGGTCAGAGCAGAAATAAATGAATTTGAAATGAAGAAAACAATACAAAACATCAATGAAACAAAATTTTGTGTTTTTGAAAACATAAAAAAATCAACAAACTTCTAGGCAAACTAACAACAAAAAAGAAGATGCAAATAAAATCAGTGATGAAAAAGGAGACATTATAACTAATAGCACAGAAATTCAAAGAATTGTTAGTGACTACTGTGAACAACTATATGCTAATGAATTGGAACATTTAGAAGAAATAGATAAATTTCTAGAAACATACAACCTACCAAGATTGAACCAGGAAGAAATCCAGTACCTGAACAGACCAATAGCAAGTAGTTAGATGAAAGCCATAATAAAACATCTCCCAGTAAAGAAAACCCTGGGAATCAATGGCTTCACTGCTGTATTATATCACACATTAAAAAAATTAATACCAATTCTACTCAAACAGTTATGAAAAATAAAGAGAAGAGCGTATTTCCGAATTTATTCTATGAGGACAGTATGACCCTGATCCCAAAACCAAAGACACATTTTGAAAAGAAAACTTTAGGCCAATATCTCTGATAAATATTGATGCAAAAACTCTAAAAAAATACTAGAAAACTGAATTCAAAAATATGTTGTAAAGATCATTCATCATTACCAAGTGGAACTTATCCCAGGGATTTATGGATGGTTCAACATATGCAAATCAACCAATGTGATACACATATCAACAGAATAAAGGACAGAAACCATATGATCATTTCAATTGATGTTGAAAAAGCATTTGATAAAATTCAACATCCCATCATGATAAAGAACTTCCAATAATTGGCTATAGAGGGAACATACCTCAACATAATAAAAGCCATTTATGACAGACTTTAACAGCTAGTATCATACTGAATCAGGAAAAACTGAACCCCTTTCTCTAAGATCTGGAACATGACAAAGATGCCCACTTTCACACTGTTATTCAACATGACACTAAAGTTCTAGCTAGAGCAATAAGATGAGAGGAAGAAATAAACAGCATCCGAATTGGAAAGGAAGATATAAAATTATCTTTATTTGCAGATGATATGATTTTATATTTGGAACAGCCTAAAGACTCCACCAAAAAGCTATTAGAACTTAAAAACAAATTTCAGTAAAGTTGCAAGATACAAAGTCAACATATGAAAAGTAGTAGCATTTCTATATGTCAACAGTAAAAAATCCAAAAAAGACATAAAAAAGTAATTCTATTTACAAAAGCCACATATAAAATTAAATACATAGGAATTAATTTAACTAGAGAAGTAAAAAGATCTCTGTAATGAAAACTATAAAACACTGATGAGAAAAATTGAAGAAAACCAACTCCCCAAAAAGGAAAGATATTCCATGTTAATGGATTGAAAGAATCAGTATTTTTAAAATGTCCATACTACCCAAGGCAATCTACAGATTCAATTGAATTCTTATCAAAATATCAATGACATTCCTCACATAATTTTTTTTTTTTGGATTCTAAAATTTTTATGGAATCACAGAAGACCTAGAATAGCCAAAGCTATCCTAAGCAAAAAGAGCAAAACTGGAAGAATTACATTACAGGCCTTCAAATTATACTGAAGAGCTATGGTAACCAAAAGAGCATGGTATTGTTCTGAAAACAGACACATAGACCAATGAAACAGAATTGAAAACCCAGAAACAAATCCACACACCTACAGTGAACTCATTTTTGACAAGCCAAGAACATATACTGGGAAAAGACAATCTCTTCAATAACTGGTGCTGAGAAAACTGGTTATCCGCATGCAGAATAATAAAACTAGACCCTTATTTTTTTGCTCTATACAAAAATAAAATCTAAATAGATTAAAGACTTAATTCTAAAGCCTCAAACTACTACAAGAAAACATTGGAGAAAATCTCCAAGACCTTGTTCTGGGCAAAAAGTTATTGGGTAATACTCCACAAGCATAGGCAACCAAAGCAAAGTTGGATAAATGGGATCACATTAAGTTAAAAAACTTCTTCATGGCAATGTATACAACCAAGAGACTGCAGAAACAACTCACAGAATGGCAGAAAATATTTGCAAATTATCCACCTGACAAGGGATTAATAATCAAAATTTAGAAGGTGCTCAAACAACTGTCTAGGGAAAAATCTAATCTAATCAAAAATTGGCAAAAAATTGAATAAGCATTTCTCAAAAGAAGACATACAAATGGCAAACAGGCATAGAAAAAGGTACTCAATACCATTGATCATCAGTGAAATGCAAATCAAAGCTACAATAAGATGTCATCTCACCCCAATTAAAATGGCTTATATCCAAACACAGAGAATAACAAATGTTAGAAAGGATGTGGAGCACAGAGAACCCTTGCACACTGTTTGTGGGAAGGTAAATTAGGACACCCACTAAGGACAACAGTGTGGAAATTCCTTAAAAAGCTAAAAACAGAGCTACTGTAGGATCCAGCAATCCCACTGCTGAGCATATAATCAAAACAAAGGAAGTAAATATACATCAAAGAGTTTTCTGCACTCCCATGTTTCTTGAAGTCGTATTAACAATTGCCAAAATTTGGAAGCAACCTAAGTGCCCATGAATGAATGACTGCATAAAGAAACTGTGGTATTTATGCACAATGAAGTACTATTCAGCCATAAGAAAGAATGAAATCCAGTCATTTGCAACAACATGGATAGAACTGGAGGACATTATGCTAAGTGAAATACGCCAGGCAAGGAAATACAAATATTGTATGTTCTGACTTATTTGTGGGATCTACAAATCAAAACAGTTGAACTCATGAAGATAGAGAATAGAAGCCTGGTTACTAGAGGCTGAATAGAGTAATGGGAGGGTATGGAGGAGATGGGGATGGTTAATGGGTACAAAAACATAGAAAAATGAATAAGATCTGTTTGATAGCACAACATGGGGGTTATAGTCAATAATAATTTAGTTGTACATTAAAAAAACTTTAAAAATATGATTGGATTGTTTACTATGCATTTCATGCCTGCACACAACATCGCATGCACTCCATAAATATATTATACCTACTGTGTACTCACAAACATTAAAAACTAAAAAAAATATACAATTAGTAAATGTGGATCTACCCATGGCATATTAATTAACAATGCTTATGATGTTTGAAGAGAAAACATTTTACATGTCAGTAGTCATAAAAGATCATCCTTTAGTATCGGGCAATGGCTTTTCTTTGCAAATGAGTTGCTCTTTGTACTTCACAAATATACTGCCTACATATTTATTCACACTTCATTTTTCTGGGTAGCGTCTTATTTCCTTGTGGCAGTTTCTACTAAAGGTCTGGGCATACCACACATCATTTGATACTAAGCCCCTGTCTTGGGCTTCCTGTGCATGGCTGCCTTCCTCACCCCACTTGGGACCTAACTTACTGCACCAGGCTGTCCCTGGTTGGGGAACTCCTTGTCCTCTGCATTCCATCACCCTAGGCCAGGGTTACTGAGTATCCCTGTATAGTACAGATATCTACCATACTCAGTTTCACCTAATGGCTTTAGATCTGACCTGTTCAGAAAGGGAAGGAAAGAAAAAGAAGAAGGGATTCCTTGAATTCTTAACTTGGCTCTGCCACCTAAAATTGGTGTCATCTTGTGAATTTTACTCTGTTTTTCAGGGTCTTCCTCGTTAAATGGAAATAATAAGAGTGCCTATTTCTTAGAATTGCTAGGAAGATCAAATGAGTTCACATGTGCCAAGCCTTTAGAACAGTAATTGGCATATAGTAAATAGTCTCAGATAAGAGAGATTTGTAATTATCATCATTGGTATTATTTTAAAATGTAAGGGGCATGCCCCAGTATTATAACTTTGGTCATGTGGAAGAATCAGGATCTATGATCACTACCCCTAGACTAGTGTTTTTCTCTATATATGCCATGCCATTTGAGGGAAATCTTTGGAAAATAGTTCATCATGTTGCCTTTCTGCATCATACTTAAGCTCATAGGTTCAATGTGACCAGTCATTGTCACTAAGCCATTCAAATCTGAATTACCATGCTATACTGTAAAAAGTTTTTTCTTCTTGCGACACCTGTCCAAATTTTGAAGCAGAGTAAAATGGAATGATCTTTTACCTCTAAAATTCTTGCCTTTTTTGATTCTGTCAAAACGTTTTATTCTATCGAAGGGACCCTAATCATCATCAAGTAATATTTATTAAATGACTATTTTAGTAAGAATTTGGGGGGAGGGGACACAGTCCATTCACTCTAGGTGGTTATATTTTATTTGGAAAAATAATAAGCATAGGTAATCCAAATGTCCTCAGTCATCATTGACCTATACATACAAATGAAATCACATTAATATTAATATCCAATTTTCCCTAATTATAACTAACTGATTTGACTATGAGGAGTTCCATACCTATCAATATTGTCCTAGGATTCTCTAGAAAGACTCTTGTAGATTCTCCTGTAGAGATTCACTCCTGCTTGCCTCATGTCCTCAAATGGCCTGAGGAAAGCTTAAGGCTACAGTGCTATTTCCTGCTACTTGTCTTCTCCGTGAAATTGCTCCAGTGTGTGTCCTGGTAGTCCAAAGCTGCATAACTCTAGAGATATCAAACATGCTGTGCTCCCTCCAGGCCTCACTGAGCCAGAATTTTGCTGTGTTTTGTACCTTAAGGGAAAGTATATCCCTGTCACTATGTATCATGATCTTCTTTTCACCTGGTACCTAAGCTGTGGTGACCCATGCATCATAATGCTCTGCAGCCCTTTGCTATTTAGAAGTCCAGAAACTCTTGTTCTGGGCTGGAACATGGGAGTCTTTCAGAACAGGGGAGTCTCTGAGATCTACAATCAACAGTCTCCATTGTGTACAATCTTGCACCTGCCATTACACAGACAAGAAAGACCTATGGCCACTAGACTTGATGCCCATCTCCCCACAAAGACTGTTAAACTCTTGCTCCCTTATTTCAAGTCACGCTGACTTGCTTTGTGTTCTTTGAACAAACCTCAGGGGCTTTTTATGTGCTCTTCACCCTATCTTAATAATAATAATAGCTGATACTGTACACTACATCTGTGGCATTATTCTAAGTAATTTTAGGTGTTCACTTGTTTAATTACACTAAACAACCCCATTAGATAAGCATTATTATTATCTTCATTTTATAGATTAAAAAACAGAAACACACAGCTTACGAAATTTGCCCAATGTCATACATTTGAAGGTGCAGAAATATGAACCCATGCCATGGATCTCCACTAAGCAAGTCCTTCCTGTAAAATACCTTTCTTTAAGAGCTGTGTTCCATTTGACCATACCGTTCATTCCTCCCACACACAATTTTCCCTCAGTATACTCTCTCACTTTTTTTCAACTCTGATATCCAATTATTCCATCCTGGGTAATTCTAACATCTTCCTGAATTTCTCTAACACACAGGCCATGGTATTCCTTGACCACTTCTTTTACAGTGACCTATCCTTTATTCTGCTTTAGCTACCCACTCAGAAACCATAATTTTACCCTTGCAGTTATTCATACCTGCTCCATTTCTGTTTGCATTTACCTATGAGACAATTTGATTGAATATCTGTCATCTTGCAGCCCCCACTGGACAGTAAGCTCTGTGAGGGCAAGGGCCAGGTGTATTTTTACCTTCTTATGTATCACAAGTTCCCAGCACAGAGGGCATGATACTGAGTAAATACTCTAAATATTCACCTCCTGGTTTTTCACATTTCCTCTCCCTCTTACCAGTGGGGAATTTCTTCTTTACTGACTCCCTTACCCTTTTGCATATCAGTTCTTGTTAACAAGGCCCTGAGAGATTGCAGCCTCCCAGTTCATCAGAAAAGGTCTGAGTGACTGTCAGTCCTGGTTTAAGTTTAGCTGACACACAGAAACGCTTCAAAAGAAAGTAGTCTAAGATAAGCTCTGAATGAACATCATCATTTGATTTATCAAAGGTGGCAGGAAGGGCATTTGGACCTTTAGTTTTAACTTTATGTATTCAGCCATATTTCACAAAAACTGATGTCCTTTGATAGATATAAGATCTATTGCTACTTATGTTACCCTGAATTTCTTATCTCTGGTGTGTGATTAAATAAAAATGAAGAGAATACAGGACAGTGCTGATGGTGTATAAGCTTCTACATAGCCAGCTGTCTTCCCAGGGGCCAGATTTCTGTCTTTCCTGTATTTGTGTGGTGTCTGTCAATGTAATTTCCATTTAATATAAATTGTAAAATGCTATTCAAATGAAACGTTGTTGTTATTGTACTAATAGGTATATTATTAAAGTATAACAGGACACACTGCCACTAATCTGAGATGGAGAAGATTTTTTTTCTGATGAATGAGCAAGTTTGCCCTCTGAGTGGGCATTTTCCTGTATCTGACTCCTAAAGCTTCTTAAAACTGGTTTAAAAGAAAAAAATTAAGAATTTTTTTCCTCTAGAGCCTAGACTAAATCTAGTCTGATAGAAGATATCTGGGATCCAGCCTCCTCTACCTTTAGGTTAATGTGTTTTATTAGACCTCTCAAGATAATGTTTTTTTCCCCAGTTTACAAAGAATGTATTAGTACAAATGTCTACTACTTTTGCAAGCCTATAGTTACAGTCTCTTCTTGTTTGAAGTAGACTCCATAGTGACCACACTGAATTCCATAATCCCAATCTTATAACTTGTCACTTAAGCTTTAGTAATGGTTTGATTGCTTTGTGCCTTCAAGATTAAGTTATCTTACCTATATGATAATATAATTTCACATTGTAATACAAATCCTTTCTCGTAATGGAGGATCTATACTCCTCCTGGGGAGTATGGATCTATACTCCTCCACTCTGAGCAGCTTAAGTAAGGAAACTAAGATTCATTTTTAATTGTTTTCTACTAGCAGAGGAGTAGGCTGATGCATCTTCCCATCCAAAACATATCTATACCTTTGTTATTTCTCTCTGGTGCCCTGCCTTTCTCTTGCTTCCATAGATGGGCCAGTTTATTTACACATCAATCTGAAGTTGGTTTATTCACTTATGCCCTAGATCTAGCCCTATATTTCCTTCTTAAGGACATTACTGCAGTAATTTTCATTTCTTTCTCCAAATTATTAATTTTTCTTTTTACTGGATGTTTCCTATCATTATACAAATATGCTGTTATTCTTCTCATTAAAAAAAAACTTTGCTCCCTATCATCTACCACTTTTACAGCAAAACTTTCTTGAAAGAGTCATCTATGCTTATTGCCTTCAATTACTTATATCTCATTCTCTCTGAAATACACCGGCTTCCCACCCTGTCCCCCATGACTCCACCATGCTCATGTCAAGGTCACCAATAACCTTCATTTGGCTAACTCTAATGGCCAATCCTCTGTTACAATTTTACTTGGCCTATCAACATGATATCCCAAAGTTGTTCATTCTCTTCTCTTCAATATAATGTTTTAAAAATTTTGTTGTTATTCAAAGACAACCCACTATTCTGGTTATCCTCCTTCTCTCTCTGGTTTTTCCTTCTCATTATCCTTTGCTGATCCTTCTTCTTCTCCTTCCCACCTCAGTGCTACAGGAGCCCAAGCCTCAGTCCTAAGCTCTCTTCTCTTTATTTCTACCACTCCTGTGGTGATCTCTTCCATTTTACAGATTCAAATATCATTTATATGCTGTATATGCTTACTACTCCCAAATGTCTATTTCTATCCCAGAGTCTCTCAAAACTAAGATCACATATGTATCTACCTATTCAACATCTCCACTTGGAGATCTAATAGATTCTCTAGATTCCAACTGAACTCCTGATCTTATAGTCCAAATTGGCCCTGCCTATATTCTCACCTATCTTAGTTAATGACAACTCCATCCTCCCAATTGCTTCAAAACTTGGAGTCCAGGGACATCTTTGACTCCTTTCCTTCTCTCATCCTCACATCTAATCTGTCAGAAAAACCTATGGGCTCTACCTTCAATTATATTCAGTTATAACCACTAACCTCTCCTGCCATGTGCTAGTCTCATCCATCTTTTTACCTGGATTACTGCAGTAGCATCCTCACATACTGTCTTGGTGACCGTCTAACACCACAAAATATTATTGACACAGCAGCCAGAATGGTCTTTTCAAAATATGTTAGGTTATGCCTTTCCTGAAAACCCTCCATCAGTTTCTCATTCAGCTAAGTAAGGACCAAAACCTCGTCAATGGTTGTTAAACCCTTGCATTATCTGGCCCCAAATATTACTCTGACTCCAACTCTTATTACTTTCCTCTTCAATTTCCTCTTAGCACACTAGCTTCCCTGTTTTTTCCTGAAGACAGCAGCCATACATCAACCATTTATTCTTCCTAGGATGCTCTTTACTCAGATTTTCATCCAGCTAACTACTTCATCTCCTATAAGTCTTAGCTCAAATGATAATTCTCAGTTATGTCTACTCTGTTTTTATTTTTAAATCTTACTTATTTATTTGTTTATTTATTTTTGAGGTGGAGTTTCACTCTTGTTGCCAAGACTGGAGTGGAGCAGTGCAATCTCGGCTCACTACAACCTCCGTCTCTTGGGTTCAAGTGATTCTCCTCTCTCAGCCTCCCGAGTAACTGGGATTATAGGCGCCAGCCACCACACTGTCTTGATTTTTATTTTTTTTTAAAGACATGGTCTTTCTCTGTTGCCCAGGCTGGAGTCCACTGCAGTCTTGAACTCCTGGGCTCATGCAGTCCTCCTGCCTTGGCCTCCCAAAATTCTGGGATTACTGGCCTGAGCCATTTTTGCCCAGCCAGTTATCTGCTCTGACCACTTTATTTTATAGTATGTTCTCAATACATATTTATTGTTATTGTGAATCAACAAATGAGTTAAGGATTCTCATTGTGCCTTTTCTTCCTCTCCTAATAATGTGGTTGCCAAGACTCTTAACTTATTCGATTTGAGATAGTCTCTCAATTTTAAGATGATAGCCCCTCAACTTTAAAAAAGATTTTTGTGGGCATCTATTCTTTTAGTCAGTATTCCTTAAAAGTGGTTGCCTGTCCACACATCAAGTGATAGCACAGTATTGCTTGTTACAGAATATTTTCACTTTCAGACATTACTAATGATTAAATATGTGCCCCCCAAAACAATTGATATATGCAAACCTAACATCCAATATTATGTTATTAAGAGGAGTGCCCTTAGAAAGTAATTAGGTTATGAGGGCCCTGGCTTCATGAATGGGATTAGTGCCCTTAGAAAAGAAGCTGGAGGGAGGCTTTTTATTGCTCTGTCTTCTGTGGATGCAGCAAGAAGTTTCTATTTCTGAGGAACAGACCTTCACTAGACACTGAATGTTCTAGAACTTTGATCTTGGACTTCCCAGCTTCGAGAACAATAAATTCTGAGAAATAAATTTTGTTTTTTTTAATTAGTGAATCCAAGCTATTTGTCGTCACAGCCTGAGCATATTAAGATAATATGTTATTAAATTGAATGAAAATTCTCTCTTGAGATTTACCTTCTTGTCTCTTAATTCTACCTTTCAAAGTTGCAGGGACAAATCTCATCTATCTTTCCACTGGTATTCTTGCTAACAAATATAGGCAGCTATCATGACTGTCTTCATTTTTGCTCCTCTTGAAGATATGCATTGCCAACTGTTTTCTGATAAGTAGTCCATGGTAATCCTAGGAGATTTTTAATATTTCTCCTGAGAAAAATTCCACAAAAAAGTGTAATGCATAAACTTGAGTATATAACTTCAGATGTAGTCTGATCCACGCAAAAGAGATCAGAACAAGAATCTCCTTTTATCAAATTATTATACTTCTGTTAGTGAAAACTAAGCTCTCTTAATTATTATTATTGTTAAACCTCAATTAGGAGCCAAGCATGAAGAAAGACTCTTGGGCTCCATGATATATTCTGTATATTTCCTTCACTCAACTGGCTTGCAGCCTAATTGGAAGAAGCTGGATAAATAGACAAGAATAGCAGTGTGTCCTAGCTGATATGTCAGAAGTGTGCATGTTAGCAGTTCCCAGCTACATCACATTGTTGAACAGAACTATTCTTTGTTGTGGTAATAAAGATGTATTGAGTCATCGTGGGTTTTAGTTCTAGTTTATTCAATGTTATCAATCAGTTTGCTTTTTGAAAATTTTATAAGCAAAACAAGATTTCAGCTGTTTCATTATGTACTTCTCTAACTAGCAATAAGGTTGACAGTCTCCTGCCTCTGCATTGTATCCTCCTTGATCTCATGGAAACTGGGGACATGCGGGTAGTCCTCCCTGTGCCACCTGACAGTTCTCTACAATGTCAGTTTGAATCATTCCCTACTATTTTTTTTCTCCACTGCAGTAGCACAGAGGCAGATCAGTAAGCAGAGTGGCTAATAAATGGCCAATTAGAAAACAAAAAACAAAACAAAACGTTTTTCCTTCTTGGAGAAGCCTTCATTACTTACAACCAATTTTCTGGAATCTTTTTCATTTGACTTGACAGAGGGTCCCACAAGAAGGTGAGAAGAAGGAACTATTTTCTTTCTCCCCTCAAAGTGACTTCCTCTCAAAGGTGCCTTTATTTCTCCCAGTGGTAGTGGTGGTGGTGATTGTATAGTGGGATGAAAGTTGAGTTTGTACTTGATCCACATTATATATGTCTCAGCAAACTCTTTGGGGAGATAGTTTCAACAGCATAGCTTTGCATACTTAGAATGTAGTGAATCAGCCTTTTATTGGTACTGATTTGAGAGTCCTAGTTACTAGTTTTGTCCCTTGGCTCCTAATATCCTATTTTATTGAGAAACACTGTTTAGTGGCTATGTCACAAAGGCTTTATGTAGCTTGATGAATAATAAAAAATGTCTGTGTTATTTATATAAACTGTGCTTGTCAAGCTACATATCTTGCATCTTCTGTTAAGTATTTGATTTTAAAAAATCAAAATGTGTTACTATGTTGCTCTTCATAGAAATTTATCTTATTTATATTCAATAATGTGAAAAAGTATCTTATATAAAAACTAGCATCTAAGTATTATTTTTCTTTGCATATCATCTTGAATATGTTATCAATCCTGCTGTTAATAGTTTAGGCACTTGTATAAGCTGGTTAGTGTCATATAATGAAAATAGAATGAAGGCAGAAGTAAAATAGCAATAATCATGATTTTCTTCTCTTTGCTGGTCTATGCACACATTCTTCATCTAGACTTCATAACTATTCCTATTAAAATTTATATTATGATTTAAATTTGTAAGCTACCAAGAGGTTAGGGAGGATCTGGATCTGTGATATCCAAAATAGTATCCAATTAATCAAAATTTTAAAAATTAAAAACTGAGTTCCTTTAGTCACATTAGCCACATGTTATGTATCTGAGAGGCATCAGTTGATGATGGCTACCAAATTGAGCAGCACAGATATAAAACATTTTCATCATTCCAGAAAGTCCTTTTGATTAACACTGATCAGAGAGAACTGGAACCTAGAGATGATGTAGATCATCTAGGTCAGGCAAAGTGATCTCAAAAGGTCCCGTCAAAAACAATACTTGGAGATACAATTGGTCAAGTTTGCCATAGGTAAGCAAGGCATGATGTCTGAGGATAATGATAGTGGGAATAGTCACATGGCAAGATGGCAAAATCAGACAAACATGGTAAGAAAGCAGCTTTAAGGGCCAGGGAATTAGTCCAGATTGCTCTGGCAAGATCAAAGCAGGAGAGTTTCTAATCCTAGATGGGACTGGAAATATGCAAGATACTCTGTCAAGAATTTAGTTTTGGGACAGGAAGGATCTGAATCCTGGATTTGGAGTGACTTTAAGATAGAGATTGCGATTTATTTAAGTGGACCTAGTCTAGAAACCCACATGTAATCTCAGATTGAAGCTAATGTTAAGAGTAATCAAGCTCCCCTGATTAAGAATGTGGTACACAGCACAACCCTTATGTAAGAAAGTTGTGTTCTTTCTGTCAGATGGTAGATATGAACATTCTGAGTCAATAGCTCATTTTAGTTAGCTGAGTAGCAGAATTACATCTATAGTAAGGTGAAAAATGTGGAGACCACAAAACTTTATAATTCTACTTTTGTACCCAACGGGAAGGAAATGTGCTGTTTACTCTAATTTTTTATCTGAAGAGCTACTCCTTTGAGATTCAAGTTTTATTTCAAAATAGCATGATTAGAAACTTTCTAAAAAGGTCCTACTTAATGGATCTTCCAGTATTATTTTCATGTTTTACTTCTGAACATCTTTAGAAAGCTAAGTCTACATTATTTCTCCAGTAATGTTGAACATCTGGTATGACAATTGTAATCATTCTTTTGTATTCATTATCATTTTAATTTTGATTCTCAGCTATCATATTTTGAAATACCATATTTGTTTTAAGTTACCTAATGAAAATGTTATAGGTATCTTGTAAAGAACAATGAGTGCATTTTAAAGGGAAGCAAAATAAAAACCCATATGCTTAATATTGAGATAGTGGTTACAATAATGCACTATTTAGGGACTTGTAATTTAGCCATCGCAATTTCATAACCAATTGTTCCCCATTCCTCAGGGATTCAGTATATGGTTTCCATGGTAATTCTGGATTTTGAAAAGACACATCTTTGCCTGAAATGGATAGTAAATAGTTTGAATAGAAAATGACCTGTCGGTTAGCTAGGATTATACTTTAGTGTTGCAAGAGAGAGAAATAATCTACCTGTTTAAAAATAGATGAGTTTCAGGGCACCACAACACATTCAGTCTCTAAAATCACAACCCGTTGATTGCCAGTGTTAACAAAAACTTGTTCTTTAATTACTTATATTGCATTTGGCTTCTGTTTCCTTCCAAAACCCAATTATGGTTAATAGCAGCAGTAAGCGGTACTCTTCTTGTTTATGGCAGTTCATTTTAAAGTGCTCTGTTTGATCATCATTTGTCTTCATGACTTAACAAATCAGGTTCAGATTTTCATTGGACAACCCCATAGGCTTCACCTTGCCCATGTGTATAAATGGAATTCTTATAAAACATGGATTAAAAAAAATTTTTTTTTCTAACCAGAGGCTGTTCCCTAAATATTGGGACTCATGCTTTGTAAGTTCTTACTAATGGTATTTTCAATGCATTAATTCCAGCCACGCCTCAACAAAGGGATATTGAAAACTTGTAGAAAAGGGACAGAGAACTTTTATTTATTCCTTCCTCCTACAAATCCATTTTCTCCCAGTGTGTTGTTCATTGCCTAATCATTCTCCGCAGCTCAGATTCGTATGTTCTCCTGCAGAGACTAGCAGTCTGCCTTCTAGAGTTGAATCCAGAATAATTCAGCAGTCTAATTTCTGATTTAATTTTGCTGCTCTCCAACTGTGGTGTAAACCCAGCTCTGAGAATTGAATGCAATTTGTGGCACTTTGCCTCAGCTGAAAATACTTCTGTCTTTATTCCTCATTCTCACCAGAGTCATTGTTTCCATGATAACTAATGGATCCCAAGTGGAAAAAGGAGAAAAAGACACATGTAAGGTAAACATGAAAAGACAGAAATTCAAACAGTAGGAAACACTCCTGTTGCTTTATTGAAAATTAACTTCAGCATACTGCTTTATGTAGGTGGAGGTGCTGTTGTAGAGATGGGAAAAGATGAGTAGTTTTTCATTTGCATATATTTCTCCTGCACTCCGTCCTCTCCCTCCTGTTTTTAGACGGTCAGGGAAACACACAGACAAGAGGACAGTGGGACTGGCCTTCCATTCTGTACAGTTATTTATCATTATTTAGACTGAGTCATTTTCTTCCTGAAAAAGTATTATTATTCTGCATTTGTTCTATCTCCGAAAAAGCCCCTCTTCCTGCATTGGCAAACCAGCCCTGGAAAAGCTTTCTACTGAATGTGCAATGTTATCAGCAACATTGATGTCACTTGGGCTCATGTTAGAAGTGCAGAATCCCAGGCTCCACCCCAGACCTACTTTATACTGACCTTCATTTGTGCAGCACAGATACAGATCATTAATAAATTCCCAAATAATTCATAGATTACTCAATATGTGTTACATATAAAACCTTTTTAAGTACCATATATTGAGAGAAGTAATAACATATATGTAATAGGTAAAGCCTGTAAAAGCACCTGATTTTTATAGGGTAAGATAGGGGACCCCAGTCCCCAAACCATGGACCAATAACATTTCTGTGAAGACTAATCCATGTTTTGATACAATTTAATCTTTTCTAATGAAAATGTCTTCTGTTGAAAATGATCCATATCAGATATAATGTCGGGATAGATATATATAAAGTATCCATTTAGCTTTATTGGCTTATTCTTGCCATTGATAAGAAACTTTCCGTATTAGAATTTTTCTTTTTGAAAAAAAATCAAATTCAATATTGAAAACAAAATCAAAGGCTTTCCTTTCTTTCTTTCTTTCTTTCTTTCTTTCTTTCTTTCTTTCTTTTCTTTCTTTTCTTTCTTTTCTTTCTTTCTCTCTCTCTCTCTCTCTCTCTCTCTCTCTCTCTTCCTTTCCTGGGTCTTGCTCTCTTACCCACACTGCTTCATCTTGCCATTGATAAGAAACTTTCCATATTAGAATCTTTCTCCCTTTAAAAAGAAATCAAATTCAATATTGAAAATGAAATCAAAGGTTTTCTTCCTTCCTTCCTTCCTTCCTTCCTTCCTTCCTTCCTTCCTTCCTTCCTTCCTTCCTTCCTTCTTTCTGTCTTTCCTTGCTTCCTTCCTTCCTTCCTTCCCTCCTTCCTTCCTTTTCTCTCTCTTTCTCTTCTTTCTTTCTTTCCTCTTTCTCGCTTTCTCTCTTCTTTCTCTCTCCTTCTTTCCTGAGTCTTGCTCTCTTGCTCACACTGGAGTGCAGTGGGACAATCACAGCTCATGACAGCCTCAACCTTCCAGGCTTAAGCAGTCCTCCCAGCTTAGCCTCCCAAGTAGCTGGGACTCCAGGCACATGCCACCACACCTGGCTAATTTTTGTCTTTTTTCATAAAGATGGGGTTTCACTATGTTGTAGTGTTTTCTTTTTACATTTTCTAATCTAGGCTATTGTAAACAAAAGCAGATATTTATAAACATAGTGGGTTTTAAAGTTCCTATAAAGGGGAAATAATTATTGATGTCGTAACATTGTAAAAGTAGTCACTATATGTTACCTTACCATGAACAATCACATTCCTTGTGACTCTTTACCTGTTTGGAGTAAAACACTACTTTGATGACATTTCGACATGGATTTTAGGAGGTCCTGGGTGGCCTGCTGATACTGGATTTCTGAGTTGGCAGTTAAAAGTAAGTCATCCATATATTGAAGAACCAGGGTACCAGGATGTGAAAAATTATTATGGTCCTGAGCTAGAGCCTGGCCAAATAGGTGGGGGCCATCTCAAAAGCCCTGGAGTAACACTGTCCAGGCAACCTTAGAATTCTAGTCTAAAGGATCCTCAAAGGTGAACAGAAACTGGGAGTCATGATGCAATGGAACACAGTAAAAGGGCATCCTTAAGGTCTAGGACTGTAAACCATTGTGTGTCTCCTGGTATTTGAGAGAGCAAGGTGTATGGGTTGCATACAGCTGGGTATAAAGGGATCACAGCTTCATTAATAAACCTGAAATCTTGCACTAGCCTCCATTGTCCATTAGGTTTTTGTATTTCTAAAATTGGAGTATTATAAGGGCTGTTGCAGGACTTCACTAGACCCCAAGCTTTTAAGTTTCTTGCAATATCCTGCAGCCCCTTTTTGGCTTCTGGTCTTGGGGGTACTGTCTTTAGTAAGGAAAAGAGGTGGGATCCTTTAGCCTTATTTGAATTGGGCATGCATTCTTTGCCCACCCAAATTGTCCCTACATTGCCCAAACCTCAGGATTAACCCCTTCTTTAAATAATGGGTGACAGAGAGGGATTTCCTCCCTGACGATGTTCATATAGATAAGGCTTCCACTCTAGCTAACAGGTTCCACCCTAGTAATGGAGTGGGACTTTCTGGCATTATGAGGAAGGCATTGGAGAAGAGTAGATCTCCCCAGTTACAGCTTAAGGGCTGGGAGAAATGTTGGGAGACTGCTTGTCCTAGGATTCCTTGGACAGTTACAGACTTAGAGGACACCTATTCAGGACAGAAAAGCAAAACTGAGAAGGCTACACCACTGTCCAGGAGAAGATAGACCTCCTGGCTCCCTATGGTTAGCTTTACCCGGGGCTTGGTAAGGATGATGGCTTGTGCTGGCGCTTGCCCTGGGCACCCTCAGTCCTGCCGTTGGGTCATCTGATTAGCCACCTTAGGCCCTGGGAACCTTTGTCCCCTGGGACAGTGTGCTTTCCAGTGATCCCCTTGGCATAGTGGGCAAGGACGAGGAGGTGGTCTTTTCCTCTAGGGACAATCTCTCTTAAAGTGTCCCAGTAGGCCACAGTTGTAGCAAGCTCTGCCAGACTGGAGGCTAACCCAAACCCTTCTCTCTTCCAAGCCCCTTGGGTCTGCTTACCTGAAGGCCATGACTAGGGCTGTGGCTTCTCTCTGGTCCCTCCCCTTCCTTACAACCTGTTCCTCCTGATGTCTATTATAAAACATCGAGGTTGCTAGATTTAGTAATGATTCTAGACTCTATTCTGGCCCCAGGACCAGCTTCTGGAGCTTCCTCCTAATGTCTGCTGCTGATTGTATAGTAAATTTGTCTTTTAGTATTAGCTGAGCCTGAGTAGGGTCTGGTGACAGGGGAGTATACTTTCTTAAGGTTTCCCATAACCCCTCAAGGAAAGCTATTGGGTTTTCCTCCTTTCCCTGAGTTATGGTGGATAACATTGCATAGTTCATGGGATTTTTCCTAGTTCACCTTAATCCCAAGTATGCAGGTCAATAGGTGCCTATGACTCCAGTTCCCCTGTTCTGAGTCAGAATCCCAGTGAGAGTCCATGCTAGAAACTGCTTATCTACCTATAGGGAATCATTCCTTCTCCTCTGGCATCATTTGGTCATGTACTTGACTAAGGTACCAGGTGTCTCCAAACTCAAGCCGCTGCTAGAGCAACCTCTCTCTCATTGCTGGTTAGGGTTTGACTAAGCAATAACATGATATCTTTCCAATCTCATTTGAAGGACTGACCTGGGCCCTGTAGAACATGTATGTACTTGTCTGGGTCATCTGAAATTTTTTGTAAGTCTCCCTTGATTTGCTTTAACTCAGAAAGTGAAAAGGGGGCATATACTTTGGTTGGACCAAATTCTTCTACTGCCTGTAGGGCACAGAGTTTGAGCATCCTAGTAGCCTGAGGTGCCTTGGCCACTTTGGCCTTTCCTGACTCCTTTTGGGTTACAGGAGCTGAGGAGACCTGGTCAGCATCAGTGGAGGGAGGAGCCACAGGGAGTCCTAAATATGGGGGTAGTGCTGAGGAGGGGCCAGTAGGGTGTAGGTTACAGACCTTACATAGTTGAGGATTATCCTTTAGAGAAAAGAAAACTTGCACATAGGGAACCTCAATCCATTTACCTTCCCTCTTACAGAACAGGTTTAATTGTAGAAGGCTGTTATAATTTATTCTAACTTTAGGAGGGTATGTATCATGGCCACATTGTTCGGCAGAGAAAAATGAGCTACTTCTTCTTTAAAGATTATGGGTCAAATTGGTTCCAGTTATCCAGGATACACTTTAAGGGTGATTTTGCCTTGGGAAGAGTAGCACCCATCTGAAATTGAACACAGGGATGCCCATATCCCTGGTTATTCTTTGCAACTGCTAGTCCTGGGCATCCCTTAGTTATAGCACCTTATAGTTTCCTTGCACCCTAGATGCATGATCATATTTTGGGCCCCGTCATTTGCCAGGTTTAATCATGCTTACCATCATCATGGTCACATGCTCACTGTGTAATGTTTTTATGGCCACCTTAAAGACATGGGGACTGCCAGGCTTAGTGACCCTATACTGGTGTGTCCTTGAAGAACTAGGCTAGCAAGTCTTTGGTGATGGGTGCCAACATTCCCTAGCAAGAATCCAATTAACATAAGCCTGACCATAAAACTGCCCCAGGAGGATAAACTCCTTGAGAGGGGCCTCTAAGCACAACAATCTTTTTTTTTTTTTTTTTTTTTTTTTTGAGACGGAGTTTCGCTCTTGTTACCCAGGCTGGAGTGCAATGGCGCGATCTCGGCTCACCGCAACCTCCGCCTCCTGGGTTAACGAGATTCTCCTGCCTCAGCCTCCTGAGTAGCTGGGATTACAGGCATGCACCACCATGCCCAGCTAATTTTCTGTATTTTTAGTAGAGACGAGGTTTCACCATGTTGACCAGGATGGTCTCGATCTCTTGACCTCGTGATCCACCCACCTCGGCCTCCCAAAGTGCTGGGATTACAGGCGTGAGCCACGGCGCCCGGCTAGCACAACAATCTTAAAGAAGATATTGGCTAACTACATGGCCAAGGCCAGAATGAGGTAATCCAGACCTGGGTGTTCTCCCCCACCCCACTTTCCACCATAGGAATATGCCCTAGGGTTGTGGGGCCTATAATTAACTATTTGAGCCTCAGACCAGGTCTGGCTGTGGTATTCTAAATGGAAAAGTTCTGCCATATAGAGAACCAATCCTAGGCAAGATAAATTGTACTTCATTGGATTCTGGCACCACTCAGTTTCATTGGGAAATTGCTGGTGACAAAAACCACAATATCCTATAGTCTTCAGTACCCACTGATAGACTCTGGCTCTGTTAGGACATAACCTAGCACTGCAGACTAAGGGAACTGACCCTGTGCATTGTAGGAGGTTCTCATAGTCATAAGCCTGAAGGCACCATGGGCAAGGGTGCCTGGACTGCCACCCCAAAGCCTCAGAGTCCTAGCAAAAAGGGTAGTAGCATTATGTGTAGGAAATATCTTAGAGGAAAGAGCAGGGAAGAAGTTTGCCTCTTGGAAATCTGGACCCAGGAGGTTGGACCCTGAAAGGCTGGGTGTGGCTCACATAGGTGGCTTTTTCTTAAGAGGTTTAAGTTGGGTCCCGACCTCAACCAGACTGAACCAGGAGTTTGGGACCTCACTCTTTCCTCTGGTCGGCCCTCAGCTTGGTCGAGAGAAAGAAATAACAGTAAGAAAAGGAAGATGGTTCAGGGCTGACGAAAGCTCCCAGTTCCAGAGAGCTGGGGGTTGAAGAGTCCTTTCCCAGAAAGCCTGACACCATGTCTTAGGCCAGCAGCCACAACTTTCAAAAGGCTGGGCATGGCTCGCATAGGCGGTTTCTGCTTCAGCCACCCAGGCCCAGCTGACACCACTGCTAGGCATGACCCCATGCAGGTCTGGCCGCCTGGTGCTCTCTGCAGGCAGCGCCCACCCGGCCTTGCGTCTGCTGCCACTCCCTGGCCTTGACTCTGCTGCCTCTCCTTGCTGGCTGCTCCTGTGCCTGGTCTTTGGTCTTTACTTCCTTAACAGATTTCAAAGAACTGAAAGGACAGATTTGCAAGTGACAGGGGTCCAATATCACTCACTGCTCTGAAGTTCGGAGTACTCCTGGCTGGCTCAACAAAAGATGTAAGCGGTGAGGGGGCGGGGGGGGGGGGGGGGGAGGCAAGTCCCAAAGATGCTCCCAGTTCCCCGATGAGGTTCTTGGCCTTTCTTACCCTAAAGAATGGGGAAAGGGGCACCGGAGGCTCAGCGAGTTTGCCATTCAAATAAATACTGTGGACCCAAATAGTTTTGCAGAAAGTGATTTATTAGACAGCCAGCCAGGGAGAGAGAAGAGAGAGACAGAGAGACAGAGCGACAGAGAGAGAGAGAGAGAGAGAGAGAGAGAGAGAGAGAGAGAGAGAGAGAAGAGAGAGAAATATATAGAAAGAAATAGCTCCCATGCTTACATGGGAGGGGATCCAGAGAAGGAATCTATATTGGGAGGGAGCAGTTGGATTTTAACACTGAGTTATTCTTTGTCCCCATTCATATTCTCGTCCAAAGAGAGGAGTTCTTTCAAACTTCCTCTGGAGTGATTGATCTTTGACTCTAATACCAGATTGGCTACTTCGTCCATAACAGAGCCCCTTTCTCCCAGAGCTTTTGAGGGGCTTTTTGGACAAGGAGCCCACCTGGATTTATCTACCTAGTCTGAGAACAGGAAACCTAGACAAAGAACTTTGTATTTGAAACCCCTCGTTCCCAGATGGCGGGGTGGAGCCAGGAAACTCCCGCCTTTGAAACCACACCCCTCGTGGACCTGGGAAGAGTCCCTCAATATGATCCAGCAATTCCACTTCTGAGTATTTACTCAAGAGTTGAAAGCATGGTCTTAAAGAGGTATTTGTTCAACCCATGTTTATAGCAACCCTATTCATAGTAGCTAAAATGTCTATTGACGGATAAATAGATAAGCAAAGTGTGGTAATTATACACAATAGGATATAATTCAGTCTTAAAAAGAAAGGAAATTCTGGAATAAACTACAACATAAATTGATCTTGAGGACTTTATGCTATGTGAAATAAGTCAATCTCAAAAAGACACATTCTGTATGAGGTACTTAGAATGGTCAGAATCACAGAGACAGAAAGTAGACTGTTGGTTGCTAGGGGCTGGGGGAGGAGAGAGTGGGGACTTATTGTTTAATGGGTCTAAAATTTTTATTTTTACAAGATATAAAGAGTTCTGGAGCTAGATCGTGGTGATGGTTGTACAACATTATAAATGCATTTAATATTACTAAACTGTATATTTTAAAATGGTTAAGATGGTAACTTTCATGTTATGTGTATTCTACTACAATAAAAACATTAGAAAAGTTTGGGAAGGGGATGTGTGCTTCGTTTTTGCAATTACTTCTTCATTCTCTTTTTAGTTAATTCAACAGTCAACATTTAGTGAGTACCTGCTAAGTGCCAGGCACTGGCAAGACCGAAGTGAATGGCTGAGAGACACATCTGACTTTAATGGGAGGCAGTGTAATAACCTCAGCACAGAGCACCCTTGGTTTCATCCTGTATGTGTTGTTTTGTTTTTATCTTATTGAAAGAAGACAACAATTATTTCATATTTATTTCAAATATGTGATTATACCATAATCTTTTTGAATAAGGTTTCCTTGAGGTATTTAGAACATTTTTGTGTCAGCACAGTCAAAGTCACTCTATAAAACATATGGGATTATTATGAAGGCATCAGGCAGGGATTCACACCCCCACTGCACTATTACCTACTGGTGCTGAAAATAAAATAACAACAGAAACGCTCTATCTAGCTTTATTGTTATGACTTACATTAGCCATTTACTAGACTGGATTGCTGTGTAGGGCACTCAAAAGATAAACTGTTTAATCTGTGGTAAAGCATAATCCTGAAACCTAGTATTTTACAGAGGTTAATGGAAACTAAATAGGTTTTATAGATTATATTTGTTTGCAACCTATTAATCAATTACTTCATTTTTCTATTCCTCACCACATGGAGAAAAGATTTTGCTACCAAACTACTAAATTCTGAATTAGCTTTCAGAACATTTAAGACAACAAACTAACTTGTCGATAAGAACATTGGCTAAAATAGTTTAAATTTCTCTTTTTTAATCTTTTCCATAAGAAATTTATCTCCTAGGTTGGTTTTCTGTCTTGCAAACTAGATGCTAACAAATTAAAACGTACCACACAGCAAGGTACTTAATTTTAAAAGATTGGCACTTAAGAAAAGTTAAAAAACACTAAGAGGATTAGAGAATAATCTTATACTTTAGAGCTTAAATGTTCTCTGTATTTTCACTTATTTCTTATTGTCTTTTGCTAATCTTTGCCTCTAAATTTACTTACTGGGTACTTTTTAAAAAAATAAATCTTAAAAGCTTTTATCATTTCTTTTTTCCTGAATTTATTTTGTTCACGTATTCAAAAGTATTTACTAGGCATAATACACTGTTTACTGCTTAGGGAAAATTCTTTTACATTCTTTGTTGGTGTTATTTTAATTTAATATTAATAAAATCACATTATTTCTCAGATGGCTGAGATAATTTAAGTGATTAGCACAGTATCTGAGTTATTAATCACTTTCAAGTACAAAATTAAGCAGTTTCCAAATGCTTTCACATTCGTTTTCCTGAAAGGCTTTTATAAATCTTATCCTGTGGTATTTACAAAGTTAAATGTTTTGTTGTTTGTGTGAAATCTACCTTTCTACTCTATTTTGTTACTTCTTATATGTTCAGCTTTGTACTCTCCCCTCTCTACTATCACCTGTGCTGGTATGTATATAGCAGTGGTTAATTTATGTCTCCTAAACTAATTATAACTTATATATGATGTAAGGAAAAGAAAGTAAAGTAACAAGTCAAAATGAATTTCTGATTTTTTGTTCTCCCTCTTAAAATACATACATTTTTATTACCAAAAGGCAGCATAGTTGCTATAGAAAATGTTAAAGTTATAGAAAAAAATAGAATTCTGAAATTTATTTGTAAATTCCATTTTTAAACCATAATGTTGGCATCATGGTACCCTTTGTTCCGATCTCTTTTTCATGAAATACTGTATATATTTCTATCACACTTTTCTATCTTTCTATCCTTTAGCCATCCAGCTACTGATATGTTTCTTTTTCTTTTTTCCCTTAGGCTAGTAGCAAAACAAAACAAAAATGAAACCCAAAATGATGTTTTTCATGTCGTGTTTTAGAATTCTTTCAATGTACTATTCATTTAAATAATCAAGTATTCCAGATGAGTGACCCTTTGCTAGCATCTGTTCTGGAAATACAAATTAGAAGTAAGCACACTATTCAGTTTATCTCTTCTACTGTTGCATGCATTTACATCACTCTGCTTTTGTTTTAATGATAGTCACCAAAGTAACTATCACTAAGTATATAGAAGGCTTGACAGGACAATCAGAGTGATTTCTAGGGCCCGTGTTCATCCATTTGTGGACAAATAGGACACTGTGTTTTTAGATAGTCTTCATTATAATGTAATCCAAAAGCAGAGAACGTTTCTCAATGTTTTCTTGTAACTCTAGTTATAAGCAAGTGAGATAGGTGAGAACTGCATCAATTTTAAGAAAACAATAAATGATTGGTATTCTTTTTAGTATGGTCTAGGGAAAAGAAAATCAAAATCAGACAATTCTGAGGTTGGAACTACAGTTTCATTGAGAGTTGTGGAACATTCAGCAAATTTAACCTCTCTGAGCTTTTTAAAATGTTTAAATAGTAGTAACGAAATAAACCTTTGTGATTGATGCAATAAATCATAAAATCTTGGTGACTGATGCAATCTCATGTGTGGCAATGCCTGGGACACCATTGGGCTCATAGAAAGTTTTAAATATTAACTAACCTCTTTACTTTTTCTTTACTCGGGCTTTAATGGGATTAAGGACATGCTAATCCAAAATAAGGTACCTTGGCATATGAGAAAATAGCAGAGCAGGAAGGCCTTTCTGACCTTCTCTGGTCCTTCCCTGAAGGGGGCCGTAAAGATTCTCTGACTTCTCTCTAAAGTAGGTTATAAGACTCTCATGAGAGGGATTCTCTCACTATGCAGGTTTAGTATTTCTCACCAAAAAAATCCAAAATCTCCCCAATTCAAAACTTTTTGAGAGCTTGTGTGACACAAGTAGAGAATTCCACACCTGACCTGCTCTTGTAATGGGCTGCAGTCAAAACACAGTCAAAATGCAGTCAACACTTTGTTTCAGTCACAAAATTATTTAAAATATTGTACAAAATTACCTTCATGATATGTGTATGAAGTGTATAAAAGCATAAGTTAATTTCATGTTTAGACTTAGGTCCCATCCAAAATATATCTCATTTTGTATATGCAAATACTCCAAAATTTAAAAAAAATCATAATTTGAAACGTTTATAGTCCCAACCATTTTGGGTAACAGCTACTCAATCCATACTCCAAGAAAAGAATGTCCCTATCTCTGAAGACACAGAGAACAACTTGAACAGGTTTTGCTAAGTTCCCCCAAGTTTATTAACATGAAATCATATCCTCTTTGTCTAATCATACTTTTTCACAACTCTCCACTGTTCATTCACAAATTTTCCTATTTTTCTTGGGTCTTAATTTCTGAATACTCTCATATCATGTAAAACTTACATTAAGTAAATTTGTATGCTTTTCTCTTTTTAATATATATTCTTATAAGGATCTCAGCTATGAACCTAAGTGATGGTGAAAAAAGAAATATTTACTTCCTTAAAATTTTATTTTTATTTTTTAAGATACAAGGTCTCTTCTGTTACCCAGGTTGAAGTACAATGGTGTGATTATAGCTAACTACTGCCTCTACCGTTTGGGCTCAAGCGATCCTCCTGCCTCAATCTCCCTAGTAGCTGGGACAACAAGTTCACGCCATCACACCTGGCTAATTTTTTAGAATTGTTTTTGTAGAGACAGATGTCACACTTGTGTTGTCCAGGGGGGTCTCAAACTCCTGGCCTCAAGTTATCTTCCCACTTCAGCTTTCCAAAGTATTAGGATGGACTTACTTTATTGTTAAAGGTGTGTTTTACATGTCTACAGCTGCTGACAAAATACCATTCCAGCAATAATTCATGTATTTATTGTATGTAGCACATAGTAGGTTCTGAGTTTGCTCAGCAAAAAGAATAGCGCTCTGTTATGCACCGAGTGTCTGGGAGTTGCAAAAGGGACATAATTCTGTCTTTGTGGGATTTAAAGTTCATTGAGGGAGGTGATCGTAAATACATGAATAGTCATATGTACTACCAAGGGGTGCTGGGAAGGACATTGTCACAGGATATCAAGCAATGAAATACTTACTGCAGAGTCTGGGTGCCGGGTAGGAGTCAGGTTTCCCCTACAACATGCCTTTGGGATGAGGTGGTTTTGGGTAAATCCTGCATTGGCTGAATGAGCTGCATCCCTAGCTCCTCTGAACCTGACTCATCTTACAGCCTCCCTCTTCCTTGGAAGATTGCATAAACTGCTAGTGCAGCAAAATCAACACAGCAGTCTCTCTTGAAAAGCTTACAACGAGGTTACATCTGATAAATCTATCATACACTGTTGAGTTTTTCAGGATATAAGCCCACCATAAGTTAAGAAGTGTACTAAATGTGTATCACTTTCACACCATCATTACATTGAAAAATTGTAAGATGAATCTTACGTTAAACCATCCTAAGTTGGGGATCATCTGTATTACTCAATGATAGGGTATTCACAGAGTCATACAACCATCACCATAACCTAATTTTAGATTTTCTTAATTGCAGAAATAAACCTTGTACCTGTTATCAGTCACTCCCCATCCCCCACTCTGCTACTATTTACCCCCATCCCTTAGTCTTAGGTAACCACTAATAAACTTTCTGCCTCTATGAGTTTGCCTATTCTGAAAGTTTCACATAAATGGAATCATACAATATGAGGTCTTTCATAACTTCTTTGACTTAACATAATGTTTTTGAAGTTTATTCATGTTGTAGCTTGTATCAATATTTTATTCTTTTTTATTACCAAATAATATTCCAGGGCATGGATAAATCACATTTTTTAAAACTTTTTTTGGTGGCCTCTTCGATTTATTTCATCACTATTTTATTGTTTTCATTATAGAGTTCTTTCACTTCTTTGGTTAATTCCTAGGTATTTAATTTTTTATGTGGCTATTGTAAATGGGATTGCTTTTTTTTTTGTGAGACAGAGTTTTGCTGTTGTTACACAGACTGGAGTGCAATGGCACGATCTCAGCTCACTGCAACCTCTGCCTCCTGGGTTTAAGCAATTCTCCTGCCTCAGCCTCCCAAGTTGCTGGGACTACAGTTGCACACCACCATGCCTAGCTAGTTTTTGTATTTTTAGTAGAGACGGATCTCACCTTGTTGACCAGGATGGTCTTGATCTCTTGACCTCATGATCCACCCTCCTCGGCCTCCCAAAGTGCTGGGATTATAGGCATGAGGGGATTGCTTTTTTGAAATTTCTTCTTCAGATTGTTCACTGTTAGTATATAGAAATGCTACTACTTTTTATACTTTGGCTTTGTATCCTGCAACTTTATTGAATTTGTTTTTCAGTTCTAATAGATTTTTGGTGGAATTTTTAGGCTTTTCCAAATATAAGATCCTATCATCTGCAAACAAAAATAATTTGACTTCTTCCTTTCCAATTTGGAAGTCCTTTATTTCTTTCTGTTGTCTGATTGCTCTAGCTAGGACTTCCAGTACTAAATTGAATAACAGTGGTGAAAGCAGGCATCCTTACTGTGTTCCAAATTTTAAAGGAAAGAGTTTCAGGTTTTCCCCATTCAGTATGATACTAGCTGTGGGTCTGTCATTTATGGCTTTTATTATGTTGAGGTATGTTCTTATTATACTCAATATTTTGAGGGTTTTTATGAAGAGATGTTGAATTTTATTATATGCTTTTTCAGCCTTAAACTGATCATATGGTTTTTGTTCTGTTGATATGATATATCACATTGATTTATTTGCATGTATTGAACCATTCTTATATCCCAGAGATAAATCCCACTTGTTCATGATGAAAGATTTTACAATGTACAGTTGAATTCCATTTGCTAATAATTTGATAAATATATGTCAATATTTATCAGAGATATTGACCTTCAGTTTTCTTTTTTTGATGTGTCTTTGTCTGGTTTTGGTATTAGGGTAATACTGACTTCCTAGAATGAGTTAGGAAGTATTCCTTCCTCCTCTATTTTTTGGAATAGTTTGAGTAGGATTGGTATTAGTTTGCCTTTAAATGTTTGGTAGAAATCAGCAATGAAGCTGTTTGCTCCTGGGCCTTTTTTTTTTTTTTTTTTTTAACTGCAAGATTTTTTATTGTGACTTCAATATTTTCAATTATCAGTGGTCTGTTCAGATTTTGGGTTTCTTCATGGCTCAATCTTAGTAGGTTGTACATTTCTAGGAGTTTGTCCATTTCTAGATTTTCCAATGTTTTGGCTCATATTTACTCATAGTAGCCACTAATGATCCTTTGAATTTCTGCAATATCAGTTATAATGCCTCCTTTTTCATCACTGTTTTTATTTATTTGGATCTTCTCTCTTTTTATCTTAGTTAGTCTAGCCTAAGATTTGTATTGTTTAACTATTCAAAAAAAAAAAAAAAAAGAAATCCAACAACATTTGTTCTTTGATCTGTATTTTCTTCATTTCAGTTTCATTTATTATTTATTTTCTTCTACTGTTTTTGGATTATGTTTGCTTTTGCTTTTCTTGTGTTTGTTTTTGTTTTGTTCTGTTTTGTTTTTTGAGACATAGTCTCATTCTCTTGCCCAGGCTGGTGTGCAGTGGCATGGTCTGAGCTCACTGCAACTTCTGTCTCCCAGCTTCAAGCGATTCTTCAGCCTCAGCCTCCTGAGTAGCTAGGATTACAGATGTGTACCACCATGCCTGGCTAATTTATTTTTGTATTTTTAGTGGAGACAAGGTTTCATCATGTTAGCCAGGCAGATCCTGAACTCCTGGTCTCGTGATATGCCTGCCTCAGACTTCCAAAGCATGGGGGATTACAGGCATGACCTACCGTTCCCACCTGTTTTTCTAGCTTTTTTTTTTTTTTTTTGAAAGATGAATTGTGGAATTATTTGAAGTTTTTCTTCCTTTCTGATGTAGGGACTTACAGCTATAAACTTACCGCTTAATACTGCTTTTGCTATATTCCATAGGTTTTGGTATGTTTTGTTTTCATTATCATCTTTTTAAGTTTAATTTGCTTATAAATTTTTTAATTCACCTGCTGGTCATTCACAAGCATACTGTTTAATTTATATGTTTTTTTTTTTTTTTTTTTGAGACGGAGTTTCACTCTTATTGCCCAGGGGGCTGGAGTGCAATGGCGCATTCTCGGCTCACCGCAACCTCCGCCTCCTGGGTTCAAGCAATTCTCCTGTCTCAGCCTCCCAAGTAGCTGGGATTACAGGCATGTGCCACCACGTCCGGCTAATTTTTTGCATTTTTAGTAGAGACAGGGTTTCACCATGTTGGCCAAGATGGTCTTGATCTCTTGACCTCGTGATCCACCCTCCTCGGCCTCCCAAAGTGTTGAGATTACAAGCGTTAGCCACCGCGTCCGGCCCAAATTATATGTATTTTATAGTTTCCAAAATTCCTCTTGTTATTGATTTCTAGTTTTATTCCACTGTGGTTAAAAAGGTGCCTGAAATTATTTTATTTTTTTAAATGTTTTAAGACTTACATTATGAACTAATATGTTGTCTTTTGTGAAGGATCCATGTGCTGAGGAGAAGAATGCATATTCTGCAGCCATTGGATGAAATGTTCTGTAAATATCTATTAGATTCATTTGGTCCATAGTGCACATGAAGTTCAATGTTTCTGTTGGCTTTCTGCTTGAGAGATCTGTCCAATGCTGAAAGTGGGGTGTTGAAGTCTCCAGTTACTGTTTGGGGCTTATCTCTCTCTCTCTACCTCTAATAGCATTTGCATTATATATCTCGGTACTCCAGTGTTGGGTGCATACATATTTATAATTTTTTTATCATACTGTAAGCTCTGGGGTACATGTGAACACCCTGCAGGGTTGTTGCATAGGTACACACATGCCATAGTGATTTTCAGTCTCCGTCCCACTGTCGCTTACATCAGGCATTTCTCCCAGTGTTTTCCCTCCCCAGCTTCCCTGCACCCCACTGTCCCTCCCCTAGACCCTGAGCCCCCAACCTACCCCAGTGTGTGATGTTCCCCTCCCTATGCCCCCATGTTCTCATTGTTCAATACCTGCCTATGAGTGAGAACATGCGGTGTTTTGTTTTCTGTTCTTGTGTCAGTTTGCTGAGAGTAATGATTTCTAGATTCATCCATGTCCCTTCAAAGGACACGAACTCATCATTTTTTATGGCTGCATAGTATTCCATGGTGTATATGTTCCACACTTTCTTTGTCCAGTCTATCATTAATGGGCATTTAGGTTGGTTCCAGGTCCTTGCTACTCCTCTTGCTGAACTGTCTGCTTTATCATTAAGTAGTGACCTTTTTTTTGTCTAGAAATCTATTTTGTGTTATATAAGTGTAGCTACTACTACTTTTTTTTTTTTTTTTTTTGCAAACTTTGTCTCCTGTGTTCAAGTGATTCTCCTACTTCAGCCTCCTGAGTTGCTGGGACTGCAGGTGTGCACCACCATGTCCAGCTAATTTTTGTATTTTTAGTAGAGATGGGTTTTTGGCATGTTGGCCAGGATAGTCTCAATTTCTTGACCTTGTGATTCACCTTGTGATTCGGCCTCCCAAAGTTCTGGGATTATAGGCTTGATCTACTGCACCCAGCCCCTTTTATTTGTTTCTATTGGTGTGGAATATCTTTTTTCATTCCTTTATTTTTAGTATATGTGTGTCTTCACAAGTGAAGTGTGTTTCTTATAGGCAATACATCATTGGGTCTTGTTTTTTAATCCATTCAGCCACTGTATGTTTTTTGATGGGAGAGTTTACTTAAATTACATTCAATGTTATTGTTGATAAATGAGGACTTATTCCTGACATTTTGTTTGTTATTTGATTGTTTTGTATTCCTTCTTTCTTCTCCATATTGTATTCCTTTTAGTGAAGGTGATTTTCTGTAGTAACATGATATAATTTCTTGCTTTGCATGTGTGTGTGTATTCATTGTATATTTTTTGGTTTGAGGTTGCCATGAAGCTTACAAATACCCTTAGAACTCATTATTTAAAGCTGATAGCAATTTAACACTTCTTGCATGAACAAACAAAGAGATAAAACTAGTAAGACTACATCTTAACTTTGTCCTTCTGCTGTTAAACTTTTTTCTTTCTGTTTTATCTTATTATACTGTCTATGTCTTGAAAAGTTGTTGTAGTTTTTATTTTTGATTGGTTCATTGTTTAGTCTACTTAACAATAGTTTACACATTACAGTTATAAGATTCTATTATAATATTGTTTTGCTTTGTGCTTACTGTACCACTGAGTTTTGTATTTACAGTTTATTTCTTATTACTCATTAATATCCTTTTATTTTTGATTGAAGAACTTCCTTTAGTATTTCTTACAGGAAAGATCTCCTGTTGATGAAATCTGTCAGCTTTTGTTTGTTTATGAAGCTCTTTATTTCTCCTTTCATTTTGAAGGACATTTCCCCAGATATACTCTTAGAGGTTAAAAGTTTTTTTTTTTTTTTTTTTTTTTTCCTTCAGCACTTTAAGTGTGATATGCCACTTTCTTGTGACCTGTAAGATTTCCACTGAAAAGTCTGGTGTGAGATGTACTGAAGCTCTGTTATATGTTATTTGTTTCTTTTCTCTTGCTGCCTTTAAGATTCTTTCTTTATCCTCATCCTGTGGGAGTTTGATTATTAAATGCCTAAAGGTGTTCTATAACCTTCTTGTACTTCAATGTTGGTATCTTTCTTGGGTTTGGGAAGTTCTCTGTTATGCTGTTTAATAAACTTTCTAATCCTATCTCTTTCTCTACTTCTACTTAAAGGGGTTTAAAGCCAATAAAAGTTTTTCTTTTTGAGGTTATTTTCTATTAATATGTTCTATAGGCATGCTTTGTTTTTTTAATTTTTTTCTTATTTTTATTTTTTTTATTATACTTTAAGTTTTGGGGTACATGTGCAGAAAGTGCAGGTTTGTTACATAGGTATACTTGTGCCTTGGTGGTATGCTAGCTTTTGAATTTGTTTGATCTTCCTCCTCTAGTTCTTTTAATTGTGACACTAGGGTGTCGATTTTAAATCTTTCCTCCCTTCTCATGTGGGCATTTAGCACTATAAATTTCCCTCTAGACACTGCTTTAAATGTGTCCCAGAGATTCTGGTATGCTGTGTCTTTGTTCTCACCGGTTTCAAAGAACATCTTTATTTCTGCCTTCACTTCATTGTTTATCCAGTAGTCATTCAGAAGCAGTTTGTTCAGTTTCCATGTATTTGTGCAGTTTTGAGTAAGTTTCTTAATCCTGAGTTCTAATTTGGTTGCACTGTGGTCTGTGAGAAGTTTGTTATGATTTCCATTCTTTTGCATTTGCTGAGGAGTGATTTACTTCCAATTGTGTGTTCAATTTTAGAGTAAGGGTGATGGGATGCTGAGAAGAATGTATATTCTGTGGATTTGCGGTGGAGAGTTCTGTAGATGTCTATATAGTCTGCTTGGTCAAGATATGAGTTCAAGTCCTGGATATCCTTGGTAATTTTCTGTCTTTTTGATATGTCTATTATTGACAGTGGAGTGTTAAAGGCTCCCACTATTATTGTCTGGGAGTCTGTGTCTCTTTGGAGGTCATTAAGAACTTGCCTTATGTATCTGGGTGCTCCTGTATTGGGTGCAAATATATTTAGGATAGTTAGCTCTTCCTGTTGCATTGATCCCTTTACCATTATGTAATGCCCTTTTTTGTCTCTTTTCATTTTTGTTGGTTTAATGTCTGTTTTATCAGAGACTAGGATTGCAACTCCTGCTTTTTTTTTGCTCTCCGTTTGCTTGATAAATCTTCCTCCATCCCTTCATTTTGAGCCTATGTGTGTCTTTGCATGTGAGATGGGTCTCCTGAATACAGCACGCTGATGGGTCTTGACTCTTTATCCAATTTGCCAGTCTGTGTCTTTTGATTGGGGCACTTAGCCCATTTACATTTAAGGTTAATATTGTTATGTGTAAAATTTATACTGCCATTTTGATGCTAGCTGGTTGTTTCACTCATTAGTTGATGCAGTTATTCATTGTGTTGATGATTTTTACAATTTGGTATGTTTTTGCAGTGGCTGGTACTGATTGTTCCTTTCCATGTTTAGTGCTTCCTTCAGAAGCTCTTGTAAGGCAAGTCATGGTGGTGATGAAATCTCTCAGCAGTTTCTTGTCTGTAAAGGATTTTATTTCTCCTTCACTTATGAAGCTTAATTTGTCTGGATATAAAATTCTGGGTTAAAAATTCTTTTTTTAAAGGATGTTGAATATTGGCCCACACTTTCTTCTGGCTTGTTGATGGGCTTCCCTCTGTGGGTAACTCAACCTTTCTCTCTGGCTGCCCTTAGCATTTTTTCTTTCATTTCAACCCTGGTGAATCTGAAGATTATGTGTCTTGGGGTTGCTGTGCTCGAGGAATATCTTTGTGATATTCACTGCATTTCCTGAATTTGAATGTTGGCCTGCTTTGCTAGATTGGGGAAGTTCTCCTGGATAATATCCTGAAGAATATTTTCCAGCTTGGATTCATTCTCTTTGTCACATTCAGGTACACCTATCAAACATAGCTTAGGTCTTTTCACATCATCCCATATTTTTTGGAGGGTTTTTTCTTTTCTTTCCACTCTTTTTTCTCTAACCTTGCCTTCTCACTTTATTTCATTGAGTCAATCTTCAATCTCTGATATCCTTTCTTCTACTTGATTGATTCAGCTGTTGAAACTTGTATATGCTTCACGAAGTTCTTGTGCTGTGTTTTTCAGCTCCATCAAGTCATATATGTTCTTCTGTTAGCTGGTTATTCTAGTTAGCATTTCATCTAACCTTTTTTTCAAGATTCTTAATTTCTTTGCATTGGGTTAGAACATGCTCCTCTAGCTGGGAGGAGTTTATTATCCACTTTCTGAAGCCTACTTTTTTCTTTTGTCTCCTCTGTGCATTTTCAAATAGCCTGCCTTCAGGCTCACTAATTCTTTCGTCTACTTGATATATTCTGCTATTAAATGTCTCTGATGCATTCTTCAGCATGTGAATTACATTTTTCAGCTGAAGAATTTCTGCTTGATTTTTAAAAATTATTTTAATCTCTTTGTTAAACTTATCTCATAGAATTCTGAATTCCTTCCCTGCATTATCTTGAATTTATTTGAGTTTCCTCAGCACAGCTATTTTAAATTGTCTGCCTGAAAGCTCATACTCAAACTGCAAGATGCAGTCCTTCCCATTCTTCTCTCCCCTTCCCAAAGGCAGAGGAGCCTGACCCTATGACCACCACCACTACAGGCCCACAGGAAGTATTGACAGACTACAATCAATTTTCGTTTAAGGCCTAAAAGCTCTTCAGTCAGCTTGTGGTGAATGTTGTCTGGCTTGGGACTTACCCTTCAGGGCAGTGGATTCCCCTCAGGCCCAATACCGGTCAAGAGCTGTCCAAGAGCCAGGACCTGGAATTGGGGACCCCAAGAGCACACTTGTTGTTATATCCCGCTGTGGTCAAGCTGGTTGGTACCTAAGGTAGAAAATAATATCTTCTTTGCTTTTCCCTCTGCTCTTCTAACATGGAAGGAGTCTCACCCTGTAGTCACCACAGATGTGAATATGCTGAGTCTCACCTGAAGCCAGGAAGTCTCAGAGTCTTACTCAAAGTCCTCAGTGTAATAACTGGGTATTACTGCTGGTTACTCAGCGCAAGGACTTTTTAGTTAGCAAGTGATGACTCCTGCTCGGAGTGTTTTTAGAAATGTTTCCTGGGAACTAGGGCCTGGAAAGTGGGCCTCATGAGTCTGACAGGTACCCTATTCTGCTGTGGCTGAGCTGGTATCCAAGAAGCAAGGCAATGTCCTCCCAACTCTTTCCTCTCCTCTCCTCAAGGAGTGGAAGGGGTTTCTTTGGAGCCATGAGCTGTGCAGCCTGGGATTAAGAGAGGGTTGATGTCAGCACTACCTTTAACCACCCTGGCTGGTATCTCAGTAGGTCCCATTCCCCCTCAATCCACTGTCTCTGGGTCCAATATAGCACTAGGACTTGCCTAAAAGTTTTAGTCCTTGTGGCCTAGACTTTTTTAAAGGTTTATTTGGTGCCCAGGAGCACTGTAATCCATGATGGCAAGGCTACTAAGAATTCAAATTCAGACTGCTTGGATCTGCCATTCCCCTCTGGTTAGGGGTAGTTTAAGTGGTCCCTCTGTGGGCAAGCATCAGCTGAGTTTTGTATGGTTTTATTTACTTTTATAATAAGTTAGCACTGAGTTCAGTGCATCCTTTCAACACACAGAAAACACTCTCCTCTCCCCAGGGCATAGAAATGCTCTCCACACCATGGTGATGCTTCCAGGAAACGGGGAGGGATGGCACTGGCAGTTCAAGACTGTCCTTCTTACCTATTCTGTGTCTCTTTTAGCAATATGAAGGTAAAACCAGGTACTGTGAATGCTCACCTAATTTTTGCTTCTTGTTTGTGTGTGTGTGTGTGTTTTTTTTTTTTTTTTGATAGATTGTTAAATTGGTGTCCTTGTGGGGAAGTGGGGGAAGACAATTGGTGGAGCCTGCAACTCCACCATCTTGCTCTACCTGGAGTCCGTGATGTATTTTATTTTGTATACTGCTAAATTTAGTTTGCTAAATTTTTAAGAATTTTAATATCTATGTTCTTGAGGGATATTTTTCTGTAATTCTCTTGTAATATATTTGCCTTGTTTTTATATTGGAAATATTCTGATTCATATAATGAATTGGGAAGCATTCCTTCTTATTCAGATGTCTTTGAAGTATTCCAAAGAATTGCTGTCATTCCTCCCCTAAGTATTAGGTGAAATTTATTTCCGAAGCCATCTGGGCCTGTAGGTTTCCTTTGTGGGAAGCTGTTTAACCACAAATTCAATTGCTTTCATATATTCAGCTTTTCTATTTCTTCTAGAGTGAACTTTGTTAATTGGTGTCTTTCAAAGAATTTGTCAATTTTATCAAAGTTGTTGAATTTATTGGCATAAAGTTGTTTATAATAATTCCCTGACATCATTTTAATTATTTGTAGATGCTGTAGTGATAACATTGTTCTCATTCCTGACACTGAAAAAAATTTTTTCTCTTTTTTTTTGGCTAAAATTTAACCAATTATTTTAATCTTAAATCATCATTTTTTGTATCATTGATTTTTCTCTATTGTTTTACTATTTTATATGTCACCTTTTTCTGCTTTGGTCCGTATTTTTTGCTTTCTTTTATATTTTATGGGTTTCATTTACTCTTCCTTTTCAAGAGTCTTGTGGTAAAAGTTTGGCTGTTTGATTTTAGAAGTTATTTCTTTTCTGCTATAGGCATTGGTACTCGAAGTTTCAAAGTACCATTTTAGTGACAGCCCAGAGATATGATTATTTTATTTTTTCATTACCATTTAGTTCAGAATATTTTCTGATTTCCCTTTGAGCTAGGAGTTATTTTGAAATGTTATATAGTGTCTAACATTTTCAAAATTTTTCATATATATATATATATATATTTTTTTTTTTTTTTCACTGAATTCCATTTTAGTCCTGGGGCATACTGAATATAACTTGAATCTTTTGAAATTTATTAAGACTTTTTAATGCAAAATTTAATCAGTCATGAAACATATTCTGTGTACATTTGAGGAGAATGTGTATTATGTTGTTGTTTGTTGAAATGTTTTGTCAATGTCGGTTTAGTTATTGGTAGTATTATTCAATTCTATGTCCTTGTTGGTTTTCAATGTACTTGTTCTCTTATTTTAAGGAAATATTGCAATATCATTGTTTCTAATTCCTCTCTTTGTTCCTTTGTATGTAATGTCTTTTTTGTCTGGATTTATTAAAGATTATTTCTTTATCACCAGTTTTACACAGTTTGATTATGATTTATCTGTAGTTTCATTCATGTTTCTTATGCTAGGAGTTTGCTGAGCTTCTTGGACTTATGAGCTGTTAATTTTTATTTAATTTGGAAAATTGGTGACTATTTCTTCAAATATTCTATTCTGTCTCTATTCTACTTCTTTAGGAAACTTGAGTTACACATATTTAGTGTTGATTCCACAGTTCACTCTGTTTATTTTTTTCGTTTTTTCCCGTTTCATTTGCAGAGATTTCATTGCTATATTTTCAATTTCACTTATCTTTCTTATGCAATGTATAATCTGCCATTAATCCCATCAAGTGTGTTTTTCATCTCGGATTTATATATTTCATTTTTAGATGTTTGATTTTAGTCATTATTGCATTCATGTTTCTACTTCACATGTTTAGCTTCTTGAACATATGGAACATAGTTATAATAACTGGTTTAATATCATTTTCTATTACATCTATCATCTGTGTCATTTGAAGATCTGGTTAGATTGATTTTTCTCCTCAGTATGAGTTGTATTTTGCTATCTCTGCATGCCTGGTAATTTTTATTGATGTCAGATGTTGTGAATTTGACCTTACCGGTATTTGGTATTTGTGTCCCTAAAAATATGCTTGTGCTTTCAATTTCTATGAAAGAAATTTCTTACAAACCTGCCTTAAATAGTTGATTCTTCTTCCATTGACTATATTATTTTCTTTCATATCACTGTGTCCTTTACCTGTGTTACACGAGTAATAATTATTTTGGTTTTGTTCATTTTGTTCATTATCTCTTTGTCTCATATTCTAATAGGCCATCATCTCCATGAAAGGAAGGCCCACTTTGCTATCTTTTTATCCCTATTTTCAAACACAAACACACTGTCTATCACATGATTGCTCAATCAATAAATGAATTATTTTAGGTTTCTGCTATCATGACTTAACATTTTGTTTTGTTGACAACATTTAAATTTTACTCCAATAAATGTAAACTGTAAGCCATCTTCAGGTTTCAAAATTTTGATTCTAATTATCTTGACTTTTTTTTTTTTTTTTTTTTTTTTTTTTTGAGACGGAGTTTCGCTCTTGTTACCCAGGCTGGAGTGCAATGGCGCAATCTCGGCTCACCGCAACCTCCGCCTCCTGGGTTCAGGCAATTCTCCTGCCTCAGCCTCCTGAGTAGCTGGGATTATAGGCACGCGCCACCATGCCCAGCTAATTTTTTGTATTTTTAGTAGAGACGGGGTTTCACCATGTTGACCAGGTTGGTCTCGATCTCTCGACCTTGTGATCCACCCGCCTCGGCCTCCCAAAGTGCTGGGATTACAGGCTTGAGCCACCGCGCCCGGCCTTTGACTTTATTTTAAAGGAATTTAAAACAGCATATTTTGCCCTGAATTTTTAAATGAAATGTTCTAATAAAGGAATACTTCATGGAAATACACATATTTGTATAATTTATAAGAATGTATAATGTCTTTAATTTGAATTTTTAACCTGAAATAATTATCTAAGGCTACCGTTAATAAATGAGTAAATATAATTTTCATCAACTGCTCCAAATGTAGATAATATTAAGATCTTGGTGCTGTGTAAAAAATTCTATATTTTAGTTTGCTATAATAATTTCTCAAGTTTCCTCACATGCCTGTGCCTCTCCAGAAAAAGGACAGTTTGCATCTTAAAAATATTAATAAAAGTATCATTCACATTAATTTCTATTATTATTTTAAAAAATTAAGTATTATTCATATTTAGCCAGTAAACTCTTTTGAATGGAGCATATTAAAGAAAAGTAACGTCACAGATTCAATTATTTCATGGACCAGTTAGCTTACCACATAGAATCCATTCTGTTTCATTGCTCAAGAATAAATTCCTTTTTAAAGACAGCTTTCATATAAATATATCTCAGAGTTCATAAGAGTCAACAAATGAGAGAATGTGAACAGCTTATTCCAGATTTCTCAGGATGACTAATAAAAGAAAAAAAATTTTTGAACTATATTTTTAGTATTTTAAATCAGTAACATGACAATTTTGCTCAAAACATTACATGTATAAATACAATAATTCTCATATATTTGTTCTTCTTAGTCCTTGGTGATTTATCTGAAAGTTAGATAAAATAATGTCAAGATTTTTGAGGGAAAATGCTACACAATTGAGAAGTAGATGTTATTTTTTAGTTTGTAATACTGATCTAAACCTCATGGGAATAAATATAGGGAAAAACATTTTTTTTTATACCAGATCAGTAGCAGATCATATGACAAAATAAATGAATGAGCAGCTGCATTTCTCAGGGAAAAAATGATATGCTTTTTTTATTTTCAACTGTAATCTTACGTAAAACATGTTGATGCCACTTGAAACATAAACGTCCCTTTAAAAATCAGAACCAACGTACTAGATTTCAGGGTAAATCATCAGAGAAACAGCTGTTAGCCTGTCATGAAAGGGATGCATGCAGTAACAATACAGATAAAAATGCTGAACTCATGAAACCTTTTGTGTTACTGCCCAATGATGATAACAATTACCCTAAGCACAGGCAACATTTAGCAGAATGATTAAATTGGATCTCTGTAAGTTATCATTTTGACCAGAAAGTGAGGCTGTATATTTGATCTTATCATGTTCTTTTTATTAGGATCATATTTTTAACTACCAGGTGGCTGGTTTATTATATTGATTTTAATCTTAATTTTTAAATTACATACCAGGAGTATCAAGTGTGTACAAACTCAAAAGCATGATAACTTATATGAGAAATAACTGTGTACATGTTTTATAGCTAAAACTGAGAGATACACATAAATATTTATATCTAAATATGGTTACAACTAACTTACATGAGCCTGTTCAGGAATCCAGATATACCTTACCTTGACAGCCCTGTTGCCCATTTGGCCACACTTTTTCGAGCCACTTATGTTTGATTAATTCTAGTCTTTGAACCAAGAAGACAACACTAATATTCAAAAAAGAAGTGCTCCTGAAGGCCTCTCCAAAGGTTATATTGTTCACAAAGAAGAGCTGATTGTCAACAAAATGTCTGTTGATCATGCTTCGGGTTAAAGGAAAATAATGAACATTGCAACTATGATTCAATCACAGTGTATTATATATTTTTTAGACATGATGCTTATAAAGTGTATTTCCCCCCCAAAAGGTAATGAACATTGACAGAAAGGGATCATTTAATGAAGAGTAGTTTTTTATTTTAATGTAGTAAAATTCATCTATCTTCTTTCTTCTATTTCTGAAGACTATTTCAATGCATTATCTGAACTAATATAAACTTTCCCCCTATTTCTTCAAGACAATAAAATATTTTAGGCTCATAGTTGTTATCAATTTGACTAATATCTTCTGTCAATTTGCTATGTACCACTAAAAACAACTGCTCATTATTTCCTTCAATTCATTTTATCTTAGTGCCTGCTAATCTGTTTTTTTTTCATTTCCATATAATTTTTAATGAAATCTTCTTTAAATCCCCATTAATATAGTGATAGCTGTTCTCTAATTTTCTTTATCCTTTAAGCTTGTTATCCTATGAAAGAAATTAAATACAGCATAGTGGACTGCATACACATTTCTAAATTATGTGAGCCTATCTTTATTCAAGCAATTAATCTTGCCCTTTTAGAAGAAACCCAAAGGGAAATAAACCAAGTTGTCTTATATTTCCGGGAAACATCATGCACAAAACACAGGGATTTGCTGTTTACCATATCTCAAAAATTAGAAATATATCACCTAAATAGCACTTTTCTCCTGAATGCAAATTATTAGATAACCTGATTGATAAATGTTTACTTTGATCTAGAAATCAGCTTGAACTGACAACTTAATATATTATAGAAAAAGTGTGCTATTTACACATTCATTTTTAAAAGTATGCTATGAGAAAAAATGTCTTTCCAAATGTCTTTAATTCATCTGGATAATAGAGGAAGATAATCTAAATATATGTAGCCTTTCTCCTTTAAATTGTTAGCCAAACCTCTAAATTGTCAAAGGCAGCAATATGTCTGGCTAAAATACTATGTGATGAATTGGGAGTTTAGCTTTTTCAGGAATTATCATATATTATTTTTGGTCCTTTAAACAACTACTTTTACAAATTAGAAACTTAAAGTATTTCCTAAATTATCAATATCTTCTACTGACATCCTACTAAAAAAATAAGAAAATTATCACAGTCAAACTTTATTTTACCTCTCCTTCCAAACATCTCCCTATTTAAAAAATCTTACAGTTAAAAATATTTTTAAGGATTCTAACATTTATACTTTTCCTACAAGTTTTACAGTTGTTTGACCTTATAGACTGATGTATTTAAATGGACTGAGTGCTTGCCAGTTTCCTTCCTTCCTTCCTTCCTTCCTGCCTTCCTTCCTTCACTCCCTCCCTCCCTCCCTTCCTCCCTTCCTCCATTCCTCCCTCCCTCCTCTCTCCCTCCCATTTTACCATTGGCTTCTTGATTCATTAGTTATTTTAATTCAATTTTATTGGCTCTATTTTAACAAAATGTGATGTTTCATTTGTTGTATTCCAAGAAGAGGTTGTAGGTGCTGTATTTTCTGAGAATGTTTTTTGGTGTTTTTATATTTGGCTTCATATAAAACTTTTGATTACACAATTTTCTCAGAAGTTTATAGGTATTTTTCTTCTTATGTTGAATGTTGTTTTGTAACATCCAAAGCCAGCTGTTATTGCCTGTTGGAAGTGATTTGGATTCCCAAAGGACGTGTTTTATAACTTTAAGTTTATTAAGCTTGTCATGATCTTTATAATGTACAAACTTGACTAGGCTATGATTTCGTTATTCAATCAAACACTAACTTAGATGTTGCTGCAAAAGATATTTTGTAGATTTGATTGAAGTTCATGATCAATTGACTTTAAGTAAGGGAGATTATCCTAGATAATATGGGCAGACCTGAAACAATCAGTTGAAAGGACTTCAAAACAGAGCCGAGGCTTCCCTGAAGAAATTCTGCCTGTGAATAGTAACTTCAGCCATGCAAAAGAATTTCAACTTGCTTTTTCTGGTGGCCTGTTCTCTCTCTCTCTCTCTCTCTCTCTCTCTCTCTCTCTCTCTCTCTCTCTCTCCTCTCTCTCCTCTCTCTCCTCTCTCTCCTCTGTGTGTGTGTGTGTGTTTGTGTGTGTGTGTGTTGAGATATAGTCTAATAGTTCTTCGTCTATATCAATTAAACACTGACTAATACAGATTATTTTAAAATGTAAAATTGAGCAGTGTGTGGAGGTTAGAATATTAAGGAGCCTTACAGAAAAAGTCTAGATTTCCTTGAACAGACTGTTAGTAGAATTATGGATGTCAAAGACTCTGCTCATAAGGACTCAGAAAGAAGTCAGGAGCATGGTAGGGAAACTTAAATTACCTTAGAGAATATCTAATTATAAACAGACTGTTAGTAGAAATATGGATGTTAAAGCTGCTACAGTGAGAGCCCAGGAGGAAATGAGAAGCATGCCGTTGGTTACTGGAAGAGAAGAGATTCTTGTTATATAGTGTCAGAAAGCTTAAATTAGTAGAATAATATCCTACAGTTACATAGGAAGAGAATTTTCAAAGTTTGACCTTGGACATTCAGCTGAGAAGATTTTTAAGCAGAATTGACTGTGTAGCCTGGTTTCTTTTTGTTGCTTATAGCAAAATGCCAGGGAAAATTGCATTAGAAAGAAGTACTATTGCACAACAAAGAACCAGCGCTAGATGATCTGGGAAATTTTCAACCCATTCAGATTGTGAAAAATGCTAAAATGGAGATTCACTGTCAAGAAAGCATACTCTAGAGGGACAGCTGAGATTACAGCTGGACAACCTTTCGCTGATACCTCAGAAAGATCAAAAACAGAATTTAATCACAAAAAGGCTCTTTGAAAAGAAGAAATGTGTGACTCACAGGTCTCATTAGTTACCTAAGCAGAAGCTAGAAATGAGGATAGTTTTCTTAGTTTGTTTTGTGCTGCTATGACAGAATACCTGAGACTGAGTAATTTGTAATAAACAGAAATGTATTTTCTCACAATTATGGAGGCTAGAAAGTCCAAGATCAAGGTGCTAGCAACTAGTGATGGCCTTCTCACTGTATCATTACATGGTGGAAGGCAGAAGTGCAAAGGGACAAAAAGGGGGCTGAATGTAGGGCACTAATCACTTCCCGAAAGGTATCAACACTGCCACAATGGCAACTAAATTTCAAGCTGAATTTTGGAGAAAGCAAACATTCAAATCGTAGCAATGGGATTATATAGGAAAGATTTGTGGGGAAGTTTCCTGTCTAATGAAGTGAATTCCCATGATACGCATGAGATCTCAGAATTTCTGAGAATTTTAAATCAGTAGAACACTGCTAGCTTGGACCAAAAGGGACAGAAACAGAATTAAGTAAAAGAAGACTACTGGACTCCCAAAAGTGCACAGGCAGGAAATAGACTGTTAAAATGACTCAGCTGCTAACCCATGGTACTTTTCAAAAAAAAAAAAAAAAAAAAAAAAAAAAAGGGTGACTTAGAGGGCAGAGCTGAAAACCACAGATTATTCTTGCCTTAGAAATGTTCTTAAGTTTGCCCAGCTGAGTTTTGAAATGGCTTGGGATTAGTAACGCTTTTTCTTTTTCTTTTATCCCATTTTGAATGGGAATTGCTTATTCCTGTGTCATCAAGGTATTTTGTGAGCAGATAACTTATTCTTGAGTTTCACAGGTCCATAAATGGAGGAGAATTATGTACCCAGGGCTTCACCCATGCCACATTTAGATGTGTCCACTCTAGACAGTCTTTCTTATTTAGGTGTTATTTTTATTGTTTCTGTTATATATTCTTTTTTTTTTTTTTGAGACGGAGTTTCACCCTTGTTACCCAGGCTGGAGTGCAATGGCGCGATCTCGGCTCACCGCAACCTCCGCCTCCTGGGGTCAGGCAATTCTCCTGCCTCAGCCTCCTGAGTAGCTGGGATTACAGGCACGTGCCACCATGCCCAGCTAATTTTTTGCACTTTTAGTAGAGACGGGGTTTCACCATGTTGACCAGGATGGTCTCTATTTCTCGACCTCGTGATCCACCCGCCTCGGCCTCCCAAAGTGCTGGGATTACAGGCTTGAGCCACCGCGCCCGGCGCTCTGTTATATATTCTTTAAAGTTATTGGAAGTTGTAGGAATTTTGATCTTTCAGTAAAGATGCAGTTCTATTTATATTTTTGGTTGATTAAAACATACTTTTTCTTGGTATAGGAGAGTAAAAGAGAAAAACTTTGACATTATTGTGTCTTTTTTAACTAGAAAAATAATTACCTATTAATGCATGTGAATAAATCAGAGCCAGAAAATTGTACGTTTGTTAAGTAAGTAAATCTTCCATTTATAAATTGGTTTGTGTCTAACCATGTTTCAGAAAAAAAAAATTAAGGTAATCTTAACATTAGTACTATCAATAAACAAGCCTCAAATTATAGGCATCTTTTACATTATTAGGAAATATAAATAGCCGGGCGTGGTGGCTCAAGCCTGTAATCCCAGCACTTTCGGAGGCCGAGGCGGGTGGATCACGAGGTCAAAAGATCGAGACCATCCTGGTCAACATGGTGAAACCCCGTCTCTACTAAAAATACAAAAAATTAGCTGGGCATGGTGGCACGTGCCTGTAATCCCAGCTACTCAGGAGGCTGAGGCAGGAGAATTGCCTCAACCCAGGAGGCGGAGGTTGCGGTCAGCTGAGATTGCACCATTGCACTCCAGCCTGGCTAACAAGAGCGAAACTCTGTCTCAAAAAAAAAAAAAAAAAAGAAAGAAAGAAATATAAATAAGTCTGGATAGTGAAGTCTAAAAAGTTAGAGTGGCTGAATTCCAAACGACAGCACTTATTTTTAAAAATTAATACACAAATTTTAAATAATCATTTATTTGAATTCAGTTCGAATAATCCACCAGGAAGAATTCTCATTTGTTTGGAATTCATTTTTTACTGAAATAACATGGTACTGCTTTTGCCTCTTGAATATGGAAAGAGACCTAAGCACAAGAAAAGGGTAATATATATATATATATATATATATATATATATACATACATACATATATTTGCATTCCAGGGCTAATGTAATTGTTGAACAAAGGCATAAAGCTAAGCTCATTATAGTCAACTGCCAATTATTGCAATTTTTGTTAGGGATTTAAATAGTATGGGAAAATAGTACTTAAAATATTTAACTGTGTAATTAACTGCAATGTTTAGCTCAAAATACATTTAAAATTGATATTAGTAATGAATAGCTTAAAAATTCATTGGATTGCCCTCTGCCCCTTAAGGATGTAGAAAAATGACCAAAATGATGTGATTTGTCTCAAGAAAAACAAAAAGACTAGGTAATTCAAATTTAATTTATCAATTAAGAAGCACTACACTTGCTGAGCGCCAATGACTCACACCTGTAATCCCAGCACTTTGGGAGTTTCAGGCGGGCAGATCACCTGAGGTCAGGAGTTTGAGGCCAGCCTGACCAACATGGAGAAATCCTGTCTCTTCTAAAACAAAGAAAGAAATATAAAAAAAATTAGCCTGGCATGTTGACTCATGCCTGTAATCCCAGCTACTCTGGAGACTGAGGCAGGAGAACTGCTTGAACAGGAGAGAAGGGGTTTCAGTGAGCAAAGATTGCGCCACTGGACTCTAACCTGGGCAATAAGAGTGAAACTCTGTCTCAAAAAAAAAAAAAAAAAAAAGAATGGCTACACTTAATTGGAAACTCATGCATCTGACATATGAGGTAAATTTCTTTATTAAAAGAATCTTCCCAACACAGTGAAAAGAAATATCTTGTGGATTATGTATGCTGAGACCAATAAAAGCTGCCACTCTGCTCTTAAATTTTAAGATTTTTTTGTTGTTATTATTGTATTACTCTCACAAATGTAACTAAGGTTGGGGGAGCATTTATCTTTACATTAATGGATTTAACCTACCCATCTTGAGACTCAGAGATAAAAATATTTATTTTTTTAAAATAGAATACTTAAAATTAATCACTTTAATCATTTTTGAGATAATGTATTACTTCCAATATGCACTTGTACACACATACACACTCACACACTCACACACACATGCTTTTAGAAGAAAAAAAAATGACCTTCCTTAGAAATCCTCATAATACTATTGGAATTATTAACTAGAAGTATTTTAGTGTTTTGGGCAGCTATATAATTTATTTCTACATAGTGATGTGATCTGTGTTACTATCAAAAGCCCATAAAGACAGGAAAAGGAAAATATCTTTTAGCTTTCTATACTGAATACTTGAAAAGATATTTAATTGATTAGGCAAACAAGCAAAAACTAAGTAAATACAGAATGAAAAGAATGTTAAAATGTTAGCGTATTTCTTTATGAACTCTTTATTCCACCGAAGAAGTGAACCTTTTGAACTAACTGTAGGTTTTTTTAATTGAACAATCAAATAGCTGTGATTTCCTAATTTGCTACTTTAAAATAACATTTTCATTGGGTTTATAAAGGTATGTATCAACAGCACAATTTTCATACATTTAACCTTTAAATATATAGTGAAGAATATTCTGACGAAATTTATAATATGTGCCTGATTTCATGACCTGAAAGGATTTAAAGGAAGTAATATTTGCTATAATTTAACATTTTAAAATAATTTATATCCTCATTTTATGTTATTTACTTTTAGTCAAGGGTTAGAGAATATTTTCACTCTTGTCTTAATTAACTAATGTTGGTATTTAATTGTAACATGAGATTGGTGGTCCTAGCATTTATTTTTACAGATCATATTATTAATTGACATATCATTTAACTGCCTTCTTCGCTCTTTTGCTCCTTGGTTTTGAAAGTTAATGTTTTCCTTTATCAGTGATCTTTAAGACCTTATATTTCAGCTTAAAAGAAAGTAAATGGAAGAAAGTTTCATTAATTTAAGAATGGGGCTGCTTTAGATTCATTTTTCCTCAAGAAGTACATAATTTTTTATATTGATAAATTGGTATCCTCCTTTTTAACTATTACTAAAAAACAGAAATAAGCTTAGATAAAAATGGCATGACAAAAAATCATGACATTCACTTATTTCAAATAAAAGAAAATGAATGCAACATAAAGTGCTTTGACTGAATCCTGACAAGATATTAAAAGTATAGCGTTTAGAATTTGGTTATTTACAGTGGGTTATGGATTATTTATCTACCAGTTCAAACTCACATGTGAAAACTCCTCACTAAAACCTCAAGGTATTGACTAGTAGCCCATGAGGGATGCATTAGCAACTTAATAAATAACATTCATTATTCATTAAATATTATTTGTTAAATTGCTAATTCATTGTGGATGCATAATATTCACAATGAAAGAAAACATCCACTACCTGTTGCCATTGTTTTTAGCCTGTGATCTTTATATTAGTATGAAAACTATAAAAAATGTTTTTTTTTAAATCTTGCAGATGAATTTAATTACTAATAGTACAAGTACAGGGTAAAGATAAAGGATTTGGCTGTTTCTATCTGTACTTATAAATGCTTGTTAAAAATTGACTTAGAGTAACTAGGCCTATCATTCTGGTTTAATAACTCAAGGTCACTAGTAAAGCTTTGTTAGCCACCCAAGTCTTCCTGGTATAAATTAGGACTGGTCCTGACCTTAATAGTTTATACATTTGCCCATTTTTAAGTATTGTGTCTGCACTGGCATTTGTGTGAAGGAGCAAGCACATTAGAAAGAACTTGAAACTTTAAAATATTCTAGAAATTTAAGTTTCTCATGGTTCAATGTAAATTATTTTTCTGTCACCTGAGATGTTCTTGCCCATGCGTTTTTAGTGTGAAAATATCCTTCAGTAATACATACAAAAAGAGGAACAATTGTGACAATAGATGCTCTTTCTTATTAGGCTCACTTAGTAGAATGTAAAGCTGTCTGCCATCTTTATATCAATTTTCTAATATTTATTTATTAATTTATTTATTTTTAAAATCACTGTGATTCTTGAAGTACAACCTTGGAGTCACTGCCTTAAATAACCCACTTCGGAACCTGCAGGAGGGAGGCAACAAGCTCTCAGTAACACAGTACATTGTGTAGGAAAGGAAGGGAAGGGCAACTTTGAGTTCTCTGAAAACTCCTCATCCACCCTGCATGTTAAGCATAATGAACCTCAGTTTTCTGAGAGGCAAGGGAAAACTAGAGGTGGTGTAGAGTTCATTCTCTGGGATTTTATATGAGCCATTTTTCTTGGCAAACTGAGAGTGCCATCATTAGGGGTTTTGACCTGAGGGCTCTTCAATAGCTGCTACAAAATAATTTTTTTTCTTTCTTTCTTTGAGATGGAGTCTTGCTGTTGTTGCCCTGGCTGGAGTGCAGTGGTGCAATCTTGGCTCATTGCAACTTCTGCCTCCCAGGTTCCAGCAATTCTGCTGCCTCAGTCTCCTGAAAAATATGGAACTCTTCACAAATTTGCATGTCATCCTTGTGCTAATCTTCTCTGTATCTTTCCAGTTTTAATATATGTGCTGCCGAAGTGAGCACTACAAACTAAATTTTTATGAAAAAGACCAACATCAGTAAACCTCCAGGAAGGAGCTGTAAGCTGCTCTTGGAGGGCTAACCAGCAGGCTACACTTTACAGGGACAGCTGCAGAAGGATTTTAAAAGATTGGAAGGGCGATAGCAAAGGGCGAGACCACCAGCTGACTTGCAACCATTGAAGTGCTAACAGTATTCTGATACCAGGAACCACTGTTAAAGCAATATGGCATTTTGGTTTAAAAGACCGGCTTTGAAGCTAGACAGAATATGGAATAAATTCTGGTTTCACCACTTACCAACTGGGAGGCCTTGAAAATGCTCTGGAACCTCCCTATGGTTAAGTATCTTGAGCTGTGATAATATTGACCTCATAGGATTGTCATCAAATTAAACGTGTTCTGATTTTAGAATTAATTTAGCAAATGTGTATAACCTGCTTTGGACACCTGTTGTATACAAAGCTCTCAATAAGTACTGACAACTATGTTTTATCCATTTGATAATTTTAAAAACTTCAGAATTTTGCATATGTGGCCTGGTGAATCAGGGATAAAGAAGAGCTCTTATTCTTTAGAGTTCCAAAAGTAGTGTATTGCTACGTCTAAATGCCATATGGCACTTAGTGTATCTAAAAAGAAGTAGTCCATAAACAGTAAAAATTATTAATATCAGAAACAAATTAAATTCCTGCTTTTATCTTGGGATGACATGTGTAATGAAATATAAACGAGAGTTTTACCAGCTATATACCTTTTAAAATGAAAAAAAAAATGTTTATTTGTAGTTAACTTTGCAATTATGAAAGAAGGTACAATCATTTAAAAAATCATGATGCCTTCTTTGTGTAAGTTCCAAGGCTCCATTTACACTACCAATTGGCAAATGGGGCATTAGCAAGACTCTGAACTACAAATCTTCAATGCGCATCTAATGTTACATTTATTCTTATGTTATCTTTGCAAATTCAATACTCCATTGACTTCATGTGTTTCTATTAGTCTTCAGTCAGGATAAGCTAGTAGGAGAAACTGGCAGTTTTATATTCACCACTACTTAGATTTTAGTGTAGCCATTTTTTTTTTTAGTTTTTTTTTTTAATTGCATTTTAGGTTTTGGGGTACATGCGAAGAACATGCAAGATTGTTGCATAGGTACACACATGGTAGTGTGGTTTGCTGCCTTCCGTCCCCTCACCTGTATCTGTCATTTCTCCCCATGCTATCTCTTCCCACCTCCCCACCCCCCATCCCTCCCCCCATTTTATTCTACCTGAAATTGAAGCATACAAAAAATAGAGATAGGTAATTGTAACACAGTGGTAAGGATTTGTGTATCTAAACATAGAAAAGGTACACTAAAAATACAGTATCCAAAACAAAACATGATACACCTATATAGGGCACTTAACATGAATGGAGCTTGCAGGACTGAAATTTGCTTCGGATGAGTCAGTGAGTAAGGGATGAGTGAATGTGAAGGCCCAGGACATGACTGTCCACAAATGTAGACTTTATAATAAACACTGAACACTTAGGTGACACTAAATTTATAACAAAAATGTTTTCTTTCTTCAATAAAAAATTAACCGTAGCTTACTATATTTTACCTTATAAACTTTTAAATTTATTTGTAACCTTTTGACATTTTGTAGTAACACTTAGCTGAAAACACAAATACATTGTATAACTGTACAAAAATATCTTATATGTTTGCATCCTTATTTTGTAAGACTTTTCTATTTTAGAATTTGTTTATATTTTTTATTTTTTTAACTTTTGTTAAAAATAAAGATACAAACACACACATTAACCTCGGCCTACACAGGATCGTCAATATCACTGTCTTCTTCCTCCACATCTTGTCCTACCACAAAATCTTCAGGGCCAATAGCAGCATGAAGCTGCCATCTTCTATGATAACAATGCTTTCTTCTGGATTAGCTCCTCAAGGACGTGACTCAGGCTGTTTTAGAGTTGTTTTTTTAATAAGTAGAAGAAGTACACTAACGTAATGTTAAAAATTATAGTATAGTAAATGTAGAAACCAGTAACAGCCGTTTATTATTATGTATTATGTACTATAAATAGTTGCCTGTTCTATACATTAATATAACTGGCAGTGCAGTAACATTGTTTATACCAGCATCATCATACACATGTGAATAATTCCTTGTGCTACAATGCTACCACAGCCAGGATTTCACTAGGCATTTTAGCTCTATTTTATATTTGGTCCATCATTGACTGAAATGTTGTTATACATCACATGACTGTATTTCAAAGCCCATTAAGAATGAGAACCCAGAGCTGTCTATATCAGTTAGGGTCCACTTAGTAGATAGAAACTACATAGTAATTTAAGCAGGAAAAGTCTAATGTAGTGGTTATTAACTATGACAGAGATTGGAGGAACTGTGATTGTCTACTAAGGGGTAAAAGAACTCTAATAATTGGCAAGAGAAGATATGGGGACCCCTTGGTCTGAGGTAAAACATCTAAGGAAAGAACAAATTTTTACAAAGGCCACCCATGGGGATTCAATGAATGGTGGAGTACACTGAGCTTGCATACTAGTAGCATTCATAGAAAAGCCGTTCTGCAGGTCTTGGGAAAATTGTCTGTAGGGAGATGTCACATTGTGAAACTCAATGGAAAGCCATCCATAGGAAGGTGCTGCACTGGCGGAACTCTCTAGGAAGTGGTGGGAGAGTAGTGCCCTCTGAGATGCCAGAGAAATTGTAGGAGCCTGCTGAGAGACCCACCAGATCCAGAAAGAACACATTCATCCTCTAGTTCTTTCCATTGCCCTCTTTGTTTTATACTTAAAATCATGCCATATTACAAGGAAGATGTGTTCTAGTCTCAGAAGCAGGACAGTGAAGGATGGATTTGGATCTGTGAGGCACTACATGGATACTTGGCATGCTGCTAGCTATGAAATCATGTCATATGGCCTTACATTCATTTTACCAGAAAATATGACATGTAACAAAAAAAAAGGGAAACTAAGAGGAAAGAAATAAATATATGTATTGGGGTTATAAGTAGAGATTTACATTAGTGTCTCTTCTTTAAAATGTTTATAGGCAGAATCACTTTAAATCCTCAGGAGACTGTTTTGTTGAATTTTAGGACCCCTACTTATCAATCAAAAACTAGAATTACAAATTGGAGGCCCAATGGATGTACCAGAGATTTTTCACTCTGCAATTTGAATTATTGCCTAATTCAAGTTTTTTCAGCTTCTAGTTATTACAGGTCATGTTCAGTTGAAAAAGATTCATTTGCAAATAAGAGCTTCCTTAGGTATCTGAAGCCTATTTGCATCATTTATAGACGGTGAGATTTAGGCAAGTTATTTAACTTCTCTTGGTCTCAGTTTCTACATGTAAAAGGAGATAATAATAGGACTTACCATATAGGTATGTTATGAAAATTAAATGTGTTAATATTTTAAAGCACTAAGAATAATCCTTTGCATATAATATGTGCTACACAAATGCCCAGATAAAAATAATTCAGTCACAGCAATATGCATTTTTATATTTTCTTAAAAACTATAGCTTAGGAATATTAATTCTTTTTGTAGTTCCAACATATGGAACTCTATATTTTCTCAACATTTTTGTCAGATTAATCTGATTCCATTATTTATATTAAAAGTAAGAATATATGGTTATGTTATAGAATGTATAATGTGAATGCTGTTCATTGGTTATCTTAATTATTTTTTCACAGCTTTAACAATACTGCTTCAAGCTGATAGTGGTTTAAGAAGTTATTAGTAAAGCCCTTACTGTTTAGTTTTGCTTGGAATTAACTGAACAATGAAGTTCAGTTGATAAAGTAACTTTGACTAAAGCAAACATGTTTTCAGTGTGACCTATAGTATCCAAATTGTTAAATCATTTTTAATTTGCATCCCTTAAAAGAAGCAACTATGATACTCTGTAAAATATTTAAAATTTTATACATTTTCTCTTTTCTTTATAGATGGCAAAGAAAAATATTCTGAACTAATCAAAAAGTCCAAAGCAATTGAAATGTTATTTACACTCTATCCTCCTGAAGGTGCGAATGTGCCTAACAGTACACGACTCAAGTCAACTTGGTTGAGACCCATAGTAAATGGGGAAGAAGGATATAGATACATAGGTAAGATATTGAACATTATTTTTTGTTGTAAAGAGGAAGTAATACCTTATAATATTAAATATATAATTATATTCATTACTTAGATGATGTGGGGTGATAAGTAGATCCTATAGAATTGTTCTCTTCTTAGATACTATGCCTGCAATTTAAGAAGGGAATATTTTATGCTTTCATGCCTACCCTGGAATAGGGGAACTACCTTGTGCCTGTTTACTAACTGGTTGATGAAAATTTGGATTGTTTTCACTTCTGCATTACTACAAGTAAAGCTGCTATGAACATTCATGTTCAGGACTGTGTTTAGACATGTGTTTGCATTTGTTTTGGCTAATCTGTTTTCCATAGTGGTTAAAACATTTCATATTACCCCTACCCACTGCAGATATACGAGAGTTACATTTGTTCCACAGCTGTATCAACACTTGGTACAATCAGTATTTCTAATTTTAGCCAATCTAGTAAGTGTGTATTGGTATGTCTTCGTGGTTTTAATTTGCGTTTCTCTAGTAAATAATGTTATTTGGTATCTTTTTTTTATGCATTTGTCATTTGTATATCTTTGGTGAAGTGTCTATTCAAAACTTTTGATCATTTTCATATTGTTTATTATTATAAGTTTTGAGAATTCTTTAGATATTCTGAATACACATCATTTAATCTATATATGCTTTGTGAATATTTTCTCTGAATCTGTGGTATTTCCTGTCTGTTAATAGTTTCTTTTGAAGAGCAGAAGTTTTTAATTTTGGTAAAGTACAATTTACTACTGTGTTCCTTTATTACATGCATTTACTGCCATATCAAAGAAGTATTGACCGGGACTATCGTCTTGAGGTTTTCTTCTAGAAATTTTATAGTTTTAGGTTTATGTTTCAGTGTACGATTGCTTTGGGGTTAATTTTTGTACATGGCTCAAGTTATAGATTGAAGTTCTTTTTTAATATATTGATATAACATACTTTCCAACAGAATTTGTTGAAAAGGCTATTTTTCTGTGAATTAACTTTGCAGTTTTGCAAAACTAAATAGTCAAGGAAGATCTATAGATGGCAAATGAGCACATGAAAAGATGATCAATATTGTTAGTCATCAGTGAAATGCAAATTTAAACTACAGTGAAATGCTACTACTCATGTATTAGAAAGGCTAAAATAATTGTTTCAATTTAACGATACCAAAGAAGGAGGTGGAACACCTTAAACACACGTTACTTGTGGAAATGCAAAATAATACAAACACGTTGAAAATATTTTGATACTTTCTTATAAGTTAAATATATTCTAATAATAAAGCCTATTCTATTCCTAGCCAATTACCTATTCCTAGGTAATTACCCAAGATAGAAGAAAGCATTTATTTATACAAAACATATAAATACATAATATATAATCACCATATATATACATTATATATAATATGCATGTACATGTATGTATGTGTGTATGTGTGTGTATATTTTATATATATATATATATATTTAAAATCAGCATTATTCAAAGTTGCCAAAAGCTGAAAACAACACCACTGTTCTTCAACTGGTGAATGGATAAAAAAAAATTTGGTTTATGCATAAAAATTTGGTTCAGCAATAAAAATAGAGGAGTGAAATATTGATACACACAACATGGGTGAATTTCAGATGCATCATATTAAGTGGAAGAAGCCAGAGTCCAAGGCTATGATATGACTCCATTTAAGTGGCACTTTGGAAAAAGCAAACCTATAGGAACAAAGGTCAAGCCTGTGATTGCCAGGGCTTAAATTTGATGGCAGTGTTTTACTACAAAGAGCAGCATGAGGAAGTTCTTAGGGTGATGGAACTGTTCTGTATCTTGATTGTGATAGTGATAACATGATTATAAATGAGTCAAAACCTATAGAATTGTACACCAAAAGGAGTGAAGTTTACTATAAGTAAAATGTTTAAATATAAACACAAAATTAAAAGAGAAGAATTTATAAAAATGACCAATAAGTCCATAAGAAGATGTGGACCATCATTAGTCACAGGGAAATGTGAATTAAACCACAGTGAGATATCACTATACATCTAAAAAAATAGCTAAAGTTAAAAAGACTGGTTATATCAAGTGTCGGCAGGGATATGCAGCAAATGGAACACTAATATCATGCTAGTACAAATAAAAAATGATTAATACACATCGCAAAATATTTTGGCAATTTTTCTTTTTTTTTTTTTTTTTTTTTTTTCTCGAAATAGTCTCATTTTGTAGCCCAGGCTGGAGTGCAGTGGCATAATCTCAGCTCACCACAACTTCTGCCTTCCAGGATTAAATGATTCTTGTGTCTCAGCCTCCTGGGTGGCTGGGATTACAAGTGTCCACCATCACACCTAGCTAATTTTTGTATTTTTTTTTTTTTTTTTTTTAGTAGAGATAGGGTTTCACCATGTTGATCAGGCTGAGCTCAAACTCCTGACCTCAAGTCTAGGCCAGTCTAGGCCTCCTAAAGTGCTGGGATTACAGGCATGAGCCACTGTGCTGGCTAATTTTTTAAAAAAGTTAAACACACACTTGCCATACAAAAAGCCATTATGTTTCTACATATTTATTCCAAAGAAGAGAAAGTGTATGTCTTTTCAAAATCTTATATATGAGTCTTCATAAAACTCTTTTTTGTAAAAGCCTAAAACTAATAGAAACAATTGAAATAACCACCTACAGATGAATGGATAAACATATTGTGATATACCCATGTAGAATACTCAACAATGTAAAAGAAAAAACCTGGATACCTTCGATACATGTAACAACACAGCTGAATCTCAAAATAAGTATGTGAGTGAAAGCAGCCAGACAATAAAGGGTACATACTGTATTACTTCATTTATGTAAAATACTAGAAAATGCAAACTGAGTACTGACAGAAACAAATATGTGGCTACCTAGGAATGGGGATTGGAATTAGAAGTGAGAGGCGATGGGTTAAAAGATTTGAGAGTGATAGAAGTGTTTATCATCTTGATTGTGGTTATTGTTTCACGATGTACAAAGTCAAAAGTTATTAAATAGTACACTTTAAATATATGCAATTTATTGTATGTCTCAATAAATCTATAAAAAAAAGTTAAAAACATAATATTAAAGAACCAAGGTAGAGAAATTTTTATTTTGGTAGTATTTTTAAAAGATGTTTTCTCTTGAAGTTTTGAAACTTGCATTTTAAAACTTAAAGAGAGTTGGCTGGGCGAGGGGAGGAGGGGCTCATGTCTGTAAACCCAGCACTTTGGGAGGCCACGGAGGGCAGACCACTTGAGCTTAGGAGTTCTAGACCAGCCTGGCCAACATGGTGAAACCCCATCTCTACTAAAAGTACAAAAATTAGCTGGGCGAAGTGGCAGGCGCCTGTAATCCCAGCTACTCAGGAGGCTCAGGAAGGAGAATCATTTAAACCCAGGAGGTGGAGGTTACAGTGAGCTGAGATTGCACCACTGCATTCCAGCCTGGGCAATGAGAGTGAGACTCTGTCTCAAAAAAACAAACAAAAAAAGGGAGTCACAAATTCAGTGTAATATCATTGGGCTGGTGTATACAAAGGCATATTTAAGTGCTCAGTTCTATAATAGCCTAGAGAAAGAAGAGAGAAAGAAAAGGAAAGAAAATCATGAAAAAGAATATCTTAAGTTGAAAGCTTTGGGTTCAACAAGATGAATTAAGAACCTGACTGCTATTTATTTTCTTTGTGATTTTCCACCTGAAATTATCAGAAGGTGACCTATATTTATTTGTGTTTGTTGTTTAGAGACTGTTTGCTCTAAATAGAGCAAATTTTGTTGAGATAAAACAAATAAAAAGAAAATATGCAAGTGGCATTATGTTGTTACTTTTGAACTCTGTCTTCCAAGCTTTTTGCTATTTTTTTTTTTAACCTTTTCTTTGGGTTAAGTAACCCCAGCCTTGAATCTTTTTGAATTACATTGTTGTTAAATTGACTGACAAGAGATTTGCAACATTTGCTTTGAAAAAGATTAGTCTATTACAGAGGTGCTTCCTAAAACTGAGTAACTCCTTAACTATAAACATTTTAGGGAAGATAGCTCTGGGAATTTATTATGTGTTCCAATATTAATACTTTATAATGTAGGTACTCCTGTTTATTGATTTCACTCTGTAAATTCAGAGGTCTATCAACAGCAAAAACCAAGGCGTAAATAGAGCTACAAATGCTCCATAAATGGCATAGGTTGGTAACAAATTACCTAGTATTAGGACAATACATTCCCTAAAAATCCTGGTATATCCATAATTTTATATCCTGTATTTCTTAGAATAGTGGTTTGCTTGTAACTGGAATGCTGCATAAGTCATAATTTCAACTTGTTTAATAGGTGCAAAGAGTTTCTTCTACATTATAATTTTATAATCTTAGACCAAGTAAAAAACAAGTCTTTAATTTTTTTCCTGGAATATATGGCTTGTCACACTTATTTTTGGAAAGGCTCTTTTGGAAAGTTAGTCTTTTATCATATCTTCGGTTGTCTTTCCTTATGCACTGTCTGTCCTCAAGCTCCCCAACCCTCTGACCTGCTACAAATATGCTGAACTTGTTTCCCTCCTTCATTAAGCTTTTGTGACTTTGGCAAAATTTTAACCTTGAAGCTGTAGATTATAGTAGGGAGCATTTTGGTCCTACAATTCTTGGAATTCTAATGGAGATACCTTGAAGGGTTGGATTAGCTATTATCTTTCAAGAAAATCACTTAGGAAATACAAATGAATGTTCAAATTACTTTCCCAAACCAATGGTCCATTTTAACTGAAATCGTATTATTGTATTACTGTCAAGTTTCTTATTAGTTCAGATGCTAAGTAATATCAATGCCCTATAGTTCTACTACTTTTCCATATCATTTCTAGCACTTCATTTTACTTACCCTTGGAATACATGGTTATGTAAATTATGTAATTAATACTGGAACCTGATTTCTTGGCCTAATCACTATTGTGTTTCCCGTTTAAAAAGTACAAAGTATTTTTTATTGTTGTTCAGTTTGTTCAACTGCCTTTAGTCAAGACCTGACATACATTTGCTAAATTAGAATCTGTCCTAGCTTTAAAGATTCCAGCAATTAGGCAATCATACTTGACCGTCAAGGCGATTTTTGGTGATCTTTAAGAATTTTCTGCTTTGCAACATAAGACTTTCTTTTCTTATATATCCTTTGTTGCAGTTGAAACTTATTCACTAACAACAAAATAAAGGCTATGCATAGATTATTATGACTCTCTATTTTCTAAAATGGGCTATTTAATGTATTCTTCAGAATCCCTCCTGCTAATCCTTGATCCCTTTTGGCACTTCTCTCTGAATCAAATTTTCTCATTTCTTTTAAGGGAAGAAGATCAGAATAAGACATGATAATCCAATACATGTTTGATTTACTGTGAATGTAATCCTAGCTACTAACTAGTTCCGCTTATATTTTTGCACTTTTAAAAGACTTTTAAAAATACACATCCCAGCATTTACTTGGATTTCTACCCATATTTTTAAATCTAATTTTTGTCATATTTTCCTGTAACTATTTGATGTGTATATCATTTATTTTGCCTTCTTAAATTTGCTATCCTGACTTGTCCTGGTTTTCCTTTGCTTATTTAGAATATAGATATTTATTACTCTTGTTAAAACTGAGTTTAATTTTGAACCCATTCTTTGAGGTGTTCTTTGAGGATTAATTACTGTAAAAAACTTATTTTCTCATTTGAAAGGAGCTCTATATATTTTATATCATTTATATCTGCACAAATACAGGAAATGGCCTATTCTAATTTGGATAAGTTTAAATGCACTATGTTTAGGTCGGTGTCACGCTTTGCATATCTGCTTGCTTGAAGTGACAGATATCGTCACTGAAAAATCTATTTTATACCAAATAGGACTCAAAAAGTTGTTTGGGTATATGCCCATTCATCCCTTATTGTATTCACTATACACAGCCATCAGCCTCCAATGCCATGTTTTCTAATGTCCTTTTGATTATCTTTGGTAGTGGCAAATGGATGTGAATGTGTTTTCACGGTAATTGTAATTGTTGATGGGAGAAACGTTTTATGTTTACATGGTTGAGTTGGTTCAAACTTTCAACATTTGCTATACTTACATGAATCATCCAAGAGTAAGATAAAAACAATTGCTATATTGTATCTGGCTAAAGCTTTTGACTATGTTCAAGTTACAAATAAATGTATTAGTGTGATGAATTAGATCTTCCTCATTTAATGAAATGATTGTGTTCTGTTGAGAAACATTAAGTTTACCCTGCCCTCATGACTCCTTTGTGGAGGATACCTTTTAGTTTGTAATTAGTGGTAGACAGGTAACAGCTGCCTACTTGGCATATTCTTGAATTATGTGTATATGTAGAACACCTGTGTATTAATAAGAATCACCTGTCAAAGGGCAAATAAATATGTGGCTGAATCTCTGGTCAGGACCTTCAGTACTGGAGAGCTGTTGGCCCACAGGCTTTCAGGCTGTTGGTCCCCAGGGTAGATCCACTCTGATGTTCTATCTGGGTGTCTGCCTTTAAATACCTTCAGCCCGTCTGGATGGGAGTCTCCTGACTGAGCTAGTTCTCGATAGTGTTCTAAGTGAATTCCATTTTTCCTTGGACTTCAATGATAAAATCAGAGATGTGTCTCCTACCTCCCAGACCCAAGTTCACCAAGCATGTTGGAAACATTTGAGTAAGAAGATACTAAGATGGTACCAAGTCTATTAGATAACAAAAAAGCTGGACATTTACAGCAATCTACCACTCAGTACTGATTAACTTTGTGAGATGAAAATTGGAGGATTAATATTTTATAATGATTTCTGTATCTATTTATTTGACAAGTATTAACTGAGTGTCTACTATAGACTTGGCAATAAAGATTGAGAAATAACTTAGGCTTAATATCTGGCATAGAAATGTTCACATTCTAACAGATACAAAGCACTACCAGAGTTTTGGCTGAAGTAGGTACAGTGAGCATGGTTATTCATTCCTGGGTCAAACAGAATGCTTCCAAATGAGGAACTTAAAAAAAATCTAGGAAGAACATCTAGAAATTGAAAAAAAGTGACACTAGCAGTATCTGAAATAAGACCCACAGATCTGAATTTACTATCTATTTAAATAAGGGGGAGTTACACTAGTTAAACATGGTCTCTGAGCAAAGGAGGCTGTTGATCTTATACAGGGTTTTTGAGAAGAGTGGTAGCCAGTCTCCAAAATGACTGCAAGGATGTGGTTCCTGGTTCATGCTCTTGTGTATTTTCCCCTCATAGTGCATCTGTGTTACTAATAGAATATAGCAGTGGTAATGGTACTTCACTTCTGAGTCCAGATCATAAAAGAGTCTGGCTTCTTCCTTGCTCTCCTTTGGGTAAGTTGCACTGGAGAAAGCTAGCTGCCATGTCATGAGGACACTCCAACAGCCCTTACGAGAAGTGTATGTATTGATGAACTGGGACTTACCTATACCAATAAGGCACTGAGTTCCATGTGAGTAATACAATGTGGAAATGAAGCCTCCAGTCAGTCCTTCACATGACTGCAGCTCCGGTGAGAGCTTGAAGGCAACCTCATGGGAGGCCCTAAGCCTGCACCACCTAGTAAAGCTACCCAGATTCCTAACTCTCAGAAATGGGGTAAGATGAATTTTGGTTGTTTTATGCTTCTAGTTTGGGAGTAATTTTTTATACAGCAGTAGATAACTAATACAGAAGGAATATAGGTAAATGATTAGTAGCTTTTAGCAGTGGGAGTAAAATGACACAGGATGCTGAGTGTGGTTACACAGGAAAGACTGAGTTGCTGATTGACTTTCAGAAATGTGTTACTAGAATAAGAGTTTTGTTCAGTGGTCAACTTTGAAAAGCAGGAAGTCTCACTGACTGGTTGGCTTTCAGAAATGTGTTTACTAAGATTAGCTGTTACTTGTTGATAAAACAGGTTTAAAACTGGTTCTGAGAGTTTCTTATCAACTTATCATTCAAATATAATGGATTAAATAGGTTAAAAACAAGTTCTAGTTTTTACTTGTTACCATGGGTGTAGAACTCTTAGAATATTCTTAGGAGTGTTGGAAAATACTGCTCTCAAGAAACAGGGGCATAAGGAAAAACAATAGAGATTGCATGTTAGTTGATTTAATAGAAGCAATTAAGTGTAATGCCTAGGAAAAGAGAGTGAGTACATCTGGCCATACAAGATGTATACACAGAGAGATCTCGATGTAATATTTAATAGTTATAAAATAAATCTATATAATATTTTGAAACCGAAATCAATTATGACTTGAGTTTTTTGAGCAAGGGGTAAATAAGGTTGAACAGCTTCACAGTTCCTTGTATCTACTATAATTGTTGTGATGGTTAATTTTATGTGTCAACTTGACTGGGCTTAGGGATCTCCAGATGGCTGGCAACATTATTTCTGGGTGAGGGTGTTTCTAGATGAGTTTAGCATTTAAATCAGTAGGCTAGGTAAGAAAATTTCCCTCACTGATGCAGATGGTTATCATCCAGTCTGTTGAAGATTAAAAAAAAAAAAAAAAGTTAGAGAGAGGGTGTTTCCTCTATGTACTTAAGCTAGGACATCCATATTCTCCTGCCTTGGACATCAGTGCTCCTGGTTCTTAGACTTTTGAACTTGAACCAGGACTTACACCATCAACCCCCAAGATCCTAGTACTCTGGACTCAGACTGGGACTTATACTATTGGCTCTCCAAATTCTCAGACCTTTGGGTTTGTACCATCAGCTCACTGGGCCACTAAGATGCAGATGCAGACTGTGGGACTTCTTGGTATTTGCAATGGCATGTGCTTGTCCTTCATAATCAATTTATTTATGTATATATCTCTGTCTCTCTATCTATATGTATCTATTGGATCTGTTCCTCTGGAAAACCCTGACGGATACAGTTGTTATGATGAAAAAAGTTGTATAATCAATGTAAAGTTAATATTTATTCACTTCATACTCTTATAAGACTGAGAGCTATACATTTTCTCATGTTATCTTTGTAATCTATGTGATAGAAGCTGTATCAAACTCATTTTATAGAGGGAGATACTATTTCCTCGAAAGGCTAAGTAACTTGCTTGAAGTCATGCAGCTATTGAATAGTACAACCAGGATTTCAGTGCGGGCATTCTAACCCTAGAGCAAACATTTCCATATTAAACTGCAAGAAATGTGCTTTATTTTGATGGAGATGATATTGAATCAGCGGGAAGCTATTAAATTATGATTAGTATATCATTTTAGAATGTATTGAGTTGTGTGCAATAATCATAAGAAAATAATGCATATGGATTTATTTGTAAGGATGGTAATTACAGCATTGTAGCGAAAAGAAATGTCGAAATAATGTAAATGTCCAGCAACAGGGGAATAGCAAAATAAATTATGACATAAACAAGACAGAATTCTATGTGACCATTATTATTATGTTATTGAATGTTTACTTATAGGGAAATATGAATAATAAATTTTAATGAAAAAGATTACAGAGCAATGTATCATGTATAATATACTCATATAATTACATAAAATGAATTAAGAATATGCAAACTTTAATCTCTGGATTTTGTGAATCCAGCGGGCTTTATTTACTGTTTTAATATGACTGAATTTTCTAATTTTTCTACATATTCTATACATTTTGATGCACATTTATTTTTTAATATAATAAAATATTGAGTCTTAAAAATATTATTCTGAACCTCCATATTTTATGCCATATTCCTCAATTTAAAATTAAGCTTTATCTATTTTTACATTGTTCTTTGTTGATAAATTCATATTTATCTTATTTGTTTTGATTTTGCTGTTAAACTATAATAAAATGAGTATGTTTACATCAAAGTAAAATATAGCCTTTCAGTGAAAAGGAGAAATGAGGCCATTTTAAAATATCATTTTGCAAAACTATTTAAAAATAGTTGTATATTTTAAAATATGTAAAACGTGTTTTATATATACAAAATACATAAAATGTGAAATATATAATAATTATTTGGGAAAGTTCTGATAATTCTATAAGCTTTTAAGAAACATTTTGCTTAATCATCCTTACTCCCCACTGTAATTCTCAGCCCATAGTAGGTATTTGTGCATAAACTATTTGATGTGTACATGAAGGATTACTATAGCAGCTATGTTTTCATATTAAAGATAAATACATTTTTTTATCATTTATATATTGAAATCACTTTGTTTGCTCTCTCTCTGGGTTCCTTCAAAGATTGCTGTAACATATGGCTGTAATATAGTATGGCAGTTCTTTAACGTTTAAATTTTTTTCATTTAATAAATAAAATATAAATTTACCCTTGGGAGGCAAAAATCCAAATTAAGATAAGAGCATTATTCAGTCACTCCACAAATATTTATCTAATGTCTGTATTTAATACCCCATGATAGACATGAGGAGGACTCAAACGTAAATAAAACATCTTTCCTCTCATGTGTTGGTATAGACTGGGTAAAGGATATATACAAATAATTAACTACAATAAGTGATGAGTGATGTAAAACAAGCACACAGTGAGTGTGATGTAAAGTCATAAGTGATGTAAAACAAACACACAGTGAGTCCTCCATTGCTCTGCTAAGCAATATTGAGAGGAAAGGTAAAGAAAAGGCTTTGCAAGAGAGAGGAGCATGGAAGCTGCCAACGTCTTTGGAGAACAGTGAGGGTTTCTTTAACATTATTCAAAGCTCACAGAAAGAGTCCCCTCAACTGAGACTGATACAGTTTTGCTCTGTGTCCCCACCCAAATCTCATCTTTAATTGTAATTCCCATGTGTCAAGGGAGGAACCTGTCATCCCTACTTGTCCAGTGAGGGAGGCAATTGGCTCATAAGGGCGGATTCCCCCATGCTGTACTCATGATAGTGAGTGAGTTCTCATGAGATCTGATGGCTTTATAAGTGACGATTCCCCCTGCTCTTTACTCTCCTGCTGCTTTGTGAAGAAGGTGCCTGCTTCCCCTTCCACCTTTGTTGTAAGTTTCTTGAGGCCTCCCCAGCCATGTGGAACTGTGAGTCAATTAAACCTCTTTCCTTTATAAATAACCCAGCCTTTATAGTAGTGTAAAATGGACCAATACAGAGACATTCCAAGTTGGCATAACCAGCCCTTCTAAAATAATATTAAAAATAGTGTATTTGTTTACTAGGAGTAAACACTACTTCATTATATAGTGATCAACTATAATATCCTATGCATCAATATTTTTATACACGAATTTACTATAAAGTGGATGGCAATACAAGCACTTACTCTCTAACATAAACACTTTTTATTATTTTGGCATAGTTTCCTCCAAGATTTTGTAGAACTATTTATAACCACAGAATATTTAAGCTGTAAACGGGATGTTATTTAACCCAACTTCCTTTTGATGTTTACAGAGAGCCAGTTAAGAGGTATTAGAAGAATATTTGAATTAAGGATCTGAGGGCACAGAGGCTAAGTGGCTTGTTCATGATCATGTCCTTAATTTTAACTGCTTTGATGATTCAAATTCAGGATCTCATTAGGTCCATACTCCACCCCCTTCATATACACATGCATGCACACACACAAATATGTGTGGGTACACTCTCCCAAACTTCCTGGCTTTTTACGAAAAGTAATTTCTCTGGACAAAGAAAATATAACATTTGTCTATGTACTAGTCTTTATTTTTATCTTTGCTTTCCTTAAAATAGGAAAAAGCTTAAAAATAGGCTGTTGGTTTTGCCCTTTGAGTATTTTCTGAAGGAAAAACGGAAAGAAATACTGCTTGCTCCCCCTGTTGCTCTTTCTTGGGAGTGGAGGTGAGTTGAAGTCATTGGACTAAAGCATCCTAGCCTGGCAAAATTTCTTGTTGCCTGTGGACAAGTTGAGTAACAACCTTTTTGGAAAGCTCTGTTCATGCATTTTTGGCCCCTCAAATCTTGCTTTGCATGCCTATTTTAAACTTAATTCCTTTACTTTTCCAACTACACATATTAAGTAGTAGGAAATAGCACTTCGTTGTGAAAACTCTCATTAAAAAAACCCGATACTTATTAGATGTAAACGTTGCTTAAGCTGAAAATTATTTAATGTCCCTAGGGGAGAATGATGATGTTTCCCCCACTAAGTCTGCCACATAATGAAGTGAAAATGTTTTCACAATACTTTGGAATTTTTATAGTTGTCCTCTGAATTGTTTGACTGTCAGTTAAATTAGAACATTTGATAATTGTAGGGAGCTGATAAGACTTTCTATTAAAGGTATGTCATTATGTAAATCTCAGTTCAAATATAGTTTGCCAGAACCCTGTTTTGATTATATAATATTATAATAAATTAACCTGTTAAATAAGCATACCCGGAGGGCACAGAACATTTTAAATGTCTCATGTTAACATTAGATTAAACAAGCATGTAAATCTTATACTAAAACCATAGTTATCTTGTTTTTTCTCTTAAAAGGCTTTAAAATTTGAAGCATAGATTTTTATAGAAATATAGATACTTCAGACTTAAAATCAATCTAAGAATATAATTTATTTAGCTTTTACCATTTGCATATTGTGGGAAAATAGTGAATGATAAATACAAAATAAGTGTAGAGGCCCCCAGGTTTCATTTGGTATGCAAACACCTGGATACTAGAGCTATTTAATAAACATATTGACAGCTGCATGTATAAAACACTTATAATTTTATAAAAAGTAATTTATCTTTGCAGCATGTTGCAAATAATAGATGTTCTATTACAATTTTAGCCATATTTATTTTATTTATAGATGGGAAAGGATCAGTGATCATTATTATCACATACCTGTTTTAATACATTCCCATCACAGTTATATTCTCTTCATTTGTTTTTGGTGGTATGGCTCCTTTATGTTTCAGTGTAAGTATGAAAATAAATGATTCTATGTCAACTTATTGGAAGGAAAGTTTCAAATCATCTTACATGTATATATTCATTCATTTAATTATTACTCTAAAGTACATACTGTGGTATTATGTACCAGGAATCTGTAGCAATGTAGAGACAAAAAGAATAATAGAGAAACTGGACATTGAATATATTTCTATCTATCCAGTACACAAATGGCCTCCCTGAGTGTCTGAATTTAAAAATATTCAAAGCATAAAATGTTTTGGCACTGTTGAACATTCATGCAGGTCAGAATTATGCATATTAACCTCCATTTGAAAGTCTGTCTAATGGGCACCTACTATCAATTTTAATAGTAAAATTTAAAGGTAGAAGAGAAAAGTGGAAGAGATAGATGGGAGAAGAATTTTATAGCAGATGTGGGTGCCTTACTGAACATTGTCATAGGTATTGGCAAATTTCAAGAGAATGATTTTTATCTTCAAAACATAATTACTATATGATATTCAACCTATATATGTTATAGGTATATAACTATAACTCACTGTATAATAATAACCTGATATCTTTCAGTTTCTTGTTTTAAGTTTGAGGTTAATTGAAGTTTTTTTATAATTAGTTTTAATTTTTTTTTTTTAAGTTCCGGGGTACATGTGCAGGATGTTCAGGTTCGTTACGTAGGAAAATGTGTGCCATGGTGGTTTGCTGCCCCTATGAACCCATCATCTAAGTATTAAACCCAGCATTATCTGTTTTCCCCAATGCATTCCCTTGCCCCACCCCACCCCCCAACAGGCTCCAGTGTTGTTGTTTTGGTCCCTGTGTCCATGTGTTCTCATTGTTCAGCTCCTACTTATAAGTGAGAACATGTAGTATTTGGTTTTCTATTCCTGCATTAGTTTGCTGAGGATAATCCATGTTCCTGCAAAGGACATGATCTTGCTTCTTTGTATGGCTGCATAGTATTCCATGGTGTATACATACCACATTTTCTTTATCCGGTCTGTTATTGATGGGCATTTGGTTTGATTCCATGTCTCTGCTATTGTGAATAGTGCTGCAATGAACATACATGTGCATATGTCTTTATAATAGAGTGATTTATATTTCTTTGAGTATATACCCAGTAATGAGATTGCTGAGTCAAATAGTATTTCTCAATCTAGATCTTTGAGGAATTGCCACATCATCTTCCACAATGGTTGAACTAATTTACATTCCCACCAACAATGTAAAAGCCTTCCTATTTCTCCTTCACCTCACCAGCATCTGTTGATTCTTGACTTTTTAATAATTTCCATTCTTACTGGCATGAGATGGTATCTCATTGTGGTTTTGATTTGCATTTCTCTAAAGATCAGTGATGTTGAGCTTTTTTTCATGTTTGTTGTCCACATCAATGTCTTCTTTTGAAAAGTGTCTGTTCATGTGCTTTGCCCACTTTTTAATGGGGTTCTTTGTTTGTTTTCTTGTACATTTGCTTAAGTTGCTTGTAAATTCTGGATGTTATCCCTTTGTCAGATGCATAGATTGCAAAAAGTCTCTCCCATTCTGTAGGTTGCCTGTTCACTCTGATGATAGTTTCTTTTGCTGCACAGAAGCTCTTTCATTTACTTAGATGCTATTTGTCAATTTTGGCTTTTGTTGCAATTGCTTTTGGTGATTTTATCATGAAGCTTTGCCCATGCCTACATCCTGAATGGTATTTCCTAGGTTTTCTTCAAGGATTTTTATTGTTTGGGATTTTACATTTAAATCTTTAATCCATATTAGTTAATTTTTGTATACGGTGTAAGGAAGGGGTTCAGTTTCAGTTTTCTGCATATGGCTAGCCAGATCTCCCAGAACCATTTATTAAATAGGCAATCCTTTCCCCATTGCTTGTTTTTGTCAAGTTTGTCAAAGACCAGATGGTTGTAGATGTTTGGTGTTATTTCTGAGTTTTCTATTATGTTCCACTGGTTTATGCGTCTCTTTTTATACAAGTACCATGCTGTTTTGGTTACTGTGGTTTTGTGATATAGTTTTAAGTCTGGTAGCATGATGCCTCCAGCTATGTTCTTTTTGTCTAGGATTGTCTTGGCTTTATGATATCTTTTTGTTCCATATGAATGCTAAAATAGTTTCTTCTGAATCTGTGAAGAATGTCAATGGTAATTTAATGGGAGAGGAATTGAACCTCTAATTGCTTTGGTCATTTTGGCCATTTTCATGTTGATTCTTCCTTTCCATGAGCATGGAATGTTTTTCCATTTGTTTGTCTCCTCTCTGATTTCCTTGAACATTGGTTTGTAGTTCTGCTTGAAGAGCTCCTTCACTCTCCTTGTTTGCTGTATTCTAGGTATTTTATTCTCTTTGTAGCAATTTGAATGGGAGTTCCTTCATGGTTGGTTTCTCTGCTTGCCTGTTGTTTGTGTATAGGAATGCTTGTGACTTTTATACATTCATTTTGTATCCTGAAACCTTGTTGAAGTTGCTTGTCAGCTTAAGAAACTTTTGGGCTGAGATGATGGGGTTTTCTAGATACAGGATCATGCCATCTGCAAACAAACACAATTTGATGTCCTCTCTTCCTGTTTGAGTACCCTTTATTTCTTTCTCTTTCCTGATTTCCCTTGCCTGAACTTCCAACACTATATTGAATAGGAATGATGAGAGGACATCCTTGTCTTGTTTCAGTTTTCAAAGAGAATGCTTTCAGCTTTTGCCTATTCAGTTCGATATTGACTGTGGGTTTGTCATTAATGAGTCATAATTTTGAGGTATGTCCCATCAATACCTAGTTTATTGAGAGTTTTTAACATGAAGGAATGTTGACTTTTATCAAAGGCCTTTCTGCATCTATTTATATAATCATGTGGTTTTTGTATTCAGATCTGTTTATGTAATGAATTACATTTATTGATTTGTATATGTTGAACCAGCCTTGCATCCCGGAGATGAAGCCAACTTGATTATGGTGGATAAGCTTTTTGATGTGCTGCTGAATTTAGTTTGCTAGTATTTTATTGAGAATTTTTGCATCAATACTCATCAGTGATATTGGCCTAAAGTTTTCTTTTGTTATTGATTCTCTGCCAGGTTTTGGCATCAGGATGATGCTGGCCTCATAGAATCAGTTAAGGAGGAGTTCCTCCTTTTCAATTGTTTGGAATAGCTTCAGAAGAAAGAGTATCAGCTTCTCTTTGTATTTCTGGTAGAATTCTGTTGTAAATACATCTGGTTCTGGGTGTATTTTTGCTTGGTAGGCTATTTGTTACTGCCTTAATTTCAGAACTCATTGGTCTAGTAAAGGATTCAACTTCTTCCTGGTTCAGTCCTTCGAGGGTACACGTGTCCAGGAACTTACCCATTTCTTCTAGATTTTCTAGTTTATTTGTATAGAGGTGTTAATAGTATTCTCTGATGGTTGTTTGTATTTCTGTGGAGTCAGTGGTTATAGCCCGCTTGTCAGTTTTTTATTGTGTCTATTTGATTCTTCTCTCTTTTCTTCCTTATTAGTCTAGCTAGTGATCTATCTATTTTATTAATATTTTCAAAAAATATTTCCTGGATTCATTGATTATTAGAGTCTTTTGTGTCTCTGTTTTCTTCAGTTCCCTTCTGATCTTGATTATTTTGTGTCTTCTGCTAGCTGTGGGGTTTGTTTGCTTTTGGTTCTCAGTTGTGATGTTAGGGTGTCAATTTGAGATCTTTCTAGTTTCCTGATGTGGGCATTTATTGCTATAAATTTCCCTCTTAACATTGTTTTAGCTGCATCCCAGAGATGCTAGTATATTGTCTCTTTGTTGTCATTGGTTTCAGGGAACCTCTTGATATCTGCCTTAATTTCATTATTTTCCCTGGAGTCATTCAGGAGCAAGTTGTTCAATTTCCATGTAGTTGTGTGATTTTTGAGTGACTTTCTTAATTTTTAGTTTTAATTTGATTGCACTGTGGTATGAGAGATTATTTGTTATGATTTCAGTTCTTTTGCATTTGCTGAGTAGTGTTTTGCTTCCAATTATGTGTTCAATTTTAGAGTAAGTGCCATGTGGCAATGAGAATAATGTATATTCTGTTGTTTTTGAGTGGAGACAACTCTGTATCCCAATTGTAGTTCTTTAAAGTCAATGCAAATCAGTGTCTGTTTATTGAACATAAAACTGTGCTCTAGACACTATGTTATTAAGAAACAAAAAATAATCATAATTACAACTCACATTGTTAAATGCTCACTATATGCAAAGCACTGTGATAAAGGATTTATCTGAATTTTATAAACTAGCATTATTTAATCCTCAGTGAAACCCAATTGGCCAGGTACCATAAGAACACTGAATCATAGAGAGACAACATACCTAAAATGCATAACTAAAAAGTAGTAGGATTATTACAAAGGGTAAGATTATTACATAAAACAAGAGCATTCTGACTTCTAAGCCTATCATTTAAAGATTTTACCCTAATATATGGTTTTCCATAATTATATGGTTTTATTGAACAAAGTATGTGGTTTTATATCTGTATTAACCAGATAAACTGTAAAATAGTAGATACAAATAAAAGAATGAATTTCCAAAAGCAAGACCAACACTTACACACGATTATTGGGATGATATCCTTGTAGAGAGTAAAGAGATATCATATTTTTCTGAGTGATCTTAAGTTATGGTAATCAGTGACATTTGGCAGGGGAGGGCAGAAATTAGTTCTTGTGAGCCAACATCAATAACCAACACTGCAATTTTTGTTTGTTTGTTTTAGACAGTGTCTTGTTCTGATGCGCAGGCTGGAATGCAGTGGTGCCATCTCACATCACTGCAACCTCTACCTCCCAGATTTAATCAATTCTCCTGCCTCAGCCTTCCAAGTAGCTTGGATTACAGGAACATGTCACCATACCCAGCTAATTTTTGTATTTTAGTAGAGACAGGGTTTCACCATGTTGGCCAGGCTGGTCTTGAATTACTGACCTCAGACTCCCAAAGTGCTGGGTTTATAGGTGTGAGCCATCATGCCAGGCCCAATGTCCCAATTTTACCAATTGTTTTTCTTAAGAAGAATGCAACATTGGCTCATTATCAACACTACTTAAAATTAGAAAGGATAAAGAAGAAAATCTCATTTAGTCAAAAAATATTTGTGCCTTAGATCACATATAAAATATGCAACCAGCAGATAGCTATCTTTAATATTTTGTTGCATTTTCTTATATTTTGCTTTCTTTTGTACATAATTGTAATCAAAGTTAATATAAAATTTTATATAATTTAAAGATTTCAAAAACATTTTGTGCTTATAAAAATACATTATGGAAAATTTAGAAAATGCAAACTTAGTAAAAGTAATGAAAAATATTTGGAATATCATCACCTAAAAACAACCTTGGTTCATTTTGTTAATTGTGTAATGAATTATTAGACAATTCACTAACTGTATATGTTAATAAAGAGTTACGCACATGAATGCAAACTGATAATGAAGAAAACTATGAACAGATATTTTTTAGCTGTGGAAAGTTGTAGTAATTTTTTATGATTGAACAATTGAGAGTTTTGGGTAATTCAACATGACTCTAATAGATGCAGAAGAGCATCAGTCAGCTCTGTATTAGGAAAGTGGCCAATTTGTTTCTCTATGCTCCTCTGCTTTTGTAGAAAAAAAAATAGTAATATCCATTGAATTCTCAACTATATAAATAGTTTAGCCATTTAATGTTTTAGAGGGTAAGAGAACCAATTATTGCATTTGCTAGGCTCAAGTGTATATAGGTGATAATTATCATTCATCCCATAAAACACAATTGCTGTTGATAAATTCCTACAGTCCTCAAGTGGCTATTTTTACAAACTTCATACTGCCTTCCAAAAAAACAAAAAACTATTTAAAAAGGAAAAAGGGAAATAGAGAATGCTTTTATTGCATTTGGCAGCTAAAGATATCCCCACTAGCTTGCAATCTCAAGGGCAAATCATTAAAGAGGAGACAGTAAAGTGTGGGAGTCTTTCTCCTGCATAACAGAGAGGGATGACTCAGTTGTACAACTTTAAATACTAAATTGTGGACCTTGAATCTAGCTGGTTTTATGTACCAATCTGTGATGTATGCATCAAAAACATCCACTGTGATGTATAATGAAGTATGTTCTTAATGTAGTCACATTAGAAGATTATTAAATTAAACTCCACTGAACTTAAGTCAATAGAATAAGGTGACACCCAGAAATACGTTCAGGTAGGATTAATTCCAGTGGAACCAAAGTATGCCAGAACAACCAGACTTCACAGCACCGTGTCCTCCTGGCACATAAACTGCACCACATTTCCAATCTGACATGAGGAGATCAAAGTTCATGTGCAAAAAGATGAACATGCATATACATCTCCAGGGAATCTCTCCACCAAGCTTTAGGGAGAATTCTAAATGATTCTTAAGGACAAGGCCAGATCAGCCTGTAGCAAATATTCTGACAGCATGTGATCCAATGGGGTCCTTGAATTTGTGCTTCAGACTAAGATGGAAAAAACCATTTTATGCAACTTTGCATTCTTGAATTGAGTTTTGATTAATCTCTTTGTCTGCTAAAGTATGTCTAAAATAATTTGAAAATTATATAAGTTTTCACATCTCTGTGAAAGTCTTTCTGTTGCCTTTGTAAAACTAGAAAGCATATGAGATTCTTGGGTCTAAATCTTTTCCCCCAATAGCCTAAAAGCAAGTCCTCAGTTATTTTAGACAGGTTTTTTTAATTACAGAAATTTTTAGTAGACACAAAAACAGAATAGTAGTGAACTTCATTACCCAGCTTCATTGTCAGCTCTCAGCATTTTCCAGTGCTGAAAATATACTTTGCTCTCTACTTCTTCCATTCTTATTCAAGTCACAATATTTATCTCTAGTTTGGACCACTTAAAATCTAATAATCTTCCTCTTGCCTACCTAGTCTGTATTCCGCACAAAGGCAGAAGGGTTTATAACTATGTGAATTGGATTGTGCCATTTCTCTGCCCGAAATCCTCTCTAATCAATACCTAAAATTATATTATTTCTCTGTTCATGAACTAACTTTTCTCTCAAGAACTGTGGCCACCTGGGTTTACAAGTGTGTCCTCCACTGCCAGCCATATGATTTCTCAGCCCTGGCCACACACTAGAATCACCTACACAACGTTGACTAATAATGTCTGGGGTGGGGCCCAGGCATTGCTTACTCTTTTTCAGACTAGTCAGGAGATTCTAATGCATACCAAAAATTGAGAAACACTGCCTTATGAAATGAGATGAAAATGCCTGGAGCATAAAAAGAACTCACCTAATAACCTTTTATTTAAACAAATGAATGAGGACTTCTAATTTATAGAGACCATGTACCAGTTTCTAAAATAATTATATTGAATACAAAAAAATAAATATTTTCTCAGGAATATATTATTTATTTAAATCTTCAGGATCACTATGTTCTGCAATATTATTTTTAAGGCTACTTGGGGAAGGGAGGGAGAGAGACAGAAAGAGAGAGAGAAAGAGAGAGAGAGAGAGAGAGAGAGAGAGAGAGAGAGATTTTGAGATTCCTGTATCTGCATCCTTAAAAAGCTGGCTGGGCTAGTGTTACCCAGTTTTTTCATGAGTCATGCTCACTCAATCATCTGATTCGGATTCTAAACTAACTCTACTAACGTATTTTACCCAGTTCAGCTTTTCTAGACTGAGGTGAGATTTTGTACCAACCTCACTGTCCAGGTCTCTGACTGAATAGATGAGTTTATGAAAAGCCATCTTTGCAGAGTTTATTACTACTTTACCTACAATACACATTGCAGAATGGAATGTGTTATTATTAGTCCCATTCCTGACTCCTTTTTTCCTGATTTGGTTGAAATTTATGATTAGATGTAGGGTGAACATTGCTATTAGGTGGAAAAATTTAGAAAACTACTCTGCCTGTTCTAAATAAAAAAGCAGGAGGCACAAAACAGAGTAACAATCATTTGGTGTTCTAGAAGGATGTTCCTACTACTGTCTTTGTGAATATTTTCATTTATTCTATGATTTACAGAAAGAATTATAAAACACGCTTACCACTGTGATCATTTCAATAATACTGAGGCAAGTAATAGATACTTTGTTTTTCATTTTGCATAGTAGAATACTGAAGTTTAAAGAACGATGTCTTGCACAAGATTACCCAGTTGGTGGATGGCAGATTCTCTTTCATATAGTGGTATCATCAATTACAAAGAATGATGAGCAAGAAATGGTGACTGAGCTTTTTTCACAAGCCAATGATTGCAACGTAATTTTTCTAGGTAACCTCAAAACTTCAAATGTTCAAGGCTATCCTTCTCTACATGAATTTTAATTTGATGAAAATGTGACATGATGGCATTTTAATCAAAGTATCCATTTCTTTTTTCAGCATAATTGACATTTCTAGAAGGCATACAAAATGAGTTTATTTTTAACCAGATACAAATACTATGGAACATAAATGAAAAATAGGAATTATAAAAGAAAACATATGTATAGTTGGATCTGTGTTATAAAATATACATTTATTATATTTGATGCGAAGTATTTCTCTTCCCGAATCTACAAACCAGAGAGGTTTTTTCCTTGCATCAGTATAGATGATATTTGCAGTTTTTTTCCTATGTGACTTACTGTCCTATAAAAATCAATTAACGCTTTTAATATATTTTATTAAATTTTCTATTTGAGACTTCTGATTATTCTATCAGTGTGAGGATAAAATTTTAAATAGGTCTATTGTTGCTAGGAGGTGAAATCTTATTTTTTAATTTTTAAAACATTTTGGATTGTTTTACTTACAAAGATTAATGACATAAATCTTAGTTATGTAATTGAAAAGTATCTATAAAATATAGACAATTCTCATGGGAGCTCTTAAAAAGGAAGAGTAAAAGATAAAATGAAAGTATTAAATTTTTATCATAAGGAGTATAATGGACAAACTCTGAGTGTATCAGTGATTATTTATTTCACTAATATATGGCTCTGTGCAGTCTCTGAGGTTCAAATCTCTGCTTTCCAAAACTGCTTTTCTCTCATAGTGAGACTCAAATGAATGTACCATGAATCAGAGACTGAAATTCAGACCCTAACATTATTATATAATAGAAAAACTGCCATTGTGAAAGGAAATCTTTTACTCCTGAGGTAATTTGAGGCATCAGTTTTGAGCAAAATCATTTTTTGTAAAGAGGATACAGTAGAATTGACTGTGTACTTCAGAGATATTTAGAATGTTTTGGAGCTCCATGTCCTTAAGCAGTTGGATGAAGAGAGGAGAATGCTCCAAATTTGCTCACTAATTGTCCTTAATCCTCCCTTGGGAAAACATTCATTATAAGAGAGGAGTTGATATATAAGATAGGGATTTTAAATATAAGAGAAATCAAACCACTTCTTTGATGCGGCATTTGTCATTTTCAAAAATGTGCATTTAAAAAAAAAAAACACTGAATCTCAAGTAAGGCTTTGCATTAATACTAGAACTAGAAATGTTTTTATAACATGCCTAGAGGAAAACTCTTTGTTATGGCTTCACTGAACACTCATTAATTTTGTAACAGGAGAAGAGAGTTGATAGCAATTTTGCACCTGTCTCCAGATGCATGAAATGTTTAGTTATTTTAAGGTAAGAAATTCTCACATGTCAACATTTCAGTGAATTTAACAAAAATACTTAGTTTTTGTAAGGGGAATTTAATGTTTACTAGTCAGAAGTATCAGAATTCTACACTAGTTAATTAAGTTTATTTTAAAAAACATAACGTGAATAAGCTATATTTTTATTTTTAAATATTTCAAAAACAGAGAATGTAACAAGCATTTACCTATTCACAGCCCAAATCGAACTCTGTAAATTTTATTTGGACGCTGCTCTTTATTGTTTTACTTTTCTCGATCTCACTGATTTTTTCCTTATTAAGGTCTTAATCTAGAGCATGCAGAAGAAGAGTACCCTGGGAACTGTGTGTGTAGTTCTGAGCAGCCATGGCCTGTGCTGGCATTTGCACTCCCTTGGCTACCCTATCTCAGTGTTAGCCACTGCTCCCCACTGCAGGATTAACTGAGGTTCCCACTGTCTCCTGGGCAATTGCTCTAGACTCCACTGGATCTCTTTCCCACCAGATTCCTTTTTCAATCTAGTTTCCTTACTTCTTCCTGACTTGGTCTCTTTAACAGGCAAAGCTGATTTCAGCATTTGCTTGTTTTCATATCTTCTATATTGTTAATGCCTGAAAGAGCAGTTTCTAAAGCAGGGTACGTAGACATAGAATGAACTATTAGATAAGAGAAGACAAATCTTAGCATCTCTATTTTAAATTGCTTTCTATCTTGTATTTTTGAAATTTGTGCTTTTAATATGTGTTTTAATGTGCATATATGTTCATCTATACATAGATAAATATAAGTATACTGGGGGATTCATGCTAATAGAGGTGAACAATAAAAGATTTTAGAGACTACTGGCTTTAAGAACAAAACTTACGCTTCTCAGTCTGACCCTGGCACCTTTCTCTCCACCCCATCACCCACAACTCTCCTACCTCCTTGCCACTCTGAACTTTTTAACTTTTTCTAGTCATGCTTTAGTACATGTTCCCTCTTGCAGAAAAGCCCTGCTCTCCCTCTGGACTGGAAACTTCTTCACATACGTTAACTAAATCTAAAAGCATGACACTGATATAAAACATCAAGATTTCTGTAGTTACTCCATTCTCCGAATTCATGCATTCATTTGTTCAGACATTTTGAAATCACTTAGCACAGCACATTATAATTTACATCTATGCATATCTGTCTCTCAAGTTCTATACTTAACTATGGAAGATGGGAGCCATAGCTTATTAATCTGTATATTTACAGCACCTCACATATTGCTGCTACATCACAAGCACTCAGTAAATAGTTTTGAATGAGTGAGTAGAAATGTGATTGTACTACAGAGGTACTACTATTGCTTATAACTAACCTGAAGGCAAACAAATATATGGCTTAAAATTTGGTCAGTGTGCAATGACTTAAAGAAGATGTCAGAATACAAATGTAAGAATTAGTGCCCTTTGAGAGCAGTCTAGGTAATCTATAGTTGGTTTTTTAATGGTCCAAAAATAAAAAGATATTATAATTTAAGTATTACAGAGAAGAAAACATAACTAGTCTTATTTTCAAGTTTTGAGGAATTTCTTAGGCCCAGGGTAGCCTGAGCTTTTGCTTTTTTTTTTTTTTTCCCATAGAGCTCAAAGATATAACTATTAGATTAGAATATCTACTGTGGGGCTACCTCCCTTGTATTCCATTTTTGTTCTCCAAGATAGATTCCAGATTGGTGAGGTGAACAAGTGTGGGAAGAGTGGAGAATTTTACACACACACACACACACACACACACACACACACACGTTACATGTTTTAAGAAATATATGTAAATATCTATGAAGATATATAAAATATATATGATGAAATCCATTTAAAAAGACTATATAGCTTAATTATATAATAATTTAAAAAACCCACATGACTTAGCTGAGAGCTTCAGTTCTGAAGTAGAAAAAAAGAACAGAGAAAAAAAAGAACAGTTGACTCAGTCTCAGCTCCATTGCTGTAGTTGTCTATCTCAGGACATGGCATTTACTTACCTTAACACCAGTTTTAAAAAATTGATAAAACAGTATTGTATTGATTGAATAATGTAAGATATTTAACTAACAGCATAGTACCTATTTAAAAATATCTAATAATTGTCAGCCATTTTTATTATCCTTCCTAGTAAATGTGACTACTTTTTTTAATCTAATAAAATTGATTTTAAGGTGAACTAGAAATATTAACCTAGTGAAAAATATCTTGGAAATTCCTTTTTCTTCTCTTTCTCTGGGTAAATTATCTGATCAATAAATTTTATTTGTCTATATATTAAAAAGTGATTTATTTATTTCAGCCTCTGCTAACCTTGCCAAGTAAATTTTCATCCCCCAATACAAATTAGTTCATACATGATTTGTCACCCAAAAAAAGACTTGACACATAGTGAGCACTCAAAAAATGTTAGCTAAAACCAGCTCTTTTACTGACAGATTTTTCACCTTCTTTCATAACCAAAATGTTTGTTAAAATATAAACATATTTTGAACTGTTAAACAATTCTGTTTTCTCCAACAGAACTGTAATGAACAAAATCTGTATTTTGCTTTAAAATACACTATTAATCATTTAAAAATGATATTTGAAAAACATATTGTAGAAAAAAATTGCTACTGAAGACTATTGAAAGTGAAGTACTGAGGATACATAAGTTTTATAAATTTCAAGGATCTTTCAAATTGCAATAGAGGTGTTATGTTGTAATTGGTGATTATGATGAACTTCAGTTTTCTTGAAAAGACAATTATTAGAAATAGGATGCCCATATCCATGGTAACAAAGAAGAAAACTTTTAGATTTTAGAAACACAACAAGATTATTAATTTTCTTTATTTTTCTTTTCTAGAATTTAAATTAAAATCCAGTGAGGTGAAATCAATCAATAATGTCTACTCTGTTGAGGTGTTGGGAATAGGTTCTTTGTCTATGTTAACTATTGGCCAGCACTAAGATGGCTTTCTTAAGACAGTCAGCTAAAGCCAAAAAATTTCATCTTCATCAGATATCATTAGATAAAGATAGAAGTCTGACTTTTTACTAATTTTAGCCTAAATGTCATTGAAAATAGCTCTTCATAAGGCAAAGGTGCAAGAGCAATTTGCCTGTTTAAAAAAAGGTGACAAAGTGAATGCTACTGTTAATATCCTTGATCTTGAATTCCAGTATATAGAAATATAAATTTTTCATGACAAGCCAGTGGTTTATAAATTACAAAATGAAAATATTACCTAGATAAATTTTAATTATATTAGGATATATATCATTTATTGATAAGTAATATGAAAATATTATGTATAAAAATATTTAAATATGTATATATACATATACACACACACACACAGGGGTGTGTGTGTATATATTTATGGAACAAGCTCCCTAGAAGAGGGAAAACTTATTTTGATAATTTAAGGCCACCTTATTTGCTATTTAAATATGTTCTATAAATATAGTACTATAATTGTAGTTTGAAGGAGTGGTAGGGTGCAAATGGGAGCAATTTGAGAACTTTTGGCTGTGAAAACTGTTTTTTTTTTTTTTTTTTTTTCTTTTTCAGAGAAATTCTTGCTCTGTCACCCAGGCTGGAGAGCAATGGTGCAATCTCGGCTCACTGCGACCTCCACCACCTGGGTTCAAGCAAATCTCTGCTTAAGCCTCCCGAGTAGCTGGGATTACAGACACCCGCCACCATACCTGGCTAATTTTTATATTTTTAGTAGAGATGAGGTTTCACAATCTTGGCCAGGCTGATCTTGAACTCTTGACCTTGTGATCTATCTGCCTCAGACTGCCAAAGTGTTGGGATTACAGGAGTGAACCACTGTGCACAGCCAAGAACTGGTTCTTTTGGAGTATGGGATTGTGCTACTGAATGCAGTGTGAATAAGGCCAGCCGGCAGAGTAGCTATAGTTCAATAACAGGCTATTGCTGCTAGCTGCTTACCCTCTCGGTGCTACTGCTTCACTCCTGAGGCTTGTATTTCCTAAAGAGAGGGAGTGTGAAGGGTCTTCGTAAATGGTGGAGCAAACACCTGGGAGAAGAACAGGAACATTTTCAGCATCCCAGCTCATTAGGCAGAATTCAGAGCTGTTCAGAAGCCTTTGCACACACTACTCTTTCTCTTTTATTTATAAAAACAATTAAACTCTATGCCACCACACAAATTTCCAATTGACTTCAAAAAGGGAGTTGGTGAAGAAACAAAAAAGTTTTCTGCCATCTTTTGTTTTGTTGTTTGCCGGTTGGGCATTCACAAAATAGAACAAAAGCAGCCCCATGATTTCTACTTAGTGAAATGCCAGATTGATAATTGCTGGACTATTTGCCACATCCTATGACTCAGTGTGCAGCCATCGGGAGTGCCAAAATGTCTGAGTGGAGGCCATTCTGGTGTGGGCCATGAATTCCTGGGCTAGGGGATGGGTGGGATGGGCCACAGTCCAACCCCTGCTAGGCTTTTCAATCTGTCAGTTCACACGTGCCTCCTTGTGCCCAACGTAGAGTCATTTGTAACATCTTCTGAGGCCCCATCTTGACTGACCTTTTGTAAATCCTCAGTAAATGTTTTCTGATTTGGCTTCTCACTCACTGGATCATTTCCAAAGGCCCTGGAAGTAGCCCAAGGCCTCTGCTGTAGGAAGTCCATCCTTATTTTCCAGAATGACATGGGGCAGTGTTTCTACCAGCAGGAGTGTTATGGAAAGTTGTTGATCACTTTGTGTCACATTATCTGGTTTGGAAAATAGAAGTACTTGTTGGAAGTAATTTTGTTAAATGTTGTGATACGTACACAAAATGTTGAACAGCTAGGCTGAAGCAAAGTGAGGTTTTTCTTGAATGACATAAAACAAACATGTCTAGACCTCCCTGCCTTTTCTTTCATATTATGTACCAGCTGCTAGACTTCTGGTGAACCTGAGAGCATCAACTGGGGAGACATCTGCTCTTAAAGAACAGTAGTTGTGTTTCTCTGCTATGGTATTATCTAAAAAAAAAAAAATTGAAAAATAGAAAAGCCTCAAATGATTTTTTTAACCTTTTGTAACCTAATGTTCAATATTAGGTGCACACACTCTTACATAAACACAAACATACTGATGATAATAATCAAAAACATATTTGGAAACTTAAATTTAAACAAATTTCCAAATTCTTTAAGACTCACCTCCTGTTGTTATAGTACCAGAGAATGGGGATTGAGTGACTGCTAAAGCAGTTTCTTAAAATTGCCTAGTTTCTAATGGGTATTTCTTATGTGATAGGAACAAAAGGCATTCAGAGGTAAAAGAAACAAATAACACTACAGTTCTGTTGCTCATTTAAGTTCAGATGGCGTAGTATATCAGTTTAGGAGAAGCTCTTGGAGCTTTCAAAAAGGCAACGTATCTTATGCCTCTTATCAGCATTTATCATTCATCAATTATTTTATAACCAGTTTAATTTTGATAGTTTAGATATGATAATCATCTATTTCATACACTAATAGTTCATTTTCTTTATTATTCCATATGTCACAATAAGTTGGTTTAATTTTAAATAGAAAAATACCTGCTTTCCCTGGCATTAATTTTGTGGAAACTGACAATGTATAATTGCATAAATTTATGGGGTATAAAATGAAATAATAAATACAAATGAACAACAAACAGATAAATAGATCAACATCACTAATCATCAGAGAAATGCAAATAAAGACCACCATCTTCCACCACTCAGAATGGCTGTTATTAAAAAGTCAAAAAACAGCAGATATTGGTGAGACTGTAGAGAAAAGGAATACTTAAACACTGTAGGAGGGAATGAAAATTAGTACAACAAAACAGTATGGAGATATCTCAAAAAACTAAAAAAAGAATTACCCTTTGATCCAGCAATCTCACTACTGGGGATCTACCCAAAGGGAAAGAAATTATATAAAAAAATACCGTATTTGTATGTTTATTATAGCACAAATCACCATAGCAAAGTCGTTAAATCAACCTAAGTGTCCATCAACTGCTCCAAGCTGAATGTCCATCACTGTCCATCATCCAAAGGTGATTAGATTTAAATGTGGTACATATATACTATGTAATTCAACTCAGGCATAACAAAGAATGAAATCATCATGTCTTTTGCAGCAACATGGATAAAACTGGAGGCCAGTATCCTTGGTCAAATGGCTCAATAACAGAAAATTTTTTAAAAAAGTTTCCACTTTTTAGTGAGTGCTAATCAATGGGTACATGGACATACAGAGTGGAATAATAGACACTGGAGACTCCAAATGGCGGGGCAGTAGCAGGGAGGGATGAAATACCACCTGTTGGATACATTGTACACTACTTGGGTGATGGACACACTGAAAGTCCAGCTTTTGCCACTACTCAATATATCTATGTTACACAGCTGCACTTGTACCCTTAAATTCAATAAAAAAATTTAAAAAAATTAATTTCAACATGACATTATAATTTATGAATGTAGTGTAGAATAATTAAATTGGGAATTAATTGTTAGACTGTGCTATTTCACTCAAATCTCACCTTGAGTTGTAGCTCCCTTAATTCCCATGAGTTGTGGTAGGGACCTGGTGGGAGGTAATTGAATCATGGGGGTGGTTTCTCCCATACTGTTCTCATTGTAGTTAGTAAGTCTCATGACGTCTGATGGCTTTATAAGGAGGAACCTCTTTTGCTTGGCTCTCGTTTTATCTTGCCTGCAACCGTGTAAGTCTTGCCTTTTGCCTTCTACCGTGATCATGAGGCCTCCCTGGCTATGTGGAACTGTGAGTCCATTAAACCTCTTTTTCTTCATAAATTACCTAATCTCTGGTATGTCTTTATGAGCAGCATCAAAACAGACTAATACAGACTGTTAGAATTTAATTATCTAGATAACGGACATCTACCTCAGACTTTAAAAAAAATAGGCTCTTAATGGAAAACATTGAAATTGTTATATCTGCTATAATTCTAGGCATTCATAAACAATTCAGTTAGTGTGCTGTGTGAAGGTCATGACACTGATCATGTCATCTATTTTGCTTTGGCTTAAAGATATGTATTTTTTCACTTTGCTCTGAGAATAGAGACTAAAGACCTATAATCCCTTGTCTCCTTATGGAGCCCTCTGATATTTTCAGTGATCTATCTCTACAGGTCTTCCTAAGTCTCTTGCTCTTCCTATGCTCCCTCTTGCTACAGGACCTTCATACATCATGTCCTCTCCATGTTGGATGCTCTTTCTTCTTCCTTACTGGTTTATTCTATTCATTCTTTAGATCTTTCTTCAAGTGTCAGTTTCTTAAGTAAGCCTTTTCTTACCTCCCTGACTGTTGGTGATATTCAATATTATGGGCTCACGACTATACCGTGGCATTTGTCAACATATCACATCTCTATGTCTATTTTATTATAATTATCTCCCTTCCTAGAAATGAATCCTATAGGGGCAGATACTTTAATTTGCTCACTATTAAATATATCATGCCTGACAGTACCTGGCTCAAGGTAAAACATGTATATTCAATGGGAAAGATATTTTCTTCAAGGAAACAAACTTGGTTATTGAGAGAGTGAAAAAATTCTTGGCTATTGCAATGGTTTGAGACCTTTCAAAGGATCACAGTTCATAAAAATATGAACAGTATACCTGTGGTATTATAATTTCATGATAATATTAAAATAGAGAAAGGAAGGAGTTTAAGAAGAAAGAAGGGAAGATACATATCTATATCTATATATAGATATCTAATATATGGCTTTATCTATATATATCTATATCTAGATCTAGATATAGATATATAGATATATGGTTATAGATGTATATGCTCCTTAGTAGGTGAAAATTTAAAAAGGGTTGAAAAATACTGACATAGATGATTAATAAATATTTATTGAAACAATAGACGAATAAAACAAGTTTGTGACTTTAAGTAATAATTCCTGTCTTGCACATAGTTTCAGAAGCTATTCAGAGCTATTTGAGAAGCATATTTCAACATTAAGTGATTTTGAATTTTCTTGAAGCTTTTCCAAATTTTATTTTCTATTTCTTTAGTCTTTGAGGGTCAGCTATTATTTACGTATTTACTTATCTCCATCACTAATATCTTGGGAGCTAAGAAAACAAATGGCAAACCAAGAAAAGTGTTTAAAATGAAGGCTAAGTGGCTATAGAATGAAGGCCTAGGAAGTTCCTGTTCGACTAATTCAGTGATCAGCAAGCACTTCAAGCACTGTACTAGGAACTGTTTGTTGTGTATATTATGACTTTATCCAATTTGTTCTGGCTACTTAGAAGCTTTCTTCTTCTTCTTTTTTTCTTTCTTTTTATGGCCTAATATTTCTTCTTTTCTGGACATGAAAATTTACCAGACAGGACTCCTAAATGAATGAGCTCTCATTTTATTCCAAAACATAATTTTCTGTTTCAAGGTGGAACACTTTTATACATTCCCCGAATTGTTGCTTCTCCATAATGGGAAATTTTAGCAAATAATTTCAATTTGTTAGATCTTTAAAATTATACTTGTTACATAGAATATAGATTGATGTCTGTGTCTGTCTGTTAAATATATTACTCTATGAAACATATTTATCTGCTTTCTCTACAGGATACTTTGTTATTAACTGGTTAACCCATATTTTTCCATAGACATTTGCTATAAAAAGCCTTAAATTTTATATGTATTTTCTGTACGGTTCTTTTTCTACACCCTTGGAGACTACATTCTTTTCTTTCATTTATATACTCCAAACACTGCCCTATCTATGGTCACTAACTGTACTTTTTGTTCCATATCTGATTTAATTTTATTCCTTGAGATTTCGCCAGCTGCTAGACTTCTGTAGTTTGCACTCCAAGAAATAAACGCCACCTTCCCTATGTGCGTTTCTGATATTGTCTTCTAGCTCTATATTCATACATCAAAACTTTTCATAATATCCCCACTTCCTGTGTATTGCAGTGTTTAGTAAAGATTATTTAAATGTACGTTTGAACTCTCAGGGTATTCTTTCGTTTGAGAGTCAAGAGCCCAGAAACTTTTCTGAGTTTCCATCTGGTTAATATTTCCATCAGAGTTTAGAAATAGAAGTCAAAAGTCAAAAGTCAAATATTCAGAGTCTAGGCAGGTCTTACTAAATCCGTGCTTTGATAGTGGCCATTTGCACTACTATACTGATTGATTTTCTGTGTTGATTGGTCTGATAAAGATGTGGTCCCTGGAGTTGCCTCAGTCTACTCAGTTCTATCTCCATAACTCCAGATGCCTACCTGAGTGAATTTGAACAGTGGTGCAAGGTATATCAAAGAACACGTGTCTGTTTAGTGCTTCCAAGAGGTAAGAGCTGTTTGAGGGAAGAAATTGTCTTACTCTGTATCCATCTTTGTATCGATTTTGCTTGATAGGGTGCCTAGCAGATATTAAGCACTTAATAAATGCTTACTGAATACTTGGCTATTTAAGAAATATTTATTTGTCTGATTGTCCCTACTTGATGCATTTCTTTCCTTCATCAACAGCGTTTACTTCCTAACTAACTCATCTTTAATTCTGTTCTACGGTTGTGAATATTCAAAAATGAAAAATTGAAAATGTTTAATTGCTTTTCCATAATGCATTATCTGTAACATCAACTACCTAATCAATATTTTACCTCTAATTGAATTTGCACACATAGGGACATTATAAATGATGTCTTATGAACTCAATTTTGTCTTTAGAATCCTAGAAGCTCTTCCTTTCTCCTCCATCTGTCCCATTATGCTCCTGATTTGATGATGATGCTGCTGTCAGCAATGGCAGACATATTCATAGGATGAGTGAAAGACCTGTGCGGGAACTGATCGCTAATTAGCAATGCATTTCCCATAGTGAAAAATTGGCCTAAAGTTTCAAGAAAAAAAAAATAGAGTAGCTGAGGCTGAAAATTAGTCTGCCAGTTCAGACCCATAGCAAATTGCTATTGCTCTCAAACTTAGGATCTTTACAATGGATAATTGAAGATTCTTTTAACTAAAACATTGTAAATGGCATAACTATGATGACGCTATTTGGAATTCAGCCCTTGTTTTCAGGGATTTACTGTTTTGAAAAATGTTTGATAAATTTATAGCAGAAGAGAAAATACTTCTGCCAGCTACGTAAGTGCTTTGGACATAATTTGTATTCCTGCTGTTACATGCAGGAACTTGTGCCAGAGGAAAAAAAAGTAAAAAGAAATTTTGTTTGGAAAGAAACCAGCAGTCTGGAAAGGTAGTTTCAATCTATAAATATCTCTCTTAAGGAGAATTGAACACCAACTAAATTCAGTCTTAAGAAATAAAACACCGAAGATAATCAAAACATTTCATTCACTTAAAAATGCTTATGCTGGATATGTTTGTGATGCACTTTTAAATAAGAATGACATCTGAGGATTATGATAAATTATTTTATAAGTGAAAAATATAAAGCCAGTACATCTTCTATATCATGAAATGCAAGTACCATGCTGAATTGGAAATAACATGAGATAGAGTTGAAAGAATGTGATTAACATCCTGGTTTGATCATTTATTAGGCATTGATACTCCTCATTTATGAAATGAAATGAACTAGTCAAAAGTTGTGAGGTTTAAATAACCCCCCCCTTTTTTGTGAAACTTCTTTGCAATTTGTGAAGCACCATACAAATAGAGGCAAAATTTATTTAAAATAATTATATAACATAGGATACTTCGACTAGAGACTTCCTGGTTAAGTTTATAGGAAATGTAACTCCAGAATTCTGTTTGTTTACTAAAGCATGTTAGATAATTTCTAATTTTGCATTATGGTATATTGATTTCCAACATGCTTACATCATGAAAAAAGGAAGATTGTTTATTGAATATAAATAAGTGTCATTAAGTCAGTATTCTCTCCTCTCGTATTCTGGCTCATTCCTTTGTAAACCAAACCCCTTTACCTTTATGGGAAGAAATAATTGATCATAGCCTACAGTTAGTATTAGATATATATTTGAAAACACATTTGCAGAATCAACAGATTTCCACCAAAATGGTTTATAATCTGTGAATGCCAATTTCAGAGGTACACTTATTTTTTGACTAAACTCACATGAACATAAACTCCCTTATGTATTTTGTGACCTTAGGCCCCCATCACTACTTCTTCTGTGTTGAATTTCCACAAAGGTATGTTTAGGAGATCAAGAGGAATAACTGTTTTTCCAGAGCCCTACAACAGGATCTAGTGTTGTCCTGTTATTGAGAGTATAGAAGCCTGAAATCCAATGGAAAAGAGAAATGCAAGAACCTTCATATTATTTTGTGCCTTAATGAAATTCACCCAGTAAGTTCTGAATTTCAAAAATGTATTATTTCTATTATTTTTTCACCTCTGTCAACAGCAATAACAACTACAAGGAAAATATCACTCAGACCAAATTATCCATGTAGTTGTCATGAAAAGTTACAACTTATGTCAGTGCACCAATTTTCCCAAAAATAAGGCTGTTATGTCTATTTCCACATGATCCAATTGAGCATTATAATTTTGCATTAAAATATAATTAATGTTCAAAGTTACATGAAGAAAATGCTCTCAGTATCCTGGAATCTAATCAACTTTTATAAAGGCACCTTCACATTGTGCTAAGTTTTCATGGGGTAATTGTTGAGGAAGTTGTCATTTTGATTAGTAGTGCTGAAAAATAATGATTTAGAAATAATTTAATTACTCTAAAATTATTATACTTTCTTAACTCATTTTTAAGCAAAATATCTACCTATCTATTGAAATGTAATGTTTGATACCTGCATTTTAAATCATCCTTCATTGTACTTTGAGTCTGCAGCATTGTTCTGGTCACATTCACAAAAAAGGTAAATATATTTCTATGAGATGTTTGCTAGTCTATATAGGAATACAATCAAATTATTTATCACACAAATATTCATTAAAAACTGGACTACAAATATCTGGATCTAACATATGTGGTTCTTAACTAAATGTTCCTGGTCAAATATCAAGGAAATTCTGAATCTCCTAAAACTGTGTGAAAAATAATTGTCTCTCTTTAGGAGTGTTTACTGGTGGAGATTGGATTCTCAAAGTCTGTCACCCACTAAAATATAAAGACTATTCTAAGTAATATACATGAATTTAAAAGTTATATTTATTTGCTTATTTGACAAAAACATAAATGTTTCCCTATGTCTTCTTGATTTAATTTGAATGCTGTGAATTCATAGAATATCTGGTTTGCATCTGCCTTAGACATCTGTAACATTCTACTTGTATTATCTTTTTTGGAAGGTTTACATAATTGTATCCCTTCTCCCGGTTGTGAGGTTTTTGAGAGTGGGCCTAGTTCATTCATCTAAATTTAGCATAGCCAGAAACATCTAAAGAGATATGCATTAAATTATTTATTGTACGTGTACTGAGCACAAAGACGTTCTTTTAGGAATTGCTGATAAAAAGCAAGCAAGTCAGCACTTCTAATAGATGTGAAGAGTGCTAGAGCAAAGTATGCAGCAATAGCATGGGCACTCTGGTTTCCCTCTGTAGACATAGTCTATCCTAAGAATCTATACAACTTCATATGAGATTTGTGGATACACCTAATTTTTTTTTCATTTATAATGTTAAAAATTATTGAGCGATGCTTTCCTTCACCATCATTTGGTCATACCTAATTTATCATATTAAACTTTTAGATACTTATTGACTTTAACATTACTCCATTGTTCTATCATTTAGTTGTCACTCAATTACATATTAATTTAGTTACTTTTGCATAATAATGTATCTTATTATATATAAGGGCTGGTGTTATTAACCTGTCATTCTTTTTTCTGAATATTCTCTCATATTCTCAACTATAAATTATCAAAAATAGAATTTAAAACAAAAACATTGTGTTACAATTTTAATTTTGATTTCTATCTATATTAGTTAGGAACATATTTGGCTGGAAATACTGGAACCCATAAAGACAGCTCTAGAAAATATAAACATATCTCATGCTGCATGAAGTCTGTTTGTAAACAATCTAGAATTAATGCTACAACTCCATGGTGCTATAAGGGACTCACATGTCCCTGTTTTCCATTCTTTCACCCTGAACTTTTAAGGCTTTATTTTTAAGCTTCTCACCTTAAGATGGCTCACATATCATTAAAATTTCAGGTCTATATTCTAAGCAGAATGATGCAGGAAGAAGCAAAAAGAAAAAAAACCCAAACATGAAAACAAACCTATTCCTAATGTCCCAGGGAATATCACATACTTACATTCTCTTCTCTCATTGACCGTAATAGTGTTACATGACATTATAAGCAATGGAGGCCAGATAATTGAGTAGTAGAGTTTTTTAGCTTCTAAAGTTAAAAACGATAAGCAATAAAAGTATCAATAATGCTTTTCTGCAGCCAATCCAGAGTCTGCAATCATATTTCATTCAATTATTAAATATTTATTTATGTGTGTGTGTCTGTGTGTGTGTCCTCCCTTAAAATGACAGTGTTTTTCTCCATAAATTCTAGCCTTCTTATATAATCTCTCCAAAAGGACAATAATTAGTATTTATTGAGGCGAGCTTGCTGTATTTTAGGCACTGTGCTAAGCACTTTGCATATGTTAATTTATAAGTAACCTCATGAGGTTAAATAAGTTACTATTTCTGTCTTACAAATGAGGAAACTGAGACACAGGGTGATTAACCAGCCTGCCAGAAGTCACATTCAGAGCATGAAGATGGCAGGATTCAGGGCCAGACAATCTGACTCCACAGCCTGTGCTCTCAATTATTACTAGAAGTTGCCCATTTTTGAAGAAGAGGGTGAGTGCAAAGAAAGAATAGTTTTAAAAAATATAATTACAAATGCCTTTCATCTAGATTTAGTGATTCTTATATTTATATTTTTGTTGCTATTTGAGGAAGAGAGCTGTAATCCTCCTCCATGTATCACTTTTTTTTCTTGTCTTGTTACTTGTCTTTTCTTCACTTCCTTCCTTCCTCCCAACTTCCATTCCTCCTAGCCTTTGTGTCTCTCTTCCTCTGCTCCCTCTTCTTCCATTTCTTCTAATTAATATATATTTATGAAGCTATTGTTTATAGTATTGTCTGTAGTTCTCATGGATGTTAATTCTACTGGGAAGCCAAACCTGCGGAGGAGGAATTATTTTAAGTATGGTAGTGTGAAAAGACCACACTAAGATGATGATGTTTGAGAAAAGACCTGAAGGAGATGAAACGGGCACCATATAACTCAGAGACAAGAGCCCTAAAACTATTTATGAGGTTACTCAATTCATAACTGTGAAACTACCTGTCGACAAGTTTATTTATTATGTTATTATTTGTAACAGGAAAAGGTTGGAAATAAACCAAATATCCCTCATGAATAAAATATGAAGCCAGGCACTGTTGCTCATGCCTATAATCCCGGAACTTTGGGAGGCTGAGACAGGAGTATACCTTGAGCCAAGTAGTTCAAGCTCAGCTTGGACAACATAGTGAGACCTTGTCTCTACTTAAAAAAAATAATCTAGCTATGCATGGTGATTCATGCCTTGTAGTCCAAGCTGTGCTCAGGATTATGAGGCAGGAGGATCACTTGAATGTTGGAGTTTGATGCTGCAGTGAACCATGAGTGAGCCTCTGCACTCCAGCCTGGGCAACAGAGCTAGACCCTGTCTCAAAATTATAATAATAAAGTCTAGTACATCCACACACTATAACATTATTCTGCCAAAAAAGAATGTAATAGAAAATTATCCAAAAAGTATATTAGGAAAAAATTTCTATTTACATTAGCATCACAAATAATAAAGCTTAACTAAGGAGGTAAAAGACTAATATACTGCAAAACTATAAAACTTTGATGAAAGAAATTAAACAAAAAACACACACAAAATGGAAACACATCCTGTGTTCATGGATTGGAGGATATAATATTTATTGTTAACATGTCTATACTAACCAAAGTGGAACACAGATTCAATGTAATCTCTATCAAAATCTCAATGACATTTTTATAGACAAAGAAAAAACAATTCTAAAATTCATATGAAACTACAAAAGACCACGGTTAACCAATCAATCTTGAGAAAGAAAAGAAATCTGGAGGTATCACTCTTTCTGATTTCCAAATATATTATAAGCATCAAAATAGTATGGTACTGGTATAAACAAAGACATATAAGCAAATGTAGCAGAACTGAGAGCCCAGGAGTAATTATACCCATATGTGGTCAACTAATCTTTGATAAGGCTACCAAGAATACACAATGTGGGAAGGATAGTCTCTTCAATAAAAGTGTTGGGGAAACTGCATAACCATATGAAAAAGAATAAAATTGGACCTTTTTTTCTTACACTGTACACAAGACCTAAAACTGCAAACTCCTAGAAGAAAACATATGGAAAAACCTTTGTGACATTGATCTTGGCAAGAATATCATAGGTATGACATAAATTCAAGCAACAAAAATAAACACATGGGACTGCATTAACTAAAAAGCTCTGTACAATGAAGGAAACAATCACCAGGGTGAAAACACAACCTATGGAATGGCAGAAAATATTAGCAAACCAATGTATCTGATAAGGGGTTAATCTCCAAAATATATAAGGAACTGCTACAACTCAATAGTAAAATAAGAAAAAGAAAAACAACAATAATTTAAAAAGTATTAGTTTTAGGATTTAAAAATGGGCTAAAAAGTTTACTAGGCATTTCTCTAAAAAAAACTAAAAATTTGCTGTATTAGTCCATTTTCACGCTGCTGTAAAGGACTGCATGAGACTGGGTAATTTTAAAGAAAGGAGGCTTAATTGACTCACAATTCTGCATGGCTTGGGAAACCCCAGGAAACTTACAATCATGGTGGAATCAAAGGAGAAGCAAGCTGTGTCTTACATGGTGGTGAGAGAGAGAGAGACAGTGAAGGAGAAGTGCCATTTTTAAACTATCAGATCTCATGAGATCTCACATTATGAGAACAGCACTGGGGGAAATCACCCCCATAATCCAGTCACCTCCCATTACGTCACTCTTTTGACACCTGGGGATTACAATTTGAGATTCTATTTGGGTGGGGAACACAGAGTCAAACTTTATGAAAAAGAATAAAATTGGACCTTTTATAAATAAAATTGAATCAATTGCCAGTACTTATATTTTAAAATGTTCAACACCACTAAATCATCAGGTTGCATATATATATATATATATATATATCTGTACTTATTTTTCAAAACAAATGGAGATATAAGCTAAAAACTAATTAAAATAATTACCTAAAGGTTATGACTAGACATTTAAGAGATAACTGTAGCAATTTTATTAAGCTAATAGTTCTAGGATTAAATCGACCACCTGATGATGCAGGTGTTTTCTGTGGTATTCTTTCAACTTTCTATATGTTAAAACGTTAATAATATAATGTTATAAAAAATTAAAATGCAAATATTAGACATGATTGACATATTGGCCTTTATCTGTTACAAAATAAAAATGTAGAAATTTAACAAAAATCACCCATATTTTGCTAATTTCCTACTTGTTTTAAATTTTTGGCATGGTAAACGTGGCCATTGTCAAGTAAGGAGAATTCAGTTCAACTGAGAAGTCAGAGTAATTTGGAAAATGTAAAATTGGATCTTTATTTGTGTAGAGATAGCTGGAGAAATGACATATTAGTGTTTTTAGAGTTACAAGGATATTTATAAGATGCAAAATGTCTAGTCATTTTCCCTGTCTGGGAATAGAGAACAGGTCTTAATACTAATTATAACAGCTAGCATTTGCATAGCACTTTATTGTTCCCAAAATACATTCTTGTCTCCTGATAGAAATGGCTGTAGCTAATCGAAGTGAGCTACTTAGAATAACATTAGATTCATTCTTGTTCTTTGGCAAAGACAACCACATGACAGTTGGATTGTGTGATTCCCCAGTGGTTAAAAAGAAGCAACACATAACCCTTTGGGATTCCTTTCTATTTATGCTTTTATGTCTCCCATACTTTGTCATATAAAACAAACTATGCTTCAATAAAACAGTAAATCTGGGGCACTCCAATGGAAATCATTCTCCAAAGAGCAGCACTTAATTGGACCTGGGTCTATTAATTCATGTGCTGGTTTTTTGCCTGAAAGCCATGTTCAGCAAATGATATTTCTATAATAGAAATATTTATCATTACTGTAAAAGTAAATCTCTACCATTTGTGTAAAGTGGCACTTGCTCAGTTTTAAAACACACACAACACCCCTAATACTTTGGATTCTAAGGCAGGTTAGCCCTTTAACTGCTGGCAATGAAAATAGGATTTTCTTCCTAGTTGCCATGTGTTTCCTAGAAGAACGTGTGATCAAAACAAATGTTAGCTATAGATATGTTTATATGTTTTACTTCATGACATCTTTCCCATTTGAATTGGCCTCCTTTGAATTCTTAGATTTCAGTAGGGAAGATTTCGATATCTATTCGTGGACACGTGTTCTTCCTATTCCCTTAGCTAGGTTTTATTTGGTGGGATTTCCTTCTAATACGTTTTTCACATCAGTAAAATTATAGGCCAATAAAAAAACAAAATAAGCTTGTGTGGAGTGAGTGATATGACCTCATGGCAATGTAAGTGCTTATCGAACAAATTCTCTAGGAGCATTTATGTCCCTTTTTCTGATATAAGTTAATGAATTACTAGGTAAAAATATTCAAATTAATCCTTCCCCAAGATGAAGATATTAGCTATACAAAACTATAGTAAATCGTTTAACTCTTCAGAGTATGTGATGTAATTGCTACTGTGGAAGCCAGATCCTTTGAGCTTCATGCCAGTTTTCAAGTAGTGGCATTGGATTTGGTTCAGCAGGACTTGGGCATCCACCTGTCAGAGTGAACACTGTGGCAGGCACGCTGGAGGCTGTGGAGACTGATCCTCACCCACAGAGAAGTAGAGACATCTAACTAGATGAGAAAGTACCAGAAGAGTAAGTGAGATGACCTGCCAGGGCTGTCTCCATACTGCGCAAACCTGAGGAGGTACATAAATTAGGCTCAGTACAACAGAAAACCCAAACATTGCTTAGAAACCAATAATATAATGAGCATTAAAATAATACTTTGGCAAGATAAATAAATCTCTCTGAAAGAAAAGGATGAAATAAACAAGACTTTTAAAAATTGGGAACAAAATATAAGAAAATTAGAATATTAATCTGTAAGAGACAGCTCTGAAATATTACGTTTCAAAACATTAAGATTAAAAAAATAGAAGAATATTATCAAAGAAATAATGAAAGAAAAATTTTCAAACATTTAAGATGAGCCAATTATATAGGTTTTCAATGTACTCATCAAAATAAATGCAGTAAGATAACCAAGACACGTTATCATGTTAAATTATCCAAAAAGCTCACAAAGAGAAAACAAAAATAATAACAAAAAATTAAAAAAAAATTTAAATTTTATTTATTATACTTTAAGTTCTGGGGTACATGTGCAGATCGTGCAGGTTTGTTACATAGGTATACATGTGCCATGGTGGTGGTTTGCTGCATTCATTGCCCCGTCATCTACATTAGATATTTCTCCTAATGCTATCCCTCCCCAATTCCCTACCTGCTGCTATTCCTCCCCTAGCCCTAGACCCCTAGGCCCTGGTGTGTGATGTTATCCTCCCTGTGTCCATGTGTTCTCATTGTTCAATACCCACTTATGAGTGAAAACATGTGGTATTTGGTTTTCTGTTCTTGTGTCAGTTTGCTGAGAAAGATGGTTTACAGAATCTTCCATGTACCTGCAAAGGATGTGAACTCATCCTTTCTTATGGCTGCATAGTATTCCATGGCATATATGTGCCACATTTTCTTAACGAGTCTGTCATTGATGGGCATTTGGGTTGGTTCCAAGTCTTTGCTATTGTAAACAGTGCCACAATAAACATACTTGTGCATATGTAATTATAACAGAACAATTTATCAACCTTCAGGTATATACCCAGTAATGGGATTGTTGGTTCAAATGGAATTTCTATTTCTAGATCCTTGAGGAATTGCCACTCTGTCTTCCACAATGGTTGAATTAATTTACACTCTCACTAACAGGGTAAAAGTGTTCTTATATCTCCACATTCTCTCCATCATCTGTTGTCTCCTGATTTTTTAACGATCACCATTCTAACTGGCGTGAGATGGTATCTCAATGTGGTTTTGATTTGCATTTCTGTAATGACTAGTGCTGATGAGCTTTTCTTTCATATGTTTGTTGGCTGCATAAATGTCTTCTTTTGAAAAGTGTCTGTTCATATCCTTCGACAACTTTTTGATGGGGTTGTTTGTTGTTTAAGTAAATAGGAATTAGTATGGCATGGGACTAACTCCAGGCCTTAAGCAATCCTCCCACCTCAGCCTCCCAAAGTGCTAGGATTATAGGTGTCAGTCACAACTCCCAAATATTTACGTATACTTTGGTTCAAATCTTATTCCTTAAAATTTAATTAATTCCCATTATATCTCATATATTTTTAAAATTTGAAGTTCTTAAGAGTCGAAGTCCTCAATGTATTGTTTCACATTCATTGATGGTGGCCTTTATCCTGGGCATTGTATAAATTTTGGATTCTGAGTTTATAAATCCCTTGGCAAAGATTTGCCCTGGCTTCTTTCCAGGTTTCTGGGACACCCCTTGGATGGAACAAATATAAATTAATTTTTGAGTCTGGAGTTTCTGGAAGAATAGAGTTAGTATTAATTTTAATATTAAACTCATGAGGGAAAAGCTGATGTTATATACATAATCAATGAAAGAAAATCTGCCTAGTATCCAGGTTATATCAGACATATTTCTATGTCATTTCCTTTTCCCCATGGACAGATTTTTGTCTAGTCCATTCTTTTACTGAGGTTGCAACCTTCAAAAACATTAAATGATTATAGGAGTTCTAACTGTTCACAATTGCAGAGCTTTGTTAGAGTTGACAGAAATTAACACATCACCACTGGGTAGCTATAGCTTTATTTATTGCTTTATCTTTAACCTTCCTGCTTATATATCTCCATTTATTTTTTGCCCCACCAAAAATGTGAATGGAATCACTTACAGGAATTTCAGTAATTTATTTTAAATTCATAAAACAAGCTAATGGTTAATAATATTTTGTCAGGAAGAATATTTGCCAAATATCTACAAGATATATTCACCTGCTAATGGTGTCCCAAACTATATGAAGAAAAAACTGAAAAAACTGAAGGGAGAAATAGACAATGCAACAATTATATTTGAAGCCTTCAATTTCCTACTTTCAATGGTTGGTAGACAGCTAGGGAGAAGATCAACAAGGAAATGGAGAACCTCAACACTTAAACCAGCTAGACTTTACAGACATCTAGAGAACAAACCACACAATAGCGCAGAATACATATTCTTCTCAAGTGCATATGGAACATTCTTCAAGACAGACCATATACTAGGCCATAAAACAAACCTCAATAAATGTACAAGGATCAAAATCAGACAAAATATGTTATTTGACCAAAATGTAATTAAATTAGAAACCAACATCAGGAAAATTTGGGAGATTCATATTATGAGGAAAATAAATAACAGCCTCCTAAATAACCAAAGAATCAAAGAAGAAGTTACAAGTACAATTAGAAAATACTTTGAGACAAATGGAAATAAAAATACAACATACGGAAACTTATGAGATACAACTAAAACAGTGCTTAGAGGAAAACTTATATAACCACAAATGCCTACATTGCAAAAGATCTCAAACAACAACCTAATCTTCTACCTTGAGAATCCAGGAAGTAGAAGAGCAAACTATACTCAAAGCAAGAAGAAGAAAGGAAATAATGAATATCAGAGAAGAAATACAGTAAATAAGGTAAAGAATAGAAAAACAAATATATTGAAAATCAATAAATACCAAAAGTTGGTTTTTAAAAAATATTGACAAAAGGTACCAGTCTTTAGAGTGACAACGAAAAAAAGACAAGACTCAAATTAGTAAATTCAAGAGTAAAAGAGGGACTATTCTTATTGTCCTTACAGATACAATATTAATAAAATAATACTATAAACAACTGTATGTCAACAAATCAGATAATTCAATAACGTGGACAGATTCCTAGAAACACATGAACTATTGAAACTGGTTCCCCAAAAAGATGTAAAATCTGAATAGCCATAAACAAGTAGAAAGATTGAACTAGTAGAAAAACGTTTCTCACAAAAAAAAAACCCCAGGCCCAGAAAGCTTCATTGTTGGATTCTATCAAACATTTAAAGAAGAATTAATACCAATTCTTATGTAACTATTTTTTATTCCATTTGTATATCTATCTATCCTTATGCCAATATCACATTGCTTTGATTACTTCTGCTTTGTAGTTATGTTTTGAAGTCAGGAATAGAGAAGGAGAGGCTATTTCTCCCACTCATTCTATGAGGCCAGTATTACCAACACCAGACAGATATAAAGAAAAAAAAAACCCTCAAAACTACATACAAATATTCCTTGTGGATATAGAAGCAAAAAATCCTCAATAAAACACTAAAAAATTAAATACAGTGGCTTGTAAAAAAAGATTACACACCATGATCAAGTGAGATTTAACCCATGAGAAAAAGATTGATTTAACTTCAGAAAGTCAATTAATGCATTATACAATGTTAATAAAGGGAAAAACAACAACAACATGACTATCTCAATGCAGAGGAATTATGCTACAAAATTCAACACAGTTTCATGACAAAAGCCCTCAACAAACTGGGAATATATTCTTCAACATGATAAAGTCAATCTATGAAAAACCCACAGTTAACATCATATTTAATGGAGAAAGAATTATTACTTTTCCCCTAAGATCAGAAATGTCTTTAGGATTGACATTTTCACTGCTACGATTCAACATTGCACTACATGGTCTTGCCATGATAATTAGGGGCAGGGAAATCATCTAGATATCCAGATGGGGAAGGAAGAAGTAAAACTATTTCTATATGTAGATGATAAAATCTCACAAAAAGAAAATCCTACTCTTAAATGAGTTCAGCCAGAATACAAGGTAAATTGATATACAAATCCAATTGTATTTCCATATATCAGTAATTAGTAATTATACAACAAAATTAAGAAACTAATTCCATCTAAAATAGCACAAAGAATGAACATTTTAAAAGAGTATTTCTAACAATATAAGTACAATACTTGTATACTGAAAATAGAAAAATTATTGAAATAAATTTAATATGATCTAATTAATTGAAAATATCACATGTTTACAGACCAGCATTGCCCCCAAGATGGCTGTCTCTCCAACCTGATCTACAGATTCAGTGCAATCCCTATAAAACCTAAGCTGTTTTTTTTCTAGAAATTGATAAGCTGATTCTAAAGTTCATATGAAAATGCAAGGGACCAAAAATAGGACAATCTTGAAAAAGAAGAACAAAGTTGAAACACCCACTTAAATTGGAGGATTCTTGATTTAAAACTTAATTACGAGGGAACTGTAATCAAGTTTGTGATATTTGCATAAAGATAGACATATCAATAAATGGAATGGAATTGAGAGTCCAGAAACACATTCTCACATGATGATCAGTTACTTTTTTTATAAGGTTGCCACAAAAATTGGTAGGAAAAGAATCATTTTTTTTCATCAAATGGTCCTGCAACAACTGTGTATCCACATGCCAAAAGAATGAATTTGGATCCCTTCCAAAATTACATACACAAAAATTAACTCAAGATGCATTATATGCATAACCATAAGAGTAAAAACTATGAAATTTCTGGCATAAAACATAGCAGTAAATCCTTATGATATCAGATGAGGCAGTGGTTTCTTGGCTATGACACAAAAAAAGTACAAATAATAAACAAACAAATAAATAAATTGTTCTTCACCAAAATTTAAAACTTTGTGTTTCACGGGGCACCCATCAAGAAAATTAAAAGACAACCCATACACTGGGAGAAAAATATATCTGCAACTTACATTTCTGATAATTCTCTTGTATTCAATATATAACAACCCTTGCAATGATAAAAAGACAACCTAATTTAAAAATAGGCAAAGAATGAGAATAGGGCTTTCTCATATACATACATACACACACACACACACACACACACACACACACACACACACACACACACATATATATATATATATATATTTGTCCAAATCAGCATATGAAAATATACTCAGTATCTTTAGTTTTTAGGGAAATGAAAATTAAAAGCACAGTGAAAATCTGCTACACACTCACTATTAAGTGAAGATGAATATTTGGAGAAATTGGAACACTAATTTTTATGTCACTGGTAGGAATGTAAAATGGTACAATTTGGAAAACAGTTTGATACTTCTTTGAAAGGATAAACATACATCTAACATGTGACCCAGCAATTCTATTCCAGATATATACCCAAGAGAAGTAGAAACATAAGTCAGTATAAAAACTCATCAAAAACTGTTCATAGCAAGATCATTCATAATGACTCCCAAATGGAAATAACCTAATGTCCATCAACTGAAGAATGGATAAGCACAATATGCTATTTCTGTACAATGGAATATTTTTCAGCAATCAAAATGATGGAGAATTGATGCGTGCTTTGACATAAATAAACCTTGAAAATGTGCTAAGTGAAGGAAGAGAATCACAAAATGGGATATTACATGATCCTGTTTATGTGAAATATTCAGAATAGGGAAATCCATAGAGACAAAAATCAAATTATTGGTTGCTTAAGACTGAGGAGTATAGGTAGTAGGGGGTGACTGTTAATGGCTGAGTTTTTGGGAGGGTGGGTGTTGAAAATGTTATAAAATTCTACTGTGACGATAGATTGCACAATTTTGAATATATACTAAACACCACTGAACTGTGTACTGTAAAGGAATGAAATTTATGGTACATGAAATAAGCTATAAAAAAAGAAAACTCAATCCTGGGCCAGTTTCTATTACCAAAGGAAAATAATTAAAAATAATATAGCTTTCTATATGAAGTATATTTTAGGGAAAACAAAAAGCCTTGAATGATAAAAAAACATTTTTTTAAAAGAGAAATTCCAGCAAATAAATATGATAGCATTGATAGAATTAGAAAACTCACCATTCTTTAACCCCTACGAAACCTAATTTGGACAAAGATCACCAAAGAATGAAGCGATTGGGTAGAAGACTGATTGGCAATTCTATAGTAGAGTGATCCATCTGTCACACCTGATATTGTCAGAAAGTTTGTGTCTCCTAAAAATTCATATGTTGAAATCCCAACTCTCAAGGTGATGATATTAAGAGGTAGGGGCCTTTGGGAGATGATTAGGTCATGAGGATGAAGCCCTTATGAATGGGATTAGTGGTGGAGGAGCTTGTTTGCCCCTTCCACCATGTGAGGACTCGGCTATAAAGTGTCATCTATGAACCAGAGTGGAACCTCACCAGACACTGACTCTGCTAGCACCTTAACTTTGGACTTCCCAGTGCTGAACTGTGAGAAATAGATTTCTGTTGTTTATAAGTTACCCAATCTAAGGTATTTAGTCCTGAATGGACTAAAACACTAATTGAATCCATATCTATTTTAGCATCACTTGGGGGTAGACCACTAGATACTGTGTGCCTGATTTGTGGTGCTATGAAATATACACCATCACTTATGTAGTTCTTGGTAAAGGGAGATACAAAAGACATTAAACCTGAACCCATTAAAACGTTTTGAGATGACAGCTGACAGAAAATTTGTGTTGCTGGTAAGAGAAGTTAATGAAACCACAGAGGATCAAACAGAAAAATATATAATGTAGATATAGGACATTCTACAGGACACTTGACCCAATTTTTTCAAGTCGATGAGACGAAATTTTAAAAAGACCTGGCAAAGGCATGTTTCAGATTAAGAGACTTGGAAGACATAACCAAACATACTATGTGGACCTTGTTTGGATCCTGATTCTAATAACCCATATGTAAAAAAGATAACTTTTTTGAGACAACTGAAAAGTTTTGAATATGGCTTTGGTATCAGATGATACATAGGAATTCTTGCCATTTTTGTTAGTTACGATAATGATTGATTGTAGTTTGCAAGAAAATCTTCATATTTTTAAAAGGCATATTTAAATATGTTGAAATTAAGTGACATGAGATTTAGGATTGCCTCTAAGATACTTCAACTAATGATAATTGTTTGATCTATGTAATAAATATATGGAGTTTGTTATGTATTCTCTGTACTTACTGTTTGAAAAATAATTTCAATTAAAATTTTATTTTCAAAAGTATGTGCCCATGAGATTTCCACTTCTCCTCATTCTTCTCTCTCCTTGCATCCATTGAAGTATGTGACACCCAGAGTTTCCAATTATTCAATCTGGAAATGTCATCACAGTGAACATGCTATACAGCAATAGTAAATTACAAATGTACAAACTCACATTTCTTATCTTATTTTGTACAAGATGGAGCATTAACCAATCCATTTATGTGGGACCTTCTAAGTCTTATTATTATGATTTTTTTTTTTTTTGAGACGGAGTTTCACTCTTGTTACCCAGGCTGGAGTGCAATGGCGCGATCTCGGCTCACCGCAACCTCCACCTCCTGGGTTCAGGCAATTCTCCTGCCTCAGCCTCCTGAGTAGCTGGGATTACAGGCACGAGCCACCATGCCCAGCTAATTTTTTTGTATTTTTAGTAGAGACGGGGTTTCACCATGTTGACCAGGATGGTCTCGATCTCTCGACCTCGTGATCCACCCGCCTCGGCCTCCCAAAGTGCTGGGATTACAAGCTTGAGCCACCGCGCCCGGCCTTATTATGATTTTTTTAAGTGGTAAGCCAATGAAGGATTTTTAAATAGGAGAATGGCACAATCATATTAGAGAGCTGACTAGATCAATCTCCCTGCCCTCTGGAAAAATAAGTAAGAGAGTAAGGAAAGGGAATTCAAAGACTATAGTACTGTCAGTAATATATTCATTCAAATATATTTATTAAGCATTTAGTATATGATAGGCATTCTTCTAATGACTGAAGTAATGTAATAATAAAGGTGGTTGATGATCATAATTTGACTTATGGTAGTAGTCAAGAAAAAAAGTGAAAAACTCGGACTTATTTGAAAGATATTTTTTGGGTAAAATTAACAGGAAAAGACTTGGCAATGGTTTAATAATAAAGGAGTCAGGATTAGATTTCTGACTTGAGAAACAGGAAGGAATATCTACAGTGACGAACACCAGGTTTGTAAGGAAAGATCGTAAGCTGTATTTGTGTATGTCAAGCTTGATAGATTGGTCAAGTAAATCAGTTGGATATACGGATCTGTATTTTAGGAGAAAGATGTTGGCTTGCAGGAGTCCTTGATAAAAGTTTGTGATTGATCCACCAATATAAAAGTGGCATAACTTACTTATCACCTTCCTCTTAACAAGCCACTTTTCATGAACTCGAGGGTCACCTCTATTGAGTTTTGTCAATTTACCACATTACGGTTGCCTACTCCTGCCTTTGTCCCCAGTTATTCTGGCACAGGCTGCTACCATGGTGTCTGTAACCTCTTCATTGTACTCATTTGTTTTTTCAGCTGTCTACTCATTTTTTAGTGTAAGGATTTTAAGGACAGGCATCATGACTTCCCTTTGTTAGCTAGTGTCTGATACTTTGTAAGACCTAAGTAGTATAGGTAGGTGCTTAATGGTATGAATATAGAGGCAGATTAAAACCATTCACATTTAAGCTCTGGAATATAACTAGTGCTACAACATTAAAATGGTAGGCACTCTCCAGTATCTTCCTAAAACAGTCTTTTAGGATAAATGGCAAAGCCATCTCACCCCTCAATTCTCCTCCACTTTATCATCACCTCAATACATGCAGCAGGTAGAGGAATGGAGCTCTGAAGTAGACAGTGTAGAAAATTTTAAGGAAGCATTTTTTTAAGTAATGAAGCTAAATCACTAATAGCTAGATTACAAACACATCACAGAAATAGACAACCCTGAGGAAATTCTTAATGCTTGCTGTTTAACCAAGTGGCAAATGACCAAGTGTGTCATGAGATGCCGTAAGAGAAGATGGGGCCGGGTGAGGTAACTCACACCTATAATTTCAGCACTTTGGGAGGCCGAGGCGGGTGGATCACATGAGGTTGGGAGTTCAAGACCAGCTTGACCAACATGGAGAAACCCCATGTCTACTAAAAATGCAAAATTAGCCAGATGTGGTGGCATGTGCCTATAATCCTGGTTACTTGGGAGGCTGAGGCAGGAGAATCGCTTGAACCCGGGAGGTGGAGGTTGCAGTGAGCCAAGATGGTGCCATTACACTCCAGCCTGGGCAACAGGAGCAAAACTCCATCTCAAAAAAAAAAAAAAAAAAATGACAGAGAGGAAAAACTTTTCCTCTACTCTCTTAGGTTTTATAACTGGGGTTTGCAAGTTAAACTGACAAGAAACAGATTACCAGGAGAAAAGGCATACATGTGTTATTAATGTTAATATTTTTACATGTGTAGCTGGAGAGGTGTTCACAGAAAAGAAGTTAAAACCCCTAAGAGGTGGTTAGACCCAGGGACTTATAAATTATTTTAACACAGGATGATAAATTATGGAAAAGTAACTAGACAAAGAAAAAGCAGTTTAGGCTTCTAAAAATGGTAAATTATGGGAAGATAAAAATATGGAAAAACTAATGTAAAGTATGGATTGTTTAGTAAATATTGTTATGTTGACTACTCTCCAGTAATAAGAGTAGTCTTCAGTGATTAAGAATTGTCTCTTTTTCTTGATATGGGAGAAGAAAACAAGACACCTTCATAAAAGGAATCTATGCCCTATTTTTAAGCAGAAAGCAGGAGGACAGAATTCTTCCTTCATCTGCATCTTCTCAGTTGCTTTGAACTCAAAATAATTCTTATGCTAAAGTAACATGTTTTGGGGTGGCATTTTCTGATCCCATTTAGTCACATAATAAAATTATAACTTCTAATATGGATCCATAGTACTTTGCTTTACTAAATCTCAGTGTCTTAACTGTAATATTAAAAGAAATTACAGTAAGACAATCTCTAATGTTATTCTCAAGTCTCAAATTTCATTAGAAGATACACTTTTTATCATCTGTCCTCCATAATTTTCACATTCACAGAAAGTAAATGCGAAATTTTATAAGAATATCTAATAGAAGATATGCTCTGGAATATTCTGTAGAGAATATGAAGATGAATTTTAGAGGACCTTAGCTGATCCCTTCAGAAGACAGTTTACCAAAGAGATATTGTCTTTCAAATGTAATATTAGATTTTGTAGTGGAAGATTGTAAAACTTCTGGAATCAGCTACTTAGTCTGTGACATAACTTAATTGTACCCTTAAAAACAGAATTGTGTTAAATGTGGTTTATTGCATATGCCAAAATACTGTCTACCTGATCTAGTATCACATTCATGTGGTATAAAATCATAGTGCCTGTTGGAATCCATATTATCCTTAGAGAGCCATTAAGGCATTTGTTTTTTATATATGATTTCAAACATTATTTAATAAGTAGATATTACCTAAGTTTCCTAGATTTTGGAGAAAGTCAAAATATATTGACTATGCATTTTGTCCCAGTTTGTCTCACCCATATCATTATTTGAAGTGTCTATATGTGACAATGGAAGCAATTACCAATCTAACCAGACTTCAAAATCTTAGAGTATGAGGACACAAAAAAATTGAAGACAAACACAGTGTTATTATTTCAGCCTGTGGACAGGTTGGGGGACTTCATACACTTTTAATTCTGGTGTTATCTTATTGGGATATGTTTGTGCATGTTTCAGGGTATTGATGCCTCAATTTAATTTTTCTTTTTTCTTTGCTAAAGAATATGATCAATAATGTCAGAATAAGATTAAAAATAAAACTTAAGTTTTTGTTTTTCCTTGCTGATCTAAAGTAGATGCACCAACCATTAGCAAAATTGATGAGCTTGAATCTCTGTCATTATTCTTACTGATATATCAGAGCCTCAGGGTGAATCTGCCTTTGGCATCACTGAAATTTAATGTGAACAATATCACTCAAAACAATTACAAAGTAGGGCCTTTATTGTTGGCTCATTAGCATCCAGAGACAGTTTTACAAGGGATTATTCCCTTCTATTCAGCAGGAGATTTTTCCTTTCTTCTCACTGACATTGTATTTTTATCTGAGAAGATTGCTATGAGTGATCAGATGCCAAATACAACATGAGCTTTTCATCTAAGTTCTGCAGGAAAAAAAATGACCAGGGAAAGTACTTATTCCGCTACTAGAGAAACTTTAGATTGAAAATTAGAATTATAATATGCCTTGGTGTCATATTAAAACTAGGACCCAGTGCCAATTTCATTATAATCAGTTTACAAAGCATCCATGGAAACAACCCTTTCACTGACTAAATTACTATACGTCTCCAAATTTTGGAAGAGAAATCTACACAGATGCAGAATCTAAATAGAACAAAGCAGAGCAAAGAGTTGGCAATATTCCACTGAAATAGGGCAGTGGAGACAAATAGTTTATGTAATTCAGCCATTTCCCCAACTGCACCCCCACAAGTATTTTTATTATATGAATTCATTCATTCATTTATTCAAGGATTTATTGAGCATCTACTGTATGCCAAGCACCATTCTAGAAACATGGGAAACAGCTATGATTTCAATAGTCAAAAGTCCCTGCCAGCAAAGAGTTTTTATTCTGGTAGAGAGAAACAAAAAAGTTATGAATAAAATGCATGTTATGACAAGTGCTTCTAAATACTACAGAGGGACAGGAGCAGTAGCTCATGGCTGTAATCCCAGCACTTTGAGAGGCCAAGGTGGATCATATGAGGTCAGGGGTTTGAGACCAGTCTCACCAACATGGTGAAACCTAGTTTCTACTAAAAATATAAAATTAGCTGGGCGTGGTGGCACAAGCTTGTAATCCCATTTACTCGGGAGGCTGAGGGAGGAGATTTGCTTGAATCCAGGAGGCGGAGCTTGCAGTGAGCCAAGACCATGCCATTGCACTCCAGCATGGGCAAAAAGAGCCCATCTAAACTCCATCTAAAAAAAATAAAAAGAAATGAATACTATGGGGGGAAAAGATAGAAGAGTAATAGAGCATCCTAGGAGTAGGTGGTACTTTAGTTTAAATGGAATGATAGGGAAAACTGTACTCAGAAGTTGACATTTGAGCAAAGATGTGAAGGCTAGTAATGGAGCCAGGTGGATAACTGAGGAGAAATACTGGGAAATAGAGTGAAAAGCAAAGGCAAAGGACCTAAGAGGAGAGTGTCAGGAAGAGCAGAGAAGCCTATTTAGTTGGAAAAAAGTCGATAAGGAAGTCAATAGTTGGAGGTGAGGTTAGGCAGTGAAAGAGGCGATGCCATTATGAGGGGTGTTTGGCTTTTAGCCTAAGATAAATTGGAAGCTTAATGGCATGTTGATCATTAGAATGACATGGTTTAATCTGGCTGCTGTGGAAAATAGACTGAGGGGAGAGAAAGAGACAGAATCAGGGATACTAAGGGCTATTGCAATAATCCAAGCAGGATGCAATAATAGCTTAGAAAAAGTTAGTGACAATAAAGATGATAAGAAGTGTGCAGACTTGGAATATACTGTTCAGAAGATAGAGTCAGCAGGACATGCTATGATGATGGATACAGTTATGTGAGAGAAAAGGAATCAAAGTCAAATAGTTTTAGCCTGAACAAGATACACAAATTTACGCAGCTGAGAAGATGAAATGTGAATGAAGCACCTTTGGAGGAAATTCAGGAGTTCAGTTTTAGACATGTGAATTTTGACATGGCTGATACACATCTAAGCAGAGATTGCAAGAGGTCAATTAAATACCAAATCTGGATCTTAAGAAAACTTTTTTTTTTTCAGCTAAACCTTAGGTAATATTATTAATAGTAAGAACTTCTGAGCAAAAGTGGTATTAATTCGAGAACAGAATGGAAGCATGTGAAGCCCAATTGGACAGAACAGAAGCATGTGAAACCTAATGAAACCATGCTTCATGGGATTTGGAGCTGTAGAATATCAATCGGCTCTCTCTCCCTCCCATTCCTGGACTGTAGGATCTCTTAGCACTCTTTCTCTTTGGATATTTACTTTATTCTCTTTCCTGATACCTGATTTCCTCTGTCTCGTTACACATGGGTTTTTACAGCAGCAGTGTCAGACAGGATGTATAAAGATGACTTTCCAAAGTGGCTACCAACAGCTAATTGACCCTCTTCTTCTAGAAGAGAGAATATGGCCAGTTTGTGTTTAGTATCTCTCCCCTGATCTAAGTATATGGACCAGAGATAGATTAGAAGCATCAGTATTATGAGATTCTGAATCTAGAAAATAATTTTGAGCAAACTTTTCCTAAAAGTAATTAGATTAGTTTCCTTGACTTCACATATTGCTATAACTTTGCAATTCATCTCAAAGAATAGGTTACATACCTCTTGGCCACTAAATTGAGCTGCCAATCTTGATTTGGGATTTTGTGTGTATAGGGTTACTTCTAATAAACTCAAGGAATGGATTTAAGGAATAGCTTTAAAGGAATTGCTAATACAATAATCTTTTCACATGCACACACAGAAGAGGATGTTCATTGTTCAAGATCTTCTTGGTCCTGGTTTTCTTGGGCCTTGTATTAGTCCATTTTCAACATAGCTGAGACTGGGCAATTTACAAAAGAAAGAGATTTAATGGACTCACAGTTCCATGTGGCTGGGGCAGCTTCACAATCACAGTGGAAGATGAAAGGCACGTCTCACATGGTGGCAGACAACAGAAGAGAATGAAAAGCAAGTGAAAGGGATTTTCCCTTATAAAACCATCAGATCTCATAAGACTTATTCAACACCATGAGAACAGTATGCAGGAGTAGCCCATGATTCAATTGTCTCTCACTTGGTCCCTTCCACAACCTGAGGGAATTATCAGAACTACAATTCAAGATGAGATTTGGGTCAGAAAACAAACAAACCCTTTGATTCTATACTTGGCCCTTTCCAAATCTCATGTCCACATATTTCAAAACCAATCATGCCATCCCAGTCATTCCCCAAAGTCTTAACTCAATTCAGCATTAACTCAAAAGTCCACAGTACAAAGTCTCATCTAAGAAAAGGCAAATGCCTTCCACCTGTGAGCCTGTAAAATGAAAAGCAAGTTAGTTACTTCCTAGATATAATGGGAGTACAGGCATTGGGTAAATATAGCCATTCCAAATGGAAGACCTTGGCCAAAACAAAGGATAAAGGCTCCATGTAAGTCTGAAATTCAGCAGGGCAGTTAAATCTTAAAGCTCCAAAATGATCTCCTTTGACTCTATGTGTCAATCTGTGCACATTGCTGTTGCAAGAGGTGGGTTCCCATGGTCTTGGGCAGCTCTACTTCTATGGCTTTGTTGGGTACAGCCTCTCTCCTGGTTTCTTTCACAGGCTGGCATTGAGGATCTGTGCATTTTCCAAGTGCAGGGTGCAAGCTCTTGGTCAGTCTACCATTCTGGGATCTGGAGAATGGGGGCCCTCTTCCCACAGCTATACAAGGCAGTGCCCCAATGGGGACTCTATGTGGGGGAACCCACCCCATATTTCTCTAGTGCACTGTCCTAGCAGAGGTTCTCCGTGAGCATCTTCCCCTGCAGCAAACTTCTGCCTGGACATCCAGGTGTTTCCATATATCATCTGAAATTTAGGCGGAGGTTCCCAAACCTCAGTTCTTGATTTCTATATACCCAGAGGCTCAACACCACGTGGAAGCTGCCAAAGCTTGGGACTTGCACCTTCTGAAGCCATGGCCTAAGCTGTACCTTGGCCTTTTTTAGTGATAGCTGGAACAGCTGAGATGCAGCGCATCAAGTCCCTAGACAGCACACAGCAGAGGGACCCTAGGCCCAGCCTACAAAACCATTTTTTTCTCCTAGGCCTCCATGCTTGCAATGGGAGGGGCTGTCACAAAGGTCTTTGATATGCCCTGGAGACATTTTCCCCATTGTCTTGGGATTAACATTTAGCTCCTTGTTACTTATGCAAATTGCTGCAACCAGCTTGAATTTCTCCTCAGAAAATGTGATTTTTTTTCCTATAACATTGTCAGGCTGCAAATTTTACAAACTTTTATGCTCTGCTTCCCTTATAAAAGTGAATGCCTTTAACAGCACCCAAGTTACAACTTGAATGCTTTGTTGCTTAGAAACTTATTCCTCCAGATACCCTAAATTATCTCTCTCAAATTCAAAGACAAATCTCGAAAAAGGGTAGGGACAAAATGCCACCACTCTTTGCTAAAACATAATAGTCAGATTGCTTCAGTTCCCAACAAGTTCTTCATCTCTATCTGAGACCACCTCAGCCTGGATTTCATTGTCTATATTATTATCAGCATTTTGGTCCAAGCCATTCAACAAGTCTCTAGGGAGTTCCAAACTTTTGCACATTTTCCTGTCTTTTTCTGAGCCCTCCAAACTGTTCCAACTTCTGCCTGTTACCCGGTTTTAAAGTTGCTTCCACATTTTCTGGTATCTTTTCAGCAGCTCCCCACTCTACTGGTACTGTGTTAGTCTGTTTACACACTGCTAATAAAGACAAAGCCAAGACTGAGCAATTTACAAAAGAAAGAGGAGAGATTGAATGGACTCACAGTTCCGTGTAGCTGGGGAGGCCTCACAATCTTGGCAGAAGATGAAAGGCACATCTCACACGGTGGCAGACAAGGCAAGAGAATGAAAACCAAGTGAAAGGAGTTTCCTCTTATAAAGCCATCAGATGTTGTGAGACTTATTCACCACCACAAGAGCAATATGGGGGAAACATTATAATTCCCAACAACATGAGGGAATTATAGGAGCTACAATTCAAGGTGAGATTTGAGTGAGGACACAACCAAATAATATCAGGCCTCTTCAGGACATGATAGGCAGTTGTGTGCTGCTAACTTAGCTCTGGAAGGGCAGGTAAGGATTTTTAGCACGCATTTGCTGATTTTTATAGGCTAGGTACTCACAATATGGCTGATTTCAAGCTACATACATGTCTCTGAATGCAAAATTGGGAGGAGACATATAGAATCTGCTCTTGCCAGTGGAGCACATCCCTGATAGGGTCCAAATTTTCCAGATATGCAGTAGATCATAGGATCCCTTTCCCCACCAAATCTGGAGCTTAAGAGACATTCAGACTGGAAATACAAATTTGAGAAACACTAACAAATTCATGCTATTTAAAGATGCAGGACTGGATGAGAACATTAAGGGAGTGATAAAGACAGAAGACAGTTTGAGGCTCAGAATATGATTCCAGAACAAAGAAAAGAGAGAATCTTTAAAATATTGAGAAGAAGTAGCTCAATAAGGTAGGAGGAAATCAGAGAGTTTACTCACCTGGAAATCCTGAAAACATCATTCCAGAAAAGAATAGAAAGATAGGAAACAGCCAGACCTTTCAGGGTGTTACAGATAATGTTCAGAAATGTTTTGTTTATCATAAAGTAATAATTGCTGTATATCTTGAATTGAAAATATCATCATGTTACAAAGATTTCAGTATGTCATACTTCAGTTCTAGCACCTAAAGAAAATTTAATTGTTTTCAGAAGCTTAGTTCATTCAATACTATCAAGTTAGCCAATGTTTCAAAATATATTAAATATATACTTTTTAGTGAGATAGATTAAAGTAATGATTTATTTATTTCTTTAAAACTAGAACTTTTTGTATTCTGGAGAAAAACAATGGTATATAAAATATTATTATAAACTTTAATTTGACCCAGTAGCTTTATGTGACCAAGTAATTCATATGTCTAAAAACCAGAGGCTGACATAACCCAGTATGAATGATAGCTTTATTATATTAAATTGTAGATATTTTTGCCTTGCCGTTTTTTTTTCATTTAAAGCAAATATAATCTGAAAGCCTAAATCAAGGTCTTGAATAGACATACAAGATTTAAAGCCTTTTCAAAAAGCAGAAAGATTTGTGTGCTCATTATCTTATGTACATATCAGACTCAATTAGATAAAAGTAGCTGAAAATGGACCCACGAAATATGTTTAGTTATTTTTTTATTGCAGAAAAATGCATTTCTTATCTCTCTCACCACATAAATATTAATCTGGTTTCATGTTAGAGTCACAGAATAATCTCCTAAACTAAAGGGCCAGTGAGTGCCATTTGTGAATAGCATCAACAGTTTCGGATGATCCCAATCATCTGTCAGTGCACATTGTCATCTCAGCTGGGCAACTCTGGCAATATTGCAGCAGGCTATTGTTTATTGAGAAAGCTAATATTAGGAGGAGATGTGATAAGAATGCCTTTAAAAAAATAATTGAATGCTATCTGGTTTTTGGCAATAGCATCTTGTATCTCTCTGTAGTTTATCGCTTTAGAGTCCTTTATTCAGTCTTTTTATAAAACCCCATTATTTAAAAATTGAGGGCAGAGTGATGGTATGTAAGGAGTTTTATATATTAGTCTGATACTCGATGATAACCCTTTCTTCTCTACTTCTCAACAAGCCCTACTTTATTGAAAACATGGGTAAACCTGCAGAAAATATTGAGACCTGAGTCACAAAATCCCAGGGTTCACTTAAAACATTTTCCAAATTTTTATAGTAATTTGTATAGCAAAAAGAAAAACAAAATCTGTGAAAACAATATTAAGTGTGGGGTCGGATATTTCTATTAAATCATGCTCTTTCTAATGTTTTTCACCTGATTCCTTCTTTTGAGGTGGTTACAAAATTCCAAAACAGAGCAAATAGATGGAGAGATACATGATAAAGAAAATAAAGCAAAATATCAACTGTAAAATTTAGGTGGTTTTCTCTGTATAATTCTTCTGTGATTTTAATATTTGGTAAAATTCTATAATAAATCATTGGAAACAAAATACCTGAATATTCCCCTTCTGGCCTTATCAGTGAAAATTGAATAGACATTTGTTCATTTCATCAAATGATTATTTGTAAGTTTAAATCAAAATAACCTTGAAGCATCCAATTCTGTTTCTTGAGAAAATTTCATACTTCCACTCTGAATTTGAAGGAATACAAACTGAGAAGGAGAATCAGTGAATTAAATTGAAATATTTAGGGAAAACAGTAGCAAGAAAATAGTAAGAGAATTTTAGCTCATATTTGTGCTTATTTTTTCCACAGAAATACATTAATCTGATTAATTTTTCAAACTAATTTTTTAAAAACTTTGAGAGTAGAAATTGTTTACTACACATAAACATATATTTTTACACACCTCTTCCTAATTGCCATCCAGAAACAAAGAGTAGAAACTAGCCCAGTTCCTGGTGATATGGACTTTCCTTTGTGTTAGACTTCTCTGATTTGACGGTGGTGTTTGAGACTTAGATGTAGTTCCTGATCCCTCTGCTTCCTCCCTTCCTTCTACAGAGAAAGACTACAAGAACAGAAATATCAGATGGCCTGTAGGCGCCCATCTATGTAGTAGCACAAATACCAGCTGAACATAGTTTTGGTCAGGTACAAAGAAACAAATGGCTGTTGGTTTTCCCAAATGTTGTTTACCCTTCTGATATTCTTCCCAACAGCCATCATGTATAAATATGTATGGTATTTATTTTAGTATGCAGCTGAGTACAAATTAAGCAAGGTGCTTCAATACCAATATGTATTCTTTGTTATGAAGTTACTGAGCTATTTAACTGAATGGATTTGAGAGTACCTAAATGGCTACTTCTCTGTTAAATTTTGCTAATAAAGAATATCCTCCACACACATGCAAACAAACAAACAAAGATGGGATTCTCAATATTTAGGCTGTGTGTGAAACTGCGGCAGAGGCAAGGAACTTGGCATAATCTTATCCTCTGGTTGTTATACGCATGTCTTGAAGACAAATATTTTATGGCAACAGCCAAGTATCAGGTAAAAGCATCTAATCACCTTTTCAGAAACATAATGTTCAGGGCAAGCGTCAAACAGTAACAGCAGCAAAGCGTGTAACCACAGTGGTAAAAGGTGAGTGTAAGGTCAAGGTTGGCAAGAGTTGGGAGCTAGGTCTCAGGACATGTGTCCCAGTATAAATACACCAGAAAACAGAAAAGCAAACAAACAAAACTTCCTTTCATTAATGACATTATTATTTTAAATGTTTTACAACAAATAAAAATCTGAACATTCTATTACTAGAATTTTCTTTTCTTTCAAATAACATTCCTAAACTGGAATGTTATCATTTTGGGGTTTGTTAGGCTTGGCTGTCAAAATGGTTTTCAAAGATGATTTTGGAGTAGTGAACAGATGAAGTTACTAGGAAAGGGGGATGGGATAAAGAAGATGTTGAAATTCATGAAGAGACAAAACTGTAAAATAAGACAGCAATACAATCTCTAAAAGGCATTAGCTATGAGGACTTCTAGCAGGCAGCAGTAATGCAGTTTAAACAATGAATACTGTAGCAGTCACAACCCAGGGCAGGAAAGACACACTAGAAATGTTATAAATAAATGGATAGGATACATTAATTAAGTACTTTTAAAAAATGTTAAAAGGCTGAAGGAGTGGTTTCTAATTTGGGCTTCCATAAATGACTCAAAACACTAAGGAGATGACCTATTAAGGGTGCTACCACCTTGGTGTTTAACATTGGATTGGAGTTATAAATTCAAGAATATACTCCAGATGGAAATCCACAAAATTAGGATGTGAAATCAAGAAGATGCCATTGTTGCTGCCAATGCTGCTGCTTCTACTGCTACTGTAAATACTTCTGTTTTAGAAAACAGCCTTTGTAACACTGAAGCAGAAAAAACTCACCTTTCTTTGACCTTGCCTGCAAGAAGAACTAAAAGGAAAGGTGAGGGCAGAAAAAAGATTTCCACCTATTTCTGTCTTCTGAATCTTGAATGTAGCTAATTGGTGAAAAGTAATTAACATCCAGAGTTTTAGTTCCATGTGTCTCTCAGAAATAGGTTTTAAAATATCTAGGTACTCTAGCTCTAAAAGGTGGCCAGAAGTGAGGAGTCAACCCACAATATCCATGACAGAGTCAATATCCATGAATAGAAAATATTTATGAATGCTTGTATAACCATTTTACTTTTTAATTCATGGGCCTAAGATTATAAGGTCAATAATGAAAAATATTTGCATAAAATATACATATATACTTGAATTAAATATTTATGCAGGTAATTTGCATTCACTTAATAGACAAAATTATAGTCTGTTGACTAGCTAGATTCAAATCCTAAACAGCCATCCATTAAATATGATATATTGTACAAGTTATTTATCCACTGTTAAGGTTTGTTTTCTCTTTCTTAAAATGAGAATTACAGTAGTAACATCTTACAGGTTTGGTGTCACAGTTAAATGAGAAAATACAGGTAAAATGCTTCTATGGTGTCTGATTCATTGGTGTTATTGTTGCTGTCGGAGTTGGACACCCCTCTTAACACTACTTGGGTTTGAAGTTCAGTCATGGAGTTTACTAGCCATGTGACTGTGAGAAATTTACTTGAAATTTCTATGCCTCTGTTTCCTCATGCATAAAATTCAAGATTATAATTGTAGGTGTTATGTGAGCATAGTAATTTAAAAAAGTAAAATAACATATAGAGAGATTTCACTAGTGCCCGACACAGAATAGAATCCAGAGTATTTTTTTAAACTTTCTACATTTAGTGACTGCATTTGCTTTCAGAATATCAGTCTGTTGAAGATTTTCTTTCAGAGGACTTAACACAAGGTCATAATTTTTTCAGTTTTTCCAAGAAGCATCACTTACCTATTCTGCTCATTATGTCTTATAGACACAGATTGCATGATAAATCATCTCAGGCATGAAACTGTCTGGACTGGTACACAATATTCACGTGACATTCAGATATAGTATAATGGATATTATATGTAAAATCTTTACTACCAGTATAGTAGAAGCCAAGTGATAAAAATTCTAGGATGTAACACCACTAAGGTTGTCCTTCAAAACCAAGAAATTATAACAATAGAATTAAGAAAAAGAGGTGCAATTGAGAGTATTATTACAAATTGATTTAATTAAAGTTAGTTTGTTAATAAGAAAAAAACTTTCAAGTCATAACTTGGAAATTTAAGAAACAATCCTCACTTTGAAAGATTTCTCAATTTAATAGAAATTAAACAAATGTTATGGTCAGAAAACCCAATGTATGTCTGTACCTCCATCCTGCCAATTATTGCTTATGTGACCTGAACTTGTTCTTAAACCTTCTGGGCTATTATGTAGCACACTGCAGTTGTGCTTGAGCCCTTTGGAGGTGGACAGTTAATAAACAAAGTACTTATTGGTGAAAATAGGTGGGTTTTTCCATCCTGATCAGAGGACACTCAGAGCCAGCCTCGGTATTACATTGTAAATGAACCTTCATTATTTGTTTCCAGTGTGGCAGTGGATCACAGGCAGAGTTGATTAGGTGTTTCTCAGGCCTGGTACACCTAGACGCCAGAGCATTGGCATAGAAAGTTGCCCCACATTTGTTTACATGTTACAAATGGTGACATCTGTACAAATGGTGACATGGTAATTTACAACTCTGAGCATATTTACCCTATAAACACATGCTGTTCCAAGACCTTCCATGATGTAGGCCCTGTTCAGTAAGGCATTAAATACTCACCTTAATAACTATGTTTACTTAGAAGTTGTCATTGACTAACTTCTGAGTCTAAAGAGAAGGAAATTAGAGAAATTCCCCTGATTGAGTCTTACAATATTTTCAGTCATGCTCATGTAAGAAGGGAAGGGTGGGAAGGTAGAAAGATTGGATGTGTGTTAGTTATCTCTTAGATACACTAGATAGATTTATCTATAAAGACTTAACAAAATAAAAATACATATTTGCTAGAATTTAATGTGGGCTGTGTGTGTAGGTGGAAGAGTAGGGCTGTGTGTTGGAGACCTATCAGAGTGTAAGGAGAATTATGTATTTCCGTGGTCTACACATCTGAATGTTGACACATCAGTGGTAGAAACAGAAACATATCTACAGGGAAACAAATTTAAAGGGAAGTTAGGGAAAACAACTTGGTGGTTGGTTCACTGGAAGTGAGGGTTGTTTGCTTGTCTGTAAGTGCATTCACATAGCAAACACAGTCTTTTTTACAAAAACTCAATAAACCTTATATGTTAGGTTTAGTGTGCGTGTGTGTGTGTGTGTGTGCGTGCGCGTGCGTGTGTGTGTGTATGTGTAATAATAGCTAAAGTTTATTGAAAAATCATTATATATTCAAATCCAAATCAAGTGCTTTATGTATATTTTCTCTTTAAGTTCCTATATTAATCCTTGAAAGTAGGTTCTGTGGTTTTCATTTTACAGATGAAGAAATGCAAGTTCATCTTTCTTAAGATCATAGAGGTATTAAGTAGAAGTACCAGTATTTGAACTCTGGTCATACTAATTCCAACATTCATGCTCATAAATCGTATGCTAAAAATGTTACTACAGGCAGGGTGTGGTGGTTCACACCTATAATTCCAACACTTTGGGAGGCTGAGGCAGGAGGATTGCCCGAGGGCAGGAGCTTGAGACCAGCCTGGGCAACATAGGGAAACCCTGTCTCTACAAAAATTAAAAAATTTTCCAGATGTGGTGGCCCCAGCCTGTAGTCCCAACTACCTGGGAGGTTAAGGTGGGAAGATCCCTCGAACCGAGGAGACTAAGACTGAAGTGAGCCGTGATTGTGCCACTGCACTCCAGACTGAGCTACAGTGAGACCCTGTCTCCTAAATGAATGAATAAGAATAAATTAATATTTTTAAAAATACTGCCAGATTTTTATCACTTTCTGGTGAGATACTGCTTTGCAAAGTTTATCTATTAAGCGTTGTTAACTAAATCCCATTACTAAGATCATTTGGATTCAGTTAGAACCCAAAAGATTATAAGCACAGATGGTTTGAACCTTCTTTACTCTTTCTCATTGCACGCATATATCAGAATACTTTTTACTTTTCTTATGATTATTTCTTCTCAGGCAATTTGGCAATTCAAATCTTCACTGCTATTGTCCTAATATGGTTAAAATGAAATAAATAATTAAGCACTTGTTTGAGAATTTTCTGGTAGATCATCATAGTAATGCTATTCCACTTTTATGACAAGCTGTAAAACAAATGAAGATTAAGGAATATACCAAGTAATGTAGAACATTTGGGGTAAAATGCATTTGTATACCTTATTTTAGGTTTTAAAAATGTCTTTTTTAGGTGGGCCTCTTCCTTATGATAATCTAATATTTGTTTGGAATGTTAGGATCTTGGTCAGCTCAGAGAATTGTATTTGTGCTGGCCAGGCATGGTGGCTCATGTCTGTAATCCCAGCACTTTCGGAGGCCAAGGCAGGAGGATCACCTGAGGTCAGGAGTTCAAGACTGGCCTGGCCAATGTGGTAAAACCTCACCTCTACAAAAATACAAAAATTACCTAGGCATGATGACGTGTGTCTGTAATCCTATTTACTCAGGAGGCTGAGGTGGGAGAATCACTTGAACTCGGGAGGTAGAGAGAGGTTGCAGTGAGCTGTGATCCCACCATTGCCCTCTAGCCTGGGAAACAGAGCAACACTCCATCTCAAAAAAATAGATGTATTTGTGCCTTTCACATTGACTTTAATCTCTTTAGCTTTTATTACCCTGTATTTTCCAATCATTTCCCTTAAAGCCTCAAAAAAAGTAATATGATGAAGAATTTCAAATTGAAAACGCTAAAATTGCTCTTGTATTTTCATCTCTTATGTCCTTGCTTCTTGGAAGCCTCACCTCTTAGCTGCTGGCAGAGAATGAGATCCAGGTAATAGAAACAGCCCCAGCCACTTTTATATAAACCTTGCTGCAGAGCTCTTAACTGAAAGTACATTTGTTATAATTGAGCCTGAAGGAACCAAAGGTTTCTAACAAGGTGGAAATGGTTGGATATTCTTTGCCTTAGCAGTCATGAATACTGAGTATGTAGAGAAAAGTTAAGTTGTCCAGCCATCTATTGAAGGATATACTAAGGCCAAATACATTCTATTTTAGAATGATACCATATTAAGAATTCTATTGTCATAGTTTATAACATCAATATGTTTAAGAAGGATGATCATATAATATTACCACTGAATACTAAAAGAAGTAATTGATAAAATTCAACAAGTCCCAAATAATTAATCATTTAATTAATAAAAACTCTGGAAGCCAATCTAGAGAGCTACATATTCAGTTTAGGAACAGGAAATATATTCTTAATAAAGAATATAAAAGAGAAGATAAAGGACTTTGTTTTTATACACATTTCAAAACTTGTATGTGAAAAAGTAATATAAACAAATCTATAAAAATAATTTGAAGGGGAATTGTACTTTAGAAGGCAGAGGTTTGATACAATGCACTGTTTAAAATAGAGAACAAGGGGACAATCTAATAGCAAAACAGGCAAAAGATATTGAGGAGCCATTCACAAAGCAAAAGTGCAGCAGCTATCAGATACATGCAAATATGCTCAAAATCACTAGTAGGTGAAGAAACACAGTGAGATTAACAGCTTTTAGATTGGCCAAAAATAAAACAAAGGAAAATAAAGCAGTAACTTCTCTTGCTGGCTGGGTTGTAAGCAAAACAGCACTTTTCCACATTGCCGGTAAAAATATGACTTTCATAGAGTTTTAGATAGCAACTGAGTAATATCTATTCAAGTTAATATGATACATACTTTTCACTCAGCACTTCATATTGGAAATCTATCACATGGAAATATGAGCATAGTGAATAAACAACCATGCTTATTGTAGCATTATTTTTAGTTGGTAAAACTGGAAAACAAATAAAATGTTAATCAGTAAAGGAATATTATGACCCATTCATATCATAGAATACTATGTAAACTTAATGAATTAGAGCTACACTGTTTGGCTTGGATGGATTTTAAGAAATTCCTCTTGAGTGAATAAATCAAAATTTGAAGTATGATGTAATTTCTGTAAAACAAAATAAGCATTATCAGATATTTACTAAACACTCATTTATCTATAAGACAGATACTCTCTTAGAGTTTAGTGTAGTGATATACAGAAGTGAATTACCTCTGTTTTGAAGTGAATTATTGGTGTTTTGTTTGTATACAGGGAATAGATATAATAAGGCAAACAACAATACAATGTAGCATGAAACTCCTTAAAAAATGAGTGATATAAATAATGCTATGGTTTCCAATGAGTTGTTATAAACATCTCTGAAATCATACATGGATCAAGACTTGTCTACAGGTCAATGAAACATGTTACTAATAGGAGTCTTAGTTTCTCATAATAGTAGTGATAGAATCAGGTATTTATAAACAGAAAACTTGAGACAATATAAGTATAGCACTCAGCACAGTGCCTTGCACAGGATTAAGTACATTAAATGGCAGTTATTCTCATGGTTAGTTGTATTAGTTTGTCTCGTTGCTAATCATTATTAGTTTTTCAGTTCCTGTTTTCCTACTGAAAAAATATACAATATTTCAAATATTTTTGAACTTCTTGTATTTTTCCCCCTGCATTTTATTGCGAACATAATACAGGAAATTTGAAAGAACTTTTTGAGGAACACATCCATTCTGCCATCCATCCATCAAACCATATCTTTTTTTAAAATGCTTTTTAGAGTAAGTTACAGATATTAATACATACCCTAAATCTTCTTGTAGCTTATTCTGTTTGTTTATTTTGTTTGGTTTAGTTCTTTTTGCTGTTTTGTATTTTCTAAGCTAATGGGCTTTCCACTCTCTTTTTGAGGACAATGAAAAATATAATATTAAAAGTGGTAAACATTGACATAGAGTAAAAAGATTAGAGAATTTAGAAGACAAAGTTGTTACTAATGCCTGGGAATTCATCAAGCAGACATGAACTTGAACCTGCTGTTGAAGGATGGCCAAGAAACAGGCAATGGAGCAAGCAGGATGAAAGCATTCAATGAAAACAGATATGGGAAGTTTTGAGGGTGGGATCATGGAGGAGTAGACCGATTTCGCTTAGAAAGAGGATTAAAATAGGGAACTTTCTATCTAAATGCCATAAATAGTATATGTTGCCATTATGTTTCTAAAACATATTTAAAACTATACCCTAGGTTTTCACAAACTGGTGTAAAAAGTCTAGCATCAGCCACTATACTGTCAGTACTCTTTTATGAGAGCTATGATATTTTCTTTTGTATTTCTATTATTTTGCTTTAATATGTGGGTTACTAGTGATAGTCTTCCTATATAGTAAAAAGTTGGTACCACTTTTTAAATAAACTTTTTATTTTGGAATAATTTTAGATTTATAGAAGACTTAACAAAGATAATACAGAGTTCCCTCACCCACTTCTCTTATTAACCTCTATGAGATAACTGTGGTACAATTATGAAAACTAAGGAACTAACATTGGTACCTTACAATTAATCACACTATGGACTTTATTTGGATTTCACTGTTTTTCCCACTGATATCCTTTTTCCATTCCTGCACCCAATTCTAAATTCCATAGTGTATTTACTTGTCATGTCTTCTTAGGCTCATCTTGGCTTGACAGTTTCCCAGTATTTCCTTGTATTCATGACCTTGACAGTTTTGAGGATTACTGACTGGGTATTTTGTAGAATGTCTCTCATTTGGATTTGTCTGATATATGGGGGTTACAAGTTTTTGGAAAGAGTATCACAGAGGTGAAGTGGCCTCATCATATGAGTGGGAATATACTATCAATATGACTTACGATTAATGATATTAACTTTGATTGCCTGGCCAAAGTTTTTTTTTGTTGTTTTTTTTTTGTTTGTTTGGTCAGATTTCTCCATTACAAAGCTACCGCTTCCCTTTACATAATCTGTTTTATGAAAGCATGTAACTAAGTCTAGCTCACACTCAAAGGGTGAGGGTAGTGGGCAGGAATTAATGTTTTCTTCTAGATGTGGGAGTATATATCAAAATTTTTAAAATTCTTATGTAATAAAAATTTTCTTCCCCATTTATTTATTTATACTAATACATATTTATGTATATTTCTTTTATACTTAGAATTCTAATCTAATATTATATTTGTTATTGTTGTTACTCCAATTGTTCCAGTTTTAAGTTTGGGAGCTATTTCAGGTTCGCTCCTGTGTCTTTTTGACATGTCCCAGTCTTTTTGTCTTTTCTGCATTTCTTTACTTGCTGGCACTACACGATTCTGCAGGCATGTTTTGTATTGTTACTATCCCAGCCCCGGAATCATCCATTTATTCAATGAATCATGGTTTCTTTTCTTGGAAAATAGTATTTAGAAACTGGATGTGCTCATTGCTACTGAAGTGTCACTGTTTCCAGGTCCTCTCAGAGGCTAGAACTAGGAAATATATTTATAATTACTAAGCCAATATTTGTAAACATATCTGTAATTATTTATACATCCATCCATCTGTATCCATGTGCATTTTGTCTTTACCTTCCAGTTTCCAATCAAAACACTGATTTCCAGAGTTACTTAGGTCAGCTCCTTTCTACCCCCTGCTCTTCACTAAGTTTAAATCACTTTTGATTAACCTTTTATTTCCAGGTTCCACAATGTATAGAGTTTAATGCTCAAGTATATCATTTAGAAAACATTTTCCTGTAGATAATCAGACTGACTTATTTCAATATTCTATAAGCTGCCTTTTGACTTTTTATGATGTTCTTATTATTTATATATGTCATCTGTATTCCTACTTACTCTGTGACTGGCCACCCATTGTTAATAAGCCTGCTCTCTCATTTCCTTTCATCTGATGCAGACATCCTCAATGAAATCTCTTCTCCTTGCTGGCCGCCTCTGTAGCATAAATCATGCCACCTGGACCTTAGGAGCCATTAATTGGCATTCATTCTTAATATCTGCTATAATTCCAGTAACTGAATGAATATACTCTGTTCTCTTCTTATCCTGACCTTAGACATTTTCCAGTCAGCCAGCCTTCTCAGAATTTCCATACCCCCTTGGGAATCTCAGCAGTATCAGTAGCTCTCCTTATACCACCTTGAGATTTGATTTGTTCTTTAAGGCTGCAGAACTATCATCTAGACACTGCCCAGAGATATTGCTATAGCCCCCTTCAACAAAACCCCTGCACTCCTGATTTTACCCAAAACATTTATGTGACTTCTATCATTGAAATTTCTTTCTTTCTATTTCTATAACGTGAGGCATAATGGGAGTGGGTGCCTGGCTGTTTTACCAGAGCTCAGGATCTCATAAATCTCTTCTATTTTGTTCCTCCGCCAATCTTCCAGTTCAGTTTTTATTTCCTTAAGGTTGGAGAGGGTTCTTAACCATTACATAATCTTCTTTACCATATGTCTCTATGTGTTAAATTCTTCAGGTTCTGGTATTTTGGATCCTAAGAATGCTATTCATTCTGAATGAAGTCATACTATTCCAGTACAAGCATTACTTTTGAAAGTATTGTTCATGCTTTGTGTTTTAAAACCTTCTTGAAATGCACTTGTCTTCTCTGTTTTTGAATTTTTCTGTTTGAGTGCAGTGAATAAATGGAATGACACAAAATTATTCACTTCAATATAAATAGCTATGTTTGTTAAATAGCTATATGTTTTCTATGTTTGAGGATTATTTTAAAAAAGGACCTCATTATTTAAAAACTCAGAATATAATATTTATTAGCAACTTATACATTTTTTATGTTTTAAAATTGATAAACATAAGAAATGAGATGATTTGTTTTCAGTCACCCCCTAGGAAGCCATTACTAATGCCTGGAAGATAGACTTGGGAGCTAGGAGCAGTGAGGACTGGAAAGCAAATGTATAGTATTTCAAAACAATCTCCAAACTACATAACCACGTATGTATGTATATGTAAATACATATATAGTCACTAAATGATCACAATCACTCTGTCTAAGAAAACAGTTCCAATAACTGCAGTAAGTTCTGCAGATTCTCCTTGGATATCTTCTGTGGGTTTATAAATATGTCATTCTAGGCTGCAACATGGAATTCCATATTCCCAGACCCACCCTGCTTCACTCTGCCCACATTGCAGTGATGTCTGCTGCTGTCACTCTGAAACTCGAGAAGCCTGATGGAAGTATCTTGCTGCTGCTGTTGTCACTAGCACTTGTCCAGGCCATGCTGTGGTGATTCCACTTGGGCTCAGGTCAACCTGCAGAAGGCAGAAGCCCCTTCCCTGACCTTTCTACCATAGATACCCTGATCCCAGTTCCCAGATGCTTTGTGCTCTCAGCAACCCAGGACATTGTTTAAGAGGATAGCTTTTCAGTTACTTTCATTTTCCTACTGGTTACTTTCATTTTCCACTGGTTACTTCCATTTTCCTACTCGTTACCTCTCTCACAAAACATACAAAACCCATTTAGGGAACAAAAAGGTGAGGAAGAGGAGAGTGGATAATCAAAGCAAAACAGCAAGAGGCGTTCCAGAGTACATAAAATCATCCAACTCTACCTACTGCCATTGTCTTATTTGATCAAGACTGAAATACTCAGCTCGCTCTTCTCTTATTAAAAGTTTTTCCCCAAGAAGGTTTGTGAGTCAGAGGTCTCTAGAGGATTTGTTCCACCAGTGTTCTGGATGCACCCCTTTGTGAAATTCTAAAGTACACAAAACTTATATTCAAGCTTGGACCTCTGCTATATGTTAGCATTAAATATAACTACATTAGTTGTATTAGTCTGTTTTTATGCTGCTGATAAAGACATATCCGAGACTGGAAAGAAAAAGAGGTTTAGTTGGACTTACAGTTCTACTTGTCTGGGGAAGCCTCAGAATCAGGAGGTTGAAAGGCACTTCTTATGTGGTAGTGGCAAGAGAAAATGAGGAGGAAGCAAAAGCGGAAACCCCTGATAAACCCATGAGATCTCATGAGACTTATTTACTATCACAAGAATAGAACAGGAAAGACCGCCCACATGATTCAGTTACCTGCCCATGGGTCCCTCCCACAACCCCTGGGAATTCTGGGAGATACATTCAGGTTGAAATTTAATTGGGAAAAGGGCCAAACCATATTATTCTCTCCCGGGTCCCTCAAAACCTTCTGTCCTCACATTTCAAAAACCAATCATGCCTTCCCAACAGTCCTCCAATGTCTTAACTCATTTCAGCAATAATCCAAAAGTTCACAGTTCAAAGTCTTATCTGAGACAAGGCAAGTCCCTTCCACCTATGGGCCTGTAAAATCAAAAGCAAACTAGTTACTCCCTAGATACAAGGGGCGGGGTGCGGGGGGCGGTAAATACAGCCATTTCAAATAAGAGAAATTGGCCCAAACAAAGGGGTTGTAAGGCCCATACAAGTCCGAACTCCAGCAGGGAAGTCAAATTTTAAAGCTCCAAAATGATCTCCTTTGACTCCAGGGTATCACTTCCAGATCACGCTGATGCAAGAGGTAGGTTCCCATGGTTTTGGGACGCTCCACCCCTGTGGCTTTACAGGGTACAGCCTCCCTCCCGGCTTCTTTCACAGGCTGGTGTTGAGTGTCTGCAGCTCTTCTAGGCACAGAGTGAAAGCTGTTGATGGATCTACGATTCTGGGTTCTGGAGGATGGTGGCCCTCTTCTTACAGCTCCACTAGGGAGTGCCCCAGTAGAGACTCTGTGTGGCAGTTCTAACCCCACATTTCCCTTCTGCACTGCCCCAACAGAGGTTCTCCATGAGGGACTCACCGCTGCAGCAAACTTTTTCCTAGGCTTCCAGGAGTTTCCATACATCCTCTGAAACCTAGCAGAAGTAGCCAAAATGTAATCCTTGACTTCTGTGCACCCACAGTTTCAACACCATCCAGAAGCTGCAAGGCTTGGGGCTTGCACCCTCTGAAGCCACAGCTTGAGCTGTATGTTGGACCCTTTCAGCCACAGATGGAGCGGCAGGGACATTAGGTTCCTAGGTTGCACACAACACAGGGACCCTGAGCCTGGCCCATAAAACCACTTTTTCCTCCTGGGCCTCCAGGCCAGTGATGGGAGGGGCTGCCATGAAGGTCTCTGACATGGCCTGGAAAAATTTTCCCAGTGGTCTTGGAGATTAACATTAGGCTTGTTGCTACTTATGCAAATTTCTGCAGCTGGCTTGAATTTCTTTCCAGAAAATGGGATTTTCTTTTCTATCACATACTCAGGCTACAAATTTTCCAAATTTTTATGCTCTGCTTCACTTATAAAACTGAATGCCTTTAACAGTACCCAAGTCACTTCTTGAATGCTTGGCTGCTTAGAAATTTCTTCAGCCAGATACCCTAAATCATCTTTCTCAAGTTCAAAGCTCCACATATTCCTAGGGCAGGGGCAAAATTCCACAAGTCTCTTTGCTAAAACATAACAAGTGTCACCTTTACTCCAGTTCCCAACAAGTTCCTCATCTTCACCAGAGACAACCTCAGCCTGGACCTTATTGTGCATATCGCTATCAGCATTTTGGGCAAAGCCATTCAACAAATTTCTAGGAAGTTTCGAACTTTCCCACATTTTCTTGTTTTCTTCTGGATCCTCTAAACTGTTCCAACTTCTGTCTGTTACACAGTTCCAAAGTTGCTTCCATATTTTTGGGTGTCTTTTCAGGAATGTCCCACTCTATTGGTACAAATTTACTGTATTAGTCTGTTTTCACACTGCTGATAAAGACATACCCAAGACTGGGAAGAAAAAGAAAAGGTTTAATTGGACTTACAGTTCTACATGGCTAGGGAGGCCTCAGAATCATGGCAAGAGGTGAAGGGCACTTGTTACATGGTTGCAGCAAGAGAAAATGAGGAATAAGCAAAAGAAGAAACCCCTGATAAACCTATCAGATCTCGTGATACTTATTCACTATCATGAGAACAGCATGGAAAGACTGGCCCCCATGATTCAGTTACCTCCCCTTTGGTCCCTCTCATAACACATAGAATTCTGATAGATACAATTCAAGTTGAGATTTGGGTGGGGACATAGCCAAACCATATCATAAGTCCCTTAGTATGCACAGGGAATTGACTCTGGGACTTCCTGAGGATACCAAAACCCACAGATGCTCACAGTATTTATGCAAATACCATGAGTTTTTGCATGTTTCTTATAAAACATAAATACCACGTCATGTTTTATAAGATACTTTAAATCTTCTCTGGATTACTTTAATACCTAATACGATGTAAATGCCATTTAAATATGTGTTATACTGCATTTTAAAATTTTTGGTTTTTATTATTGTATTTTTATTTTTTTGCATTTTCTAAATATTTTAGATTCACAGTTAGTTGAATTGAGGTACAGAAGGCTTACTATACTTAAATATATTAATTTCCATCTAGAACTATATTTTGCTTTATACTGATTATGATACCATTCTGATGTGCAGAGCCTGATACTGTGTTAGGTAGTGCTTTCACTTTGTTTTTTTTTTTAACCAGGTTATTATGAGTAACATAATAATTGTAGTGGTTTTCCTCTCTTGCTTATTTTTTGATTAGAAAATAAAGACCCAGAAAGGTCTCAGCTAGTGTCCTTTATATTACCCCATAGCACTTAGCATGAATCTAAACAAACAGGACTCAGTAGATACTCAATGACCTAAATGCTTATTTTATTTTGCAAAACTCTCTGTGTTTGTTTTCTTTCCAACTTTCTCTACAAAGATTAATTTTAAAGTATTCACAAGAAGTAGCCAATAGTGTAGAACAATATATAACTTTGAGTAGGTCAGGGAAATTGCATGAAAAATAATAACATGGACTTGTGAATATAAAAATTTGTAGATAATTTAAAAGAAAACATAGGATACAATCATACTTTGAACATTTGAGGAAAAAATAATGTCCCATTTCTGAAAATACAACCTATAAATCATGTATTCAGCATATTATCTATTTTATTCGAACATTTTCACCATTTAAAACCATTCTTTAAATTATTGAAATAGAAACAAAACTGTTGTGTTTCTGATTATTTCTTAATTATCTACAATAAAAATGACTTTCTACCATGCATTCCACCTACATCTAGAAACTTAGATTTCTAATATTGCTATTTTTACATAAATAATATTTTCCATTAAAAATGTATCTAAGGCTAAATTATATCTAAACTCATCATTAACATTTTTAATAGTTGAAATTTTATGTTTTCTATCTGTATAACTTTAAAATACAAGTATTATAGGTACTGCTTTTACATTGAAAAATATGTTGTAACACAGTAGGGGTTAATAAAATATTTTTATGACATATTTTAAAGGCCTTTGTTGAAGCTACTTCCCTCTTGAGAGGTTTTTCATTTGTTCTTGGGGACCAAAAAATTTTAGTTATTTGAGATATTTTTGGATCACACAGGTGACATGAACTGGAACACCAAACCAAGGGCCACCTTTGGGGTTATTTATGATTGCTCTACTCAGCCTCATGGAAACAGAGAAATTTCCTTGATGTCCCCTTCTTTAGGTTTTTTTCATTTTTTTGTTCTTTTCATTTTTCCCTCTCTTCCTCCTTTCCTGCACCCTCTCCACTCCACAACCCACATCTCTCTCTTTCTCATTTCGACTCACTCGGATGGCACAGCCCTCCGAGACCCCAGCTGTCCACTGTGGTCTCATGATATACTCTCTCTTTTGGGTGGATCCTATGCTTTATCCTCCATCACCAACCTACAACCAAAAAAATTGGCTTGCATTTCAAATATTTACTAAGGTTACTGATTTCACTTTGGTTTTGGCTTTTGCATTTTCTTCCCTCTCTGCCAGCTTAGCAATGAAGTTAAAATACATTTAACATATTATTAAGATTTGACTTGTTTTTATCAAAATTGTTCTCTGAGTCTATTCTGCCATATGACAAAAATGAATGTCAAGAATATTTATTTTGAAAGATTAAAGATATATTATGTGTACTTATATTTTTATCTATCCTAAATGAAATTATTCTTTAATTTAAATGTTTTTGAAATAACATTATGATTGTCAGCAAAATTTCTTTAAAAAGCTGATTTTATAATATCATAGGGTAGATAATCCAGCAACTATTTTTTAATACCTACAATGTGTCAGACACATCCATTTTTAAATTATGAGCTTTTAGTATTATAATTATTCCACTTCTACAGAAATATTGGTTTACAGAAATATTGGATGGAAAGTAGAGTGTTCCCATGTACCCTCACAACTGCACCCTAGCCATATTAATAGTTTCTCTTATTATTAACACCTTGCATTAGTGTGGTACATTCATGACAACTGAAGAGTTAACATTCATGAAGTATTATTACAAACATGACTTTTGATATATAGTTTTGGGTCCTTTCAACAACTAGACAAAATAGGTACTACCTCCAATTTTGAAGGTAGGGAAACTGAGATTGAGTACTAAATCTTGGATTCACTCAGAAATGTGTAAGAACATGAACTCAGGCCCTTATTTTCACATTTCTTTCTATTTTAGCTACTTTGAGTAATACTATACTTTAACTATCTTTTGCTTGATGAAATATATGCTTGGTATTATCAAAGCAATTCATAATAGGAAAGCATTTTATCCTAAGATCTCATTTCAATTACTAGTATGCATATCTCATGCTTTCCTAGTGTAACTGTAGTAAATTAGGATTAGGACACTAATTTGTGGTTGCTTTTCCCTATGATCATACTGGGAATGAAAACTACTAATTCTTTTGCAAATACTCTTACTGTGGCCTAATTTGTCAGTTTTAAAAAATGTTTTATTGTGTTTGTTAAAGGAAACAAGATGATGAAATGGGATACGTGTAAATAGTAAAATAGTTACTATAGTGAAGCAAATTAGCACATCTGTTGTCTCACATTGTTTCCATTTATTTTGTTTTTACCACAAGAGCACTGAGATCTTTAGTGGGAATCCCAAATGTGGGGCAATTTTTTTGCCTGTGGTCTTCAGGTTGTGTATTATATCTCTAGACTGTTCATCTTAAACATCTGCTACTTTGTGATCTCCCATTTCCTCTCCATCCTCCACCTCTAGTAACTAATTTTGTTCTCTATGTCTGTATGTTTGACTCTTTTTTTTCAGATTCCACATACAAGTGAAACCATGCAATATTTTTTCTTTCGTTATCTGTCTTATTTCTCTTAATGTCCTTTAAGTTCACTTATATTGTGGTAAATGGCAGGATTTCTTTTTAAGGCTGAATAATATTCCATTGCATATATATTCTATAGTTCTTTATTTGTCCTTTGATATTAAAGTTGTTTTCATGTCTTGGCTACTGTGAATAATGTTCCAGTGAATGTGGAAGTGTAGATAATCTCTCCGAGGTGATGATTTCACTTCCTTTGGGTATATGCTGAGAAGAGGGATTACTGGATCTTATGGTAGTTTTATTTTTAGTGCTTTAGGAAATTCCATACTGTTTTCTAGAATGGTTACACCAATCTAAATTCCCATCAACAGTGTACAAGTTGTATCCACACCCTTGCTAACATGTGTTATCCTAGATGTTTTGATAATAGCCATCCTAAGGAGTCTAAAGTGATATCTCATTGTAGCTTTGATTTGCATTCCCTGATAATTAATGATGAGTATATTTTCATATACCTGTTGTCCATTTTTATATCTTTTTTGGAGAAATGACTATTCAGATCCTTTTTTAATGTGGCCCAATTTAATCTTGTTGTTATAAGGCCTTTCTCTTTGTCAAATAACAATATAGAGCTACATCAACCCAGCAACAATACCTTATTTCTTATAACACCTCAAGTCATTAATTTCTTTTTAGCCATATTGATTATTATTCTTCTTATAACTTTAACTGGTTTTTGGCAGCTGGTTATGTTTTTGTTTAATAACAACTATAGGACCTAAATAGCAAACATATACTACCTTACCTGTAAATTATTTCTGTGTATAATGGTGGCCACAGTAAATCTATATCTTTTATTTATTAATTGGGAAGTCATTTTATGCATAAAGATAGATCTATACAAGTAATCTATACAAATAGTGGTTTATGTTGATTTAAATATTATTATCAGAACTGATTACACTGTAATGTAAAAAAGTCCATACCGTTTGTCTTAAAAGCAAACATGTGTTGCATCTAATTTATTTCAAGTATGGTTTACCCCTCAGTACTGGTAGGAAATCGGTTCCAGAATCTCCCTTAAATATGCAAATTTACAGATGCTTAAGTGCTTTATATAAAATTGGGTAGTATTTGCATTTAATTTATACTCATCTTCCCAAATACTTTAAATCATCTCTAGGTTATACATAATACCTAACACAATAGCTTCATACCTCTTCATTCATGTGGATTCAACAAAGTACTTGTGTAGCAAATTCAAGTTGTGCTTTTTAGAACTTTGTGAAATTTCTTTTTCTGAATATGTTTTATCTATAGGTATTGAATTCATTACTGGGAAATCCATAGATACAGAGGGCTGATGGTCTTCTGTATATTAGTTGAACCCAGTTTCACCCATCCCTTCCCTCAACACTTTGGCTTAATAGTAACTTTGAGTCTCTTGGCATGATATATAAAGTAACACACTCCACCTGAAGGAAATGAGCCCAAGTCCAACCTTTTGCATATTCAAACACAACCATCATTAGTTCCTGTAACTTACAGAATTTTAAAAGCATGATACATTACTATCATATTAATTGAAAATATATTAATATAACTGTATGTTTTATATTATAGTGAATGGACATCCAATACTCAAACGAGCTAACATTCAGGCTGTTGGAAAGTTGGTGGCTGGATCCATAAGAGAAAGGAAAATGAGACAACATTATAAGTCATGAAAGGTTGAATGATTTTACTAACATATTATTACCTACAATAGTGAAACCTCTCTACCCAAAGAGAAAAGTTAACATTGAAGATGGATCAATTCTGTAACAGTAGGAAGAAAGGATAAAAATCTTTTTATATATAAAGGACTTTGACAAGTTCATCTGTAATTTCTAGTGTCTCCGGATGAACACCATTCATTTGATCTTCTGTTTTATCATAATGAAGTAGGAACTTGCATAGTGTCAGGTACTCCTTTCATTGGACTATCATTTATGTTGTTCCATTATCAATAAATAACATAAAGAAACTTTAAACTTTTTATTTCTAAAATGCACGAATCTGGTATACAATACTGTCCTTTATCACTTACATTTTTGGGAAATGGTTATTTGAAACTGTGTTAATTTTTAGTATAGTCGTGGTATTATTTTTCCCTACTCATTGCTCATTCTAAATTTAAAAAGTAAGAAGCAATGTACAGTATTTCTGAGTTGATCTGCCTTAGCGCTGAAAGAATTTTTATTGTTGTTGTTGTTATGGAGTTTGCCTCTGTCACCCAGGCTGGAGTGTAGTGGCGCAGTCTGGTCTTGCTGCAGCCTCCACCTCCCATATTCAAGTGATTCTGCTGCCTCAGTCTCCTGACTAGCTGGGACTACAGACACATGCCACCACCACACCCAGCTAATTTTTGTATTTTTAGTAGAGACGGGGTCTCACCGTGTTGGCTAGGCTGGTTTCAAACTCCTGACCTCAAATTATCCACCCACCTCAGCCACCATGTCCAGTCCCAATGCTGAAAGAATTTGAAGCAAAGTTTTCTTAAGAATCTTGAATTTAATTTGATCTATTCATCTAACCATCTTTCTGTTTTGAATGGAATTAGAGAAACAAGTGAGGAACAATGACTGAAGGAAGAGAACCTATGCATAGCATGGAAGCTAGATATGAAAAGAGCTGGGAACTACATGACAAATGTCCCATTGTTTTCACAGTTTTTACTTTGCATCAATTACTTCTGTAATAGTGTCTTTGGTTTTAAAAAAAAACAAAAAACTTTCAAGTTAGTTTTATGCAATTAAGTTTACTGGAAGAATATCTATTCAAGTTATGCAATTTTTAGAAAAGCCAATTACAAGAATCATGTTAAGTCAGGCCTCACCCAATCCAAAATTAAGATGAACTAAAAACCATGATAAAGCTCTAACCAGAAAATTGTAACAGAAAAACATTTGATGTGGGGAGAGTAAGTGATTACTAGCTAAAGCTAAAATGTAGAATTTGGCTTACATGTGAAATTTAATTATTCATATTCTCCTTATTGATAATTGAATTTTATTTTAAAGATAGAAATATTTTTTGTTTATATATTTAAAAAAACAGAAAATGCACCACTTTTTAAAAAAGGAAAAAATTACACAAGTCGAATATAAGCATAATACAAGTCAGCCTGCTCCTTTTTAAAATATAATTAGAACAAAAATTTGGCTAGATTTCAACCACTGCTCTTCCAAAAACATTAGGGGCAAAATCATGGAGTTATAATGAAAGGCACTTACATAATAATATAAAATTTCATAATAAGTATTGTATAATCACTATTTCAAGTAGTAAATATATTTATAAGAGAAAATTAATAATGTCAAAATTACTTTATAAAAATATAAAAATTGTTACAATTATGACAGTTTGGGACAGGATGAGGAAGTTCACTTTTCCTTTAATAAAATGTGATAGTTCTTGTTTCAGATTTTTGACATTTGACTCCTTGATTTTTACCAAGCTGAATGTCTTTTGGAGGTGTGAGCCTACATTAAGTTCAGTGACAATATTTCACTCTAGACCTGTAGAAGACGGTGTAAGGTCATGGAAAAGAAGCCTTCACTTTTCAATAGTCAGTTTCTATATAAAAATTGGCACTTGGTGCTCATCAAAGAACAAGAAATATTGGATATGCTCTAAATGTCCATTGTGTTTTTGAGCCAACTACCTGATGGAAGTCATCACTTATATGTAAATGAACTGTCAATGGCTTGCCACAGTTGGCAATCACTGAACTGTGAAGGGTATGTCTTAATAAGAACTGAAGCTCTTCACAGATTTTGATTTACTGGAAATAAAATAGAAAAGTCCTCTGAGACTACAAAGGACACTTGTTTCAGATAAAACATCTAGACAGTAGCAATACATTTAAAGCTTTTATTATAGCAAAACTGCAAATTAGAATGGAGTGGCAAGAAAGTTCCTGTGACCCAGCTGAATTTTAAAACACTGCTTCTGACTAGAGTAATATGATCTTTAAAATAGCTAAGCTAAATTAAATAAAAGTGGATTAAGGAAAAAAACAGAAACAATGCAAGGTCAAGATTCAGGTTTCTTACATCTTTTAAATTGTCTATGACTTATGTATTACATCTTTTTATAAATCTATATTTTTCTTAATCAATGCAACTATTAGAATAGTTGAAAGCCAAACTTCTCTGGTTCTGTAACATGGACTACTTCTCAGAAAATTCAAATTTAATAGGATTTTTCTTGTCTGTTCATTCCTTTCCCCAACTTTCATCCCAAGCACAAACACAATTGAAATACTAAATTCTGTGTAACTATTAATATTTTTATTGTTATATTAATAACAATAATATGTTAGTAAAATGCTTTTGAGTTTACAGTATACTTTTGCACCAATATGAAGCAGCTTGAATATGTAGATCACATTTTTATGTTGACTACTTTCTCCCAAAGCACAGTCTGTTCACAGATGTACATCAGGCAGGCTAGGTTAAAAGCTTTAAAGAGCAATCCAAATATTCCCATTGCTCACTTTACAGTCCAGTGTGAATAGGCAGGGACTCTTGTTTCATTCTTTAGGGCCAGCACTGCAGTCTTTGCACCCAGGCAATAGGCAAAAAGAGAGAATGTGGAGAAAGCCACTTCCATCTGAACTTGGAACTTGTCACTTCTACTCATATTCTAGTGGGCAGAATTTGTCAGCTGGTTTCCTCTAAATTCCGGGGTCTAGGAAATGTGGCATAGCTTTGTATCAAAGAAGAGAATGTATCAATATCTGCCATAGAAAATTAGTTGAATTCCTCTTTATTTTAGGAAACAAGAATATTTTAAATAGCTTTACTTAGATTGTCATAGATCTGGTTTAAATTTTTATCATAAAAATATTCCAAACAATCCAGCCTTTCCTAGTTTCTTCAAGATTTTCATGATAATTAATTCCTTTGCACGATTCATCAGGAATCCTGAAAACAGCTAGCATCAATATAAAGAAAACATATATTTTTAGAAAAATTATCGATAGATGATTTTTCCTTCTGGAAATTAAAGAACTCTGGGTTTTATTTTTGTTTATTTTTGGATTTTGTTACTCAAATATAAATTGTGTCAAGTAAATAATTTTTAGTAATATATTGATAAGAATCATTTTTCTTAAGAAAAATTAAAAAAAAAAGACCAATTCTCAGTTTGGGAAATAAGCTATCAGAAACTAATACTTCCAGAACAGTGGAGAGGGACACAAAATGATATCATCTCCAGATTTTTCTGTGTAAATAATCAAGAAAAGAAAGGCCAATAAAACAGTGATAAGACATGACCATCTTACATCTCAGAAGTAATTATTAACTTTATTCCAATAGGTTGAAGAATTAAGAATTACCTCTCTCTCTCTTTTCCTTCTCTTTCCCTCTCTTTTATGACTTGGAAACAACTCAAGGGAAGGAAAAAGAGAAAACTTAAAGAAAAATAGTTCTAAATAGATTTGTTAAAAGTTTTGAACAAATAAATGTGCGCATTTAAATCTGCTGTCTTCAAGATTGCAAGATCTCTCTAGAATAAATCCTTAAACTGCCAAGCTTTGGAATTGTTAAACAAATTCCATATTGGATATTTTAATTTGTGTGTCTCCCAATTTTTTTTGATAAGTCTGCACATTCTGCTAATTTTCTGCATTGTAAAACATGCATTTTCAATGTAATAATAATAATAATAGGAATACACCAAATGCTATTCGGCCTTCCTTGCCCTCACAGAAAACTTTGCTTTAGAGCTTGGTTATGTAGGGATAAAGGGCAAGCACAGAGCATTTGTCCTATTGGTACACTTCCTGGTAGGGGTCAGGTTCTGAGGTCAGTGGCTGTGGGGTGGCTTTCTGATTCAGTTTCCTGATTTTGGCGAGTTCTGGGGCAATACAAGGAGTAATTCATGGAACACCTCTTGCAATCTGTTTCTTCTGCAATCCCAACAGTTTTGAGTTATCTATGTGTCTTATTAAATTTCTTTCTGATTAATATAGCTAGCATTACCCAGTCTTCTCTGAGAATCCTGACTCATCAATTATCCTTCCTTCCTACCTTCCTTGCTTCCTTCCTTTCTCCCTCCTCCCTTCCTCCCTTCCTTTCATCACTTCATCTTTCCCTCCCTTAGTATTAAATAATGCTAGTCAATAAATCCTCTATTAATAAAAATATATGTAAAAGTTAAGGTGCAGTTTTCAAAATGAAGACTTTTGATGTATTCCATAAGCATATGCCAGGTATCAGATACCCTGGCATTTCACATTGTTCCAGGCAATCCTAGTTCCACGTTTCTTCTGCATATTTCTGCAACTTTATCTTACTTGAAATAATATTTGATACCCTAAATAGTATTCCTGTAAGTGATTCTCTATATAAGAACAGGCAAAGGTATTCAAAATGTAACTTTATATTTGATAGCAGGATGATACTTTTATAAAACTCCAGAGGCTTGACAGTTGCTTATAATTCACAAAAATGAAAAGATGCAATAGGAAGATATTTATCAATTTAATCTCTCTGAATTTTGACAACATATAGATTAAAGACTAAAATATGTTTGTAAATTTAGTACAATTTCAATGATAATGTAGTTGTTCTGGAAGAAACATCTCTCATGTAATTATATGACTAACAAGAAATATTGGGACTTTATAATTAATGAAATATGATTATAATGAAGACTGATGTTGCCTTATGCATATGTAGGTTCTACAGATTTTCATCATAAACCAAGATACATGGCTAATCTGTCAAAGAGCCTGAAAACATATGTCTTTAAAACATCACCAGCTTTTCAATCTTAAATGGTGATTTTCTTGATAAAAGTGTTTTTTAAAAATAAAAGAAAAATACCAACAACAAAAAAAGACTGTGAGGTTAAAAATATGTGTAACTATCTCATAGAATGGAGTAGCTGGAGTAGGTATTACTTATCTAGTCTAAGGCCCTTATTTTAAAAAGTAAAAACTGAGGTGAAGAGAGTTTAAGTGAAGTCCTACAGCAATTTAGTGCCTGAGCTAGAATTGGCATTGACTTCTGATTCCCAATTCAATCTCTTTATCCTATTTTATATGCCCAACCAGAAGACAAAGTGAGTGTGTATTAATTAACTAGAAGGAAGGAGGATCTACCATGCAAGTTCGAATTAGGCAATAACACAAAGAAACTACTCACATCCCATATGGTGAATGTTTCTTTCTGACTTCTCAATAATCTCCCTTCCCATACACAGAAAATGCTCTTGCTGGCATCTCCCTTTTCCTTATACTTTAGAATAGGTTGGCTAATTTGATCAATTAAGTTAGTTCAAGGTGTTCATGTCACCATGTTTGCATTTTAGCAAGGCCTGTCAACTCATCATGAGTGACTAATGATGAGAGCTCAAGACATCTCCCATCTTGGTCAATCCAGTTGAGGGGTATCCTGGTAACATTAATGTCATATGGATTGACTGCTAATTTTATAAAATTATAAAAAGTGTCCCCATCAGTACATTTTATTTTGTGTGTTAAGAGTTTTTTTAAGTGAGCTTCCTTCCTAGTATGGATCTTGTAAGTACTTGATTATGTCAATACATTATATTATTTCAGGTTTTATGTAGGGAAAATACTTGTTTAATTTCAGATCCCAGGCTAGCTAGCACGGAATGTCTGCATTAAACAGCCACAATTTTTTTTTTTTTTAAAAAAACCTTATGTTTCTTTTAGAAGATAATTTACCAGTTCTTCTTAACTCTTTCTCCAAAATATTTCTGAATTTGTCCCTTTTTAAAATTGTAGCATTTATTCTGCTAGTCCTGATCCTTATAAATCTAGATTACATGATATATCCCAGAATTCTCAGATATAAATATCCCTATTCTTCAATTCATCTAGCATTTTATGGCCCTCCTACTCGAATCTGTTCTATAATCTCTCAATAATGACTGTCTAGACCCTTAGGTGAAGTCCAAATCTTCATGCTTATATCGTATGCTGCTTGGTTACAATGTATTTATTAACACTAATGGATTTAATTTACAAAAGTTATATTTAGGATTTTTGCACTTGTGTTACTACATGAGATTGTCTATAATTTGGGGTTTTCTTGAACCCTCTGTCAGGTCTTATTTTCAAAGTAATATTAGATTCCCAAAATTAATTTTTTAACCTACTCCCTAAATCTATTATGTAAAACTGTTTATATAAGATAGGATTTGATGGTTAACAAAATGATCCTGTAAAATTGCCTAAGCTTACTAATGGCCTTTTTCTTTTCTTTTCTTTTTCTTTTTTCTTTTTTTTTTGAGGGAGGAAGTTTAAACTGATAGCTCCATTTAAAAAATATATATGTATTGCATTACTTAGTTCTTTTCTTCTTAAGTTACTTTTGATAATTGATATTGTTAGGTTTTCAATTTGTTGGCAAAAAGATGTTCTCAGAACCTGCCATTGATTTGCAAAATCTCTGCTATATTTATGGCTCTGTTCTCCTTCTCTTCTTAATGTTTATTTGAGCAATTTCTTGATAGAATCTACTATATAGGGTTGTGGTGAAAATGAAACAAATTAATATAATATAAAGCATTCACCTCAGTGCCTTGATAAAGAATTATTTTATTAGTCTTTTAAAGAAACATTCTATTGCTTTTGTATGTACTTTTTTCTATTTCATTATTTTTGGCTCTTGTCTTTCTCTGTTCCTTAATTTGCTTTCTTTGAGTATCTATTTTGTTTTTAATAGCTTCTGTACCCAATTGTTAAATATCTGTTATTTATACAAATGCATTAATCTAAATTTTTTTTTTGAAATTGCATTTTAGGTTTTGGGGTACATGTGAAGAACATGCAAGATTGTTGGATAGGTACACACATGGCAGTGTGATTTGCTGCCTTCCTCCCCATTACCTATATCTGGCATTTCTCCCCATTCTATTACTCCCCAACTCCCCACACCCTGCTGCCCTCCCCTATTTCCCACTGACAGACCCCAATGTGTGATGCTCCCCTCCCCGTGTCCATGTGTTCTCATTGTTCAACACTCACGTATGAGTGAGAACATGCAGTGTTTGATTTTCTGCTCTTGTGTCAGTTTGCTGAGAATGATGGTTTCCAGGTTCATCCATGTCCCTACAAAGGTCACGAACTCATCAGTTTTTATGGCTGCATAGTAGTCCATGGTGTATATGAGCCACATTTTTCCTATCCAGTCTATCATCGATGGGCATTTGGGTTGGTTACAGGTCTTTGCTTTTGTAAACAGTGCTGCAGTGAACATTCGTGTGCATGCATCCTTATGGTAGAACGATTTATAATACTTTGAATATATACCTAGTAATGGGATTGCTTGCTAGGTCAAAAGGAATTTTTATTTCTAGGTCCTTGAGGAATCCCCACACTGTCTTCCACAATGGTTGTACTAATTTACATTCCCACCAACAGTGTAAAAGTGTTCCTATTTCTCCACATCCTCTCCAGCATCTGTTGTCTCCAGATATTAATGCTTTTTCAGCATCCCATTAAATTTGATATATAACAGTTTTATGTTGTTTATTGTAAATTTATTGTAAATTTGGATTAATAGTGCAGGCAGTGGGTGGATGGTTGTCCAGAAATAGTGTCTCAGTTTACATAGCACAAACAAAGGCCAACAGAAATGGCATCCCACCTAAAGGGATATGTGTGTGTTTGTATGTGTGCCTGTGTGCACACAGAATTGAAAAACAGAGATAGAGCGTGAGCATATGTGCATGAGAGTATGGATGTGAGTGTGTGAGGAAACAACCGGAAAATAAGAAAATTTACCCATGAATCATTAATGGATGTTTCATTAGCATACAAAGCCTGGGAGAGTACTGTTTCATTGAGACAGAAATTAAGGGCAAGAGGGGTAGCATCAAAATTGATCAAGAAAAATGCACTCCAGCCTGGGTGATAGTGACAGAGTGAGACGTCATCTCAAAAAAAAAAAAAAAAAAAAAAAGGATCAAGATAAATGGCACACATGTTAAGAAATCTAGGTATAGGCCTGATAGTCCTGTTTCAATTCCTTCTGCCTCTCAGGGGTCAACTCAGTGACCATTGCATATTTCTGAGCCTCAAGCCTAACAGACATGTTGCCTTAACCCTTGATTTTTCTGAGTTTCTGTTCAATTTCAGATGCATGGAGACTTTTATTCCTTTATTTAAAAAATCTAGGCCTTATTTTATATATATAAATATAAATATATATATCTATATACATATAGATATATATATTCACATATATGTATGTTTGTATGTGCGTGTTTATGTGTGTGTGCATATATGAACTCTCAGAGGTATCTGGACTCCAACACATGATATATGCTTAATGCGTGCTTAAGATTAATTTCTAGGGTAGAACATAAAGGAATGTTCTGAATTGGGCACATTTCCTTTTTTAAATGTTTACGTGTAAAAACAGTTAATTTTAATGTGATTATTACACATTGCACGCCTGTATCAAAACATCTCATATATATGAATATATATACTTAATATGTACCCACAAATAAAAATTTTTTAGAGTTACATGAAAAGTAACAGTAGAAAAATCCTTTTATTTTTCATGTGAGAGGACTATGATCCCCCACAAAAAAAATGATAAATAAAAAAACTTTGAGAAATCAGATTTTAGGTGGTTAGAACTTTTTTTTGAAATGAAGTTTCGCTCTTATTGGCCCGGTTGGAGTGTAGTGGCACTATTTCAGCACAATGCAACTTCTGCCTCTCGGGTTCAAGTGATTCTCCTGCCTCAGCCTCCCAAGTAACTGGGAAAACAGGCATTCACCACCATGCCTGACTAATTTTGTATTTTTCATAGAGATGGGGTGTCTCCATCATGGTCAGGCTGGTCTTGAACTCCAGACCTCAGGTGATCCACATGCCTTGACCTCCCAAAGTGCTGGGATTATAGGGATGAGCTACCATGCCCTGCCAGAACTCTTCAACAAAATTTCTTTGTTGGCTGGGTATAATATATATATATATATATATATATATATATATATATATATATAATAACATATATTTACATTTATATATAAACATATATAATAATATACATATACTTCAAGTTCTGGGGTACATGTGCAGAACATGCAGATTTGTTACATGTATCCCAAGATATACAAATCATTGACCCGGATGGCCCAGGGCCCTACACACTATCTGGTGCATAGTTGCTGTTCAATAAATATTTGAGTGAATAACTTATAGCCTTAGATAAGACTATAAAGAAATGGCCTGACTTTGATAAGAGCTGTCTTAGCCCCATGTCAGGGTCAGTGAGATCTTAAAGTGGAAGGCATTCCCAGCTCCTGCTCCCCAAATTATCATATTTGAGAAACAGGAAAGACATTTTTACATGAAACTCCTCTTAAGAGGTTTTTCACTTATTTGAGCCAACCCATGCCATTCTAGTTTATGATTTCTCAGAAATTCCCAAAGGTTTATATAGCAGAGTCCCTTAACTTGCAAATTTAATTCATTTGAATTCAACCTCACAGGTTGCACAAGAAAAGAAAATAACAATTTCTATCACTTGTTAATGCTCCTAGCTGTCAACTCAATAATGCCCAAGTGAAAGGATGGGGCTTGAAGCTCTAGTTCCCTTAAGCAGGCTCTGCCCCACATCGTCCTCACAACTACAAAAAAAAAAAAAAAAAAAAAAAAAAACAACAACAACAAAAAAACTTTAAAAATAGAACTGCCATATAATCTACCAATTCCACTTCTGAGTATATATCCCAAGGAATAATATGACTGTCTTGAAGAGAACTGCAATCCCATGTTCACTGCAGCATGATTCACAATAGCCACAATACAGAAACAACCTATATATCAATCAACAGATGATAGGTGAAATAAACTGAATAGATAAATATTATTAATCCATATAAAAGAATATACTATTCACTACAACATGGATGTAGTAAGTAGCATATCTGCCATTACCTAGCATAATCTAGAGCACATTATGCTAAGTGAAAGAAGCCAATGACAGCATTTGTATTTGTGTTTGTCTTTACAAAGACAGCATGGTCTCACTAATATATGAAATATAAAAAAGTCAAGCTCATAGCAACAGAGGGCAGAAGAGTGATTGTCAGGGGTCAGAGGTGAGGAAAATTGGGAAATGTTGGTCAAAGGCATATACTTAGAGTTATAAGCTGAATGAGTTCTGGAGACCTAATGTACAGTGTGGTCACTATAGTAATAATAAGGCATTATATGTGAAATTTGCTAAGAGTGTAGATATTAAGCATTCTCATCACAAAAACAGGTAAACATGGGAAACGTGGATATGTTAATTACCTTGACTGTGGTCATCATTTTACAGTATGCACATATATCAAAGCATCATGTACACCTTGAAATACAAATGCTATTTGTTAATTATACCTCAGTAAAGCTGAAAAATTAGTGGCAATAACAAATGCTGGTGACGATTTGGAGAAGCTGGATCACTCAACAATTGTTGATGAGAATGCAAAATGGTATAGACACTGTGGGAAATGACTTGAGATTTTCCTAAAAAACTAAACATGAAATTACCATATGACTCAGAAATTCCACTCTGGGGCATTTATTCCAGAGAAATAAAGACGTATGTTCACATAAAAACCTGTTCAGGAATATTTATAGTAGCTTTTTTAATAGTAGTCTTAAAATAGAAGCAACAAAAGAGTGAATGGCTAAACTGAGTGAGGTAGCTCCATACCATGGAATACTACTCAGAAGTAAAAGGGAACTGACTGTTGATGCACACAGCAACTTTATAGATTATACACTGTTTATTATTACATTTCGGTAGCATTGCTGAAATGAAGACAGGGTAGACATGAAGAATACTTAGTGGTTCCCAAGGTTAAGGAGAGGATGAAGGTGGGAAAGATGCAGGGATGACCATGATAGGGCAATATGAGAGAGCCTGGTCATGATAGAAATGTTTTGCATTTTGATTACATCAGTGTCAGTATCCAACTTGTGATGTTATATTATAGTTTTGCAAGACTTTACCATTGTTTAAAACTGGATAAAGGGCATATGGGATCTCATGATACTATTTCTTAAAACTGTAATTCAATCTATAATTGTCTCAAAATTAAAAGTTTAATTAAAAATATAGCTAAAAATCTGCATTGGAGCGTATCAGATATTTCTCTTCCCAAAGAGGGCTACAGACTGTGAAACTCAAGAATGTTGAAAATGTAGCATAGTACACACTAAGTATCTACTTTGCATCAAGGCCTCGCAGGTCAGGTCAGTGGTCTTAATGCTCAAAATTATCCTATGAATATATTATTGTCCCCATGATATAGATGGAGACACTAATGACAGCTCAGACGATGTGGTTAGACCAGGCCTGAACCAGAGGAGAAATTGAGTAGTGCCTAAATCTGAGCTAAAGCTCTTTTTCCACCAAATAACCTTCCCATATGGCAAATGTGATTTCCCACACATAAAAGTATAATAGTGAAAAAAGGTTTTAAAAATCCATTAGGCAGAAATACTCTTCTCCTTCACTGTAGCTCATCCTCCCACATTTTAGTCATTTCCTCCTTTATCCAACACCTTTTGCCCCTTCCTCATGTTACTGAAAATACACATATCAGCCTGCAGGAAACAGTATTTGTTCCCTGGCAAATTTAGAGGTTCGTGAAAACCAAACAAGAACAAAATCCAGAGGGAATGGTGAGACCAAAAGGCTCAATTTCCTTTAATCACACTTCTGACTCTTTTTTGGTCCTTTAGCAGATGGACTTGGGTTTATTTAGGGGATTTTTGAAATCCCTAAATGATGGGTGCCGTTGGGGTAGAGTTATCCACAGGGAAAAAGCTTAGAGCAAAACAAATGTCTTACTTCCTAGGAACTGAAAATGTCAACAGGATAAGCTTAAAAATCAATCTGCTAGTTCACAGAAAGGATCAGAAAAAGTGTAAAGTGATCACAGATGCTCAATTTTCAGAGCAGACATAGTGTGGTATGAAGGAAGAAAAAGTACTCCTGCTAACCACCCAAATTCATTTTTCCCTAGAATGAGGAAGCAGTGTTTGTGAGAAGGCAAGGGTAATACGTATTTCTCAAGGGAAAACTGAAAAATTCACTTGTTTGGCATAAAGGCAAAAAGAATACCACAGTACTAACCAGAACACTAGAAAGTATGTCAGGAGTGCTTCTCATGTCAGGAAGTAGTCTAAGATATTTATTTAATATCTCATTTAATCCCTGCAATACTCTATGTGACATACATATTATTACTCTCATTTTATGGACATAAAATTGATATTCAGAAATTTCAAATTATATCTAGACTTTTTGTGTTATTATGATTGCCATCCCTCATGGTTTTTCAGTCAGTACCAGTGATGTTTTTGGCCATATAATTCTTTGTGGAAAATGATTGTTCTATGCATTGTAAGAAATCTGATATCATCTTTGTTTTTTTATTAAGACATTTATGGTACTATGAAGAGATGATAGTACTTCCACACTGTGACAACCAAAAATGACTTTAAACATTGGCAAATAACATGTAGGGAGTAAAATCACCCCCAGTTTAGAGCCATTTCGTATATCAATCTATTACAAAAAAGAAGAGATGTTGGTAAAAATTAAACCTGCCCAGAATTATAGGTAGGTTTGAGGTTTATAGATATTACAGGTTTTGTTTGGCATAGAGAAAAAGGACATATCAGTCATACTCAATAAGAATCAAGGCACTTGCTACAGCCACTTAAAAGAAAGCAACTTTGCACCAAGATTATTTACTGGGCTGTTTGAAGAGGTTGTAGTCACGCAAAAAAAAAAAAAAAAAAAAACCATGGCTCTGTCCTCAGCATGTGGGAGGAAATAATGTGATATAGCAGCAAAATAATAGGATTTGAAGTTTGATGAACCTGGGTTTGAACATATTTAGATCTTTTATTTATAGTCCTATTTGAGTGATCTTGGCAATAATTACTAACACCTGCCAAGCTTCGATTTCTTCATCTATAAATATGGAAAACTTTACTGTTTTTCACATTTCAAGTTTTTAGAGGCTTACAGGCAAACATGAGTGTATGGAATATACAGTATAGAAATTGGCACAACTGCAATCAGTTGTTCCATCTATATTAATATAAACCGACTTATGACCAAGAGTATTGATGAACCTGGTTCTGTATGTTATAACCCCAAATTAAGACTGATGTTCTTATTAAATGTTATGTAACAAAACCTAACAACATTCTGAATCTGAACTGCTGTGTACAAGGAAAATTGGCCAAGTTCTTCTAAGTGACAAATGGTTCTGTAAGCAGAATTCACGAGACAATTGTGACTCTGAGAACAGGAGCAATAATGGGGTGTCACCAAGAACTTGAAAAAGAGGCATATCAAGGTTGGCTTTTTGGAGTTAAAAGTGTAAAATCACAATGTATTAGATCATAGATGACAAAACATTTTCTAGAGCAAATGACTCCCAGGCAATCAAGACAAAAAACATAACCTGACTAAATAAACTGGAAAGTCTATAGATAAATAGCATGCCCTGCCTTCAGAAAGTGGGGTAGGAATTTGTAGGCCAGGAGAAGCACAAAAGGAGAATCATTTTGGTAGTGCCATATCTCTTGGGAAAGAAGATTTGACACCAACAAACCCCAGGAGTTTTGGACTTATTAGCAAGGCTATCTCCAGAGAGGTATACATAGGGCCATATTAGCATAATTTTTCCAACATTTCATTCATTCATTTGATAAATATTTATTGCATTCCTACTGTGTATTGTTACTGAAATTCCAGGGGTTTCGTCTAGGTCCTGTTACTCACTGGATGGAAAGCCAGTCACTGGGATGATGAGTATTGCCAGGGAAGAAAGCTTTAATTGGGTACTGTAGCCAAGGAGATGGGAGATCAGTCTCTAATTTGTCTCCCGGACTGACTAAAATTAGGGTTTTATATAACAGGAAAGAAATGTAACAATGTGTGGTATAGCAGGAATTAGGGAGGGGTAAGGAAGAGGAGTTGGTCAGCAGGAGCAGGTGGTGGGATAGGCAGTCATGATAGGTGAGAGGCCTAGCATTACATGATCCAGGTCTCAAGATTTAGTAAGTTTCCTCGATACATCAGGAGACCTGACGGTTGGTTTCTTGAGAAAAGAACTCAAATAAGGCCGGGTGCGGTGGCTCATGCCTGTAATCTCAGCACTTTGGGAGGCCAAGGCAGGCAGATCACTAGGTCAAGAGATCGAGACCATCCTGGCCAACATGGTGAAACCCTGTCTCTACTAAAAATACAAAAAAATTAGCTAGGCATGGTGGTGTGTGCCTGTAGTCCCAGCTTCTCGGGGAGGCTGAGGCAGGAGAATTTCTTGAACCTGGGAGGCAGAGATTGCAGTGAGCTGAGATCGTGCCTCTGCACTCCAGCCTGGAGGCTGGCGATGGAGCGAGACTGTGTCCCCAAAAAAAACAAAAAAAACAAAAACAAAAACAAAAACAAAAAAAAAGAAAAGAATTCAGATATGTCAAATGTAACTTTCTCAGATTTTAAGACTGGGAGGATTTATACATTAATGTTTAATTTATAGAAAAACCCTAATTTTATCCTTTAGAATCAGCCCTTACATTCTCACATGCCCACCTCTTCCACAATAGTCTTTGGGCCTAGAGGGATTAAACAGTTTTAATTTCTGGCCTGTGCTTTACAAAAGCAGTTCATTTTGGTTGTCATCTTCTTGTTCTAAAGAGGAGGCTTTGACTAGTATCAACGTTCAAGATTTAACAGAAGTCAACACTTCTGTCAACGTTAGAGGCCTGCCACTTAATAGCACAAGGACTGGTTAACAGGACATTTATACAGCAGACAGTCCTATCATTTTTTCTAACATGTAATAAAACACTGACTTGGTGTCTAAATGGCACTTAAACCACTGTATTAAAGTTGTCAGGTTACTCCTAACCTGCTAGCACATGTCTAATTGCTAGCATTCCAGTGACACAACTGTGACAAAACACATTTTAAAAAAAAAGTGGTAAGTCCTATATCAGACTTATCAAATAAGACAATTAACTTTTCTTTCCATAAAAAAAAAATGGTAAATGCAAACATCACTTTTAGAAATTCAGTATAAGGATAAATAACCTCCTTTCACTGTGCAACAAAAGAGGGACAAAGTAAGAACAAGCACACAATACTGTCTTTTTAGCTATTTTAAAAGAGCATCATGAAACACTTCCAAAATAGATTGGTTTTTAGATACAGTACTGACAAATGATTAGGCAACTTTCACCACTAGAATCTTCAAATAGTGCAACACGTACATATTTTATTGTCAAGTATACAAATGCAAGCCTAACAATGATAAAAAGCTTGGGATAAAAAATTATGAGAAAGCCTCAGTTTTAAAACTTATTACTTAATTCAAATGAATGTAACTTAATTTTAACAATGATAAACACAATGAAAGTAGTTTGAGAGAAATCCTAGTCAATATAATTTTCTTAAGGACAAGGCTAATCATTTCTGAACATTAAAGCTTTGTACCGATATTACAGTTTTTCTTCATTACCTAAAGGAAAAGATCAGAAACTAATCAAGTTATGAACTGAATTAAATTATCTCAGAAATAAGCACTATTTAAACATTTTTACTCATATCTATTTTTTTCAAAATAACAAAATAATAATGTACTTTTTCTGCTCTGAACTTATAAAAATAAGTCTTTTGTTTTACTTTTTGCCAGGAAACTTAAAGATTTTATAGCTTTCTAGATTATCAGAGATAAGCAAAACCAATCAACTTTTATATAGCTGTTGTGCTCTATCAACTTTTACAGGCTTCACAAAGGTAGCTTAGGAACTTTAGATAAATAGAGCAAATAATGAACTTTGGAAATGCTTCTAGCCATTCATAGAACCAAATACAAGCCTTTCATTAGAAACTAAACACATCAGTGGTCTTATACATTTTTATATGAGTAAAGCTGAAAGGAGAACAAACTGCAAAGAAATGAAATTAGTATCATGAAAATGGCCATACTGCCCATACTGGTTTAAAGATTCATAGTATTCCCATGAAACTACCATTTATATTCTGCACAGAATTAGAAAAAACTTTTTAAAATTTTATATGGAATCAAAGAAGACCTCGTATAACCAAGATAATCCTAAGCAAAAAGAACAAAGCTGGAGGCATCACATTACTGGGCTTCAAACTATACTACAAGGCTATGTAACCAAAACAGCATGGTACTGGTACCAAAACAGACATATAGACCAATGGAGAAGAACAGATACCTCAGAAATAACAGCACACATCTACAACCACCTGATCTTTGACAAACCTGACAAAAACAAGCAATGGGGAAAGGATCTCCTGTTCAGTAAATGTTGCTAAGAAAACTGGCTAGCCATATGCAGAAAACAAATTGGACACCATCCTTATACCTTATACAAAAATTAACTCAAGATGGATTAAAGACTTAAATGTAAAACCCCAAACCATAAAAACCCTAGAAGAAAACCTAGGCAATACCATTCAGGACAGAGGCATGGGCAAAGACTTCTTGACAAAAGTGCCCAAAGCAATTGCAACAAAAGCCAAAATTGACAAATGGCATCTGATTAAAGAACTTCTGCACAGCAAAAGAAACTATCATCAGAGTGAACAGGCAACCTACAGACTTTGAGAAAATTTTTGCAATCTATCCATCTGACAAAAATCTAATATCCAGAATTTACAGCAAACTTTTTATTTAGAAGAAAAAAAAAACATCAAAAAGTGGGCAAAGGAAATATTTATGTGGCCAACAAACATATGGAAAAAAGCTCAACATCACTGATCATTACAGAAATGCAAATCAAAACCACAATGAGATAGCATCTCAAGCCAGTTAGAATGGCAATTATTAAAAAATCAGGAAACAATATATGGTGGAGAGTCTGTGGAGAAGTAGAACTGTTGGTAGGAATGTAAATTAGTTCAGACATTGTGGAAGACAGTATGGCAATTCCTCAAGGTTCTAGAATCAGAAATACCATTTGACCCAGCAATCCCATTACTGAGCATATGCCCAAAGGATTATAAATCATTCTACTATAAAGACACGTGCACATATATGTTTATTGCACCACTATTTACAATAGCAAAGATATGGAACCAACGAAAATGCCCATCAATGATAGATGGATAAAGAAAATATGCTACATATACACCACAGAATACTATGCAACCATAAAAAGGAATGAAATTGTGTCCTTTGTGGGGACATGGATGAAGCTGGAACCCATCATTCTCAGCAAACTAACACAGAAACAGGAAACCAAACACTGCATGTTATAACTTATAAATGGGAGTTGAACATTTAGACCATCTGGACACAGAGAGGGGGACAATACATACCAGGGCCTGCTGAGAGGTTAGGGGAGAGCAGAGGGAATTTAGAGGACAGGTCAATAGATACAGTAAACCACCATAGTACATGTATACTTATGTAACAAACCTGCATGTTTTGTACATGTATCCCAGTTTTTTTTTAGAAGAAATAAATAAATAAAAATAGTGATAAATAATCACAATGTTATTATCACACCTGAATAAAAGGAATGAAGCAAAAACAAATATACAGGAAACCAACCTACAATTTTTCTCCTACTCAGTTTACCTTGGTGTCTACAGCATTAACCAGAGCCTACAAACAACATGATGAATATTTTGTTCCTGATACATGAATTCAAGTTTTTACGTTTACCAACATCACTATACATTTTGTACAATTAGGAAATTTACTTCAGGTGTGTGACCATTAAGTATTTGAGTGCTAGTACTATTTATGCACAACAGCAAATACAATGTGAAACACTGCAAGGCAAGCATTTATGTGAAATTTGACTCAATGCTAAAACTGGTGTCATCGTGATATTAAAAAAGAATTGCCAAACTGCCAATGTATTTTTTACCACGTTTCATATTTTACCTTCATCAAGATGAAGAGCTTTAACTATAAGCAATGTTAATTAGCCAATTTCTCCTATTTTCTATCAGTCTTTAAAGAACATTTTATTATCTAAACTTTTTCAACTTTCTATTTTTCTTCATATGTGCATGATGATAGACACACAGAGAATCAGAAACAAACAAAAAAACCCCAAACCCTACGTATGACTTACACAGACCATCTATGACATTCATGGACTTTCCATTTTGTCCTACATTTTCTCTTTTTAAGAGAACCAGTCATTTTACTTTAGGACAAAAAAATTAACCATACAGGATATTTTCTTATAAAAAAGCATTCTCTTTTCTTTATAACCTTTCTTATCCAACTATCTTTATATTCCTAACTAGAAAGTGACCATTTTGCAATTATGGTAATAATTGATTAAGGCAAGGCTTACCAATGAATGCTAAGACTAGAAGTTTGAAGTTGAATGAGAAGTAGGACATATACATAGACTCAAAATATCTTCTCATAAATTACTTATTAATCTCAAAATATCTTCTCATCAATTACTTATTAATTGCAAAGGAAAAAGGAATAACTTTAAAGGGAGAAAACTTGGAGGACATTAATTTAACAAAATGATCAGAGATGATGTGTACCAATAATGGGATAAGCCAATGCTCTGTGCCACCTGATGTGATTCACTGATGAGAACACATCGCTTATGTACTCCTACCAGACATGCAAAGCCCAGATCTCATCATGAAGAAAGCCTCCTTATACCAAAAAAAAAAAAAGGTCCTGTATTTTTTAAAACGTCAATGTCATGAATGACAAATATAGCTGAGTAACACTTCTAGGTTAAAAAAAGCATAACAGGCAAATGCAGTAATGATCCTGGATTGAATTCCTGACCAGAAAAACAAAATTACTATAAAAAATATTATTGGAAAAAATGTGAAATTTTTTTAAGAATATAAATTAAAGATGTTGTATCAATATTATATTGTATGATTTTGATTACAATTGATACAATATTATGATTATGCTAAAGAATTTTCCTGGTTCTGGGGAAATCCACAGAGAAGCAAAGAATTAAAAAGGCCTGAGGTCCCTAATCTACTCTCAGTGTTTCTGGAAAATTCATAAATGACAGAAAGAGAGAAAATGATAAGCATACCAAAATATAAACAGTCAATGAATCTGGATAAAAGGCATATGGAAGTTTTTGTACTATTCGTGCACGTTTTCTATAATTATAACATTATTTTAAAATAAAAGTTTAAAAAATTCCTTGAGAACCAATGTATAGTAGTTGGAATGCTGAGGGAGGATCTTGCCCAGGGGCATAATGACTCAGAAACCAGAGAAGGAATGTTTCAAGGAGGAGGATGCCAAGCTGCTGAAAGATCAAGCAAGGGTGGACTGAGAATTTACCATGGAGTCCTAATTGGAGTGGGTTCAAGAGAGAATGGAAGACTGGGGAGACAGCAGAGATGGCAATATAAACAACTCTTCTGAGTTTGTCAGGAAGAGAGAGCAGAACCATGGAATTATTGGTGTAGGGAGATAGGTAATCAAAAAGCATATTATTGACTATTGGATTATTATAGTAAATTTCCACACTATAACTACTCATGGTCTGATTTCTTCTTACCAAGAACACTTCTAATATGTATTTAGCTTGCATTCAGGTCTACATGTAAGAAATTTGAATATTTTGGTTTCATTGTAGATACTATTCATTATAAATTAGCAAATTGGTATTCTAAATTTATATATGAGCTGATAAACATTAATTCTGTCCCTCAGATATATATAAAATCAAATCATGTTTCTGCTGCACTCAGAGCTTTTGGAGGTCAAGTAGAGGGATATGTCTAATTTTCCCAAGTTCTTTCAGAACTATGTTGAAACTTTCAAAGGACAGTAAATCGGCTACATAAATTCTATAACACTGGAGTCAGTTCTACTTGTTCTGCAACAGTGTAATTACAAGTTTTAAAGAAAAAAAAGACCCCTATCACCTACCATAATTACACTTCAGTAACTGTGACTCTTAAACACTTTAACCAAAACAAGCTTATGTCTGAGTGTAAGACATAAGCTTGTTATGGTTAAAGTGTTTAAGAGTCACAGTCAATGAATGTAAGTTCATTGGTCACTCTTTTTACCATGGGGAAATCACTGAGATAATGAATGTTGCTTTGTGAAGACTTGGATGAGACAGTCTGCCTCCTTTTACTGTTTTCAGTGTCAGTCCAACTTCACCTTGAGACTAAGATTTCAGAATTATTTTTCCACTGTAGCCATGTGCTGTTTGCAATATCTTGCAAAACCTTACTTGAAAGTTTTTTAGTAAAAATGTTGACAGAAACCTCAGTGTTCTGTTTTTTTATTTTATTTAACCAAGGAAAGCCTTCATTGATACTATAATAAATTGACTTTGTATAATTTTAATGTTTTTATCTTACTGGATTATTAATTTTAGGATGATGTAGTCATTAAAAGAAAAATTATATAAGAGAATTTAGAATAATATACATAATTGCTACCATTTTTTGAGAATTTACCAACTGCAAAGAAGACACTGTAAGCTTTGAGGTATATCATTATTTCTCCCAAAAAATCCTTTGGTTTAGGTTGTTATTATCACATTACAAAAAAAATGAGATGGTTGTGGCTTAACTTGAAGCACCTGAAGCATAATTTGAAATAAGATTGAGCTGGCCCCAAAGCCTCTGCTTCTTCCACTCTTCACATTGCTTCTCTACAATAATTTGCCTATCCACAGCTGTATCTAATCTGATTTTACTTCCTTACTCTTGGTCCTTGTGAATATCTATTGAGATTTTTATATTCCAGGAGAGAGAGCTGAAGATTCTAATACATTCAATTTTCAAATGGTTTTTAAATCTGAATCTAAAGACATTTGAGAGAAAAGTAATTTAAATGGTTCAATCAGAGAACTGTATTGAAAAGGAAATCAAAACTAAGATAAAATCTCCATGTTGAGTGATATCTTCCACTGACCACTTGCCTTCTCAGGAATATTGAATTAATTGTGCTACACTGAAGGTGCAGATGTGTTCAGCATTTATTTGTGGTAGCTACCTAATTTTCAGGAAACAGTCTATAATTAGAAAGTATTAGCATTCTGTACACCACGCAAAGCAGATAAGATCCTAATGTACGTTTTCAATTGAGAAAATAATGGGTAGAAATACAGTTACTCAAAATGAATGGTGGCCTAGAATCATACTCATTTTCCTACTTGTTAATAGTAGTTAGGCTCCATAGTCACAGTATATTAACTTGTACATTTTCAGCTTCTCTGCTGGGGATAACAAAGCTCAAAAGATTCTCTGCTTCAATTAGCATATTTTATATTTATAAAATGGAAAATGTTTGAAAATTTTTGTCTTACAATTAACTCTTGCTGGAAAGACACAAAGAGTTATTACCTGTAGACATACCTAAGCAATGATTTTTATTCAAAAATGTTCTAATGTACTATTTCTTTGTGGGGAAAACTTAATAAACAAGAAGCATCATAGTGAAAAAAAAAAGAAAGAAAGAAATGCATTTATAATTGGACCAAAGAAAATTTAACTGATTTGAAATGACATTATTATTGCCATTCATGTGATTTTATTTGTTTTTGGTCAAATCTGTTTATATTTCAATTTATGTGATAAATGAATCTTATGAAAAATTCACACACACACACCCCAAGGATGATTGAGGAAAGCATATATATATATGCATGTATGTATATATAGAGAGAGAAAAAGAGAGAGCTATCAAAAAGTAAACTATATAATGTTCAAAAGTAATACATTCTATAGACCAAAAAACAAATATAGCACATAAGATGGATTATGAGGGGAGGACAGTATTAACTTGGGTGGCCAGATGGTTTTATTTAAAAGGTGCTATTGGAGCTTACTTGAAAAAGGTGAGAGATTTCTTGCAGCTCCTGGACTAAGAGCAGACTGGGTAGAGGGAACAGATAGTACAAAGGCCCACAGGCAGGAGTATACTAGCATATCTGGATGCAGTAAGGAGGCCTACAGATTTGGAGTGGAGTGAGAGAGGGAACAAGTCCTAGGTGATGAGATCAGAGATGTGTGTTTTGAGGGATGGAGGCAGAATCATTGATGGACTATCATGATAATTAGACCCTTTGCTTCTTGTGACCTGGGAGCCATTATGGGATATTAAGCAGAAGAATGAAATGATCCAACTTCCTTTTTAAGAGGAACAGTGTAGGTGCTGTGTAAGCATGGACCATTGGAAGCCAGGGAAGAGGCAGTGTGGTAAGTTAGAAGACTCCACGGTGATCAAATGAGAGATTACAGTAGTAGCATGGAGCAGTCAAAGTCATCCAATTCTGAACAGACTTTGTAATGAGCCTTGTGTTGTCCTATGAGGAACAAGTTAACAGAAGTTTGTAATTTTGTGAAAACAAAATATATGCAAGTAAATGATTTTTAAAAATACAACATAATGAATAAAACCTAAAATAGCATTAGGTGGAGTATGTGCATGTGTGGTGGGGTGGAATAACCACTGAATGTCCACTGGGTTCTAGTTGCAGCTCTGTCATTAACTAGCTAAGTGATTTGGGACAAATAGTAGCACATTGACCTGTATTGGCCTCATTTTATCATCTTGTAAAATACTGAGTTTAGATCAATTGATTGATAAGATGCCCACTCTAGTAAATGTTTTATAACACATGATCTAAGTTGACTCATATAACAGATATTTATTGATTATAGACTATGAATAAGACATGGAGCTTATGGTTTTTTAAAAAAATATATGAAAGTAATTAAAATTTCAAGAACAAGGATACTTAATAGGAAGGTGTTCATTCAGAAGGTCACCAGAACCATTTAAGTGAGTTTTACCAACTCTTCAGACCCTTACATGGTTATATAAAAATAACATCTTACAGTTGTATAGAAGTTTTGGTATTTTTCCAAAATATTATATGATGTGATGTTAACTTGATTAATTTTGGTCCGGTTCCTAAAAATTATATGTTCATAGATTTCAAAACAGATTTTGTATACATACCAAACATCAAAATTTTATTAAAATTAGATTTACTAAAATATATTCATCTCAGAATATATTAATAACTTACTTAAAAGGAAGTTCATATGTACTACCCATTTATCTATTAAATTTGTGTGAAAATTACATGCTTTGAAATTGTTTTCACAATTTAGTTTGACAAATATAAGTATTCATTACCTCTGGATTTAACTTGTGATATGCAGTAAACTCTTTAGCACTTCTCTAAAACTACGTAACCATGTAGTATTATTTTTTCCAAATATCTTATGCTAAATAAACTATGTGTCAACTGGTAAAATACCTTACTTGTTAGCAATAATGGAGGGGAGAATACTTATTCCGTATGTCACCATGTCCAACTTTTCAGCTCTATTTCTGTTAACAGGAAGATTCTAACATTTGTTAACACTCCTTGTTCTCCTTTCAGGAGCAGGAACTTGAGCTCTTTTATATATGAACTCAAGAAATTCAGATTCTTACATCTTCATGAGATATTCAGAAACTCTACATACTTTTCGTTATTAATAATAGATTTCCCGCACATATTGCCAATTGTTTCATTTTACATAAAATAAGACTACTTGTAGAAAAATCCCTAATTTTTGTATTTTACTACTTTCTTTAAATTTAGTTCTTAGAAAACCATAAATGCTTTATTTGTACATGCAAATGTCTCTAATTTTTATATTTTTTCTAATGTGCTGATATGGTTTGGATTTGTATCTCTGCCCAAATCTCAAGTCAATTGTAATCCCTAGTGTTGGAGGAGAGACATAGCAGGAAGTGATTGGATCATGGGGCAGATTTACCTCTTGCTGTTCTTGTGCTAGTGAGTGACTTCTCATGAGATCTGGTTGTTTAAAAGTGTGTAGCACCTCCCACTTTGCTCTCTTCCTTATTCTCCTGCCATGTAAGATGCACCTGCTTTCCCTTCAGCTTCTACCACAACTGTAAGTTTCCTGAGGCCCCCCAGCCATGCTTCCTGTACAGCCTAAACAAATGTGAGTCAAAATATCTCTCTCTCTCTTTTTTTTTTATAAATTACCCAGTCTCAGGTAGTTATTTATTGCAATAGGAAAATGGAATAATACATGCATATTAAAATTTTTCCAATGTGTAAAATTTGTATTTATAGGTGTATTAGTTTGTTTTCACACTACTAATAAAGATATCTGAGACTGGGCAATTTATAAAGGAAAGAGGTTTAATGGATCCACAGTTTCACATGGCTGGGGGGCCTCACAATTATGGTAGAAGGTGAAGGAGGAGCAAAGGCGTGTCTTACATGGCAGCAGGCAAAAGAATGTGTGTAGGGAAACTCCCTGTTATAAAACCATCAGATCTCATGAGACTTATTCACTATCATGAGAACAGCATGGAAAAAAATCTGCCCCCATGATTCAATTACCTCTCACTGGGTCCCTCCCATGACAAGTTGGGATTATGAGCATTATAATTCAAGAGGAGTTTTGGGTGGGGACACAACCAAACCATATCAATAGGCTCTTGATTTTCAGTCTAGCTGGGCACACATAGGAAAAATGTTTAGCTAGCAAGTTATCTAATAGTACATTCTAGTTGCTTTTTATTTTTTGAGACAGAGTTTTGCTCTTGTTGCCCAGGCTGGAGGGCAATGGCATAATCTTGACTCACCACAACCTCTGCCTTCCGAGTTTGAATGGTTCTCCTGCCTCAGCTTCCCAAGTAGCTGGGATTACAGGCATGTGCCACCACAACCAGCTAATTTTGTATTTTTAGTAGAGATGGGGTTTCTCCATGTTTGTCAGGCTGGTCTTGAACTCTCAATCTCAGGTGATCTACCCACCTCGGCCTCCCTCTAGTTGCATTATTATAGGCCCAATATCATATCAAAAGTAATTTTGAGTTACTCTTAACAAATAAATAATTACGGCCAAGCATGGGGACTCACCACCTGTAATTCCAGCACTTTGAGGGTCTGAGGCAGGCAGATCATCTGAGGTCAGGAGTTCGAGACTGGTCCGGCCAACATGATGAAACCCTGTCCCTACTAAAAATACAAAAATTAGCTGGGCATGGTGGCAAGTGCCTGTAATCCCAGCTCCTCAGGAGGCTGAAGCAGGAGAATGGCTTGAATATGGGAGGTGGAGGTTGCAGGGAGTCAAGATTGTGCCATTGCACTCCAGCCTGTGGGACAAGAGTGAGAGTTTGCTTAAAACAAAATCAATAATTACTTGATTTTAAATAGCCTATGTGTAAAAATATGTATGTGTGAACATGTGTGTATGTGTACATATATTCACATGTGTACATTTAAGATAGCATATATTTCTTAGAACAAGATTTCAGATATTTTAAATTTTCACATGAAATAAGTAAAACGTAATATAGTGATTTTATATTGTATTTCAGTGACAGTTTTCATTCTTACAATAGAGTATAACAGTACTACATACTTGTTTTTTTCTTGTGTCACTAAACTAAAATGTAGAAATACCTCTTGTCTTCATGTTCTATTTATAAAAGCTGGTATATATCTATGTGCCAAGTTAATCTTTCAGTTGGTCTATATGAAATTTTAAAAGTATGAGGTATATAAATGGTAGGCTTTTATTTTGTCTTCACTAAAATCTATGATTCTTTTTTATCATTTTGGAAATTGGTGTATTTTTATAATTATATATTATAAAACAAATAATTTTTACAAACTTTTACATGTATATGATTATAATTTATATACATGGATAATATTTGGAAGTCTGTGCTCACATGTTTGAATGAGAAAGCTATAAGACATCCAAAAGTAATCAGTCAATTCCCTTGACTACAAATGTGACCCTGCTTATATATTGTCTTGAATATCTTTAGCAAGAGATATTTTAAATTTTTGTTAAATAATGAATTATTTTCAGCAATTTTCTCAAAATATCTAAAGTAAGTCTTTTCTGATGCAATTTGAATTATTTTTTCTCCTCATTGTAACTACCACATTCTTTAGACTTTCTTTTAATTTAAAACCTCAAACAGCCCCAGCCTCAATAGACTGTGACTCCGTAACAGCTAAATTTCTACAAATAATTATGATCATCTTAAGCCTCTCCATATTTATGCTGGGATTTTCCCTCCTCAGGTTGTCCATCCCTTGTCTTACAGAGTTTCTCAGGGTGTCACTCTGCATGTGCTCAGAGAACAGTCCCCCATTTTCTACTTCTCTGGCCTCTTGCATAAATCTCCACTCCTTCCCCTGCTACTTCAGTGTAACTACTGATCGTTGAGATGCAAACTTCCATGCAAGGGTCAATTGAGTGGCTCACTCAACCAACACCCTGGCCTGATGGATGGGGCTGTAATGGGTTCTTACCGCATCTTTATCCTTCTGTTGTAGGTGTAGTTCATGACCTTTCTTAATGCCCGCAATGAATTAAATAAGTCTATACTATGTAAAATCATTTACTCAGGTTTATGGTAATAGAGAGTAAGTATAATTTTAAAATGCTATTACATGTAACATGTATATATTGAATACAGCTATGGTCAGAGCTGAGAGGCCAAGATTATCCCTTATTTTCTTTACTGGATGTCTCCCAGCCAGCTTCCAGTCTCAATGCATCAGGGGCCATGAGAAGAGCTCTAAACATGTTTTTTCCTTGATGCTGTGGAATTCCTAAGACTTAAAGGGAAAAAGGCAGGGGGGGTGGGTGGCTCCTTTCTCTCTAATCTACAGCTTTTCTTTTAAGCTCTCCATTGCTCACTTAAAATTATTCTCTTCCCTGAATGATTGACATTGGGAAGGTCCATTGCCTTCAGGAAAATTCCAATTTATAAACCAACATGTGTTTTCTTGTGCTATGACTCTTGCTAGAAAAATTATTTCTATGCTTCATCATGCACCTTAGAAAATCCTCAGCATCCTAGTCTTAAAGAACATCATGTAGGAAAGCAACTGAGTAGCCCCATTGATCTCCTTTAGTCCACTACAGTTTATGTTTGTGAAGTCTTGCTTGCCTATATTCTCTACAGTCTTCTGCTTTTTAGATCATGTTTACCTATGAACAAATTTTTTATTGAGAACTATCTTTACAAGGACAAGCCTTACAATAATTCTTTGATTCTAAGGCATCATGGAGTGAAAGTAAACCCTAAAATAAGGATTTAAATGCAAGTCATTTATTTTGGAAGTGATTTTAAGAAACACTGCTAGGATAAAGAAGTGAGGCAAGGGAGGGAAGAAAGTCAAGGAAGGGTTTTGTTTGTGTGTGTGTGTGTGTTTTTTTTTTAAAATCAAGTTGCTGGTGGGGAGAAATGGTTCTCAAAACCACTGGGGAAAACTAGGTGACAGCATAAAACATATCCCGGAATTATCCTTGCCAAGTGGATTCACCCTAGCCATCCATTCTTAATTGCTGTTACTCTGGGATAATTGCTCCCAAAACCTATAACTTGAAGGGCACAAGGAATGCTCTTGTTGCTGGATGTGGTAAAAGTCCTCAGGCAGATCTGAGGTCTTTGCAGTAATCAGCTTCAATATGTAAAAATGTGTGCCAGTGGGATAAGAGATGGGCACTGACTGTCTGCTACAATCAACTGCTTGCACCAACCAAATTTACTTGTGTCCCAAATTAAGGCCACTCAGTTTTGTCACCGGTTTTCAAGGTAATTACTGGTCACAGTTTTCCATAAAAAGACTTTTAGCAGGAAGATTCATGAAACAAACTATACTTTATCCTATTGCAGTTGGTCCAGAGACTGTAATTGGTATTTACATTTACCAATTCTCCTTTACCACCCACTTTATTATCTTTTACCCTTGGTCAGCTTTTATGTTAACCTACATAATTTTATTTGTAAGGTAATATAGACCTTTAGCTCTGAGGGGTCAGAGCTCCTGGTTGAAGCTCCAGAGTCAAGCATGGATGCCCTATTTCCCTGTTCACAGGAATGGGAAACATGAAAGTACCAAGAGGGGCAGCAGTGAATGGATTCCAAAGGAATAGTTTTAGATATGTATTATAGATATTCTGTTTTCAGGTCACATTATACACTAGCAGTTTTATCCTTCATGATCATCAGGGTCAACAACCCTGATTGTCTGCCAACTCCTTTCTCTTTGTACTATTGGCATAAGGAGCCCAAAACTATTTGGTGAAATCCTTAATGTGTTTTCTCTGGAAGTATCCCTCTTCTGGGAACCAGACCTATTTTCTGCAAGTGGGCCACTGAGAGTGGGATGACAAGGTCACTCTTATTTCCACCCTTTTTCCTCCAGGCCATGTGTTCTACCTTTCAAAGACAGTTCCATATAACAGCTGCTTCAAATATAGACCACATATTGAAGGACAAGCCCAACCTCATAGGTTGCTGTCTTCAAGCAGGCATCTAGATACACATTTAGAAGATTATTATGTTTTCATTCTGTTTCAGGATGAGGTGGTAGTAGAAAGAATAGAGGATAGCACAGTCATGTACTCACTATTATACCTTTTCCACTATAACATTGGTCCAGGGTAATGTTGGTAGGATTCCTTGATGGTAGAGAAATCGGTCACTTTTTGAACCCTTCTATGGTAGTGCTGGCTAAGACAATAAAGGTAAGAAAGACAAACTTGTACTCAGAAACTGCATTCATCTCAATAATTCTGAATCTCTATCCCTTTCAGGAAGGAAGTGGCTCAATGTCATCATCTTTCTTCCACATGATTCCTTGGTTTCTGCTATGGTTTGACTTTTCCCTCAAAAACTCTTGTTGAAATGTAATTGCCAATGTAATGGTATTGGGAGGTGGGGCTTTTAAGAGGTGATGAGATCATGGGGACCCTTCCTCATCAATGGATTAATGCTTTATCATGGCTTGGGCTAGTTGACACGGGAGTGGATTAGTCATAAAAAGGATATGTTTGGTACTCTTGTTTTCTTGCTCACTCACATCCTGCTCTCTCTCATGCATTCTCACCACGTGATGCCTTCTGCTATGCCCTTGCCAGATGCCAGTGTCATGCACTTGGACTTTTTGGCTCCCAGAACTGTGAGCTGAATACACTTCTCTTCTAGTCTGTGGTATTCTGTTATAGCAGCAAAAAATGGACCAAGACAGTCTCTTTGAGGAAGGATTCTGTTTAGAGAATTCCATCTGGCAGGCGTAGCTATGGAACACAAAGAACTGCAGATTCTACTTGCATTTTCATAGGACCAGCCATGGACTTCTTTGTCTCGAATTTTTCCATCATTCTTTTTATAGGCCTTCTGATCAAACAGCCAACCACGCCATTCACAGCTGTCCAAGTATACCCATACCTCACAAGATTGATGATTGGCTATACTGCTTAAAACTCTGCCCACTGAAATATTATCTCTTGCTGATGTTTTCAGGTTCACCCCTGAGTGGTGCTATACTGCCATAGTGCATTTGCAATTCAATTTTGATGATTACAGATGCAACAAGCCAGCTCATCTGTAAAATAAGTCAGGTTTTGTTCCATCCCCTTTATTATCTAGTCATAGGCAATCCTCAACAAAGCCACATTTTTTGTGAGCTAAGAGAGAAAGAGTTAGTTGCAACAGACGTAGGTGAACTAGTGGTGTGGGCCACCTGTTCACATAACTTGTGTTTGCCTTTCTGACCTAATTAAATCTCATTACAAATATGCCATTTGTGTTGAGTGATGGATTGCTTCTGCACCCATAAATCTTATGAGCTGATGGGTCTGGCAATACCCAGTTCATGATGGGAAGCTCTAGTTACATAGTCACTCTACTGAAACATAGTAGCATGGTAAGGTCACTTTTTGAATGTTGACAACGTGGTCTTGCTCCAGAAACCTATGGTTTTGCTATCAGGGTTTGCTAGCAAATCCATACCATGTCTTTATCCACCACGGATAGCCCCTCTAAGTAACATAAGACCTTTCATGTCTTGTGGCCAAATAGCAGGATTGTTTGTATTACAGTCTGTATCAGCTACAGAACCCTCTTTTGCTCTGGGCTCCATATAAATTACCAGGCTTCCAAATCACTTGGTAAGTGGGTCAAGGCTATGTTCCCAAATGCTTGATGTGTTGTATCTAAAATCCGAAGTAAGCTAGTACGCATGATGTCTCTTTCTTAGTTGTAGGTAATACAAGGTGCAACAACTTGTTCATTCTTCACGTGGCAGAAAGCAGGAGAATTAGCTTAGCCCTGAGGCAAAACCAAGAATATCTATTGCTGTTTATCCTAGGTGAATGTAGATTGCTTCAGAACCTCTTCATGATAAGAATTGAAAAAACACATTTACCAGGTCAATAGCCACATGCAGTAGCCCCCTTTGTCCACCATTTCACTTTCTGTGGTTTTAGTTATCCATGGTCATCCATGGTTCAAATATGTTAAATATAGTAAGACATTTTGAGAGAGAGAGATATCACATTCATATAAGTTTTATTATGGTATATTATAATTCTATTTTATTATTAGTTATTGCTGTTAATATCTTACTGTGTCCAATTTATAAATTAAACTTTATCATAAGTATGTGTAGGAAAAAACATAGTATATATAGGGTTCAATACTATCCACAGTTTCAAGCATCCACTGGGCATCTTGGAGCATATCTCCCTGGATAAAGGAGAACTACTGCATTTCTAAAGGCTGTGTTGATATGTTCTGGTAAATACATTACATCTTGCACAGCAACTGCATTTGGAGCTACTGTTTATTTAAGTTTGCAGCAGTTGTATCTCATCTGCCATGATTTACCTGGTTTCTCAAGGCACCAGACTGGTGAACTTCATGAAAATATAATGGAGCCAATGGGGCCACTACCTCTGCATTACTTACAATCTTTGTAGGAAACACAGATCTCACATTTACTGAAGATGTGTTTTTGCCTCTCTTTACAATTTAGACTGGGTCTGGGGTTGTTTCGGGAACTTCCCTTGTTTTTTATTCTACCTACCACTACATCCTTTAATGTACAGATTAGGGAGCCAATATGCAGGGTCCTCAAGCTGTGGCTTATATTCATCCTGATTATGCACTCAGAGATTGGACAAATAACCACTCAGAAGGTTTATAGATTTCATTTATCATTAGGCCTCCCAAAGTTGAACTCTTCTGGGGACCCATGTGGGTCTTTTGATTCCTCTAGCTATCAGTGTCAGCTCATTCCCTTTATCCAACACCCCTTAAAATATCTGGGTGCAACCCCACTGGAAAATGTCTGTAGGTTTCTTTGAGGGTAAACTGGAGAATAAATTGTATGAATATTTATTCAGACATTTGTAGTTTTCTTCCTCAGACTACCCCACCTTCCCTTCAGTCAATGATCTTTTGGTCTGAGAGCTTATTCATGCCTAATAACTGGTCAGATAATCATATTTTTCTATTATATTAGCTGATATCAGTATTTTTTTGCATTCTTTAATTTTTTTGGTGGGGGTATATAGACGTCAAGAAATACATTTGTTGGAAGTCTGTCTTATCTCTCAAAACACTATGGTTTGTTTGCCATGACAGATATCTCCTGGTTGGTTCCCCTTGGTGACATTATAGCTTTTCTGCCCGTTATGGTAATTGGCTCCAATGATAAAGTGACATTATTGGACTTGCATTATTATAGAAGTCTATCATTTTCATTGACATCTTGAGGATGAGTTACTTAACTGTATTATCTATACTGCCTACAAATGATAGACATTATGGAATTTCTCAAGGTTATCAATTCCCCCTTACTATTTCTTATCATTTGTATAAAGGGAGTTTATTAGCAAGGGTTCTCCAGAGAGGTAAAACCAATAGGTGGGTATTTATTTATTACAAGAATTGGCTCATACAATTATAGAGGCCAAGAAATCCCATGATCTGCCATCACAAGCTGGAGAACCAGAAAAGTTGGTGATGTAATTCAGTCCATGTTCTGAAGGCCTGAGAACCAGGGGAGGAGGTAGTTGTTAAATCCCAATCTGAAAGCCTGATAATGAGGAGAAAGATTCCTGAGAACAAGAGAAGATGGATGTTCCTGCTTAAGCAAATAGGAAATTGGCCCTTCCTCCACCTTTTTGTTCTATTCAGATCCTCTGAATAGAGGGATTGGATGAATCCCACCTGCATTGGTGAAGGTACATCTTCTGTACACAGTCTACTGATTCAAGTGCTATTGTGTGTGTGTGTGTGTGTGTGTGTGTGTGTGTGTGTGTGTGTGTGAGAAATACCCTCACACACCGAAAATCATGTTTTTTGCTAGCTATTTGGGCATCCCTTAGCCCAGTCAAGCTGACACATGAAATTAACCATCACAAGGGGTATTCCTTGGCCCCTGCTAGAGAAAAGAGTCCTCTGTGTCTTACATGATAATGCATTCTGAGCCTTTGATCCCTTCCTCGATACTTTGGAAGGGCAGTTCAGATATCTCCACATCAATTATCATCATTTGTCCTGTGCTTGAAATAATTAACCCATCTGTCATTTAGAACTGGCTGTAGGTGACCTTACCAGGATGCTGAACCTTACCTCATATGAAAGTGCTTCTATATCAGTGAACTCTCTTTATTCAACGTTTTATCCTGCACCCTTGGGCTGTCACTCACAATATCCATTTTCAGGCATGTCCTCTACATTCTTTCCAGAACATTCTGGCCAGATCTCAAAGTTCTTTTGGTGATAATCCTTTTCCTCCAATAACAAGGACAATTTTTTTTTTGTCTGACTATGCTGAGCCTTAGCTCCAGTTATTTATCCAGAAGCACTGAGAGAAAATGGGGACAGATTTTCAGAGGGGCAGTCATTGTCTTTTGAGATATCTGCATCAGGTTAAATATTTACATGCTCTCCAACAAAAGTATAATGGCATTTTTTAATAAAGGAGAGGAGTCCTCTTCTGCCAGCCTAAAAATTTAAGGAGAATCTGCAGCTTTATGCTTCTCAAATGTATTCACCCAAATGTTCAATTTCAAGAACTCTCTCAGGACCCTAACTTTAGCACAGAAAATCTGTAGGTGATGGGGTTTTAATTTATTGCAGTTAGCAATAGTCAACATACTTTGCAATCCTTATATTACTGTAGATTCTATATCCTTTAAGACCAGAGGTTTTGCATAAACCAGGAATTCCCCTATAGCTGTATTCATCTCAATTCACCACACATGATCAGCCTCAGTAATTAAGGTGCCATAGCACATCAGGAGTCATAACCACTCACTTACAGCCGGCAATGGTTCACTTAATTGCCATCTGATTGATGAATGATTGAATTCAAGAGTATCATATTGAAAGACTGTTTTCTCAACAAATTCATGTACTAGCTATTTTAATCTTGGTTCCTTAAGTAGCAGACAAGGATTTGAGCACAAGTAGTTAATTTTGCAGGTGATTCCAGGAAAAAAAGTAGTTGGGAGAGTGATGAAGTGAGGCAGAGAAAGAAGTAATAAAGGGTGACTTAGCAGTCAGTTACCACCAAGGACAACTGGGGCTTAGTTCCACTTGAAAACTCTAGAAGACTGTGTAGAACAAATCTCAGAGTTACCACAAAAAGATACAAGTGACTTGAGGAGGCGTTGATGTGCTAGTTTCCTATCACTGGATGATGAAGTGTGTGTGTGTGTGTGTGTGTGTGTGTGTGTGTGTGTGTCTAAACGTTAACCCTCTGACACTCACTCCAGGGCTGTCCTGCATACAGTTCCAGTTAATACCCACAGCCAGGAAAAAATAAGTCTTTGGGTAGAGAATTTGTAGATTTCTAATAATTTCTATTATTGAAGCACTCTCTTCCCCTGGCTTCTAAGATGCCATACTCTATTGGGTTTGAGAGACCACTACCAACTTCCAAATTTATTCTTCTAATCCAGTCTTTCATGTAACCTAGACATTTACCTGTTAGATAGTTCTACTTATTCACAAGATTTCGACATTTTGCATATTCAAAACTGAATTCATCATCTCTACAACTTCTAAAATGTTTCCTCCTTCTGTATTCCCTGAAATATATGGTTTGCACCTCCATACTCATAGTGGCCTAAATCAGAAATCCAGGGTTACTCTATCCTTGTCTCCCTCACTGTCTCTTCCTACATTTACCAGTCACTTAGAACCATCATTGTATCTTCTTCTTCTTCTTCTTCTTCTTCTTCTTTTTTTTTTTTCTTTTGTGATGGAGTTTTGCTCCTTACCCAGGCTGGAGTGCAATGGCATGATCTTGGCTCACCGCAACCTCCGCCTCCCAGATTCAGGCAATTCTCCTGCCTCAGCCTCCTGAGTAGCTGGGATTACAGACACCATGCCCAGCTGATTTGTGTCAGCCACCATGCCCAGCTGATTTTTTGTATTTTTAATAGAGACGGGGTTTCACCATGTTGACCAGGATGGTCTCCATCTCTTGACCTCGTGATCCACCTGCCTCGGCCTCCCAAAACGCTGGCATTACAGGCGTGAGCCACTGCACCCGGCCCCACTGTATCTTCTAAATAGCTATAAATTCATCTTTTATCTCCCCCACCCATGCTGTTATAGTTCAGATCATTATTCTTAACTGGATTACTCTTACAAAGGTGTAATTTGTCTCTCTGCTCTCCACTCAATCTATTCTTCATAGTGTAGCCACTGTAATGTTACCAAGGGCAAATTTGATGAATTGTTTCTAGACTTAAAATCTAAAAGCGAATCCTGTTGAGATAGTGTTCAAGATCCTTTCAGATCTGGCCCCACTTCTTCCTTTATTGTCAATTCTTATCCCTTCCACTTTCAGAGACTGGAGTTCAGCTTCTAAACTTCTTTCTGATCCTTCCTCTTCTCCCAGATTTTTACTCAAATTGTTTCTCTGCCTGTTACCCTCCCTTTCTGCTACTCATTCTGCCTTGGCCTTGTAACTGCTAATAATACATTAGGTCCTAACTTAGACATTTTCTCATAAAAGTCTTTACTCTTGGATTATCTTGAATGGCTTAATGGGCCAGTTATATGCTCATATTAGTAATCTTTACTTCCTTGTCAAAATTGATCACATTTCCTTGCAATCATTTTAGCTGACTTCCTTATGCTATACTATATGATCTGAAGGTCAGTGATCATGTCTTTATTTACATTAAAAATCTCAGCAACTAGCCATTGCTTCTGGGATATATCAGGCACTTAATAAATTTCTGTTTATAAATTGGTTATTTTTAGCTCATTGAAAAGTTAATATTTACTATGTCATGTACTTTATATTTTTCTTAGTCATGTCTGTTTCTTGGGTGCTAACTACAGTGCTTAATATGTAGAAGGCACTTAATAAATGTTAGTTGACTTGAGAAATTAAGATCTTACAACATTGATTAGTGATGATAACAAGCACTGCACATTACCAATACTAGACAAAAATGGTGAGAAAATGGGTTTGGTCATATTCATTCTCAGGATATATGTCATTTTCAGTTTGTTAATGATATCCCTATTCATGATTACGTATGCAATGTAATAATGTACCATGCAAATTTTATTTCTAAGTAAATTCAGATTGAAGGCATACTTGTTAAATAATGTCTGTGAATATTTTCCTAGTTTTGTTGGGAAAATAAATAATTCACATATTCAAACTAAAAAATATTTGACAAATCCCCATAAAAGCAATGAAAATCACTACCATGCCAAGAGTCAGTGGTGTATTTTAAGATAAGAGTTGAAGAGGCATCCTCAGGGAATTACCTTAGCAGGAAGCCAAAGAATTTCCCCTGTAAAGTTTTGCTCCATGGAGCTAAATGTTAAATACCTTCATGGTTAGGAAATGTATTCCCCTTTCCACTAGCTAACTGTTTCTCTGTGACTTGTATGATCACTTCCTAAATCTGTCATGACACGCTCCTTCAGACTGCAGCTTGAAGGTGCTTCTGTTGCTTTCCTTCTGCCTTGTGAGGAATATCTAATAACTTTCCACCAAATCCTTCATGTCTTAGTTTTCCATGCTGGAAAACATATGGTCTGTTTCATCCAAAGAGAGTTCCTGTCAGGCAACTGAGAGACCAGGATATCCTGTTTTAAACTGAGGTTATGTACTGGGAAATGACACTTTTTGAAAGTATCTATTATTCAGTGGCTTGCCATGGAAATAGCCATGAATTTGGATCAGAAAAAGAGAATATGATAATAGAGATTCATTTTCTGTTCTTTGCCATCCTGTGGTTATTGCCATTCTTTCCTCCCTCAAAAGAAAGAAAACAAATGATTCTTTGGAAAAGTTCTAAAGTAGTACTGTACCAAAGCATTTCAACATGATTGATAAAGATGTAAGTCTTGGAAATTGGGTGATTGGATGGGTGAGGGGAGTCAGTCTCCTGAACTGATCATTTTAAAAAGTGAGCACATATTGGAAAGATGTATTTTTGCCATTTTACATAAGGCAAAAATCCAGGAAGCTTAACTAAGCTGCAGTGTCTGCATTCAGATACAGTACATTCTTTCATTAACATTAGACTGAATTCTGGAGATGATCCAAGATCTCTTAATGGAGATCTGCGTGAAAACCTGATTCACATTTGTTGAATTTTCCATGCATTTATAAAAATCTGCCAGATCTGGTATCAATGGAAGTACTGTATATTAAAATTTTTAAAACCCTCAAAACTATTTTTCATTGAGATTAAACAATCATCAACACCTTGATCTTTTTGTCCAACTGTATCAGATGCTCTGAGAAAAGCAAAATGTCATCCTTCTATGTTAAAATTACTATATTAATTGTCTTCACAGAAACTAATACAAATGTGTAGAATTTCTCTAGGGTCCACATGGGATTTTTAAATGAGTCCCTTTATTTAAAGCTGCTTAGACTAGCATACCTACTACACAGAGATTTTATACACAAAAGATTTTATATGAAAAAATACCAATATTCTGGCAAGAATGTTTTATACTATAGTATTTTGAAGAAAATTCCAATTTGATGTTAAGTTTCTGTTTGATTTTAAATTCTTATAACCTGCAGAGTTTTATTTTACCATGATTAGATTGCCCTTTCATATATTCAGAGTCCTAGTGCTCTCCCAAAGCACCTGGGCATGTATCCAATGGTCTGTGGGTAACCTTGAACTAAGTAAGTGAATATTTTCAGAGAACTTAATTTGCTTCTAGGTATAATACAATACAAATGGTTAATGAGGTAGAATTACTGTTTTAAGCAGTGCTCTAGTATTTGTGTTTTCGCTGTTCCTTTTTTCAGTACAATACCAGTACCTTTCCTTTTTTCTGATATGTGTCCACTTATATATATGAAAGTTTTAATTCTACTAATTCAAATAGGTGTGAGCAATGTTGTCATAGGTCAAATTCCCTCCAACTCAAAAAGAAATGTGTATTTCATTGTGTTCTATGCTAATATGAACTGAGATGTGATAAGCCTTTATTTTTTCATTTTCTTTTTCTAATTTTAACAGCAACACCTGTGCACATATTCACAAATCTCTGGCATCCCATTTAAAGTGCATATGTTACAGACAAATTCATTATAGAATAGGGGAGAAGTAGTTAAGTGATGGGGATTGGAGAATTATAATTTATTAGGAAAGTATTATCAGCAGCTTAGTTCTCTTTCTTCAAAGTAAACCCATCACTAGTGAACATATAGTTTTTTTTCTTCTAAGACACATTTGCTAATTCTGGCCTGTACTTATAGAATTCAGTACAAGTTAATAGCACAAGCATAAAAATTCTTGGTAATTTAAAGCTATACATGCTACCTATTTCTATCTTCAAATATATAATTTACTTGCCATATAGAAACCTTTCATTAGCATATTGTATAGGACTGCAATAGATTTAATTTAAAATTTCTAAAGTCCTCTAAAACCATCTATTAAACTTAAAAGATTTACATTGGTAATTTATGTGTTATATTTAATAATTAATTGTCAATTGGAAGATACTGAGTTTATGTTTTTCTCTGTATTCCAAACTTATCCCACAGGAAAGTTATTGATGAAAATGTTATGTCACATCAACATTGTAGACTAAAACTGTCATACTCTTTACTTTCAAGGGAGATGGAATAACCTATGAATATTTCCTAGATTCCTTCATATTAAGTATCTGAGAATAATATTTTCTTTGGAAGATTTATTTGAATTGAGCAAGAACAAAGATCAGATACTTATCTACTTCTACAGCATACGTATACTTCAGTGAAAGCTATAGTATAATCTATGAACGGGAACTCTGCAAGAGGAAGACCTTCAGTTTCTACACTGTCATACATTTTTACTCCAAGGATGCTATTTATTAAATAAATATCAGAAAGATGTTCAAGGTTTCAAACATCTAGCCTTGCTTATCAGTTGAAATCCATACTATAATTGCAATAAAATCAATGACACATTGATTTCACTTGAGGCTTATATGGTTGGTATGCATCCTGAACATCTTTCCTCATTTAGTATTTTGAAGTATTATGACACAGTCTAGAAATGTAATTTATTTCAATCTAAGCATCCTGACAAGCTTGACCTCAGAATGATCCTGAATTTACAAGCTTAATAAAATAATTATACTCTAATCTTGGGAATAGGACCAAAACTATATAGATGATGCAGAGGAAAACAGATTACAGTTTCTTAGAAAATATGAGGCATACAAAAATCAGGTTTCAGTGTACTCACAATTACTGCTATTTGACTTTGAAATTCAGAATCTATTATTGAATTTCAATGTAGGAGGTGCCATAGAGATCACCTTAATATAATTAATTTTCTACTCAATTTTACCTCATTTTATATTGTTCAGGCTAATAATAAATGAGTACCTAAGAGGCGTTTCTCCTCTTGACACCAAATGCACGGTGTTTTCCCAATACCACTTCTGAAACTCTGTAACACTCACTTGATGCCCAGCAGTTCAATCCAAATTTTACACTACCTGAAGTTAGTGCAGGATCCACAGTTCAAGGGCTCAGCTTCACAAGACTGCCCGCTGACTTCATATGTCACTTGTAAGTATCAGGCCACCTGGATTCCTGACCAACTGTCTATAAACCCAGAAGCTCTGTGAACTCCATTGAGTAGGGGTTTTTAGGGAGGTCTCATTAGTAGAAATCATTAATTAAATCACAGGCATTGATAATGAACTCAACCTCTAGCTCCTCTCTCCTCCCCGGAAGTTGGAGAGTAGGGCTAGAAGTTCAAAGCTTCTAATCCAGGTGTGATCATTCTGGTGACTAGCCCCCATCCTGACACTATCTAGGGGCTCACCAAGAATGCCCTCATTAGAACAAAGGCTCTCTGTCTCGTCACCCAGTACATCACTGTTTTCCCCAATCCTTCTTCCATAGGCTTCTCTCACTTTTCTTAAAGCCTTTTGTTATCTTCCAAATATAGAAGAAATCCAAACTGGCTCCAGGAAAAAATAAAAATAAACCAAATTTATAATTTGCTCAACCTCATTAGTAACACATACTTGGAATAAAAGTAGTAACATACATTAGAAAAGTTAAAAATGATGGGGGATGCTTTTGAAGGAATATACTTTATTCCAGTTGAAATTTTAATGTAGCATATAATTCTTTGGAGACACTGTGAGGCAGATATTGTCCAGATATCAGATTTTTAAAAATATCAAATCACATTACAGCAGCCAAAATGCTGTTATTTTGGTAATTACTAGCACCTCAGTTTTCTAGGATAATGGAATACAGTGTTGCCCAGACCACTAACCAGAGTCAGTGTTGCCCTCCCTGTAGGCCACCTACAGGGGAGGGTTTGCCCCAAACCACAGGTTTAAACAGTTTGGTCTCTAGCAGTATCTCTATTGTGGTTTACACAACCATCTTCACTTATTCTGATCTGTGTCCATCAGATAAAATTTAAATTTACCTAAAAGGTAAAATGTCATTCCAAATCTAAATATGTAAAAAATAAAATGTCATTTCAAATTGTGCACTAGCATCTGATGTTCAATTAGCATTATTATTCCCAATTAAATTAAGAACCTGCAGTTATCCTCTTATACATGAAATAGCACAACTCACCTAGATACCAACAAAATAGTTATATATTTTTGGCAATACCATACTAGCACCATTTAGTCACTCCATTTGATTTTACTACTCATCTTTCTCTTAAATGATAATCAGCGGTGTTTCAAGATTATTATAACAAATGTGCCGAAGCTGGGTAATAAACAATATTCTCAGGAGTTAGCTCTTTAAATGTTTAAGTATAGTAGAAGCATAGTGTTTGATCAAGATCTTTAATAATATGAAACATGTTTATACCAATAAGAGTTATAAAAATAAACATGTGACACATAGAAAGGAGAATAACATGATAAAATTTAAGTTTAGCATGCGGTAGGGAGGAAAAATTTCTCAAGTATTCAGGCACACATATTTCAAACACTCTTGTCCACGAAGCTACAACCAGCTACCAAACCTAAAAAGGCCAGATATCAGAATCATAGTTCCAACTTAGGAAAGCTAATATTTCTGCTGAAAGCACTTCTTTCATATTAGCAGAATTGAGGGAGAGGAGAGCTCCAAGTCAGAAATGATTTGAAATATTCCATAATACAAATGTCCTATAATACAAAGGATAAACTTCCTGCTCCTTTATTTGAAGCCCATAAGATAATGCTAATACCAAAACAATATACCAAAAAGAAAACTAGAAACTAATATCATTTAGAAATGTTGGTAAAAATCCTAAATAAAATATTAGCAAATAGAATCTAGCAGTCCTTTAAAAGAATAATTCACCATGGCCAAGTGGGGTTCAGTCCAGGAATCCAAAATTGATTAAATATTTTAAAATGCATTATTAATACTCAGCACACTAATAAGTCACAGGAGAAAAGAACAAATGGTGTCTTTAACATATGCTGATATGACATTTGAAAATTTTCCTTACCCATTCCTGATTCAAGAGGAAAATCTCTTTGAGACATAAGAATAGATATGAATTTACTTCACATGAAAAAATATTTATGATGACTAAAAGGATCATAGTGAAGAGGAAGCACTTGAAACACATTAATCAGAAATATCATAGTGATACCTACAATTATTGGTAATTTAAGACTAATGAAGAAATATGTAACTTGTTGGTTAAAGGGGAAAATATCAGTATTTTGTCCACTTATTCCACAAACATTGTTTGAGGGCCTGTCAATGCTATTCATATAATAAGGTATTATATACAATGGTAATTATTAGATACAGTTGACTCTTGAACAACATAGATTTGAACTTTGTGGCCCCACTTATAGACACATTTTTTTTCAACCAAATAAGGATGGAACATACAATATTCAGGCATGCAAAACCTGCGAATCCAAAGGGCTAACTTTTCATATAGTCAGACTGTGCAGAGCTGACTTGAGGACTTGAGCATGAGTGGATTCTCGTGTACACAGGTGAACCAGTAAGCAATCCCCTGTGTGTACTTAAGGAGGACTATACTGCCATGCAAAGATGAACTGGCTGCCCTCATGGAGTTAACACTCAAAGGTGGTAGATTATTTACATATTACGACTGCATATCTGGAGGGAAAAAAAACACAACAGATTATTAACTACCTTTTTAAAATTTAGCTGGGTACAGTTAGACTTTACCAGCTGGACGTGGTGGCTCATGCCTGTAATCCTAGCACTTTGGGAGGCCAAGGTGGGTGGATCACCTGAGGTCAGGAGTTCGAGACCAGCCTGGCTAACATGGTGAAACCCCGTTTCTATTAAAAATACAAAAAATTAGCCAGGCATGGTGGTGCATGCTTGTAATCCCAGCTACTTGGAAGGCTGAGGCAGGAGAATTGCTTGAACCTAGGAGGTGTAGGTGCAGTGAACCGAGATCATGCCATTGCACTCCAGCTTGAGCAACAAAAGCAAAACTCCATCTCACAAAAGCAAAACCAAAAAACAAATAAACATTACCATACAAATGTTAATAATCAGAAAAAATGACTGAATAAAAATATTCCAGTCAAAGAAATAACAAAAACTCATAGAAAAACAAAAAATACACAGCAACTTTTTAAACAATGATAAAACATAAGTGTGAAAATTATATCTTTAAAATGGGGGAGACAATCTTTATTGTACAGAAAGACTCAATGCTGTAATGATATAAATCATTAATCTATACAGTAAATTACATCTCAATGTGAATCACAATGTAACGTTTTAAAACTTCGTATATTTTATCTAGAGCTATAAATATCTGAGACTTGAAAGAAAAAATGCTTAAGGAAAGAATAATCAGGAAGAAATATTCATATTGGATTTTAAATTGTTTTTATAAAGCTACAGTAATTAAAATAATCTACCAGTAAGATAAAGGATAATTCAATGCTGCAGAATAATCAATCAATAAATTATTTATTGAAATTCACTGTATGATTAAAATGACATTTCAAATCAGTGGGGAAATGATAATTATTCAATCACTGATGTTTTGAATAGTGATATAGTCATTCAAAAAATTGGAGTTGGAACCTACCTCAAATTTAACACTAGAATAAATTTGAGATAATTGAAGGTTTAAATGTTAAAAAAAAATTGCAACCGTAGATGTATTGGGATGAGATGCAACTGATAATATGGAAATCTTGGCTGAAGGAAGCTTTTACAAACCTGACATGAAATCTAGAAGTCCTAAAGAAAGGAATGGATATATTTTTACTATATACCATTTTCTTAATTGACAAATAAAAGTATATATATTTGTAGTGTGCAACATGATGTTTTGAAATATGTATATACTGTGGAATGGCAAAGTTGAGCTAATGTACACATGCATTCCTTCACATATATTTTTGTATCATAAGAGCATATCATTTTTTTGTGGTGAGTAAAATCTATACTTTTAGATATTTTCAAGAATACAATACCTGAATTACTATAATTTGACTTGGTATGTGTAAATTCATAGAGACACTTGTACAATGCTATATTTATCCTAGGGGATTGGATTCAGAGGAAGAGGACCAAGCAGGAAGAAGGGAGTGATGCATGTTCTGCTTTATATCCTTTTGTAATGTCTCATTTTTTAATATATAGGGAGTGTTAATTATTTTTATTATAATAACTACCTACAAAGATTTAAAAATTATTTTCTAAAAACAAATCTGGAATCAGAACTCTGTGTTTCCCATGTTTTCTAATTCTCTTTGAGAAAACTTTTTTTTTCATTTATCCTGGCATGCTGAATTTCTAGCCAAAGTTAACTTTATGAACAAGTTAATAATCTACATTTTGAATTATTTATATGCACTTTGAAGCTTTAAGGCAAGAGGGCAGCTTCATGTTTTCCTCCCCTTCAGATCATAATCCTCCTTCTGACACCATGGTCTTCTCCATATTAATGAGGTCCATAGAGTGGAAAGAATGTTAGATTTCAGGTGCAGAGTGTGCTATCCCCCTTATCTGCTACCTTCCACATGTTCACCATGAAGTGTAAAAGAAGTGAATTAAACTGACAAATATGTAGTATTCTGGGGCTTAAAGGCAACAGAGCACAGGAAAGCAAATTTCTATAGATATTTTAGGAAGGATTCTTGATCAAATATTTTTTTCCTGTTTTAACCTAGATCAAGGGATACTCTTCACCCCCACCACCTCCTCCTCCCAGGATAAGAGGCAGGTTTCAACCTTGAGGAGACCTGGGATTTGATTCCACATCCTTAGGTGCACCATCTTTGGTCCTGGTTCCTGCTTAGTCTAAGGGGGCATTACTATTTTAGTGTTACCTGAAAAGGTTGTTTGTTGCAAAGAGAGGAGGCAGCTTTTATTTTGGCTATTTGCCGTGAAGTTAGTTCCAAGAAGCATTCAAATGGATCCAGCCCTATGAAGTGATTCTTGTTTCCTTATAGTTCTCCTGACCAGCCAAGACCTACAGCCAAGTAACACACCAGACTAGAAGTGTAGGTAGTCCCAGCCAGGCCCAGAATTTCATAGGTTCTTAAAAAAGCTTCACCTAGCCAGGCATGGTGACGCATGCCTGTAATCCCAGCACTTTGGGAGGACAAGGTGGGCAGATCACAAAGTCAGGAGTTCAAGATCAGTCTGGCCAACATAGTGAGACCCTGCCTCTACTAAAAATACAAAAATTAGCTGGGTATGGTGGCACAAACCTGTAGTCCCAGCTACTCAGGAGGCTGAGACAGGAGAATTGTTTAAACCTGGGAGGTGGAGGTTGCACTGAGACCACACCATTGCACTCCAGACTGGGTGACAAAGTGAGACTCCATCTCAAAAAAAAAAAAAAAAAAAAAAAAAAAAAAAATTCAGCTGTTCCTGTATCCATTGATCCATTGTGCTAAAATTTGCCCAAAGAAGAGTAGCTGTATGATTTTCTATTTTCTTCTAATCTATCAAGTTGCGTTCTGAGCAGACCTCAGAATAAAGCAGTTTTTAAATGTTTTCTAAACATTCTCATTGTTCATTCATCACCATTCTGTCAAATATTTGGCACATCAGTAGTCCGGAAATCTGGCAGGTGTGATGGCATTGATTTGAGTTATTTCCCCCTCTAAATCCATTGCCAGAGCTCTGATGTGGTAAGAACCATTACATCATGTCTTATCTGTTCCCCCTGTTTCAAAAACGCATTCTTCTAAAAGAAGACCAAATTCTCCAAAGGCTGGAAAAAGAAGTCACTGTTTCACTTCAGAAGTGATCAGGAAACAATAAAGACACTGGTAGAAAACAGGAGAACCAAAGAAACTTCAAGCGTGGCTTAGCATTTTGCCCTGGAAATTCAGCCTATTTCTAGTTTTGGAATTATGTGCTTCCAGGATGAAAAAGAAAAGACACATAGGATGGAAAGAACAAATTCTATTTTAAAAACAGACATTGTTATTGTGGTCACGGCAGATACAGCCTTCTACATCAACACTTTTCTAGCTCTGGATAAGCATTTAAATATTGCAAGAACTCACTCCTTAGATTTTATCGCTGGGAACCTGAGAGACATAAGCCACAGGGAGGTAATATAAAATAACACTAGTCTGACCGAATTTCCTTCTTTTTTTTTTTTTTTTTTCATTTCCTTACCTGAAATCTTTAACAGTTGTTTTAGCGCAGAGATCATTTGATGGATTTATCTTGAAGGAAGAATAATGTGGCCAAGGCTTATATGTGTTTTCTTTATTATTTCTGAAATTCTGTAAAACCCCAAGTGTGTGAAAACCTTTATAGTGAGACAAAAACTACCAGGAAATGAGAATAGTTTTGATGCAACAACAGTAGCATAATAACAGTGAAGGAGTAGGAAGTCTGACTGCAGCATAGGGTTTAAAAGGTGTATTAGTTTGCTAGTGCTGCTGTAACAAAATACCACAGACTGGTGGCTCAAGCAACAGGAATGAATTGTCCCACAGTTCTGGAGGTTGGAAGTCCAGGGTCAAGGTGTTTGCCAGTTTGGTTTCTTCTGAGACTTCTCTCCTTAGCTTGAAGAGGCCATTTTCTCCCATGTCTTCACATGGCCTTTTCTCTCTGTGTGCATTTCCCTGGTGTTCCTCTCTGTTCTTGTCAGGACATGGATCATATTGATTATGGCCCCATCCTAACAACCTTATTTTAATTTAATCACACTTAAAGAGCTTATCTTGAAATACAGTTACATTCTAAAGTATTGGAGGCTGGGATTGGATGTAGGATTTTGTGGGTTGCGGGCACAATTCAGTCCATAGCAGGTGAGGAGAGAACATGGCTTCAATAAAAAGACATTTAAAGAAGAAGAATGTGCCATGAGGGTTAGCAACATTCACAGGCACTAAGGAGAAACTGGAATGACTGATTAGAGTCAGTGAATTGTAGAAAGGAATACCCTGATTCTTCAGTCATAATATTGGCTCTTCAAATAGCTGTGAACCTGGGGAATTCTTTAACCTCTTGCAATCATATTAGATACTTCATCAAAAAAGGATAAAAATGGCCACTGAACCCACAAGCAGGGATCAAATAAATTCTATATTTTAAGTTTAAAATGCAATCTAAAATGTAAAGGATGTTTATAGCTGCCAGTTCTCTGGGGAAATTCCCTGGAGGACGTAAATGTTGAGGAACATTTTGGAAGAAGAGAGGGGAAAGCTGCCAGAAAGAAGAGCACATTTTCCATGGGAAAATTATTTGTGTTCATAGAGCAAGTGATTTTTGAAAAAGAGACAGTTTAGAAGACTTGATTATTTGGAATGAACAGCTCAATACACCGTCTCTTTCTTAGGTCTTGCAGTCTTAATTTTTTTTTTTTTTTTCATTTGGGGAATGGGGCAATTGATTAACTTGCTACATGGCCTTAGTCACCGTGCCTTAGCTTCCACATGTATAGAAGGGAGAAAGCAACAGCTGCTTAGTCAATTCACAGAGATGTCATAAAATAATAGATAAGAAAATTATTTGAATTAGTTTAAAAGAAACTGTGCAGCTGGGAAGTGATAATATTTTAAGTAATAGAACTAGCCAGTATCCAGCACCTAGCATATGACAAGAGCTGAATAAATGTTCACTGACTGACAAAGGTAGTTTAAATAAAACACTAAATTTTTAAGAAGAATGTAATTCCAAGCTGATACTTTTGGAATTCACTTCTCAGTGTCGCATAAGAAAGAGAAATGATAGAAACAAGATAGCCAGCTGGGATGCACATGGTGTGATCCAATTAGGGCCAATCCAAAGGCTATGAAAACTGAGGGGGAAGTGATAACATACTTTGAAAATTAGTGACATCAGCAGCTAAATTTAGAAAGAAGGTTAAACACACCAGCAGTCTTGCAGTGCATAGGGCAAGTTTCTTCATTATAGAATTAAAAAGTGTGTTTTGTGGGCTTTCTTCAAATGCTTATGCAAGGCACAATACATTGCTTTGTCTGCAAGATGATTCCATAGAATAATAATTTTTACTCTTAGAACTTTTATGGAATTCTGCTCAAATTTTCTCAATTTCACTCTCCATTACCCCTTTTTATGGCCTAGATACCCACACAATAAAGCTCAAAGTACTCCTTATTTTCCTTAGCACTCAGCGCTTTTGTCTCCACCAACAAAAAGTGTCCCTGCTTATATATTTTAATATTTTTCATACTTTTTTATTTCTCTCTTTATAGCTTTATAATCTCTTGTGCTGAAAATTGATGTGGAATAGATTTTTAGATCTCATTATAAAGTGGGTGTGAAAAATTTCTTCTAAAACTGGTTATATTATGTTCTTTCCTATCAAAATGCTCTTACTATGTTACTTAGCAGTTTTTCTCATCAAAAGATGAATACTACCCTACCTATTGAATCTGGGCTGTCCTTATTACTTGCTCTGACCCATAGAATGTGGCAGAAGTGTCAGTTCAGAAATTCTAAGTTTAGGCCCACAACTGTCTTGATCATTTGCTATTTCAGAATTTAGACTGGCCAACATGTGGGCTAGCTTGCTGAAAGATAAGACCTTGTATTGCAGAAATGAGCCATCCCAGCTGACTGTAGATTTCTAAGTCCAACCATGCCCAGAAGAATCAGCTAGTTGAGCTTATCTCAAATTGCTGGCCCACAGAATCACAAGCTACATAAGTACCATAAGAACATAAGGTTGTTCTTTATGCATTCAAAGCTAACTATTACAGTAGACTACCTGGGATGTTTATGAAGTCTCCTTCTCTTTTCTTCTGTGAGAAATATTTGCAGGAATTCTTACATCAATGTGCTATTGGATAAAGGATGAGTAATACCATGAAGACATTTAAAAGTCCTTAATTTTACTGTATAGTAACATCCAGATATATTTTTTGTTAATGATGTTTGGAATATGCCAATATTCTTAAATATGCCAAAGTAAAAAGTCCAGAAGTTATACATTGTCATTTAACTTTGCTCTTCCAAACATCTCCTGTGGATTCAGATATAAAGAGGATCTGGCAGTGAACAGAATCCAAAAAATGTTAATTTTCTTGATGCTGTCATAGAGAGATCATTGGCTTGGTGCCATTGCTGGTGTAGGGTCATAGCCAACCTGGGAAAGAACAGCTGTTGTTATTCAGACAATATTTGGGAAGACATTATTTAGGAGAAAAAATTAAGAGGAAAATGGGGAAAAGGCAAACTAAATCAGAATAGCATTTTTAGACTGTAAAAATATCTAATGATTCCAGAAGTGTTTAATATACTTTCCAATATAGTCCAGAGGGAAGAGAGGTAGAAATAAACAGGATTTGTAATGTCCCTAACAAGACATTTATTTGGAGAGCGACAGGACATAGTGACAGAATACAGGATTTGGGGTCAAGAGATGTTGATTCTTAGTTTTTGCTAAGGCAATTTTTTATATGTTTTCATACACATGGAAATGAGTAACTTTTGGCTCTGCTTATGACTGTATAACATATGCCATCTAAAAATATATTCATGATTTCTATATAAGGATTCATATCATTGGTTTATTATTGTCAATTTAAATTTAAATTGAATTAAATATATTTATTCTCAGTTTTAGTTTCTAATGTTGTAAATGCTGATAAGCATAACCTATAAACAATAATTCTTTGTCATTTTTAATAACCTTTAAGAACATAAATGAAAACTGACACAAAAGAAAACATTGAGAACCACTGCTGTAGAGAAAGTTGGGTCAGTTATTATTACATCCATTTTATAGAGTAGGAACTAAAGCAATTAAAAATGAATTCCTTTGATGAGGGTGACTTATTAGAGACTGATCTAGAATGAATATCCTCTAATGCAAAGTTTCTTTCACATTTTAATTTTACCATCCCCAATTCAATTTTAATAGTAAAACAATTACATTGTTCTAAATAAATACAATAAAAATATAATATTTAATTTGTCTGAATTTTTACACAGTAGTTTCATATAGCCATTAACATCATTAAAATACAAAACACTTTCATCACCACAAAATATTCCCTCATTTACCCCACTGTAATCAACCCCCTTCCAGGGATATATTTTGACTTTTTAAGAATGTCATGTAAATGAAATCATATAATATTTACCATTTTAAGACTAGCTGCCTTAGCTCAGCATATTGTCTTTGAAAGACATCTAAGTTGTGTGTATCAAGAGTTCATTTCTCTTTATTGAGAATTGTGTTCCATTGTAGGAATGTTTCACCATTTGTTTATTCACTCACTGATGGATGTCTTGGTTGTTTCCAATTGGGCCAGTGCCAGTTTGGGCCAGTGTCCAGGAATGCGATTGCTGGGTCATATGGAAATCCTCTTAAGAAGCTGCCAAACTGTTTTCCAGAGTGGATGTAACATTTTGCATTCTCAGTAGCAATTTGTAGAGTTCTAAATGCTCTGCATTCTCACGAGCCTTGGTATTACCAATACATATATTTTTAATTTTTAGCCCATTTTACATTTTATGATAGGTATGTAATGATATCTCAACATAGCTTTAATTGAGGATGACTTGGATGTTAAACAGATTTTGATATGCTTACATTTCATGTGTATATTCTTTTTGGTGAACTGTTGCTTCAAGTCTTTTACTTGTTTTTTAGTTGGGTTGTTTGGTTCTTTTTTTGTTGAGGTCTGAGAGTTCTTTACATATTCTGAATGAAAATAATAGTCTAGACATATAATTTATAAGTTTTGTCCCAGTCTGCAGCTTATCTTTTCATTCTGTCAGTAGCATCTCTCACTCACTACCCAAGTTTTTAATTTTGATAAAGTTCTGTTTATCAATTTTTTAATTTGATGGATTATGCTTTTGGTGGTATATCTAAGTACCCTTGGTTAACCCAAAGTCACACAATTTTCTTCTATATTTGTCCTAAAAATAAGTTTACCTCAGTTTTATGTCTGACATTTATAGCTATGATACATTACATGTTAAGTTTTGTATAAGGTGTAAGGTTTAGGTTGAAGTTCTTTTCTTGTTGTTATTCATTTGATACACAATTCTTCTGACACCATTTGTTGAAAATACTATTCTTTTCTCAGTGAGTTACCTTTGTTTTTAATTCATTTTTAATTCTTTTTTTCTTTTGTAATTTTTGAAAACTTTTACTCTTAAGTTCTGTGATACATTGCAGAACATGCAGATTTGTTACATAGGTATACATGTGCCATGGTGGTTTGATGCACTATCACTTCATCATCTAGGTTTTAAGCCCCGCATACATTAGGTATTTGTCTCAATGCTCTCCCCTGCCTCTCCTCTCACCCCCTGACAGGCCACAGTGTGTGATATTCCGTCCCTGTGTCCATGTGTTCTCACTATTCAACTCCCACTTATGAGTGAGAACAGGCAGTATTTGGTTTTCTGTTCCTGTGTTAGTTTGCTGAGAATGATGGCTTCCAAATTCATCCATGACCCTGCAAAGAACATGAACTCATTCTTTTTTACGGCCACATAGTATTCCATGCTATATATGTGCTACCTTAGTGCACTAACTAGGACTTCCAGTTTAATATTGAATATGACTGGTGAGAGTAGGAATTCTTCCCTTGTTCTCAGTCTGTATTGGAGGGCATTCAATATTTTACCACAAAGTATAAAGTTAGCTGTAGGTTTTTTGTAGATACTCTTTACCAAGTTCTAAAAGTTCCTTTGTTCCTAGTTTGCTAAGTTTTTATCGTAAATTAATTGGAAAGTTTGTCAAGTTCTTTTTCCTCATGAACTTATGACCATGCTGTTGTTTTTCTCCCATAGACTGTAATATGGTAGATACCAATTGCTTTTTGAATACTGAAATTGTCTCACTTTCCTGGCATAAATTTTACTAGGTTGTGGTGTAGCATCCTTTTTATATATTGCTAAATTTGATTTGCTTATGTTTTGTTCAGTTTTTAAAATATTCATATTAATGAGGGATATTGGCCTGTAATTTTCTTTTCTTATATTATCTTTATCTGATTTTATCAGAAAAATGTTGGTCTTATTAAATGAGTTGGGGAGTATTTTACCCTCTTCTATTTTTTATTAGAAACTATGCAAAAATTTTTTTGCTTTTTCCTTAAATGTTTGGCAAAATTCTTTAGGAAACCCATTAGGGCTTGAATATTTCCTTTTGGGAAGGTTTTTAAATATGAATCAATTTCTTAACAGTTGTAGAGCTATTTTGTTTATTTATTACCACTTGGGTAAGTTATGAAGTTAGCAGTTTCAAGGGACTGTGCCATTTTATTTACTTAAATTCTCAATGTTATATGCATAGATTTGTTTTAGTATATCTTTGCTATATTTTTATTGTATTCAAAATCTGTAGTGATGTAATCTCTTTCTCTCTCTGTGTGTGTGTGTGTGTGTGTGTGTGTGTGTGTGTTTTGTTGTTGTTGTTTTTGAGACAGAGTCTCACTCTGTCTCCAGGGGTGGAGTGCAATGATGCAATCTGCCAACTGCAACCTCTGCCTCCCCAATTCAAGCAATTTTCCTGTCTCATCCTCCCAAATAGCTGGGATTACAAGTTCCTACCACCACACCTGGCTTTTTTTTTTTTTTTTTTTTTTTTTTTTTTTTTTTGCATTTTTACTAAAGACAGGGTTTCTAATGGAAGAGAAGGAGAGGCCTCAGAAATAATACCACACATCTACAACCATCTAATCTTTGACAAACCTGACAAAAACAATCATTGGGGAAAGGAATCCCTATTTAACAAATGCTGTTGGGAAAACTGGCTAGCCTTAAAAAGAAAACTAAAACTGGACCCCTTCCTTACACCTTATACAAAAATTAACTCAATATGGATTAAAGACTATGGATTAAATGTAAGACCTAAAACCATAAAAACCCTAGAAGGGCAATACCATTCAGGATATAGGCATGGGCAAAGACTTCATGACTGAAACACCGAAAGCAATGGCAAGAAAAGCCAAAATTGACAAATGAGATCTAATTAAACTAAAGAGCTTCTGTACAGCTAAAGAAACTCTCATCAGAGTGAACAGGCAACCAAAATAATGGGAGAACATTTTTTCAATCTATCCGTCTGACAAAGGACTAATATCCAGAATCTATGAGGCACTTAAACAAATTTACCAGAAAAAAACAAACAACCCCATGAAAAAGTGGGCAAAGGATATTTACAGACACTTCTCAAAAGAAGAGATTTATGCAGCCAACAAACGTGAAAAAAAAAAAACAACTCATCATTGCTGGTCATTAGAGAAATGTAAATCAAAACCACAATGAGGTATCATCTCATGCCAGTTAGAATAATGATCATTAAAAAGTCAAGAAACAACAGATGCTGGAGAGGATGTGGAGAAATAAGAATATTTTTACACTATTGGTGGGAGTGTAAATTAGTTCAACCATTGTAGAAGACAGAATAATGATTCCTCAAGAATATAGGAACAAAAAACCAAACACCACATGTTCTCACTCATAAGTGGGAGTTGAACAATGAGAACACATAGACACAGGGAGGGGAACATTACACACTGGGGCCTGTTGAGGGGTAGGGGTAAAGGGGAGGAATAGCATTAGGACAAATACCTAATGTAGATGACAGGTTGAAAGGTGCAGCAAACCACCATGGTACATGTATACCTGTGCAATAAACATGCATGTTCTGCACATGTATCCCAGAACTTAAATATAACAAAACCTAATATATATGCTTGTATGTGTGTATGTGTGTGTGTGTGTGTGTGTGTATGTATGTGTGTGCATGTGTGTGTATCTGTGTGAATTTCTTTGGGTTTATTCTGTTTAAGGTTTTCTGTACTCCTTAAATCTATAGGTTTAAGTTTTTCTCCAAATTTGAAAGTTGTTATTTCTTCTTCTTAAATACTTCCCCAGCATAACGTTCTTTTTAGTCTTCTACTACAAATTTTTACTTTTTGTCATTGTACCACAAGTCTTTAAGACTCTGGTCATTCTTTTTTAAACATATTGTTTTAATCCCTGTAATTCAGATTAGATACATTTTAAAAAATCTATCTTCAGGTTTACTAACTCCTTGTTCTGTCATTTCCATTCTTCTATCAAGCTCATCCAGTGAGTTTCAAAATCTCATTAAATTTATTTTTTGATTCTAAAATTCTCTGGTTCTTATTTATATATTTTATTTATTTGGTGAGACTCCTCTTTTTCCCTATTAATAGTATTTGATCTTACTCTCAGAGGACTTTTCTAAAAGTTTCTTTAAAGTCATTGTTTGTTAGATAATCTCAACATCTGTGTCACCTCAGTGTTGGCATCCATTCATCTTCTACACACATTGATATTTTCCCAGTTCTTCATAAGCCATGCAATTTTGGATTACATCCTGGGCATTTTTACTATTTACAATGATTCTCTAAGTTTTGTGTAAGTCTTCTGGAGACTGTTGATATTTCTATTTTAGCAGGCAATTGACATGGCTGGTTTCAGATTGCTAGTTCTGACAAGCCTTATAGGAGTTGTGTTCTTAATGTCACTTCCTTGTGCCTTTGAAGAATTATTTGGATTTGCTATATGTGTGTGTCATCTGTAGCCATGCTGAGTTATGGGTGGTAATCTTGTAGTTCAGTTCTCAGTGGATGTTATGCTGTTATGTGTCAAAGCCATACGTGTGTATCTTGTGGTATTCCCAGAGTTTACAACTACCTTTTCTGGTCATTCTCCTAGCTCCTTGTTCTCCGTGATCACCCCAAAACTTTTGGCTCTCAGGGCTTCTCTTATCGGTTCAGACAGAAATATGGGACTTTATTTTTCGGCTCTGTCATACCCTTCCTGCAACTGTCATCATTTCTTGAACCTAATTGCAGCAAGAAAAGAGAGAAAGAAACACGTGCCCCATGCTTTGGGATCCCATATTTTCTGATTTGAAAGAAATGGATTTTTCTCCTCACTCCATTAGACTTCTATGCACTCTGTTACCGTTGTTATTGCTGTTATTGCCACTGCCACCACTAGCAGCTCTGAATTACCTGACAATGGGGTGGAAGGTGGCATGTAGGAGAGAAAGGAGAAAATAAACACTAAAGGGGGATTTCTTCCACTTTCGAAGCATTGGAAGACCTCTTTCCCATTTTATAAGCCAGATCTTGAGGGATTGCTTCTCCTGCAGCTCTATTTAACTGCAAAGACATCTATTTCTGAGTTTCAGCTGCATTGAGCTCAGGTCTGAATATATCAAAGAAAAGAAATGATAAGATCATTGGTGATTTAGTGGCACTTAGCATTCTGGTCTTCTTTCCAAATGTGCCTACTACTGTTTACTTTTCAGAGTTCTCAAATACCTGTTGATGCATTCTGTCCATGTTTATAGCTACATTCAGTAGAAAAGACAGGGCATAATATTCTTACTCCATCTTACCTGGGACTAGAATCCAGTGAACTTTTTCATGATCACATAAGGCAAGCGTTAAAAATGTCCAAGAGGATCTTCAGAGCATCCATTAGGGAAATATGCAGGTTGAACTTCATGCCACAATTTATTTCTCTGACTTCTGTCTCCATTTATGATCTTTTACTTTTCATCACCAGTATTAAGAAACTGTCTCAGAAGGACCTGCCCTAGCCTGAATCAGAAGTCAATTTTCCTCTCAACTTCTTATAGTACCTTTGGTATCTAATTGGAATGTTTAAATAAAGTTGCATTCAAAATTAATGCTAAAAATTTATATAGAGAGTAATATGTGACTGGGATGATGGGTTGGCAAACTAAGGCCTTCTCATAAGCTGCATTTAGCCATGCCAATTTATATATTTATTGTCTATGGCTGCTTTTGTGTTATAATAGTATAGTTGAACAGGTGTGAGAAAGACTGTCTGACTTTGTAATGCTTAAGATATTTACTTTCTTTTCATTACAAAAAAGTTTGACAATTATTGAACTAGATGATCTGAACTGCAAGGTATAGATTATTATGGTCCGCTTCAAGACATTCTTCTATTAAACTTCTAGCCTGATCTCCTATCTGTGGATGGGACCTTACCCTCTAGATAGCAAGTCCTCTACAGTAATGGGAAGTCTTTCCCTTTTCCTTCTAAAATCCTAATTCCATTCATTTCATTAATACCAATAAGATAACTATTATTTTTCCATACCCTGATAGACACTTAGAATACAATGTGAAAAAAAGACAGTACAATGTGAAAAAAGACAGATGTCATTCATGCCTTCATGAAGCTTAAAATATAGTTTATGTATATAATTGAAAGCAATCCTTTTCTAACAGCTTCTTATTGATCCTAAATATATTCTCTTGGGCGACATAGAAAAACTCTAATATCTCTTTTACATAATAGCATGTCTGATCAGAAAATATGTTTTATACTTTTTTAGAAGCTTCTCTTTCCCAAGTAGATATTTGCTTTCTTAATGTGTGATCAAGAAGTGATGTTAAAAATGCAAGTCTAGTCAGAAATATTCACACTTGCTGATGCATCTTTGTGTTATCTGCAAATGCAGAGAGTATATCGAATCTGTTAGTATGTTTTCCCAAAACATACATAGTGGATTATCCCTGATAATGGATGAAAAACTCCATTAGTTTTAGAAACTGATAAACATTTCCTATTACACATGTTACATTTCCATTTACTTTATGAAGAATAAAATTTAAAATATGCTTATTTTAAAACTGAGAGGCAAGTTATCAAAACTGTAGAGCAACAGAATAATAAGTTAAATTCATCTAATCCCATGAATTCCAGTGACTGTTTTCTAGATATCTTATATACTCTTCTTGCCTATCAGCTTCTTTTCAACCATAAAATTGTAGCATTTTCTCTGTAGAAAATATATACATAATGCAAATCAGGAATAAATTAATACATGTTCTAATGTCAGAAGTGCTATAAATTGAGGTAGATTGCTGTGGCTTTTGTGTATTTTTGTTGTTGTTGTCATATTTAATTATTTGTTTTTTCTTTACATTCATGTACCAGGAAAGCCAAAAGAACATTTTGTTAGGAGTGTTGGAATCTAGATTAGTTTGAGACTATAATTTACTTAATAGTTCAAAGGTTACAAAAATGCTAACTAGAATCTGGATTGGAAAAAAGAGTCAAGTAAAATTATGACTAAACAACAGCTATAGGAAACAGCTGAAAGATGCTCTCTCTAAATTCATTTCATGTTGTTTGTAGTGTCCAGCTAAAGTATCTTGGTCTAGATGGGGAAATTTTTCAGGGCGATAAATAAATTTTTTGAAACTGAAAGCTTTATTTTGTGGTCTGTCACTCCAAGAAGAAACAAAAATTTGGTCATGAATATAAAGAAAACAAAACAATTGGCATGAAGTTTCTTCAATATTTTCATGCCATGACTTCCCCCAAAATTCTCAGCACCATTACATGTTCTATTTGAACACTACGTATTCAGAGACAGAGAGCTAAACACTGCCAGATTTTGAGACATGAAAATAATATAGATTACTTCTACTTTTGAATTTGTCAAATTTTATTCACTGGCTCATTTCTACTGTTTTACAAATAACTATATTTCTCTTTTCATAATCTTCAATCATTATTTAGCTATTTTCACTCTTGACAATCAAAGAGAATAAATCAGAAATATGTAGCTTGATGCTTTTGTTTATTTATTTATTTTCCCACTGAATATTCATTTTATAACAACCATTTTGTTACTATAAACACTAGGAATATATGGAATTATAAAAGCAGAAGCTGCATAAAATTCTCTTGTCCCCATAAAAATATTAGAAAAATTAATATGGAGGACTGGGCATAATACCAATGTGAAAAAGAAGAAGGTTTCATAATAGGACTGACACACACTCTATTGTGTTCTCTGAGACACATGCTTTCCAGAGATGAATGCAGTATAATTCATCATCATACATCCTTTCGGTTCTGGTGTCACAGAAGCTCGGGCAAACTTAGAGTTCAACAGCACAGTTGAGTTAATTCTGCTATTCTTTCTTTTAAAATACAGACTACCTGCATTCTTTCCTTTCCCTTACTGCTAATTCTGTTCCCCCAGTATCATTGTGCTTCTCGTTGCACCTTTTCTGTAAGTTATCTTAACTCATTGTTTAAAGAGTAACGTTTAGACAAATTAAATGTAGAAAAAATATACAATGCAGTGTCATCACTAGATCGTGACTTGAAGGCCTTGAATTCAACCATAGAGGTTGTTACATTGAGAAATATAACTAGCTACTTTTATGAGTTTTATCAGGACTACAATTCTCTCTCCTCAGAGACAAAAACAGGAACTGAGTAGTAGAAAATACAGCTGGGAAGGATGATCTCAGAGCACTTCTAAAATTTTCTCTGAGAATAACACAAATGTGAAAGCAAATAAAAAGTACCAAAGCAAAATTATATGAACCTGTTGGTACCTTATCTTATTTTATTACCTGGATAGGAATCTATTCACCATCAACAAATAACCAGAATTGGGAAAATGGCAAGTTAATTGTAGTAAAACAAATAAGAACTCATTTTATCCCAACATTTCTTATATCTGCTGCCTCATGGCATAGACAATTATAATGAAATAACATGAACTCAATTAAAATAGCAGAGTGTCTAGGTAGTTGTATGGACTTTAAGGTCAAAATGATGGGGGTTCAAATTTGGTTCTGCCTCTTACTTGTCATAATCCTGTGAATTTTTAAAGGTTTGAATGTTAAATTTTCTTACTGTAAAATAAAGACATTACCTTGATAAGATTGTTATGAGAATTAAATAAGGAAATGTGTGTATATACATATACGCGTGTGTGTGTGTGTGTGTGTGTGTGTGTGTGTGTGTGTATGACTATCACAATTTTAAGTGGTCAATAATATTAGCTGCATTCATCTTTGTTTAGAAATACAAAAAAGCATAACTCATTCTTTTCTTTGTAATGGAATCTAAAGATGTCATTTTTTAGTACAAAGTAGAAGGGAAAATAAAACAAACTGTTCCACATGATTAATGGCTGAGGTGACTACAGTTTTACAGACTGATCACAGACTGATCAATGTGGTTGATATTGCACTCATGTTGTTGGGAATGTCAAAGCAACTGATTAAAATATTGCTCCATAATTTATTAGACAATAAGGCCATCATTAAGGGATGGCTTACTTCTCCTGAACTTCGATCCCTGAGAAAACTCTGATGCCTCTAAAATCAAACTGTATTTGACAGCAGTGTCTGCAAAAACTAATTCCAATTATTTACCAAAAGAAGACAAATAAGATTATTTTTTATTGTGCTGTGAAAGAATTTTTCTATAATAAACCAGAAGGACAGAATCACATTTGTATTCCAAAATTATCTGGTTCCTATGCTTGTTTCATGTCACCATGATTGTATATTCACCCAAAATGCTCTTCCACATCACCCTCAGGATCTAGTCTTTCTCTGCACTCTCCCACTCTGACATGCACTCTCCCAGACCCCACTTTATCAATGTGTCTGATCATGTGTGTGTGTGGATAGAAGCTAGAGTTATCCTTTGATATTTCTGAAAGCAAAACTAATAATCTTCCTTGCTAGAGATTTCTGGCCAATATCCTTTCTCTCAGAAAGCAATGTCACATGAGCTCACAAATCCAATAGTTGATGCACTTTACTTTCATAGTAATTATGCTACCTCAACATTCATCTCGCTAAAAGAATCTGGGAAGAACTTAAATGTAAAAGGCACAATATAAAACCCGATACTTTTCTTTCGAGGAATATCACTGATTGCAATTTAACAGAAAAGGAATATCTAGCAACTGCAAATGGAAAAAGGAAAAGAAGTTTAGAAAGATTTATTGAGTAAGAAAAGCCCTCAGAAATATTCTTTTACAACTAGAGAAAAGCTTTAAGTTCTTTGACACAATGCAATATGACGAACTAAATCCCCCAATTAAATAAAAATTTTCCATTACAAAGCTACAGATTATTTACTGAAATTACAGAACAAGCTCAGTTATTTACAGGAAACTATGACTCTGGTATATGTTTTCCCAACAGTGAAAAGGAGAGAAAAATTTATTTTGGTGCTATTAGTTAGCTCACAGCTGGGTTTAATAATGAGGAGTGTTTGGGATATTCAATGTGGTATGTAAGACAAACCCAGGGAGGTTTATTTAACTATGGTCCATGGCCAGAGACAACAAAGATAATGACCAGTGGGAAATATCTATTTCATTCAATTTCCAGAGTCTAGGGGAAAGCTTATGTTATAGAACCTACATGTAATCTAAAGGAGCTTTTAGTCACAAATCAACACTTGCTATTTCTTATCCATGTTTTCTTATTAAAGTAAGTGGAACTTGCTAGAATGGGAATAAGTATCTCAGAAAAGGCAGAAAGAAAAATCCAAGGGAAGGAATAGGTCAGGAGAACCACAAGATTAAGAAGAAGGAGTTGAGAATGAATACATTGATTTTCTTCTTTTAGAAAGTTGATTCATGTAGCCAACATGCAGGAGCCCCTTAAATCTTAAAAGCACATGAAGGAAAGATAAGCCCAGGCCCTATGAGTTTGAGTATTCCCTTAAAAATACAGTTTTAGATTATAGGACATACTATAACTTGAACTATAATAGTGATTTCATATTAGAAATCATAGGATGGCTTACTCTATTGAGAGATGAGAATAATTAACAGTGGATATTAGTTATTTTTATTAAAATGTTTACTTTTAATTTCTTGGGAAGTTGATCTTTCATTGCTATTAAAATACTTCCTACGGCCCCAACAATCTCTTTCTCTCTTTTAAAATGTATTGATTTGTTTAGCAAATAAAAGTTCTGTTCTGTCTTTTATTGAATTGTTAAAAGTTGTCATAATTCTTGTCAGATTATGCATTGCTTTTCTAGTTTCCAATTCCCCTTGTTTAATTGAATAGGGAAATGTTGTATCTTTCTTTTAAAAATGGCCTTACATGTAGTTTTGCCCGTTTTCTTGTCAAGAAGCTTGTGCGTCTCTCCCTGCATCTGGTTCTGTGAGGACGTTCTGCCTTATATCTTTTGGTAGAAACAGTGATTAAATCCCCCTTCCCCCTCCTAGCTTTAAGCAGACATAATCTAATCTGTGTCATACGAAAAGACCAATTAGTCTCGCCCACTCTCCAGCCTTCTGTCCCTCTCCTCTCAGCTGCTACCCTCTTGGCACTCCACCTCTTTTAGGAAGTAGTGATGGGAGCCAAATTTCTAAACTGAATTCATTAGATGAATATGCAGGTCCAGATTGCATAAATGTGCTCACATCCTCAAGTAGAACTCAGACTCAAGACTTCTGACTTTTTCCGTGCATCACATTTCATGTTCCTCAGAAGATTTCCCAGTGCAAAACCTCCTCACTGGCTAGAAAGAAAGAAAAGCTTCATGGACATGAATGAGGGCAAGTGGAAAACTCAGAGCTGGACGACACAAAATACATGCAGAGAATGTCATCTTTTCTTGGATGTGCTAAGTTATTTTTTACGGCCTTTTACAGGTAGTAACCTGCCTACTTCTGACAGGTATAGGGGGCCTGCAGAATCTAGATGATAAATGGGCAAGGTAAACCATTCATAATTCATGTGGAGAGCACTTGCACTGCAACAAGTAAGGTCAACCGCAATCAGAACGGGACCCTGGAGACCAGGCATGGAAACACAGCACAGCTGGTGGTGCACAATTCTGATGAGTGCTGTTCTTATAGAGCCAGATTGGAGCCACCACGGCTGGGGACAGCACTGCCAAGAAGGCCTGACCCATCTAGATGTTGAGGGAGCAAAAGAGGAAGCATGTAAGATTGCTTCATTTTGTTTCTGTTGTCAGAAATGGTTTTTAAGAGTTTAAAAACCCGAATTACAATCACAGCTACAAAAGGAGACATGAACATTCTACAGTAAGCTATTTAGTAGCTGGTAGTTTAAGTTTCAAAACAGATAACTATAAATATAATCTCATGTTACCTGACAGGAAAGTCATAGTAACTGTCTCTGGGTCAATCACTAAAATAGACACTGGACTTTTTTTGTTTTTTAATTGTACAGTGTCCACCAATCAAACCAAAGTCACACTGCAAACGTGCCTACTACTACATGTTTATTAGAGAATGCTATTGTTGACTTCCCAATGTTTTAAAAACACAGGTAGACACCCTTGGATTAACTGAGAGTTTCCTTATAAATACATAGATATGAGAGTAAGACACAAAGAGATAGAGAAAGAGAGAAACAGAGAAAGAATATATATACATTTTTTTGAGACAGAGTCTCACTCTGTTGCCCAGGCTGGAGGGCAGTGGTGCAATCTCAGCTTACTGAAACCTCCGCCTCCCAGGTTCAAGTGATTCCTGTGCCTCAGCCTCCTGAGTAGATGGGATTACAGGCACCACCATGCCCGGGTGATTTTTGTATTTTTAGTAGTGGTGGGTTTCACCATATTTCCCAGGGTGGTCTCTAACTCCTGAGCTGAAGAGATCCATCCACCTCAACCTCCCAAAGTGCTGGGATTACAGGCATGAGCCACTACACCCAGCCTAAATGCCGAATATTATACATTTTTTAAATCTAGGGTTTGAAATGGCAGACAATATAATAATATTTGTTTTGTGTGTCAGTTTGTCCCTCATACTGCAAACTCTAGTTGGCAAGTTCATTACCATCTGCTCCCAAATCACCACTCACAAGAAGGCCAAAGGTATTTAATGTGGTTTCACAGCCCATGTCCTCATGACTAAGAAAACTTCTGTGTTCATACCTGTCCTAAATAGCAGACTTAGATCACTAACCTAATCCAATTGGATGGAAATCCCCATTCATATTGGCAGGAAAACGAAAAGATTAATAGAGTATCATGGGATGACTTTAGATGTGGCCTGAGAGTACAAACATGGCTACTTGGACATTGAGGCTATTCTCATGAAAACATTTCAGAGTGCTGCCTCTTTTTCTAATATATTTGACAGTGAAAATAAGAGTCAGAACTATTTTCTTTCTGTTTTTTCCAACTGGTTTTTAGTCTTTTGTTGCTCGAATTCAATTTAGTAAATTCTCAGTATGACCTGTGCAATAAAGTTTGTATGTAATTCCAGTGCAGTGGCAATCAAGGTAGCCTGGCAATCTGTCTTTCTATGGTAATTCACAATTTCTCTGCATTTCTGCACTGTGACTTGTACTGCATTATAGGAGCTGCTGAAGCCAGCTGGATCCTTTGTCTTCCCTTGACTTTTGGCCAGCCTCCATTCATATTGCTGCTACCAGAAGATTAAGAAAAAGAAAAAAAGAAAAAAAATCTTATAGGTTTAAACAATCTATAGAACTATGACAGAAAATTATACTTGAGGTATTATTTATTAACTAGTGCCTAGGAAACTTCTAACATGTTCTAAACATGCCAAACGCATCATGGAAAACAAAAATGTACATAGCCAGAAGGTTCAACAGAATTGACGATTTGAGGAAATAATCCCAATTTGTTATGCATTTGAGCTTCCATAGAAGAGGTGAAACGTGGTGTGGAGGTCTTCAAGAATTAAATTGCTACTTGAGGATGTAAAAATGGAGAGTCTTTCTGAAAAACTATCATCAGCTTTTATTTAAATTCAGAAAAATGGTCATAGTCCTTGACTAACAATTCCAATTCTAAGAAAGAGAAATAAATAATCTACAATATGCAGAAAGAATTATATATAAAGAGGGTAATCATAACACTATTCAAAAGAGTAAAAAAATTATAGCAAAAAATTAAATGTCAAATAACAAATAGGAGAAAAGTTAGATTATGCGAAATAATACAATATTTCTGTATATGCACTTAGCCTGGATCTTTGCATTAGAAATACATAAAAAATATGATATAATATTTTATAATGTTGTTTTAAATAGTCTCATATTTGGGATTAGGACAAGGGTGAAGCTAAATAAGTATCTTGGTAGCAATGTTTAACGCAGTGCTGACCTTATAGCACTTGGACAATGGTGAGAGTGAGTCCATACATTCTGTGACTTGAGCATCTCTCTTGCCACATTGCAGTCCCAGTCTTGCACAAGGTATTCTCTAGAGGTACCATAATGTTCATAATTGTTGCTCTACTATTGGGCATTTAGGTAATGTTAATGTTTTGGTGTTATAAATAACACTGCGGTGATGTGGAAACAACGTTATAGATATTTGATTTTATCATTGCAATACATTTAAAGTCATAGAGTTTCTTCTTAAAAGGTTTAAGGATTTGATCTATATGGACATATTTCCTCCAGGAAGTTCATAGACATGGAAATCTATATATTCTTCTTCTAGTAGTATATTGAGTGCTTATATTTATTTTTTCTACATTTTTAATTTGCAATCTGATAGGAAAATATGGTTGTTTCCATTTTCATTTTTATTGTCAGTGATATGAAATATTTAAATGCTTTATTTCCCACTGCATTTTCATGTGTGCATATTAGCTGCTTAGGTCGCTTAGCAATTTTTCTGTCAGTGTCTCTGATTTTCTCTTAAAGATTTGTACATTCTTCACAAATTAAAGCTATGTTCTCTGCCTCTCAGATATGTTACAAACATTTTTTTCTTTTGCCATCTATTTTTATTTGCTGTGTTTCACTGTGCTCCATAAAAGTAGTAAAAAATAACAATAGTTACTACTTTGAGCATTTTGCATCAGGCCCTGTTTTCATTCTTTATGGTTATTCATTTAATACTAATAAAGGTACATACAATTATTATCATTTTACATTGGATGAAACTAGAGGTACAGAAAGGTTAAGAGGTAAAAGAATATGCCTTAAATCATTCAACTGCTTAGAGACAGGCCAAATTTCTTATCCAGGAAGTTAGGTGCCTGGGTATAAACTCTTAAGTGCTACCAGATATCACCTCATATTGTAGAATGGATGGTAATAAAACTACAATTCAGATCTATTGACCATTTATGTTTTACTACCTCTATTGTTTTCTATTTTCTTTCTTTTTTTTTTTTTTGAGATGGAGTTTCACTCTTGTTACCCAGGCTGGAGTGCAATGGCGCGATCTCGGCTCACCGCAACCTCCACCTCCTGGGTTCAGGCAATTCTCCTGCCTCAGCCTCCAGAGTAGCTGGGGTTACAGGCACATGCCACCATGCCCAGCTAATTTTTTGTATTTTTAGTAGGGACGGGGTTTCATCATGTTGACCAGGATGGTCTCGATCTCTTGACCTCGTGATCCACCTGCCTCGGCCTCCCAAAGTGCTGGGATTACAGGCTTGAGCCACCATGCCCGGCCCCTTTTTTTATGGTTTACTCTTTAAATAAGTAGATTAAAGATAAGTTATATAATCAACGATGTTGGGATATTTGCTATACTAATGCTTTAAAGAAATTCAATGCTTCATCTTATTATAAAGTTCATTCTGGATGGATTAAAGAGTTAAATGCCAAAAAATTAAATAATTTATGTCTTCTTAGAAAATTATATCTTGTGTCAACATTATCATTTTGTTATATGTAGAATTTTTTCATAATCTTTTTGTGACCTTTTTATCTGTATTTATCTTTTAACAGCACACCTTTCACATCAATTTGTGAATAAAACACTAATCTTGTTTATGCCCTATTTGAAAAGGACTGACAATGAACAACAGAAACAATAGCCAACACCATAGGCATATTAATTGGTTCATTTTACACAATTCTAACAGAGAAATTAAAGTTGAGCAAATTTTTCCCTAGATGGATGCCAAAACCATTGCACCTAGAGCAGCTACAGACAAAAGTAGAGCTTTTAATGGAAAATTTAAACAAACAATATCAAGAACCTGAAGCATTTCTTTGAAGAACAATAGCAGAAGATGAAACACGGCTTTACTGGTACAATCCTGAAAAAAAAAAGCACAATCAAAACAATGGCTACCAGGAAGTGTAAATGGTCCAGCCAAAGCAAAAGTCATGACAATTTGGGTTACTCTAGGCATTTTGCTTGTTGACTTTCTAGAGGGCCAAAGAATGATAACATTTGCTTATTATGAGAGTGTTTTGAGAAAGTTTTCCAAACCTTTAGCAAAAGGTGCCCAGGGAAGTTTCACCAGTGTCCTTTTGCACTATGACAATACTCCTGCTCATTCCTCTCATTAAATGAAGAAAATTTTTGAAGATTTTTGATGGGAAATCATTAGGCATTCACATTATATTCCTGATTTGGCTTTTTCTGACCTCTTTTTCTTTCCTAATCTTTAAAACATCATTAAAGGGCACTCATTTTTTCTTTAACTAGTAATGTAAAAGAGCCATACATTGATATGGCTAAATTCCTAGGACTTCAGTTATTTAGAGATAGACTAAATGGGTGGTATCATTGCCTATAAAAGTGTCTTGACCTTGATGGAGTTTATGTTGAAAAATCAAGTTTATATTTTTAACTTTTATCTTTTAATTCCATTTTCCACAAACTTTAGAAGACCCCCTTGCATACCTTCCCTGCTTATGAAGACCTCCTTGCATACCTTCCCTGCTTTCCAATTTTCTGTGTTTCTTATTTTTCATTCAGGTCATCCAGCTAGTGTTTAGTTTAGATTATTTTGTTCCTTTAAAAAAAAGAATAATTAACCTTGAATGTATCTGCTACTGGCAGAGTTGCTTAATGTATCATTAACTGTTTCTTAAATAAATCTTGGCTTCTATTTACCCTGAAACATGTCACACTGAGTTGTACAGATAAGATACAGAGGAGGTACAAATCAGTATCTGTAATTTAGAGCATCTGTCTGTGTTCAAAACTAATTTTTTTTTTTTTTTTTTGAGACGGAGTTTCGCTCTTGTTACCCAGGCTGGAGTGCAATGGCGCGATCTCGGCTCACCGCAACCTCCGCCTCCTGGGCTCAGGCAATTCTCCTGCCTCAGCCTCCTGAGTAGCTGGGATTACAGGCACGTGCCACCATGCCCAGCTAATTTTTTGCACTTTTAGTAGAGACGGGGTTTCACCACGTTGACCAGGATGGTCTCGATCTCTCGACCTCGTGATCCACCCGCCTCGGCCTCCCAAAGTGCTGGGATTACAGGCTTGAGCCACCGTGCCCGGCCCAAAACTAATTTTTTATAGGTCTTTCTCATTTCCGTATATACTGTTAGCATAGGTATAGGGAACCTTTGTTCAGGACCATCTTTTTCATGTTTATACAGCAATCAGCCTTGGAAATAGAGATAATGTCTCCCTCTGAAACAGAGGGCAGATTTGTTTATTGTGTAGCAAAATGAAAAATATCTCCCTTTGTAACAAAAGTCAGGCAGCTTTCATGGCAGCACATTATAAAATATTTGGGTTCTGGCTCAGGGTTCTTTAGCTGTGAAGTAAATCCACCGTGTGCACAGCATCCGTCTGGCCCACTCTACAACTCCCCAGTAGGACTTGGGGTGCAATGGGAACTGATGCAAATATGGAACTCATAAAGTCCTTTGGGTCTTGCATCTTCTGCCATCACACTTGGAACTCTGGTAGGCTAACTTGCTAGTTTGAAGGTAGGTGAAAAATCTCAGACGCCTCACAGTTCTTGACCCTGTCTATATGTTTTGTTTTTTTATACTTATACTGAAATGGCCTATTTCTTTATGTCTATTATATTTTAACATGCATGGCGTATTTCTTCTGTCTTGAAGTCTATGTATCACTCATTATGCCTCAGCTCCAGTTGCTTTGCACGATTATACACTTCTCTTTTAGTTATCCTGGTGGGCTCCCAAAGTGAAGTTCGTGCCTTTTTTTGTCAGCAGACTATCTCAGTTGTCCTCAGGATTAGGTGAGAACTCATCCTCAATTTTAACTACAGTATATTGAAAGGTGAAAATGTTTTTGTTTGCATTGCTCCATAGAACCTCTAAAATTAATTTCAGGGGTCCACATATTCAGTGTTTTAAATCAAGTGATCTCAAACATAATCCCATATTCTATTAATATTTATAAAAATGGAAAACCACCATGGCGTGTGTATACCTATGTAACAAATCCACGTTCTGCACATGTACCCCAGAACTTAAAGTATAAAAAAATGGCTTTGAATGACACAATTAAAGGAGTTTCTTTTGTTTATAGATATCTACCATATTTTACCTGTTTTCATTCACTTCTGTGTATATCTTAACTCCTACCTCTTTTTTCTTTTGAACTGTTGTGTTAATTTATTTGTTGCAAATTGTCATTCCTCATTTTAGTCATAGTATTTCATGGTATAAATTTGCTTTTAACTGCAGCATTGGCCAGGTTCCATGGATTTTAATATATAATATTGTCATTATCATTCTCTCTATATTTGATAAATTCAGTTTGGTATGTTTAATAACTGACAGCTTATTTAGAAGGGTATTTAATTTTTAAAGGTGTCATTAATATCAAGAACAAAATCATATTTATGATAACCCTTATGATGCAAAATGAAAACATTACCATACTTTACATTCTCACTCAATTCTTTGTTTTATTTTCATGTAATCTAAGATTATAATTCCAATTTTTAAAATTCTCACAATGTCGCATATCTTATTTTCTAAAAATTAACAATGTCATATTTACGACCATATATATAACAATTATTTAACCCTTTAAAAATTGATTCAATGTGTACCTTCAGCCAGTTATATTATTACTTTCCTATTCTTTAAATCTATTATTTTAGCATTTTGGAGGTCAACAGGGCCAAATGTAAGTCCTGGCTCAATGGCCATTTACTTTAAATAACAGGCAATCTTCAAAAGAGGAAAACTGTCTTTTTCTAGTGGTCAAGGGCACTAGAAATTATTCTTTGTGAACATAATAGACAATCTCCACTAAGAAAAATGTCTTTTCCTAGTGGTCAATGGCACCAGTGGGGCCTGAGAGAGCAGTGTGATTGCATACTCACTGTCTTTTTTTTTTTTTTTTTTTTTTTTTTCCCAAGAACCAACCTGCTTCTCAGAGGAGAAGCCTCCATAAGTTGTCTGCTGTTTTTAAACACCCTGGGCAGAGCCTTGAAATCTTCAGTCCACAACTGCCAAAGGGAACTCCTTCTGCTCTAGAACTCACAGTGTTCATAGTGTCTTGAATTCTTCCTGGACCCCACAAGGCCACCCCTGTCTCACATAAAAATGAATGGCAATGCATGTCTCTTCTCAGCGTGGTTTCACTGTCCTCATTGCTCTCAGGAGCTCCTTGAAAATTCCATCATGAGGAGGATATATTCCTCAGACATTGTTTTCTTACAGATTTCTCACTCCCCGTTCTCACGCATCCTTGGTTATGTCCACGGTTATTTGAGGAACACTCATGTGTTTGTATATGCAAGACATTCTACCCAGAAATCTATGTTATTTTACTTTTCCTTGCCTTATGCCCTGTTATAATTTAAGAGTCAGCTTATAATGCCAAAGGAAAATATACATGTTTTTAGGTAAGTAGTTGTCATTAGGAACTGATCATTGTGCTAAGTGCTTTTCGTATGTGTTATGTGAGGGAATCCAAAATCACCTGTGGGTACATATATGTGTTATTCATTTTTAGCAGACATAGCATCTGAGGACTTGAGGGATTGTGCCATTTTCCCAAGGTCATATACATTATAACTGGCAGATAATATTGACAGATAATTACGAGGCAATATATGACAAAGGACATATAAGCGGAAAAGATAGCACCATTAGGGATTTAAAAGGGAAAGAGGCTACTGTGCAGTCAAGCAAACTGGGAAAGAAAGTGGTCCTAAAATTGCACCACCAAGGGTTATGTTTGGAATTACAAAAAAGGGAAACATTTGTATCTACTGTTTAGACAGAAGGATGGAAAGACAGTCAGTTCTAAGGTAATTTCTCAATAAAGAGCAAGTAAAAGACTGATGCAACTCTGGCTAAGGAGGGACTGGGCTGAGGAAGATGAATTTTCTTCTCTGATGATCATCTTTGAAGACGTAGGAGCTGGAGAGGATGCAATCAAATCATGGCTTGAGGAGGCTAAATGTACCAGATGAATTAGCCCTAGAGACAAAAATTGTGAGAACACTTAAGAAGCCTTTGTGTTAAAAAGAGTCTGAACCAAGACAATGACCATAAAATTTGGGAAGACATCATAAAGGAAAACTCAAGAGTCCTGTGGGATGATCAGTAATGGGTGCCTAGAAGACAGGAAGAATCACAGATGGACTCTGTAAGACACAAGAGCTGATAAAACATTAAAACACTCAGTCCAATATCCTCACTTTATAATAGGAGAAGCTACAGTTGTCAGGGGAAATACTTACGGGGTCTCCCAGCCTGTGAGTAGAAAGGCTTCCTCACCACCAGCCAATACTCCCTCCACTGCCTCACAGAAATACTCATGTTAACATCTTTCTAAGACTCTGAATATGGTGAAATGAAAAGCATAAAATTGTAGTAATTCCCCATTTGCTACATCTTTCACAGGCAAATGCAGTTCTACGGCCTTCCTCACTGTATCTCAAACTCCACTACAGTTCCCACTATAATGCCTCAAATTTTCTTCTTATTTAAGTATTTTAGACTAGCTATAATTTGGTTTATCTCATCTGAATATGGCCAGGGAAATGCTTTACATAGTATATGAGAATGTTTCTCATATGCATCCAAATAATGAATCCAAAGAAGAAAATGTATCTCATATGTATCCAAAGAAGAAAATATGTATCCAAAGTGTATTTAGTTAGGCAGGAGATAAAGAAGATGAGGCGGGGTGCATTGGCTCACGCCTCTAATGCCAGCACTTTGGGAGACTGTGGTGGGTGGATCATGAGGTCAAGAGATCGAGACCATCCTAGCCAACATGGTGAAACCCTGTCTCTACTAAAAATACAAAACATTAGCCAGTGGTGCGTGCCTGTAGTCCGAGCTACTAGGGAGGCCGAGGCAGGAGAATTGCTTGAAAATGGAAAACAGAAGTTGCAGTGAACCAGGATGGCGCCACTGCACTCCAGCCTGTTAATAAAGTGAGACTACTTCTCAAAAAAAAAAAAAAAAAGATGAAAGCAGGACAATTTTGAGCCACCTGACTGAGGGTTGGCAGTAGGCAGGTGGTCTTCTTCATTTTGTTGTGTGTTTATGAACAGGATTTAAGTGGCAAATAGCTACAATACATGGTATTATTTCCCAGGTCCAAAATAATGGAGGTATGACCTCTCATAAACCAGACCTGGAGAAGGAGGGCCAATAAAGTGGCGTGATACTCGGTGCACCGGAGTTAAGCACCAGTCATAGAAGGTGAAAGAATCTCTGCACCCGACTCCACACACAACTCACTAAAACTGAGGAGTATTTATGGAATTCTGGAGACCTGTGAAGCATTTTTTGAAGTGCTGTCACATTCTAAGATGTACAAAGCTGTGTGTCTGTCCTACAAGAATTTTGGATGTAGTTCTATCCAGCCACTGGAAAGGCCATGAGGGAGAAAAATGTGCTTTCAGACTCTGAAATAAGTAAGGAGCACAGAATAAAGCAAGAGATAAAAGATAATGTGTCTTCATGTGACTAAGAAACTCTGAAATTTTTGCTTTTACTTAAAACCATACTCATTCTCATAAGGCTCTTAAGAATGAATAAGAAAGAAAATATTTTACAGTCAGATATTTAATGTCTTCTCAGTGTTAAAATGAAACTATTTCTATGATATTTCATTAGTCTGCTTCATAAGAATGAAAGATCAGGGAGGGTTCAGTGTTTTATTAAGTACAGCTCCAGAATAGCTAAGGTAGTTACGGGCAATAGCAAAATCTGGCAGAGATGCGTATAAACTAGGCAATCATATTAATAGATGTTTTAAAAATTGGATTTCTCTTCTCTATTATATTTTACTTAATTTTTCATGATTAATTCTCTCTCTCTTTCACACACACACACACACACACACACACACACACACACACAGGGTTTACGTTCTGTTAGCTTAGTCATATGTTAAGGGGAATGGGTGGTCTTATTGAGAAGGGAAGTGCTGATATTTTCAAATAGAAAGAAGCAAAATATGTAAGTAGTGAAAATTGTGGGCAAGGTGCAAAGATTCTTGGGATTCTTCTGCAAGGCTTCAGGAAGCTATCTCTATATTCACAGTGATGTTTCTGTCTTGTCAGCATTTTTTCTTTATTTGTGTTGGACTTTATGACATATCTAAGAATAATAAATAATTTATAAGATGCAATAATGGCCTGGTACATTTCTGGCAGATTTAGAAAAAAATCTTTTCCAATAACTCATTTGATAAACTCTTGAGTTCTTTTCTCTAGAACATTTCATACAACAATGTTTTGTTTTAACGGTTGTCTATCAACGAGTGGCAAAGCATTCATTACGTATTCAAGCCTGCTTTTTTGTCAGTCTCGTGCTTCCTTTATTTTTCCCATGTAAGTGGTATTTTTTCTGGGAGAAATCTGATTTGGGAGAATGTAAAATAAAATCAAGCTAGAAAAAAATTAACTGTTTAAAATCACAGAGAAAATGACAGTCTCTTCTAGCAATGATCAAACATCCAATACAATTTGATTTAATGCATATTTTATCATTTGCCTACTCATCCCTACCCTGATACATGCACATGTAGCAGTTAGATAGCTGGGCTATGAAAACGGGAACATAAACAACAGAAATTTCCATGTTATTCCTGAGAAACAATACTCTTTTTGCCTCACCAGAGATTTGATGAATATATGTACATATGCATATACACACATACACACATATGTGTGTGTATACATGTGTGTGTATATATAAATATATTATGTATATATTATATAACATATATATATATATATATATATATATATATATATATATATAATATATACATACACTTAAGGAGTTGTCTGGCCATTATCCAAAACTAATGCAGTATGTGATTTCTCTCCTCTCTTCACTTTTATGGTTTCTATATATAATCTCAAACTAGGTGGCAGGGGATCAGAGATGGTTCTTATTCCTGATTATTTCTGGCCTTGCAATGTGGGTAGCTTAGCCTGCTGTCCTTTGTGATTAAGGTCATGTTCACATTGTGCTGTCAGCATGTTTAGCACTGAAGAATGTGTTTCTAGGTAGAATTCTAGAAGCACCAGTGATGGATGTTTTTTTTGTTTTCTTTCTGGACCTATTTGTTACCAAGAATTTCACTTGAAAACTGGCCAGCTACTATTTGGCCATAGACCCAAGATTTTACATCTCCAAAGTAACTGGAGTTTATCATGAATGAGAAAGTTCAGGCAAAACATGAATGAAGACAGAAGGGAAAGGCAGCTATATTTAAAGATGACTATGAATCAGTGACCATAGGGACATGCGAGGTTAGCAGATTCACATTTAAGAACAAAGGAATGCAGGAAAAACAGTGAACAGATGCCTAGCTCCCTTTAAAAACAATTCCTTGTAGTTCTTCAGAAGGCAATATTAGCTCTGACATATTCCAGTCATAGATAAGACTTAACTAGTTTCATTAAAGGAATGAAAGACATAGAAACAAAGGCTTTGTACCTCTCTGAAAACATGGAAAGTTTGTCTCCTTACTCTCAACCATGTACTCTCTTAGGGGCACATAGAAAGCCAGTATCTGATCCTTAAGTTAGAGGTTTGGACCTATATACTCATTCCTCAAATCAAAGATGCCATTTATTCTAAGATGTGCATTGAGTAATAACTGTTTTTCAGACATGGACTCAAAATCAACACTAACAATGTTAAATGCAATATCAAGTTAAGAAGTATTTTAAAACATGCTGTTTAGAATTAAGGTCAGTTGTTAGTCACCGGACACAGAAATTTTAACTTGAATGTCCCTTATTAATGACACAGCCTCACTAGCTTTTTTTTTTTTCTTCAGATGGAGTCGAGCTCTGTCACCCAGGCTGGAGTGCAGTGGCATGATCTTGGCTCACTGTAACCTCCACCTACTGGTTTCAAGCAATTCTCCTGCCTCAGTCTCCCCAGTAGCTAAGATTACAGGTTCACATTACCATGCCCAGCTAATTTTTGTATTTTTAGTAGAGGCAGAGTTTCACCATGTTGGCCAGTGTGGTCTTGAACTCTTGACCTCAAGTGATCTGTCCACCTCACCCTCCCAAAGTGCTGGGATTACAGGCATGAGCCACCACACCTGGACTGACATAGACCTTTATTTATTCATGTATTCATGCATGTATTGAACTCCTTCTGTTTGTAAGCTCTGTTGTAAGTGTTGGGAGTGTTTAAAAAATAAATTAAACGTGACCCCTTAAATACCTCATGGCTTAGAAGAGGACAGATCACATTATGTTAAGTACATTCCTAGGTGAAAATTGAAGTATCCCAAACATGGTTGAGAAAAAAGTGCTTGAGAAATAAAGTCCATGTTTTCATTATTTATCTTAGAAGACTACTTCTTCTAGTTTGTCTGGGGAAGGGAAGGGAATGGATAAGGATAATCTTCATAGAGAAAGTGGCATTTATTTTTCCCTATACCGTGACTGATGAGTAGAATTTTCTACGTAATGTTTTCACTGTAATGATCCCAGTTACCTTTAAAAGTGAATTTCATCAAATCATTGTGCATTACATGTTTTCAGCCTGAGATTTCACGTAATTTATCAAAATACTGTTTGTAGTTTCTAGTTGTGTTGTCAGGCGCTGGGCTTTATTTTTATGATGCTATCTTACCATTAGACTATCATTGAACCTGCTTTCTTTAAACACAGATTTACTGAGCACCTGAGTGTGCTGATGCTCTGGGTAACCTCAATGTAACAAGATAAAAAATATGAGTTTTTTTCTTAACCTTGTTTAGGGTTTTGGTTGCAAATTTAAAAGAAAAGTAATGACTCAAGGCAGTATGTAGTAGTAAGAGCTAGCTAGGAAAACTGGAGGAAGTACTGAACACTGCAGGAAGGGAAAAATCCATGTTTTCTGGGATATTAGGTTTCACAGACTGTATCTACCAAGAAAGGAAAAAATGTAAAAAGTAAAGAGATGAGACTGGGCACAGTGGGGCATGCCTGTAATTCTGGCACTTTGGGAGGCCAACGCGGTTGGATCACCAGAGGTTGGGAGTTCTCGACCAGCCTGACTAACATGGTGAAAGCCCATCTCTACTAAAGACAAGAAAAAAAAAAAAAAAAGCCAGGCAGGTGGTGCATGCCTGAAATCTGAGCTCTTTGTGTGAGGCTGAGACAGAAGACTAGCTTGCACCTAGGAGTAGAGGTTGCGGTGAGCTGAGATTGTGCCATTGCACTCCAGCCTGGGTAATAAGAGCAAAACTCTGTCTCAAAAAAAAAGTAAAGAGGTAAGGATGTGAAGATGTTCTGTCTGGGGATCAGTAAGTTGATCACCTGGGTTGGAGACATGTTTATGTCCAGACATAACAAAGAATTACCTAAAAATCAACAATTTTGTATTGAGCACTTAGCATTTCTCGAGAACTTTCCTAGGCCATGGAGCTATATAAAAGTTACTAAGATATTATTTTGTTCCTTAAGGCACCTCCAATCTATTAGGAATGCCTGCCAAATCAGTAGATAATATCAATACTTTACGTAGTTAAAAGAGGAAGAGGAGCTGCCCCACAGACAAAGAGAACTTCTGAGGACTTTGGATCACGGGAAGATGTTTGCAAAGCAGTATTATCAGGACCAAAGCGATGAATGCCAGATGTAAGGAAAGAGCTAGGAAACGAATGCAAAATCTATTTGTAATGTTTATCTCTTTTTCTATTAGATGTGAAAATTAATATATGAATAAGGCACCCTGTATATAACATTCTAACTAAACACTACCTTTAAGTTAAACAGCAAGCTTAATTGTCTGTTTTCAGCAGAAAAATATTATATATAAACCAACTCAAGTAAAGATCTCTTAGAGTATACATTTTCTACATTTTTGGCTGACATTTCTAGGTCCCTGAGCAAATCTTATTAGCTTGGTGATTTTAATCTCTGCCTTTAAAAGATCAAGGTCTTTGGCTCTGAATTCCTTCAGTTGATTTATACCTTCCTTATCCTTTGCATCATGCAGCTGCCTCCCCAGGAATATTAAAGAGTGATTATTGGGCTTGAGCAACACCACAGGCTTCCTTTTGAGTTAACAGTCAAATATACACAGGAGTTTGTGATCAGTTTAAAATTCCTTGTAAACTGTATTTATATGCTGAGCTCTTGAAACAGAGTAAGCAGCTTCTCAGCCTTGAAAGGAGATGGATGCTACTGTATTTTCTGTCACTTTAAGCAATATTACTTTGAGTGCTTATCAGCTGTGGCCCTTACCAAACTACAGTTCATTTAGGTTTGAAAGGAGGCTCTGGAAATGGCACTATCAGTTCTTTTCTGTGTTACATATTCCTAATTTACAAATAAACTGACATTTGTATTAATCAGCTCTCTAGAACAAACATAGCTGAGGAAGGGCTGATACATCATCCCCAAATTGCTACCTAAATTCTATCCCAAAATCTTCATTGGTGCTGCTGATAAATGGAATAAAACAGAAGAGAAAATTGGAATGTTCATTGGTCTGGTAACTATAGGGAAGACAATGTTCTGCAACTGGAGATACATTTTGAAATCTGCATGTGTTTAAATAGTTTTGATGAACAAATAATGAGGAAACGTCATAAAATGTATGTTTTGTGTTTTCTCAGAAGATTATTTGAGATAAATACAATGTTAATAAGCCCCCTGTTTGGTCCTGAAATGGCTTTAGGACTCATTGCTCAAGTCTAAGGATGTAAGCAACTGTATAGCAATGAACAAAATACTTACTGATAACATTGGGACGATGTTCATTGGCTTAGGTAGGGGTTTTTCAAAATGGCTTTAAATTTTGATTGTCTCAAACAAGGTCAAATATCACAGCCAAAAGATAATAAATCTTCTAACAGAGTCTGAGAAAGGTAGGCTTGTTCCTACAGATCATAATGAAGATAAGGCATGCAGTAGACTGGTCTTCAATCTTTTAGAGCACTGGAACTTGGGACTGTATAGTGATATGAAAGCAGGATGCTTAAATCAGTCCATCAGCCGCTGACACATCACAGTGATTAAGTTTCAAGGCTGTACTCCATAGATCACTGAAACAGATATTAGGTTGAAAAGGTCTCATTGATATGAATGGTGTAAGCCATCTAGATGCCCAAGCAGAGAAGACAACTTAAATATCATCCTTTGATTAACTCTGAAAGGAATAATACATCTACAGGGAGGGAGTGAGAGGCCACCTGGAAAAAAAAAAAAAAAAAAAAAAAAACTATTGAAAAGTAGGTGGGTTTTCTGATGAAAAGCAGGCTTACAAAGAATACATTGCAAGAGAGGGCAGGAGAACAAAACACAAAAGCAAAGAGATGATGTGGCCTACATGTAAATAAAAGGCCTGGAGGAAAAACAAATAAGCAAAAAAAGTCATATATTAAGCTTTAGGAATGCACAACTATTGTCACCAAAGTCTGCTGAATCTTCTTTCAGACTCTTTTGGGGAAGCTTACAACTAGAACTTTACCAAAATTCCACCTAACTCAAAAAAATTATTTTCAGCTAAAGCTAAAGCTTCAATCTAGCTTCAGCTAAAACTGCTTCATTCCGTGTTAATCAGAGAGTGACAGGATCATTATGAAGGAAACACCTAGACTGGAAACAGTGAAAGTCTCTATTTGTGCTCCAGTAGTGCCTTTTTAAAAAATATATAAGCTTTGCAAACTTGAGCAATTTCTTTAACCCACCTGAGCCTCAGTTTCCATTTGTGAGAAAGGTGCAATATTCCTGCTCATCTTATGCATTAATGAATATGAGTGGGGATTTGAAAACTGCAATATTGTGCAAATTGAAACTTATTGCCATTAAGAATCAATTTCTTCATAAAGTAATTTATACTGAGTAGATATTATATATATATTAGGAATACCAATGAGAATAACAACTAAATTGATGATTGTCTTTAACCCATGTTTTTAAAGAAAGTCATTGTATTTATTTCTTTTCCATTGGGTTTGACACATCTAAGTACGTGGCCTGAGAGTCTCTCTGGAACCTAGGGACCCTGTGTCTGCAATTTTTAGCATTTGCCACCAGATGGCACAGTGTAGCAAGTAAACGCCAACTGATCCTCAGGTAGGGAATCTCCTGTGCCCCTTCAGCACAGGGAAAAATCATTTATGGAGACATATTCAGGATGGTTATTTGCATGCTGTGCACACTATTTTTAAAAAGCAATAAAAGTAGAATTCTATTGAAACAAATGTGCAAACAACCCATATTTCAGGCCATATTTGTTTTCTGTGTCTTATGCATTGGTGGTGGTGGTGGTTGTGGTTTAAAGGGGTGAATGTTTCTATGGTTAGCACAGTGCCCAGCTTTTCAAGCATTTTTGCTTTGAGTAAAAGTATATATCTAGTTCAAGGTGATCTTGTGTGATTATAATTCAATTTATACTATGTAGAATTTGTTGAATTTTGCTGTTGTTTCAATCTTGTAGGTGCAAGTATTTCCCCATGTGCCTTGATTAAATAAATCTAAGCTTTAAGATTTGTGGCCTACATTGTATGTAGTTAAAAAGAAATCCAGACGTTACTCCAGAAGCCTTCAATGCTGTTGTAAATCTGAACTCTCTTGAAGCACCAAGAGAGTGGGACCAGCGTGGGGTGGAGAATATTTTTATATGCAGGAGCAGGCTTTCCAAACTCTTTCTTGTTTCCCTCAAACTTTGATCCTCTCCTCTTTCTTCTTGCAGTCCAGATCTATTTTTGTTCCACCTCTCCCCTCCCATCCCCAAAACTATCAACTTGCTCTCTTAGGTAACTCTTAGTTTTCTTCTAGTCCTTTCCAAGGTAATTTCCATTAGCACTATTAAATTTGAGGTGAGTTGTGCAACATATAATTCTTAGAATGATTTTTTTTTACCTTAATGTAGCAATATAAGTGGTCTCAGGTAACAAGTAACTAGAACAATCCAAGTTGTTGCAAGTATGGTCATTCAAAAGTCCACTTTTCCCACATTGCCAAATTTATCAGTCCTGATGATGGCTCCTTCTGGACCATGTGAGCCATAGAGGGTTCCCCTCTTCTGGGTTCTGTCACAGTGCCCTATGATATGTTGCTTGACATAGCTTAATATTCTTTAATATGTGCATGTATCTCATGGCCTGATATTGTTTAAAAATGTGTTTGCTGCAAGTAACAGAAAAGCTAGTAAAACTTACCAAGGCCTAAAATGTGGAGTTTATGTTTCTTACCTAATAAAGAGTCCTGGACAACATGAGCAGCTCTGCATTTCATTTGGAAAACTCTTTCACGGTAACAAGATGGCTCCACTAATGTCAAGCACAAGCTGAGTCTGTTCTTTCATCAGGAATGCTTATTTTCCCCAGAAGCCCTGAGCAATTTCTACTCAAGTTTCATTGGCTGAAACTGGACATGTGACCATGCTGGGTAGCAAGGGCAACTAGGATTGTGAGATGAGTTTTTAGATCAAAGGACCAACAGACTAGGAAAGGGCCAGGTTAGCTAGCCAATAGTTCACTGCCAGATTCTCTATACAAGAGATGGCCAATTAGCCTCCAACATTTGATAAAAGCCTCAAATTTTAATGGAGCACATGAGTGCCTAGAATAAGAACCTTTACCAACTTTTCTGTGGCCACTTGACTATTCTTACAAAGAGATATAAATAAAATGTATATATA